>NC_080031.1:106236391-106892169 GCF_030020395.1 Manis pentadactyla
TCCTCGGCAGACGTTCCACAGACCACGGCCCAGCCTTCTCTGTGCCCAGCGATGCCCGCACGCCGACTCCGGGAACATCTGCCCCCCCACCCCCCTGCTTAGAAGTGGAGAAAGCCAATAGAACAGCTGGGATCTTTGAATGCTGCTTTTAAAAGTGGTGAAAGAATCTTGCCTGGTCTGGCTTTTCATTCCCTAATTGCAGCAAAATCAATGGTTTTGAAAATGGAAAACAGATCGTTCCCATTTATCTAAGAAGATATTTGGGCATCAGGTGGAGAAGTGACATCATCTAAATGCTTTTGTTTTCGCTCTAACCAAAGCCTCTGATGCCATCAGTTCTGTCCTGGCATTAACCTTGGGGACGAATGCACCGATGGCAGGGGACCATGGGAAGTCAGACAGGCCTGGGCACCAAACCACAACGGAGGAGAAAAATGGGCTGGTTTAAAGTGCTGTTTTACTTAAAGGGTGCCTTCCTGGGCCCCCAAAGCATCCCCACAGACTGCCATCACGCATACGGGACGCGCCTCACGGGGAAGGCTGTGTTTGCTAGCCCCCCTGTGTTGGGACCCTGAGGTAGTGGCTCCGTCTGTGGCCGGGACCTGGTAGGCAGAGGCCACAATTCATTCAATCATCAGCACCTCACAGAGTCTGAATTCCTACCTCTTAATAGTCATCTCTTAAAATCCAAATCATATGATAGCAAAGACCTAGAACACTGTCTGACCGACCCTCCCACAGCCACCGACACAGGAAAAGAGACAACGCTGAGAAGGCCAGACCTTCCACGATTCTCTGGGAGGCTTGCAGGTGCCGTTTCACTCAGCTTGACAACACGTCTGTGAAATGAGATGGATGATGATACGAGCTGAGGGTGCCACCGAGCACTCGGGAAAGAGTGGGGGAGATATCTGTCCCCCGTGTTGCACATACCCACACATCCATGCCCGCATATACACACGTACACACACACACCCCTTTATCCAGGGTCACTCAGAGTCAGTAACGGGGATTTTAACTGTTGTAAATTTCACTCTCATTCACCAGGTTGTTTAAAGAAACTGTGCAGTTCGGGCCCACTGAGGAAATATTTCCTCTGACAGTTTGGTGCTTCATTTCCACCTTTCCTACTCAGAGCTACCTTTCATTTGAGGCTCCCTAGCAGTGAAACACGTGACTCCAGGAAATGGTCTGTGCACACGTCTGTTCAGCTTGTACCAACTGCTCTGGAATCCTGTCTGTGACATAAAAAGAGAAAAAGACACTTGACTCCTTTCAGTCCTCGTTCTTTGCTGGGTGGCATCCTGAATGCAGACGGCAGAGACTTATGCTGTCAGCCAGCATCACATTCAGCCTGGAGCTTCCCCAAAATGGAAAATGGCAGGACAGGGGTGCACTGGCGCGAACCCCGGGTGAGAGTCGGCACGCTGCAGGTGAGCACCAGCTTAGTCAGGAGCCGTGAGCCGGAACAGCACAGACAAGCAGAGTCATGGCCACCCTTTATTACCCCTGGCTGACACATGGAAAAGGAAGTCCAGGACAGGACATTTTGCACACTGCTCAGTGTCATGTAGTGCAGGGCAGGGCAGCCAGCCAGGAAGTGCAGAGGTGCGTGTGACACTGCGGTGAGAACAGGGGAGGCTGGTTTTAGCCTCGGCTCTCCTTGTCCTGTGACCTGACAGCACCCCTTCTGGGCCTCCAGTCCCTCCTCAGAAGAACAGGGCCTTGGTCTCATGCACTAGATGGAGCACCATGGTCGTCGAGCACTAAGTCTAAGTGTGGACCTGGGCTAGCAGCAGCTGATGTCTGGGGGCCTGGGAGAAATGCAGACCCATGGCCGCTCCCCAGGCCCCCGGAGTCAGAGCCTGCATTGCACAAGACTCCGGGCAATCCGTTCACGTGTTAGCGCTTGGTAATCACTGGTCCTCAAGAGCTCTCCCAGCTTTATCGTTCCGTGACTCTACCATAAACAGTCCAGCACCTTGCACTTCCATAGGCCATCCATTCTGCGAGGCACTGCAGGGCCTGCTCTTGACAGCTGAGGAGGCCTGGAGGTATTTTGTTGTTCATCAATAGCCTTTTGCAGAGGCAAATGGCTCCAGGCAACTCTGTTTATCCTCTTTCCTTCTCTCTAGTCACAAAGCCCGCCACCACTGCTTTCCAGATGTGTGACAGACAAGAGGATATTTCATAGTAAAGGTAACATACCAAATTCACAGAGGCATAAATTGTGCCACAGGATCAAGTGCTTTCGTGTAGTATCTCATTTAAGAGGTAAAGTAGCCCTGAGAAGTTGGTTCTATTTTTATCCTCCTGTTATAGGTGAGAAATGTGAATCTTGGAGAAGTAACTTGCCTGAGGTCACACTGCTGGAACTTGGCAGAACTGGAGTTTGAACCCAGATCTGTCTCCTACGAGAGTGTATATGTTTAACCATGATGGGACATACCCTCCGCACCCACTTGGTTAAAACCCCTGAGGCACCTTCTCCTGGCTATTCCCACTCAGCCTTTGTGCCCGGCACATCATTCCTGCTACTCTTTCCCCAAAAACACAATATTTTCAAGGTGTGCTGTCCAAGGGGGTCATCAGCCACATGTGGCTATTCAAACGTAAATTTAAGAACTGGGTTCCTGTACAAGCCACAGTTCCAGTGCTCGGTAGTCGCCTGTGCCTAGTGGCTACCATGTTGGCCAGCACCAACACAGATCCTTTCCAGTATCAGAGCACGTTTGACCGGCTAGAGAATCAAACTGCTGAACGTCCCACCCCACGCTGGCCTCGCGCCCATATCACGACTTCCCAACACTGAGCCAGCTACTCGCGAACACACGCTCTCTGAAAGGCCATCTCACTCTGCCAAGGGTAAGGGGCTGTCTGGGGCAGAACGGAGAGACCGGGGAGGTCCAGCGGGATGAGAGCCCCAAAATGTGACCCCGATGTCAAGTTCAAAGACCACATCCACACAGAAGTCAGGCTGTGGTGTGTGCTGCCGGCTTTGCAGTCTTGGCCTTTAAGATTCATGGTGACCACTGCTCATTTCTGCCAGGGGAGGAAAAGTCCAGTCAGGCAGTTTCACTTCCTCCCTGAAATAAAACAGAACCGACTGGCCAAGGTATCTCCAGGGACATCTGCTACGGGGCTTTAAATTACCCAGTAACACTTCCAGTCAATCCCACTTCCATGTTGGAGTCTGCAATCAACATTTATCTCCATTCCACAGACCATCTGCAGGTTTCTAATACCACTTTTATTACTACCTTATAAATGTAAAATCCTTGAGGCAGAAATGCCAGCTGCTAACACAGGAGTGTGTATGAGCACCCACTTCTCCCGTGATGAATGGCCCCGAGTCCTTAGGTCTCAGCAGAAAACATGCCATGGAGTTGCCTGGACATTGTGACAGGTACAGACCCAAGGTCAGTGGGCTTCGGGGGCACTTGTCTCCAGTGCTCCCACTTTCAGAGTCACCCTCCCCTTCTCCATCAGGTGTGACGCCTTCCACAGGGCTGTCAGCCTTTCTGCTCTGGAAGTTGAGGCAAATAACGAGGACAGAATGAAATTCTTACCAAATGCTCAGATACACCTTAACAGTCTCTCTGACTGGTATTAATGAAGAAGAGCTATTATTTATTAAAGGCCATGCTTTCCTTTGTCTACTTTTACCAAGCGCCTATTCTGTGCCAGACATGTGCCATGACCATTAGGTCCCAACAGAACAGTTCAGAGTCCCACAGACCTCCCAGCCAAGCAAGGGGTAGACAGCCGAACAGGCACTAAATAAATACATGATGATGCATTTTAACAGTGACTGGGAATGAAAGAAAGTGCTGCGGCAGACATTAACAGAGGAGGCTTCACCGACACACACTGGTCAGAAAAGACCCTCTCAGAAGAGGTGGCCTTCCGGCTGAGGCCTGAGGGATGAAGCAGCCAGCCAGTGTGGACAGAGACTTATAAGCCAAGGAGGAGTTTAGATTTTCTGCGAAGAACAACAGGGAGTGATTGGAGGGTTTAAAGCAGAAGGGTGTGTGCTTTATGTTTTTAAAGTATCACTCTAGCTGGGGTGTAAAGAATAGACTGCAGGCACCCCTATGTTTATCGCAGCACTATTTACAATAGCCAAGAAATGGAAGCAACCTAAGTGTCCATCAGTAGATGAATGGATAGGAAAGATGTGGTACATATACACAATGGAATATTATTCAGCTATAAGAAGAAAACAAATCCTACCATTTGCAACAACATGGATGGAGCTGGAGGGTATTATGCTCAGTGAAATAAGCCAGGTGGAGAAAGACAAATACCAAATAATTTCATTCACATGTGGAGTCTAAGAACAAAGAAAAACTGAAGGAACAAAACAGCAGCAGAATCACAGAACCCAAGAATGGACTAACAGTTACCAAAGGAAAAGGGACTAAAGAGAATGGGAGGGAAGGGAGGGATAAGGGCGGGGAAGAAGAAAGGGGGTATTACCATTAGCATGTATACTGTGGGGGGGACATGGGGAGGGCTGTGCAACACAGAGAAGACAAGCAGTGATTCTACAGCATCTTACTACGCTGATGGATAGTGACTGTAATGGGGTGTGTGTGGGGGACTTGGTGAAGGGGGCACCCTAGTAAACATAATGTTCTTCATGTAATTGTAGATTAATGATAATAAAACAAAACAAAACAAAAAGAATAGAGTGCAGGTCAGGGCATGGGGCTGTGGGCAGCATAGGCACCGGGCTGAGGCTGTGTTCATAGTCCAGGTGGGAGCTGAAAGTGGCTTGGACTCACACTACAGTAGTGGAGACAAAGATAAACAGAGGAATTTTCAAGACATCTTGGGCGGGCGCAGAAAGCACTTGCCAGCCAACCTACTGTGTGAGAACTCGGGGATCAGAGGTGAGTCCTGAGTTTCAGGCTCGAGCAGCTGCTAGGTAGCCGTGCCTTTGCCTGGACTGGGTTGGGGGCTTTGTATTCAACATTTTTTGTAAGCCTTATGATTAATCTTGGAAAAGCTTGTGTTAACATCTCCCTTTACGCATGGGGAGATTCAGACAAGGAAGTTGCCAGAAGTCATGCAGCGTGTAGATGTTGGGGCCCGTGTGTGAACCCTCGGCTGGGGGCTCTTCCCTCTGACGTTGGTGCTGCACGGCCGCGATGTCCCCATTGCTGGCTTCAGGTCCCTGCGGCTCCCGTCCCTGTGCTGGTGCACACTGAGTGTTTTCCTTGGTTCATCTCGCTGCTCCTAGCACTCCTTTCTGTCCTCTAGAATCTTAGGGGCAGTTTCCATTCTCCTGCCATTTCCTCCTTTAACGTACATCAAACCTCACAGCAGCTGTCCTGTGATCGATTTCCCCGCTGGACTGTGAGCTCTGTGAAGGCAGGCCTTAGCTCCAGTGCCCGCCACCACCCCAAGGCCTGACACGATTCCTGAACACCCTTCAGCACCCCTGCAGTGAACAGCTGCTGAATGGATTCCTAGACACTGGTGAGGCTGAGATGAGGACCTGTCCCCGTCACCCGGGGGGTCAGGGTCCTGGATCGGTGCTGTGATCAGCGTGCTGCAGAGAACTGGGACTTGGAGACCAGGGCCAAGTGCAGGCTTTGATTACTAGCTAGCTAGCTCTGTGATGTTTGGAAGGTCTAATTACCCCTCTGGACCTTAGTTTCCTTCTAGCTTCAAACAAAGGAAATTAAAACCTGGCTCTCCAACCTCATGAGGTAAGCGTAAAATCCAAATACACTACATGTGAAAGGGGTTGAAAGGTATAAAACTATACATAGGGATGGTACCTTGTTTGTTGCAGCATCAAAACAACACCGCTCCCCTTCAGCACAGCCCGGAGGTGAGGATTCCGGAGTCCCGCAGACCTGACAGAGTGCCGGTTCTAGCATTTGGCTGTTCGTGTTTGGCTAAGTCACCTCCTGTGAACTGAACTAATGAGGACAATTGCACCAATATCACAGGGCTCTTCTGAAGACTAACAAGCTCTACTACATGGCTTTGTGTGTGCACGTGTGTTTAATATAGTGTAGAGTATGGAGCAATTGCTGGTGTGTATGAAGCACCTAATAAATCTCAGCCTTATGATTCTTTAAAAGAAAATCCTCCCTTTACACACACACATGCACACACATGCACACATGCACAGAGTCCACATACCAATCCAAATTTTACACCAAGACTTTGGGGTTAAATTGCAAATATTTCTTCGAAAATGTCAAAAGGATGAATGTTATACCAAACCTTAGGACCAGCTTCTTCGAGCAGTTTCCTATAACTTTGTGCCAGGTCGCCTGTCACTCCAAAAACAGGGCACCTTCTTTATGGACGTCGAGTGGCAGCCTTGCTCAGGGGTGAGAATCAGTGAGCAGCTGTGACAGGGGCACAAGTCCAACTGAGGCTTGCAGCTGCTCGGATCCTCAACGAGCTGAAACGGGCCATGTTGGAAGACAATTTTTTTGAACTTCTTAGCTTCAATAAAGCACTTCCTTTTTAAAACTCCACCTCCTCATTCAAAATCAAAACCTCCCGTTTCCCACCGCTCTGCTCTGCTGGTGCTCTGGTTATTAGAAAATCGGCTGCCTGAATGTGTCTGGCTCCCAGATAGCCAAAGAATCAAAAGATAAGGGGACTTGTTCAGCAGGAAGGAAGAACGGTAGGCCAAAGGAGGGCTTGGCAGCTGGCAAGAACAGCGGACTCTATGAGTAAGTGGAGACAAAACGGAGAGGGCAAGAGGAAGGGGCCCTGGCAAGACCCTGAAAAGCGTTTCGATGGCACTGGAGTGGAAAGGACAGAGGGCCCATCACAGTCAGAAGGCGGCTTGTGTGGCGGTTAAAGTCCCGACGCAGGACGTGCGGAGCCGTGAGTGAAGCCGGGCTCCTGCACTTGCTACATGTGGACTACCTGAACCTCACAGTGTCCAGCACAAAGTGTGCATTCCATAAATGCTTGAAAATAAATTACAGGTAACGGGGTAAAACAGCCCCCTCCTGAAGTAAATACTGGTGGAGCAGGAGACAGCTCAAAAGCCTCTATATTCCTCAGTCCCTTTTTCCCTTTTTTGGACGTTAGTGTTCTAATTTACCAACCTTTCGAATGCTGCTTCCTTCCTTTGTAGTCCTTCTACAAGGAATCCAAGGAAGCCTGTCCTCGGAGTGGGATGGCGATAGAGAAGCCATTTCTAGCACTGCTCCTGCCAGACTGAGCGCCAGAATCTCCCCCGCAGCACCTCCAACAAACGCACCAGCTGGCTCTGCCTGGGAGCTAAGGGGCAGAGGGGGACAGCGCCTCTAGGAAGGCCCCTCCTCCTTGAGAGCCTGGTTAGCAAGTCAAAGCACATCTGACTGTTGGCAGCAACCACTAGCCTTCATCAGACCTTCTGGGTTGAGTCCCCGTTTCTCCTTCCAGCCCCGTCATCTCCATCCGCCTCCCGGTCGTTCTCACTGCCAACGCTTCTGGAGAGCAGAGACGTCTCAGGGTCACTGTTATCTCTAGCATCTCACACAATACTCAGCACACAGTAGGTGCCTGAGAAGCACCTGAATGAACGAACAACATTCACAGCCTCGAAGGGTTTAAAGAACATCTACCACGAATAGTCAACTGAAAGGCCTGGAGGGGCCCTGGCAGGTAAGATAGACGCTAGACTAGGAGCAGCGCGGCTGGCGGCCCAGGGGCCCTCGTTCTGCCGACAGGCAAGTGAATTCATATCGGGTTCAGAAGAGACCGTCAGCCGCACGGCCAGTTTACTGTTGGATGAACGCTGGAGTCTGTGGCTCCTTTCCAATCAATCCCAACTCCCATTAGACACTGGAATCTCCTCAATTACTTCCTTGAGAAAGGCTAACTCCCCCTCCAGCGTCTCCAAGGGTGGGGCAGGCTAGACCTTCAAAACTTAATTATTTGAAAAATTCATTACCTTCCCTTGAAAGCTGCTGTCTTAACAATTGTCCCTTCGAGGCCGGCAAAACAAATTGGATTCTTTTTCTGTTTGATTTCCCTGCAAATATTTGAAGATATTTACCGCCCTCTCTAACCCCACTAAGTCTCCTCCAGATTGAAGTCAAAACGATGACACTCCCACCCTCCCGGCCGCTGTGCTGCCAGTGCCCCTCTCCACAGTGCGGGACCACACAGACAAGTACAGGGTGACCAGGAAGGGTCACGCATTTTGGAAAAGATCCAAATACTCAACAGGAAATGGGTACATTTCAGCACATCTCCTGTAACGGACATTTTATGAACCTATTAAAAACCATGCTGAAGAGCATAGAAAAATGTTCATACCAGAATGTTAAGTGAAAAAGTCACATTACAAAACATTGCAAACAACGTGATCCTAATTTTTATTTAAAGCATTTTCTTTAAAACCAATTTAAATAAAGTGGAATGGTGTCTAGTATTGGAATGGACACAAAATAGTGTCCAATATTGGAATGGAGACTAATATTGCCCCCAAATTACCTCATAATCAGAAATAAAAACACAGGTAAATTTTTTTTTTTTCAACGTGGTTGTCAGAAGTTAAAAATTTCAGAGTGTAGAGTCTTTAACACTGAAGACCTTGAGATGGCCCTCTCCTTTGGTCTAGGGTCAATTTTTAAAACTCAGAGGCCTGTACACAGGGCAGTGTTTCTGAAATGTGGGTGCTCAGTCCCTCCCCTTACCCTCCTCTCCCCAGCTTGAAATGCGATCAGACTCGGGGGGTAGGGCTGAGCACATGGAAAAAGACTCTCAGGTGATTTTGCTGCATACTGCTGAGTAGAGATCCCACTAGACACTGGGTTTCTGTTAATGCTGCCAGAAATCATATCCCTTTCTTGGCAGCCACATCATTCCTTTGTCTCACCCTTCCCATTAACCGAGACCCTGGAGGTCTGTTCCGATGACCTGCTCTTAAGGGCTACTCTCCTCCCTGCGTGCGTGCAGGTGGCTCTGACAGACTTCAGGGAAGATACTGGCATTGGTCCCTACACAACTCACGTTCCTTTTGGATTCGGCCCATCCTAGCCTGTCAAGATCTCTCTGTTCCGGCAACTCCTCCCAGCTGTGAGTCACCCTAAAACTCAATCAGAACGACATTTAAGGTACTTATCACGCTAACGTTCTTTCCCAAGGTAAACATTCCCCGTGCCTTCAACCAGAAAGCCTAAGACACTGTTTTCTTCACCATCTGGCCAGGTGCTCACAGCACAGTCCGGTCACCATGAGGAACAGAGGGCTATCTGCCCCCTGGATATGGAAATATGATTTGAAAAGGTTCTTTTTTGTCAACTGGAAGTCTCTAACTAGGGTTAATTACTAAGTATTTTGAGTATTTGCTTATTGCAAACCATGTTTTAAATATATTGCTTGAAGCATGTAAAATAAAAATCCCCCCCGAGGTGGTCACTATTAGCTTGGTGTGTGCAGAAGGCTTGTTGTGTACCTGTCTGCTAGGCTTGGTTTTATCACTTTGACCAACAGTCAGATGGTTCTGCTGTCCATTTCATGATGGTAATTTATTTTTGTATCAATTTTAAATGATGGGTTCAGTTCATGGTTTCTGCCCCACCTACCGTGGCCTTGTTCACACCCGAGAGAGGGAGAGCAGGTCAAGGCTTTGCTGGCCCTGCAGGCACTGCACTGGACAGGATTGTTCCTGTGAGTCCTGCAAGCAGGACGGTAGAGAACGATGCTTCCCAAGGGCTGGGTTTCGTGAGGATCATCGATAGAGCTTTTATAAAGAAGGCGGCTGCCCGTGATCCTCGCACTGGACGGCTGAAGAGGGACTCGGCTAGCCTAGTAGCCTAGGCGACATGAATGCTCCGCAAGGTCTGGCCTGGGGGATTCAGCCCCAAGGCCACCGTGCCTGCTTCCCCGGAATTGGTGCGCTGGTGCCACTGATCTGGCTGCTCCTGCCCTGGCCCCTGAGGCCATTCACACCTTAAAGTCACACCCCTTCTCAATTGAAAACCATCCACAGGGAGGAGGGGCGGAAGATGGTGGCATGAGTAGAGCAGCGGAAATCTCCTCCCAAAACCACATATATCTATGAAAATATAACAAAGACAACTCTTCCTAGAATAAAGACCAGAGGACACAGGACAATATCCAGACCACATCCGCACCTGAGAGAACCCAGCGCCTCGCGAAGGGGGTGAGATACAAGCCCCGGCCCCGCGGGACCCGAGCGCCCCTCCCCCCAGCTCCCGGCGGGAGAAGAGCAGGCAGAGCGGGAGGGAGACGGAGCCCAGGGCTGCCGAACACCCAGCCCCCGCCATCCGGGCCAGAGCGCAGACACAGTGCGTGCCCAGGGGGCCCTGGATGCTAGGGAAACAGGGCAGCAAGAACAGTGAGCAGGCACTGGAGGCTGGGAGACAGAGGACATAAGAAAAGCGCGCGACCATATTTTTTTGTTTTGTTATTTTGTTTTTTTTTTTTGCTTTTTTGCTGTTTTGTTTTGGCGAGCGCTTTTTGGAAGTCTTAAAGGGACAGGGACCCCAATACTAGGGAAACAGGGCAGCAAGACCGGTGAGCAGAGGCCTGAGGCTGGCACAGGAGAATAAAGAAAAACGAGCGACCACCTTTTTTTTTTAAATTAAAAAAAAATTTTTTTTTTTAATTAAAAAATTTTTTTCTTTTTTTTTTTTGGTGGTCGTTGTTTTGTTTTCGCGGGTGCTTTTTGGAAGTCTTAAAGGGGCAGGGCGGGCCACTTAATCCAGAGGTAGGGAATCCGGGGATCTCTGGGCACCCTAACCCCTGGGCTGCAGGGAGCAGGGAGGCCCCTTACGGAGATAAATAGCCTCCCAGCAGCTCCCCCTCCAACGCGACTCCACCATTTTGGAGTAGCTGCCCGAGCCAGGCCACGCCCACAGCAACAGCGGAGATTAACTCCATAGCAGCCGGGCAGGAAGCAGAAGCCCTGTCTGCGCGCAGCTGCGCAGCACAAGCCACTAGAGGCCGCTGTTCTCCCAGGAGAGGAGGGCCACAAACCAACAAGAAGGGAAGTCCTTCCAGCCGTCACTCGTCCCAGCTCTGCAGACTATTCCTATCACCATGAAAAGGCAAAGCTACAGGCAGACAAAGATCACAGAGACAACACCAGAGAAGGACACAGACCTAACCAGTCTTCCTGACAAAGAATTCAAAATAAGAATCATAAACATGCTGACAGAGATGCAGAGAAATACGCAAGAGAAATGGGATGAAGTCCGGAAGGAGATCACAGATGCCAGAAAGGAGATCGCAGAAATGAAACAAACTCTGGAAGGGTTTATAAGCAGAATGGATAGAATGCAAGAGGCCATTGATGGAATTGAAATCAGAGAACAGGAACGCATAGAAGCTGACATAGAGAGAGACAAAAGGATCTCCAGGAATGAAACAATATTAAGAGAACTGTGTGACCAATCCAAAAGGAACAATATCCGTATTATAGGGGTCCCAGAAGAAGAAGAGAGAGGAAAGGGGATGGAAAGTATCTTGGAAGAAATAATTGCTGAAAACTTCCCCAAACTGGGGGAGGAAATAATCGAACAGACCATGGAAATACACAGAACCCCCAACAGAAAGGATCCAAGGAGGACAACACCAAGACACATAATAAATAAAATGGCAAAGATCAAGGACAAGGAAAGAGTTTTAAAGGCAGCTAGAGAGAAAAAGGTCACCTATAAAGGAAAACCCATCAGGCTAACATCAGACTTCTCGACAGAAACCCTACAGGCCAGAAGAGAATGGCATGATATATTAAATACAATGAAACACAAGGGCCTTGAACCAAGGATACTGTATCCAGCACGACTATCATTCAAATATGATGGTGGGATTAAACAATTCCCAGACAAACAAAAGCTGAGGGAATTTGCTTCCCACAAACCACCTCTACAGGACATCTTACAGGGACTGCTCTAGATGGGAGCACTCCTAGAAAGAGCACAGAACAAAACACCCAACATATGAAGAATCGAGGAGGAGGAATAAGAAGGGAGAGAAGAAAAGAATCTCCAGACAGTGTATATAACAGCTCAATAAGTGAGCTAAGTTAGGCAGTAAGATACTAAAGAGGCTAACCTTGAACCTTTGGTAACCACGAATTTAAAGCCTGCAATGGCAATAAGTACATATCTTTCAATAGTCACCCTAAATGTTAATGGGCTGAAAGCACCAATCAAAAGACATAGAGTAATAGAATGGATAAAAAAGCAAGACCCATCTATATGCTGCTTACAAGAAATTCACCTCAAACCCAAAGACATGTACAGACTAAAAGTCAAGGGATGGAAAAACATATTTCAAGCAAACCACAGTGAGAAGAAAGCAGGGGTTGCAGTACTAATATCAGACAAAATAGACTTCAAAACAAAGAAAGTAACAAGAGACAAAGAAGGACACTACATAATGATAAAGGGCTCAGTCCAACAAGAGGATATAACCATTCTAAATATATATGCACCCAACACAGGAGCACCAGCATATGTGAAACAAATACTAACAGAACTAAAGGGGGAAACAGACTGCAATGCATTCATTCTAGGAGACTTCAACACACCACTCACCCCAAAGGATAGATCCACTGGGCAGAAAATAAGTAAGGACACGGAAGCACTGAACAACACAGTAGAGCAGATGGACCTAGTAGACATCTATAGAACTCTACATCCAAAAGCAACAGGATATACATTCTTCTCAAGAGCACATGGAACATTCTCCAGAATAGACCACATACTAGGCCACAAAAAGAGCCTCAGAAAATTCCAAAAGATTGAAATCCTACCAACCAACTTTTCAGACCACAAAGGCATAAAACTAGAAATAAACTGTACAAAGAAAGCAAAGAGGCTCACAAACACATGGAGGCTTAACAACACGCTCCTAAATAATCAATGGATCAATGACCAAATCAAAATGGAGATCCAGCAATATATGGAAACAAATGACAACAACAACACTAAGCCCCAACTTCTGTGGGACGCAGCAAAAGCAGTCTTAAGAGGAAAGTATATAGCAATCCAAGCATATTTAAAAAAGGAAGAGCAATCCCAAATGAATGGTCTAATGTCACAACTATCGAAATTGGAAAAAGAAGAACAGATGAGGCCTAAGGTCAGCAGAAGGAGGGACATAATAAAGATCAGAGAAGAAATAAATAAAATTGAGAAGAATAAAGCAATAGCAAAAATCAATGAAACCAAGAGCTGGTTCTTCGAGAAAATAAACAAAATAGATAAGCCTCTAGCCAGACTTATTAAGAAGAAAAGAGAGTCAACACAAATCAACACTATCAGAAACGAGAAAGGAAAAATCACGACGGACCCCACAGAAATACAAAGAATTATTGGAGAATACTATGAAAACCTATATGCTAACAAGCTGGGAAACCTAGGAGAAATGGACAACTTCCTAGAAAAATACAACCTTCCAAGATTGACCCAGGAAGAAACAGAAAATCTAAACAGACCAATTACCAGCAACGAAATTGAAGCGGTAATCAAAAAACTACCAAAGAACAAAACCCCCAGGCCAGATGGATTTACCTCGGAATTTTATCAGACATACAGGGAAGCCATAATACCCATTCTCCTTAAAGTTTTCCAAAAAATAGAGGAGGAGGGGATACTCCCAAATGCATTCTATGAAGCTAACATCACCCTAATACCAAAACCAGGCAAAGACCCCACCAAAAAAGAAAACTACAGACCAATATCCCTGATGAATGTAGATGCAAAAATACTCAACAAAATATTAGCAAACCAAATTCAAAAATACATCAAAAGGATCATACACCATGACCAAGTGGGATTCATCCCAGGGATGCAAGGATGGTACAACATTCGAAAGTCCATCAACATCATCCACCACATCAACAAAAAGAAAGACAAAAACCACATGATCATCTCCATAGATGCTGAAAAAGCATTTGACAAAGTTCAACATCCATTCATGATAAAAACTCTCAGCAAAATGGGAATAGAGGGCAAGTACCTCAACATAATAAAGGCCATATATCATAAACCCACAGCCAACATTATACTGAACAGCGAGAAGCTGAAAGCTTTTCCTCTGAGATCGGGAACTAGACAGGGATGCCCACTCTCCCCACTGTTATTTAACATAGTACTGGAGGTCCTAGCCACGGCAATCAGACAAAACAAAGAAATACAAGGAATCCAGATTGGTAAAGAAGAAGTTAAACTGTCACTATTTGCAGATGACATGATACTGTACATAAAAAACCCTAAAGACTCCACCCCAAAACTACTAGAACTGATATCGGAATACAGCAAAGTTGCAGGATACAAATTCAACACACAGAAATCTGTGGCTTTCCTATATACTAACAATGAACCAACAGAAAGAGAAATCAGGAAAACAACTCCATTCACAATTGCATCAAAAAAAATAAAATACCTAGGAATAAACCTAACCAAAGAAGTGAAAGACTTACACTCTGAAAACTACAAGTCACTCTTAAGAGAAATTAAAGGGGACACTAACAGATGGAAACTCATCCCATGCTCATGGCTAGGAAGAATTAATATCGTCAAAATGGCCATCCTGCCCAAAGCAATATACAGATTTGATGCGATCCCTATGAAACTACCAGCAACATTCTTCAATGAACTGGAACAAATAATTCAAAAATTCATATGGAACCACCAAAGACCCCGAATAGCCAAAGCAATCCTGAGAAAGAAGAATAAAGTAGGGGGGATCTCACTCCCCAACTTCAAGCTCTACTATAAAGCCATAGTAATCAAGACAATTTGGTACTGGCACAAGAGCAGAGCCACAGACCAATGGAACAGACTAGAGAATCCAGACATTAACCCAGACATATATGGTCAATTAATATTTGATAAAGGAGCCATGGACATACAATGGCAAAATGAAAGTCTCTTCAACAGATGGTGCTGGCAAAACTGGACAGCTACATGTAGGAGAATAAAACTGGACCATTGTCTAACCCCATATACAAAAGTAAACTCAAAATGGATCAAAGACCTGAATGTAAGTCATGAAACCATTAAACTCTTGGAAGAAAACATAGGCAAAAACCTCTTAGACATAAACATGAGTGACCTCTTCTTGAACATATCTCCCCGGGCAAGGAAAACAACAGCAAAAATGAACAAGTGGGACTATATTAAGCTGAAAAGCTTCTGTACAGCAAAAGACAACATCAATAGAACAAGAAGGATCCCTACAGTATGGGAGAATATATTTGAAAATGACACATCCGATAAAGGCTTGACGTCCAGAATATATAAGGAGCTCTCACGCCTCAACAAACAAAAAACAAATAACCCAATTAAAAAATGGGCAGAGGAACTGAACAGACAGTTCTCCAAAAAAGAAATACAGATGGCCAACAGACACATGAAAAGATGCTCCACATCGCTAATTATCAGAGAAATGCAAATTAAAACTACAATGAGGTATCACCTCACACCAGTAAGGATGGCTGCCATCCAAAAGACAAACAACAACAAATGTTGGCGAGGCTGTGGAGAAAGGGGAACCCTCCTACACTGCTGGTGGGAATATAAGTTAGTTCAACCATTGTGGAAAGCAGTACGGAGGTACATCAAAATGCTCAAAACAGACTTACCATTTGACCCAGGAATTGCACTCCTAGGAATTTACCCTAAGAATGCAGCAATCAAGTATGAGAAAGATCAGTGCACCCCTATGTTTATCGCAGCACTATTTACAATAGCCAAGAATTGGAAGCAACCTAAATGTCCATCGATAGATGAATGGATAAAGAAGTGGTGCATATACACAATGGAATACTACTCAGCCATAAGAAAAGGGCAAATCCAACCATTTGCAGCAACATGGATGGAGCTGGAGGGTATTATGCTCAGTGAAACAAGTCAAGTGGAGAAAGAGAAATACCAAATGATTTCACTTATCTGTGGAATATAAGAACAAAGGAAAAACTGAAGGAACAAAACAGCAGCAGACTCACAGAACTCAAGAATGGACTAACAGGTACCAAAGGGAAAGGGACTGGGGAGGATGGGTGGGTAGGGAGGGATAATGGGGGGAGAAGTAGGGGGGTATTAAGAGTAGCATGCATGGGGGGGTGGGAGAAAGGGGAGGGCTGTACAACACAGAGAAGGCAAGTAGTGATTCTACAACATTTTGCTATGCTGATGGACAGTGACTGTAAAGGGGTTTATAGGGGAGACCTGGTATAGGGGAGAGCCTAGTAAACATAATATTCGTCATGTAAGTGTAGATTAGTGATACCAAAAACAAAACAAAACAAAACAAAACAAAAAAAAGGGCAGTTCCTGTGTGGTAACCTCCAATGAGTTCTACACAAGGGTATAAAGGGCATATATAAGTGTAGGCAAAGGGTCTGTTTGCGTTTATACAGAAGATCAAAGCCTAATTGGGCTACCCCGAAAATGAACTAAGATACGATATGAAAGAGAACTTCCAATATCAGCACTCTCTGGAAGACTCATGCCAGAAGATGATCATCAAAAAACCTCAACAAAGATCCACGCACTGCTACAGCTGTAGATGCACTCATCCCACCAGTTCCTGGACTTGCCATGGGAATGAGGAAGGAGATATCTAAGCTGGCCTGTGCATACAGTAAAACAACAAATTTGACTGAATCTATACTGTTGGAACTCAACCAAGAATTAGGAGAAGTGCAAATTGTAGTGCTCCAAAATCTTCCAACTACAGACTATTTACTGTTAAAAGAACATAAGGGATGTGAACATTCCCCAGGAATGGGTTGTTTTAATTTGTCTGATTTCTCTCAGACTGTTCAAGTTCAGTTGGACAATATCCACCATATCATAGATAAGTTTTCACAAATGCCTAGGGTGCCTAACTGGTTTTCTTGGTTTCACTGCAGATGGCTGGTAATTACAGATATGCTTTGGTTATGTAACTATACTCCTATTATGTTAATGTGTGTGCGCAATTTAAGTAGTAGCTTAAAACCTATACATGCTGAAGTTACTCTACAAGAAGATATGTCAAAGAAATAATCAATCTTCCCATGTTTTCTGCTGCCTGCTACTTCTATAGCTTTTCTTCTTCCTTCCTAATTACAACCCTTAAATAGAATTCGTGCCTCATATCAAATTTACCGAGTATCATAATTCTTCCAAGTGGTAAAGATACCTCAAGACAAATGCTGGGCATAGAAGCCACAGGGCATAAATATGCAAAGAAGTAAAAAGCGAACCATTTCAAACAATAAGGCTTCTCTCTCACTTACCAACTTTACATTTCCCTGTATGGCCCCGGAAGATGACTGGTTAGCCAGAGACGGGTAAGATTCCTCAAGGGAGGAACAACCTAAGACAGGCACAGTCGCAGGGGGGCCATCAGGTGAGAAATTGGGGATCAACAGAGGTGAGGCTTAGAACCCCACCCCCCCTGTTCTGAGAGAAATCTTCTGCATACGTGGATGTTTTATTGCCCTTGTCTAGCTTGGATTAACACATAGTCTACAGGCACACACCTGATCATCTACATTTGCTCTCTTACAACACTAAACTATGTTTTCTACCTTTATCTTGTATCTACCTACCACTTCAGCATTTTATTAAAAATAATAATAATAAAGAGAGAAATGTGGTATCCACATATAAATCAAATATAAAAACCAAATGAGTATTCATATTTGAACTGACTGTTTATAGTTCATAATGCATGAGCAAAACTGAAAGTTTCTGTGATGACTGCCCTTGTACTGTTCACTATGTAACTTATTCATTATGTAAGAATTTGTTCTCCAAGTAAGAACTTGTTTGTTATGCCTCCGAAGATTGGAGACTGACGAAAATTAGGCTTGGGGTGGATTAATGATTGTGCATTGAGCATTGACTCCCCTATACAGAATTTTATTGTCGTTAACAACCATTTGATCAATAAATATGAGAGATGCCCTCACACACAAAAAAAAAGGACAGACTTCCAATGGTAAAATAAATAAGTAACCGGGATGTAATGTATAGCAAAAGGAATATAGTCAAGATATTGTAACAGCTTGGTAGGGTGACAGCTGGAACCTAGAATTATGTATATAAATGTTTTATCACTGTGTTGTACACTTGAAACTAATGTAATACTGTGCGTCAACTACCCTTCAATAAAAAATAATTATCTAAAAAAAAAAAAAAAAAACCATCCACAGCTCACCACTTTTGAAACCCAACAGGTCTCCTTAGAAGTCTTTGCACTTCGCATACCTGACCCTTCTCTATCTTCCAGGAACTTTCCTTCACACAGGTTCAAATCCAACCAAAGACCATTCCACTCCTCCCATCCTTTCTCTGAGTCTTCACTCCCAGTGTTCTTCCTCCCTGAAGATGCCTCCTTTCTTACCTGCACTCCCTGCACCTGCCTTCTTATTCCTGCATCCTTCAAGGTGCCTGTCAAACGCTGCCTCATCCATAAGCCTCTCCTGATCACTGCCCGCCTCTCGCCTCCTCCTAACAAACTAGAAGCGATCTCTTCCTCGGAAGCCTCTATTCTGCATCTCATATTTTATGGTACTCACCTCTTTCAATCCGGTATTGTAGTTTATTGAATAGGTCTTACATTTCTGACTAGATTATAAGCCCATTCACGAAGGTATATTGAAAGAACAAATGAACCCACAAATAAGCCTACTAAAGACAAAAGGAGGAAGGAGTGTGGGAGAAGGCTCAGCAGGAGGGCACCTGTGCCACGCTGCCCCAAGACACTGTGGACAGCATGTGAACCCACTGCCACCAGCCAGCCCTGCGCCCAGGCGGAGCTCGGTGGACTCCTACCAGCGTACTGACTGTGAGTGAACCGGGTCCGTCTCCTTTGCTACCAACTCAGTATATTATTACTCAAGTCTTTCGCCTCCCCCTGTGGGTGGCTGTGCCACCGTCCTATCTGACCAGTATACACACTACTTCGAAGTCCACAGAGGCTTTCCTTCCATCATAGGCTGGCCCTGCCTGGCCTGGCCCCTGCTTGCCCACGACCCCATCTGGTGCCATCCCTCCACTAGCTCGCGCTGCTTACTCCATTCTCTTCTCCCCAAAGTGATGGGGGCCTGTCTCCCTCAGGCCCTGATTTATGCTGCTCCCTCCACCAAGCGTAGCCTAAAGGTCACTTCCTTGGGGGAAGTCTTCCCTGATCCCTTAAGAGCAGGTCCAATCACCCCAGCACAGCTCACGATGACTATGTCAGAAAGCAGCCTTTGGACGTGGAGTTTATGCCCCTTCTGTGGTCACGCGAACGAGGTTTGTTTCTCCTGCTAGATTTTTACACTGTCAGGGCAGGAACAGGGCTGTCTTGTTCAGCTGCATGTGTCCCTAGCACCTGACATCATGTCTGGCACATAAGATGTCCAGATAACATTTGCTGAATGAATTAATGAATTGAAATCCAATGACATCCATCTACGCTATAAAATAATTTAAGGGCAGAAAAAGCATGGGAATTTTTGCATTGCCTCCAACTCAGCCTCTGTTCCTGTCACTTGGCTGATGTATTTTCTCCTCACCCTCATTGCACACAGAGGCTCCTAAGAGTCGCAAACCACTAGAATTTTATTGAAAATATAGAGGAGAATCACCAATATCAGCCCCATTGGTTCAAGGGAACTCATGCTTTCTGAGCACCTACTATGTGCATATACTATCCCCATGCGTCTTAGGCTGTTTGACTTTCTCAGTGACCCATTGAAGTTTTTACATTCTTTCCATTTCACATATGAGAAATCTGAGGCTCAGAGAGAATTCAGTGACTTGGCCAAGAGCATAGAGCAAGTAATGGAAGGAGCCTGACATTGTTCAACAGGTGGGCAATGGAAAGGGTTCTGGCTAGACACCAGGAGAGGTGAGTTTAAGTCCATCTTCTGCTGCTGATTCCTTGGGTGACCTTGACCCAATCATGTAACCTCTGAGGTTTGACTTCCCTGGATAGAGGGATGATATCTGAAGATGAACTGCGGCCAGGCCTTGAAGAGTCTGTGACTGGGAATCAAGTACAGCATGCTGCAAGGAGCGACCACCCAGCCCCACTGCCCCCACCTCAAGAACCAACAGATGGCCTTCCCTGCATTTGAAAACTGAGTACTCCTACCAAGGTCAGTTAGGCCTGCAAATCAGCGGAGGCTTTCTTCTCTCCTGCACACAATCTCCAGCTGGAAATCAGCTCTGATTCTTTCTCTCGCTCAGGCCTTGCTCTGAAAAATATATTTTGAAAATGAACTATTTTGGGCCAAGAAATCTGTACATCTGAGCCGATTCATCAGTTTCACCATCAGGCTCCTGCTGCTTCTGCTTTGTCAGATAAAGACATTTTTTCGCCACAATTTCTCAGTGGGCTAGGTGGAGAGCTCTCCTGCTGTCGTAAGATTCTTTGCAAAAGATTAAAAACATAAGGGTGGGCCAAGTCTCAAGAAATAAATCTGAAGTAAACAAAACACTGGGGTGGGGTGGAAAAAGGTACACACATCACCATAGGACAAAACTGACGTGGGTCACAACATGGCACCTGCTTCAGAATGCAGACTGCAGAAAGATTCCCAAAGTGTCAGCTCATTATCATCTCTAATAAGAATAGAGAGATAAAGATAATTCCAGAACATGTACTCCTTAAAAACCAGCTCTACTTAGCTTTGGAATGCTTGTAACTCTCCCCTGGAAGATTTACCTTTTAAACTATGTTTTTTCTTGGACAAATACATATTAAACTGAGTTTGTTTTGAGGAAATGACGGCAATATCCTTAAAAACATGCCAGGTGGAAGGGAACAGCCAGTTGAAGAATAAAAACAACTGCCACGGATGCTCATTTGTAGATGATTGAGAATTGGCTAATGCCTTCTCAGGGGTACAAAACACTCCTGCAGAAAATCTCCTATGTTAAAGGTCACATGAGGGCAATGTGATCACAGAAGTCTGCCACTGCACTGTCAGGCAGGAAGGTAGCCCGATGCGGGGACCCTTCCCCCATCACTGTCTCTGGGACACACCTGCTCTGTGCTTTGGGCCATAGTCTCAAATCCACCCCCCACACTGGCATCTCCATGTGCATGTCAGGCTGCTCAGACTCACTGAGTCCCCAGTTTACCTTCCCCTCGTCTCTCCAAGTCTGTTTCTGCTCCCACTCCCCTCGCTTAAGGTCCTAGGGCTCTATCCGCACCATAGTTGGACTACAGACTAGGGTTCACTTTGAATATCTCTCTCAGCTGCACCCTGATATAGACACAAGCCTGCTGATCGTCTCTCTAAAACGTCACTCTGATGAGTCTCCACCTTCCACTCCCTGCCTCCCACGCTGCCTCACTTCTGGTCCCCACCCTCTCTTATCAGAATCAGTGCACTAGCCTCCTAGCGGGTCTCCCTCCTTCTGTAAGTGCCCCCGTCAACAGGAGCATATTCTCAACTTCTCAACATGTCCCATACCACACAACCTCTTCACCCACCAAAAAAATCCAGACAGAACCACACAAAAATACATGCAACACCAAAAAAATATCACGGACAGCACACAGACACAACAGCACACGTCCGCAAGTCACACTAACCCGCCAGCCCTTCCCCCATTCCATACGTCTCTCTCCCATTTCCAGCTCACTGGTCTAGGCTATTTTTTTCTCCTGAATTGTCCTTCCTTCACCATCATACCCCCCATTAACGTCCCATGAAGATCTTACTTATCCTGTCAGATCAAGTTCAATGCACACCTTCTCTGTGAAACTGGCTGAACGTGTTCCCTCCCTTCTCCAGGTGATCAGATCTTTTGTACGTGCATATCCCAATGTACCAGTGTTTGTTCGTCTTGCCTCCACTGCACTGGGAATCCTAATGGGCAGCAGAGGTTTACGGCCCAGCACAAGCTTTGGGGAAAACAGATCTAAGGGGAAATCTCAGCCATCTCTCACCAGCTTGGGAAAGTAAATTTTCTGAGCTCTGTTTTCTGATTTCAAATATAGAGATAATCACATCACTTACTCGATAGGTTTGGAATCCGAAGTAAATGAAAACATGCATAGTATCTAGCACCTAATTAAGACTTAATAAAATGACAATCACTATTACAAAAACTATTTAGACTGTTTGTGCCCTGTATTCAACAGATGTTTTTAATTGTATGAGTGGATTTAGCTCTGAGCCCCCTCAACTTCAAAAAAAGTATATTCAGGTATACGGTCACACCAGAGCTTCCCAGCATACATGTGAGGGAGCTAAGGAGGTACTAATATCCCCCTTTTAATCAATAGGAAATACGGATTGAGAAATAAGTAACTTTGCTCTGGACACACAGTAACTCAGTGGCCCAGCTGAGACTAGATCTCAGCCTTCAAATATTATATTACATGCAAAACATGGTCTCACTTTTTAGAGAATGAGTCCATCTAAAAATGGCATGACCAATCATGGGTACTATGCTGTGTACTTTTAAAAATATGCTTACTTTACAATAAAAGAAGCTTGTAAAAGAGATTACTTGGAAAGCATAAATCAGCTCATGTTATCCCCTTGCTCCTAGGCCCTCTGATAACCTCACACTGCCCTTGGAATGAATCGTTCTCCTGGTCACGGCCTCTAAGCCTCCCCACTGTCTGCTCACCCCTCCTGTCACTGTCTTTCCTTTATTCATCGTGTTCAAGTTGTGCCGGCCTTCTGCTCCCCACACTCTCCAAGCTCATGGCTGCCTCATGGCCTTTGCACTTGCTGTTTCCTCTCCAAGGGTCCTCATCCCATAGATTTCTCTTCACCTTGGTACCATTTTGTTCTGTAAGGCTTAGTGTCAAGACCTTCCCTGTCTACTCTTTTAATGCTGGTTCTGCACTGCCCTTAATTTCTACTGTGCCATTAGCTTGCTCTAATCTCTTCAAACCATTTATCACCACATATAATACTGATTTGGTTTTTGGATCTTTCCTCCTGTGAGAATATAATGTCCATGAGAACAGAAACCTTGTGGATCTTGCTCACTGCTCTATCTCTAGCACCTAGTACAGTGCTTGGCACATAGTAGATACTGATTAAACATTTGTCAAGTGGATGAATGAATAAGCTTCTTTCATTCCCCAGTGAATCACCATGATAAATCCTTCTATGCATCTGCAATCTAGATTAATAGAACATCCTTGAAACGAAAAGCAATACAGTCCCCAAAATTAGAACTCATAGGAAGATGGGAGCCTACGCTAAACATCATTCTTACATCTTTGAGAACAAAGGGAACGTTTTGGCAAAGGGAACTGTTTGGAGACACTTCCTCCATTTGAACCACGAGGTCACACATGCTTCAGCTTAGAGCTCAGCCCTCTGTTCTGGTTTCAATCTGGAGATTCTATGTGACAGCCTGCATGTCGCTGCTTATGGTGGACTTGCTTTGTTGTCAGAGAGTTAACTTGGAGGACATACCACATAAAGAGAAAAATGTGCACCAAGAGGGATAGAAGGGATCATAAAGTAGTTCAGTCTTTAGGACTGACTTTAAAATAATCTGGAAACTTCACTTCTCGCATCACAGTACCTAATTTACTTTAAAGGTGAAAATCCTGGAAATTGATTCAATCAGCCATAACAAATACATATTCTCCCGAAACAGAAGGACAGCATGGTCCTCTTACCCCATCTTCCTGAGTTTTCCTCCTAATAATGTGAAATAACAGCAGCCAGTAGCCTTTGTGTAATCTAGCAGAATAACCATAAAACCCAGCAGAACGGAAGTCCCCTGGCTGTATTTCAGGTTAATTTTAGAAAGCGAAATTGGGAAAGATTATTTAATCAAACTTAGGCTGCAATGGTCCTTGCTAAGAGGTCAGCAGGCATCATGTCAAAGTTTAGGGCTGGGAACCCAGTTCTTCCTTGGATGGCTGGTGGTTGATGTGCATATGAAGTGAATCTAGGCACAAACGCCAAGCTCTTTCCCAATGAAGTCCATTTTCCTCTTAATCATTTTTAAACAGATGAGCCACAGATTCTCCTTTATCAGATACCACATTACGGAAAGCAGGGTTTGGATTGGATATATGTAATTCTGTCAAATCTGATAACAGCATAATTTACCAAAGATCAAAAAGCTTATCCAATGTGAGGTTATTTCTATTATAAAAGCTTAGAACAGAGTCAATCTCATCTTTCCACCCCAGCCTTAAAAATCAAACAGAGACACATGACACACAAAAATCCCAGGGAAGGTGTTAAAACTGGTGCCCAGAATTCAAGTTGCCTCCGTTTACGTTCCTCGTGACGACCGCTTCGGTCTTACGGCCGGTGTATGACACTGCTTGTATGCAGCAGGGCTCTGCCCCTTCGGCTTCATGAGTCAGCCCCTTGTCTCCCCAGGGCCCCTTCTTCAGTAGCTGTGGGATCAGTAGCTGCAGATTTCCATTCGGTCCTTATCATCACACAGAAGGGTTAGCCGTACACTGAATAATTGAATTTGAGGAAAAGCTTTGGGTAAAAGGTGGGGGAAGGGTGTGCACTAAAAAAGTAGACTCGTGAAACTCAACTGTGGCAATTACTGAAATGGGTTTTAACAGAGATTGAAAGAAAGCTACATTAAGGCACTTCACAGTAATTAATTGAACCTCTCAGTTCTAAATTGAGAAAACTACAAAAGAAATCAATAATTTCAAATGTGTCATACTTATTGACACTAATGAAACCTCCTGAATAACCATTTAATGCAACTCCACCGCTATTTTAAATTTACGCTCCTCGCTGAGTGAACATTACAAGGTCAGGTCAGCTCCCCCGGGGCTTCCCGGAGCCGACGCCATCCAACAGGCAGGACTGTGCTCACGCTGTATGTCGAACAACCCCTTAGAGCATTGCCGAGCTGTCCGTGGTGCTGAAAAAGCAGCTCTTTCTCCATCGGTTCAGCAGGAGACAGACATTCAGAAATGACGTGGTATCTCACAGTGCAGTGACCCACAATTCCACATTTACATGGAAAAAAAAAAACTCCCCATAGTTTCCTAATACTCTTGATTTCCTAGAAAGCTTTGGTTTGATTGTGCTATCTCAATAAAGCCTCTCGTTTTACTCTGTACTTTCAGATATTAGTAACTACATTGAGGTATATTAATTTGTACTTGCTTGCATTTTTCTTTGGGATGTAAGTGTTCTAGGTCTCCAAATAGACTATTGGTTCATGAGTAGTGGAAATATTCATGGATTTGTTGGACTATTTGGATTCACAGTTAGGCACCACCATTTATTAGCTGGGGAACTTGGCCGAGCCAATTTACTCTCTGTGCCTCAGTTTCCTTATTTGTAAAAAGAGGGGATTATCACCCAGTCACTAACTTTTTGGGAGGTCAAATGCAATGGTCTATTTCAAAGGGCTCTGCATAATGCAACATGCTATAAAACTGTAAGCATTTACCATATTGATTTTTATATCACATGTAGTAATGTTTCCAAATCTCAGTTACCCCTAGGCTCATCTTCATCTCCTTTTTAGTGCTTCACTGAAACAACACCCCAGTCATAATGCTATATATGCATGGATTAATTAATCTGAACTCTCTCATTATGCAGGTAAAGTAACTGATGGGGTGATTAACCTGCGCAAGTCAGCAAAGAGCACCAGAGCCAAAATCTGAAGCCAGGGTATTTTGAATCCAAAGCTTATTTCATTCCATCATCATATCCATAGCCCCCTAGATCTGAATGGTCCTTTGGATGTGAACTAATTTAGAAGCTAGCTAGAATTTCTTAGGTGCCTTATACTGAATAGAACTGAAAAGAACCCATTATCTAGTACATTAGAGGCCATAATGAACACAAGTTCTTTTGGGAACAGGGAGATAAAAGGAAATTTACTGTAATCTTTGCCTTGTGAATTCTAACCCAAGGCAAAACCCCCATGTTACATGATGCAACAAATGAGAAGGGGAATAAGGCCCTGGAATCACAAGTGTGCTGACCAATGACCAGTTCAGCATCCTTAGACTAATCAGAAGTTATTCCCCTGCATTATGAAGGGATTCAAATAAGATGTACTTTAGCAGGTCTTTTGTATTTCTATTACAACTCAGAACTCAGCAATTTTAACAATTACATTATTTTAGAATTGTATTCATTGTGCTATTCCTTCTTCTTTTAAATCCTTTCCATTCTTAAAGATCCTATTGGTAATCTCCTTCTGCCATGAATATTCACAGAAGGCTCCAATTCACAGCAATTTAATCTTTCTCTGTATTCTTATCACTTCTACCTGCACCACACATTTCTCACCAAATCACCTATTGTCCTGGGATATCTTTCCATTTTTTCATGTAACTGTCTAATATGTATCAATTAATAAGATGTAATTATAACACATTTATACTTTCTTTCTTCAACTTTATTGAAGACTTCTCATAGTAAGTATTCAATAACTATTTGAAGCTGGCACTTTCTACACTTCATTGGAATTGTTTATTGAATTTCTGTTTTCTTCCCATCCTCGCATGTGCCCTGTTAGGTCCACAAGTGAGGGATTATTTTTTTCTATAAAATAGTGAATTCACCATTATATCCTTTGGGTTAAGCACATCATAGGAGCTTATGTATATAACTGAAATAAATGAAGGAATGATAAATGAGCTAGCTGGCTAGACAGGGTTTATTATCTGACACTGAATGCCCATACCCTCACTTCTACCCAAGAGCTATTGGTAGGAAATTTCAAACCTAGTTCAAGTGAATAAACTGTGTTCCTAAATGAATTTATTTGACATAAGTATCACTTTCAATATACCATAGAAGGAAATTTGTGTTTGGAAATCCTGTTCTCAGGTGTTTACATATATAAAGGAACCACAGATCATAAAAACTTACATGGGAATAAAAGGGAAAGGGTATCTATAATACATTAATTATTTTCTAAATGTTTTATGTCAAGAAAATATTGACATATTATATTTCAGCACAGAGTAAAAAAGGACTTTATAGAACCCTTTTCAAGAGCAAGGAAGCTGCCTTAACTCTATACATGTATATATTTATTCAATAATATTTACTGTAGTAGGTGCTAGGATTAGAGACGTGGACGAAACCAGCAGGGTCCTGCCCTCGTAGAGCCTGCATTCTAAATAATAAGAAAATGAAATTTCTTCACTTATACAAGAAGTACTGATAAAGAATCAATCCTATGCACAGCACTGGGTTTTCACTTTCCTCGTCTCACTGCATTTCTGATAATACCGAGTATAGAACAGATGACACAAGCGGTTAATCTGATTTAATAAATCCTTTAATTCTCTTGGTAAACACTGGGGAAGTAAGGGGATCATGGAGAAAGAGGGTCCAGAAATAGACTTTAATCCCTTTTTCCATCTTCTTCCTACACTCTTAATAGAAATAATAGGGCAGTTCCTTGAGAGCGAGCAATCTTTGCCTTGTTTAAGGTAAAAAGAATTGGGTGTTTCCATGGATATATCTGGAGTGAGTTAGTGAGAGAGAGAGAGAGAGAGAGAGAGAGAGAGACAGGGAGTGTGTGTGAGTGTGAGTGTGAGTGTGAGTGTGAGTGTGTGTGTGTGTGTGTGTGTGTGTGTGTAACAGTAAAGGATGTCTTCTTTCACTGTGGGTGTCTGGCCCCTGCAATGATCACAGTTCAAGGGGTTAAGAAGCAACCTTCTCCTTCACGGACCTGCATATCTCCATGGATTCCATGATCTATTATGCGCATTCTCTAGTTTAAAGTTTTCCCCCTTTGTTGTGATGGAATTTTCTATTATACCTTCAAGTTAAGAATTAATTTTTTCTAAAACAAGACATTCTCTTGCAATTTTACATGTAATGTTTGGATTACTACTACTGATACACACAACTTTTATACAGGAGAAACTTTTGTATCAAGGACCAAATTAATGAGTGACATCCACACACCAGAATCAGGGGCTGGTGTACTGCTTTAAAAATGCTCCTATTTATAGACAGCTTAATTGCATTAAGTGCCAAAGAATGTACTGCTTTCTTTGTAATGAGTTTTTATGGTCTTAGTCTTTAGAAGCTCGGATTCCATCTGTGACAGCAGACTGTTGTAGGATTCGGCTATTAATAGCTGCTGGTTACACACTTACTTTGAGCTAAGAGGCCCAGGGCGGTAGAGACAGCCAGATGGAGATAATACCAGAGGGTGACTGTATGGCAAAAAGATGATCTATATTTTTTTCCCCAACACAAAACAGACAACAGTAAAAACATGACAATCCTGTTTTATTGCTAGCCAATCTCTCTGAGGAGGAATTATTTTCCTTTGCAATTCTCAGGTCTGGTTCTAAATCATATGTGATTTATCATTGTTTCTGTTATTCAAATTAACTCTTTACAAGGTTACAAAGACAAAAACATCCGGATGGGCTAACAACACTGATTTAATAAAATATAATCAGGAATAAAAGAATTTGGTAATTATTCAAGGAAAAAAATAAATTTTGATACTGGATAGTCTTCTGATTGAGAAATTTTCCCAACACAGAGAAAAGGGGCAACAAATGAAATGAATAACACATTAGACATTTCTTTATAGGAGGAAAAAGCCTGTTTAATGTGATTTAACATGATTATGGTCTTAGTCATTTTTAGTCTAATAAGAGTAGGAAAAATATCCTGTAAGACAAGAGCGACATGGCTCCCACACTTAATATCATGTCATGATTCTTTTCAGTCAAAGTCCCTATGAACACCAAAGCTTCTTTCGCTGTTAAAAAATGTACAACATACCAGATGAAAAAGGGGAGAAGCTATTTTTTAATATGTGATCCATCACCAAACTGAATGGCTAAATTACATTTTGGTGGGGGTACCCTTGTAAGTTGCATGAAACGTTTGTTTTATAAGCATAAATATATTAATAGGGATGCTTGTACGCAATGGAAAACAACACTAAAAAATGGATATATCTTCTTGTTTGGTCTGCAACCTGAGTAGAAATCACACAGTTCTCATGAAGACAAGCACAGCTAAAGGGGAGAGGAACAGCCTCAACTCAGAGCAGGGGCTCTGCAGCAACTCTCTGCTCTCATACTTTTAGGAAATTCCGGACTAACTGGGGGGTGATCTGGTAGGTACCTCTGTCCTTTTCCATAGAGATACCTTACAGAGAGCCCTGAATAAAAAACATAAAACTCGCCTATACAAAAGAGGCGAGGATGACAGGTCCACAGGTAGGTCAGGAATCTGGGAGGTCTCCAACTCTCCACACAATCCAGGGTCCAGCCCATGAACCCCCATTTATTCATGTAACTATCCATCCTTTATAGAGAAGCTCTCTTTTTTTTCTTTGTAAAATCAAAAACAGTCCTAAAATTATGATATTCCTTTTTTATCATAGGCAAATCGGCTAATAGTTCGGGTTCTAGAGCCACACTGCATCCGTCTGCAGGCATCTTTGCATCTTAATAGTTATGCGAAACTGGACACGTTTCCTAAGTCAGCCTCTATTTTCTCATCAATAAAAATGGTACAGCAGGATTCTGAGGGTCACAGAAGATACTCTATGCAAAGCATACAGGCCAATGCCTGGTACACCATCAACAGTCAGTGAATGTATGCTTGTCACCTCCTCCGCCTCCTCTCTTCTTCTTTTTTCTTTTTCTTATTATTTTTTGATAGCCTTGTTTTTTATTATTACTACTATAGATACACTGTAGTAAGATCTGGGTTTGAAGCCTGGCTGGGAGACTTTGATCAATATTTTTCAGTTTACTCATCTGCAAAATGGAGCTAATCCTATTTACCTTATAGGAATGTGAAAACTGAATTCAATGATTTGTATCATATGCTTAACGCATTGACAAGTCTACCTTCTGTATGGAAATGAGCTACTATAGCTACTAGGATTTCATCATAATTACATCCACTCACCGAGGTTGATGTGACACTTAAATGCAATAATATGTATACAGCTCAACCACAGTGCCTGAACCTTGACAAACATCAGGTCACTCTTCTTCCAGCTTGGTTAACCAGGCTGCGTGTATCACACATTATGATTAACCAATGGCATCTTGTGTGTATCAGCTTTAATGTTTATTGTCACCAAGGTCATCATGTGACTTGCGACCCTACTACCATTTCACAAAGCAACTGAGGTATATGCACCCCATGCTCTCTGCAAACCAGACAGGGAGGTACTTGGATCTTCACTGTCATACTGTTGTTAGTATCAGAGAGTCAACCACTGAAACATTTCTAGATACTTCCAGCAGATATTTCACTGGCCGCTTTTGATTCTTATTTCTAGCATTACTGTTTCTGAAATTTCCACATTAGCTCATCACTTTCAATGTGAACATATCAAGCTTACCATTAAAGAGAGCACCTCACATAGGGGTGTGGCATACGGGGCTTTGACAGAGCACAGTCTATAAAGGGAGTTTTGCGTACATTCCTAAGTAACAGGAGATTTTGCTCTCAAGGAATGTTTATGAAATAGCTCCTAAATTCATGTCACCTGCAAGCCTTTCACTCGTCACAGCTAGAGTACATGCAGTGATCTCAGTAGGCAAAGGCCTTAGGCTGCCTTGAAACAAAGCCTGGCTGGACCGTCAAACTGAACTCCCCGTCTGTCTGAGCACTGGCGATGGAAGCACGGCATTTCCACCTAGGCTCTGCCTCCGGCGTGCCAAGGCAGTGTCTGACTCGGGGGCATTCGATGGCTATGGAATCCTGACACCTTACCACCGTTGGAATGACATCCTGAGACAATGGTTCCATTCTCCAAGGCATTTCCATATTAGGCTCTGGTGAATGGGAGCTAATGAGATGGACCCCGGAGTTCTGTCAGGCAAGTCCTGTCTCCTGTCTGTCTGTCTGTCTGCCTGCTTGCCTGCCTCCCTCTCCTTTTCTCTCTATCCTCCCCACCAACAGCACAGCTGACAACTTCAAACCTTTATTAATATCGATCTCCATCTCCTAATAATCCAACATCCAAAAGAACCAAATAATATTCAATGTGCAGAACTGTATTTTCACATAATACTTTAGGGAAATTAGAGATGACTCATTCTATGAATCAGTTGATCTCTAAGATTATGACGGCCACTTGTACACACAGCCCAAGGTTTTAGCAAAGGTGGTTCTAAAATAGCCCTGGTGAAATGCTCTTAGTACTTCTCTGCTTCATCTATTGTCTAATGGTTTCCTTGGTAAAGTATAATTTTATGATATCTGGAATTTTAAAAAGGACAGTTGTTATACATGGTAAATTACTTGTCTTCTAATAATAGAAGTAGCTAACATTTATTGAGGGCATGCAGTACACTACACAAGGTCTTAGGTATTTTACATACAAAATCCATTTCATGCTCATAATAACTGAATGGAGGTAAGTCCCCTTATTACTGTTCATGTCTTACACAGATGAGGACGCTGACATTCTGATGCATGGGTGACTAAGGTCATAACTAATTAGTCGCAGAACTAGAATATAGAATCGTTCTATCGGAATCAAGAGCCAAACATCTTAACCACCACTTTACATGCCTATCTTGATGAATTAAGTTATTTCAAACCATTTTTTTTGTCTTGATTTAGCTATAAATACTTCCTACTTGTGTCGATTCACCTAATACCCTTGCTATTCAGGGTTCATTATCAAGGCTCAGACTTCTGACTGGTACTATAATTCTGACTGCATTCTCCACATGAAGAATTTAAACTTTAATGATTTTTCAGAAAGGTCAAACTTTTTGGTTTGTGTCCCAAAACTGGATTTCAGAAATCAGAATAAAAAAATGATCTTAAACATTTCATATGGATCTATTCGCATTTGTAGTTGCCCCTACATAAAAGCATCTCTTGCATTTATTATAGTCATACTCCAGCAGAAAAATTTTAATGCCTAATAAAATTCACTTTAGGGTATTATTTTTTCCATATATCATATTTAAAGAAAATATTAAAATGCCTCATCAAGGACATAACAGAAAACCTATGGAAAATGATGAAATGTGGCCAGGTCAAACAGGAATTTCCGAGGCTGTTGTGAGCTCCCAGTCTACTCCTTTAGAGGCAGCGCTGAGCCCACCTCAGCAGGAGAATGAGTCTTGGCCTCACTCTCAGGGGCAGAATTAATTCTGGGGAAGATGCTCATCTTTGGTTTGTCAGCTGTCCACCCTGAACCAACTTCCCAGGAATTAGCACAAAGCCTTAGAACTCAGCGTATTTCACCCTCGCCATCTGTAATTGAGGAAGCACAGGCCCAGAAAGGTGGCCTGAGCGTGGGCCAGACCCAGGTCCCGCTGTCAGTCCTGTGCGTCCCCCACCTTCCCACACTCTCTGGCTAGCCTAGGCCGCACCATACAGCCAGCCAGTAAAGGAGTCATTGTTTGTGAATAAGGTGACAGAATGTCCCCTCCACTTAATGTGGTTAACCAGAAACTGCTTTGGTATAAGGCAAACACATGCTGCTAATTCTGCAAAGATATTCTGCATACTTGTTAATTACAGCCTAATGATCTTGGAATCCCAGCTCCACCAGCTGCAAGACGTGTGACCTTAGGTAGGTTACAAAACCTTCCTAAGCCTGGGTAAGAAAGGGATGATTACATCATCCACCTCATTGTGTTGTTTGTGATGTCTCAGTGCAATAATTCCAATTTAATATACTCAACCATAGGTCTAAAACATATAGAAATCATTATTTTTTGTTACCGTGCTTATTTTGCCAAAGTATGACAGAAAATTCACTCTTAGGTCTCTAAGTACTGCCCACGACTCCCTGCCCACTCAGCTGCCAGTAAATCCACTGCCAGGCAGACACCACCTGCTAAAGTCTCAAACGGATGAAAAGACTCTAACTTACTCCCCATCACCACCACACACTATCTCCCGCTGCCCCCGCCGCCTGCCCCACTCAGAGTACGAACTCCTGTGAAACCACTTCGAATGTATATCTTGGCTGTGGCCCATCACAAATCTCTCAAGGCTCTTGGCCGGGAAGTGTGCTAAGAAAGGCCCATCCGGAGTGATGTGGCAGTGATGCCCTGGCAGGTACCCTAGACAAGGACCTTTTGTCAAAATGATAGAATCGCAAGCCATGGTGAGAATCACATTTCCTTTCTGACTTCCTTGTTTTTTTTTTTTTTATTAGGTTTAACTACGTATAGATTGCATCAACTCTTTATTTTATTTTGCTGACTTTATGAATTAAACTGAGCATTGAAGATGAGAAGTGACAGTGAGGTCTTTTCTTTCTCCTATTATTTCATATAGTTTTTTTTTTTTTTTTTAAATAATTATTTTTTATTGAAGGGTAGTTGACACACAGTATTACATTACATGAGTTTCAAGTGTACAACACAGTGGTAGAACATTTATATACATAATTCTAGGTTCCAGCTATCACCCTACCAAGCTGTTACAATATCTTGACTATATTCCTTATGCTATACATTACATCCTGGTTACTAATTTATTTTACCATTGGAAGTCTGACTTCCTTGTTTAAGGAGCTGAGTCAAAATGAGAGATGACACTGTTCCAAATTCCAGCCAACTGTCCTCTGTCGATGGCTTGTGAAGTTGCACTGACCTTGTTCAGTTCCTAGAGGAACGCTGTTTGCCTGTTTTGCTGAGCTGAGTGTGCTGTTCTCGCCACTTCTGGCTTCTTTTGTCTTTGAGGGAGGCAGGAGCCTAGGAGGCTCTGGGACCTTGGCCAGTGAGGGATGGCCACAGCTTTGTCACTTGCAAAACTTAAACATCTGTGGCAGTCTGAGAGCTGTGCCTTGTAGAGGCAAGTTATTGCTGGAGGTCACAGAGGGAGCTGCAGACACACAGCTTGTATCAGGACATATTGGTTAGCCTTCTGGTTAGAGCTTTCTTACATAATTTTCACAGTACCGTCTTGGTGAGGTGAGCTGACTTTTTGGCAATTTGCAGCCATTGCACTTACCTTCTGCATCAAAGACACTGGGAGACTATGTTCCTCTGTGAATTCACAGGCCGCAGAACAGAGCTCCTGTCTGTCCATCCATCCATCCATCCATCTACACTGCCAGCCAGCCAGCCAACAAATATGTATCAAAGACTTGGTGTTAGGTGCTGTGACAGTGAGTAGCAGCATCAAAAAAAGTGGCGAAAAACTGTCTTGGAGGAGTTCATAATTCAGAAGCAAAAATAATACACTTAACAAATATAATATATTACAGCCATGTGGAAGACAGGAGAAGAAAATGATGAAGGTATAAAGGGGCACAGTGAAGTGGACAGCCCTGCCCAACAGAAATAAAAGGTGAGCCACACATATAATTTAAAATTTTTGAGTGGTCACATTAAAAAACATGAAATTTATATTACCTTTTATTAATTTTATATCTGATGTAACCTAATGTATCGAAAATATAATTAAAACATTAATATTAAATTAAAATATGAATGCTTTAATATGGTTACTTAAACATTGTTAATGGGACTTAATATTATTACTTAAACATTGTGCGTTATCTTTTTGCCCTAAGTCTTTGAAGTCTGGTGTGTATTTTACCCTTATAGCGCATCTCAAGTGAAGTAGCCATATTTCAAATGCATACTAGCTACGTGTGGTCACCTTATTGGATAGCATGCTTCTAAGAAGCTTAAAAGAGGGAGCAATTGCTTCTAGAATAGTGGAAAATGGACTTAGAGAGTTGATTTGTGAAGAATCTGGGTATCTGATCTTATTTCCAAAGTATGCTTGCTCCCTAGCACCATGTCGCACCCTATAATAAAAATATGTCTTTCTCAGAATTTTATGAACTCCTGGTGGGAAGGTGCTGCATTCGTATCTCTAACAGTGCCTAGCATACACGCATTCTGGTGTTGAAGTCTTTACTTATTGAATAATCATATGTAAGAAAATAAAAATAACCAACTACCACTTGTCAGACCCTGTGTTGGTATTTTGCCTACACCGTAACATTTATAATGACTTTTCAAGGAGCCAGCAATATCACCACTTTAGAGGTGGGGAAGCTACGGCACAGAGTAGTAAACTGATTTCCCAAGTTCACCGAAGCAGAAGGAAGGGAGGGAGAAGGGCATGTGCAGGCAGATGACAGAGGGAGCGCCGAGGCAGGCAGACCCAGGGCTGAGCACCCCCGCAGAGTTAGGTGGGTGTGCAACAGGTCCAGGACGTGAAGTGTCTGCCCTCTGCCCCACCCCATAGAGAGAGAGAGAGTGTTTGTGTGTGTGTGTGTGTTACATGCTAACGTATTTAGGACTAACTAGCATGTTTAGAAATCCTCAACAATTCCTTATCTATTCTCCCTTGGACCTCCATTCTCTCTCTCCTGCTAAGGTTTCATTGAAATAAGAAACAAAGACTAACTGCTAGTTTCCAAAGGCAAAGGGCATTTTGGAAAGTGAGGATCAGAGATAGTCCAGTCAGGAGCGGCGTGCGAGCGGTGGGCCAGCCCTCTCCACTCAGCCTTCGTCAGCATCTCTGAGAGGTGGACGCCCGCCCTCCCTGCAGAAAGACCACCTGCCAGCACCATCCCTCCCACTCCGGAGAGGCTGAGCACCGGGAGATGCTGCACAGACTCACCTCCAGTCTCCCTCCCTGTGACTTCCACGGAGAAGCTGGCTCTGATCGTGCCCTACGCAATCCTCTGTAGACAGATGTCACACCTGCCTGTCTCTCTGATGCCGGTGCCAGTCGGGGGGGGGCAGAAAACAAACATCATTTATGCGGTACTCAAACAAAGCCTGGATTCAAACTGAGTCCTACAATGTACGTGCACTTTCTAAGATATTAAAAATCATGTATTTGTGTCAGCTGAGAGATGAATGTAAGAATTACATCTTGTCCCTATAAAACATGACATTTTCTCATTTTTACTATAGCTTAGGAAAAAAGGCTTATTAACTTTGCTGACCATGCTAAGCAATCCCAACAACTGAGAGAGCCAAGATTCCATTAAAAACAACTCTGTACACGGGAATGATAAAGCATGATAAAGCCCTAATTTGCTGAACTCTTGGCTGTGCTTGGCCATCGACTAGCCCCACCCCCCACCTCGAGGTGGGGGTGCTGGGTTGGGGGCTGGGGAGACAGAGAATAGAATGCAAATAGTGTCACCATTTCTGCAACTTTATTCACCCTTCTTTCCAAATGTTTCTTTTTGCCTCCTTAGGGTATCAGAAAGAACATGCTCCCACACAATCGTTTTGATGTTGCCAAGAAGTCAAGTTTATCTCTAGCATCATCTCTGGATAAATAACACAGACAGAGGAAAAGGAAGTTTGGGGCCCAGTGCTGAAAATCTGAGTCGTATGTAGCCTGAGCTAAAAGAGCAAAGAGCTGAAATGAAACACTAATCAAGTTGGTTCTGTTTTTCTCTACAAGAATTTCCGTGTGGAGGAGAGGCACTGGTGGAAAGAGGATGGGTTTCAAGTACCGACCACTTGGGGTTCAAACTCGGCCTTGATCAACTGCTGCCTGAGTGAGTGAGTACCCTTGGATAAACTTAATTCAACAAATATTTAGCTGAATGACTCCTCTTTGCCAGGCACTCTGTCCCTCAAAGACCTTAAAGTAAGATAGTTACATCTCTGAGTTTGTTTTCCCACCTAAAAGAAGAATATATTCTGCTCAGTCTGTATTATCTATTCATTGCCAGTAATATATTCTACTTTTGTGTTATTTTATATCACTATTTATATTACTAATATATTACTATTTGCAGGGCTCTTATAATTTAATGAGGTACATATGTAAAATTACAAAGCCCAAATGCCTCACATACAGTCATTGCTTAACAAGTCTGTTTTCTTCGTCTTCAGACTAAGCAAATAAATCTCTCCTTTGAGTTAACTTGTGATTTAAAAGCACAGCTTTAATATGTAGCTTAAAAATAAACCCAACAGACAGTTCCATAAATCTAAACACTCCCCAGATACAACATGTCTTTTTGGGAGGCACATCAACAACCTGTCTTCAAATAGTCCCGTTTTGACTCTAACTTGGTTTTACGCAAAACAAAAATAAATTGCTTTTCTTTTCAATTACCAGCAAGAATGGTATATGTGGCATAAAATCAGAGCTAGAAATGAGGCTGAAATATTAGAACTGCTCATTCTGTATTATCTACGCATTGCCAGTAATGTGTGAGACATTGTGATGGAATTAGAATAATAAAAGACCACATGTGTCCCTGGCCTGATGGAGCTGTACTCTCTAGTGGGGGGAATAGAATCTCTGCCCCCAGGAAGGTTTAGCCAAGAGATAAAACGGGACGAACATGCATTAAATCATGAACTGGAGTCTCTAAAATAGGGAGTCAGAAGAAACTGACATAGTGAGGATTTTGGAGGTGGGAGTGAGATTTCAGCTGAGACTTTTGACCGTTAGGGAGGATTACTCAAGGCCTTCTCTCTTCCCTGTACATAAAGCCTAAATGCACCAAAATGCAAAGCAGAAGCAGCTGCAAAGATGCCTTCTCTCTCTGAAGGCATGCGCCCTCTCTCAACTCCTTCATTATTCGCTAGTACAAGTTCTACCTGGGTTCCATCGTAGCCGCAGGGCAGCAGTAACTACTTCTGGGTAAAAGATAATTGGTTTAGTTATCACTGCAGCATTTTTAAAGGAGCTCTTCAGTCCAAGACAGCTAGTCAGCCTTTGCCTCTCCCCAGCCTCCCAAAGAAGAAAAGCCCAGGTTAAATGCACTGTTTGCACTTTCTGACTGTGAGAATCCCGCATTCCTGCCTCCAGAACCTCCCTGTGGGCAAGAGGTAATTACACCCAGACAGCAGGTGCTGCCCCTCCTACGGGCCAGAAATGGAATCAGACCAAACTAGTAAAGAAGAGGTGTGATGTTAGAAAGCTTTTACAATCCTAAACCCCATTTGGAACGGACAAGCCTCAGAGGTGAGCCCTTGTTGACAGGGCGTCACCCATACTCCCCAGACACATCATTCTGAAGCGTAACAGCCACACTCCGTTCTCGGCCTGGAATACAATATCCTCTCCGTAGAGACTGCACAGACCTCAGTTACGGTCTGCACGTTTGTTCACCTCAACTTTCTTCAACCTTCTAGATTAGAGATACTTGATCAGCTGCTGAGGGATGAATTGGGAACCTACGACCTCTGTGAAATTGCAAGGGCTTTCTGAGCATCTTCTCCCTGTAGAGAGGAGCGTTAGCTTTCATCAAATTCTCCGAGAGTTTCATGAGTCCTTGTGACCCTCACTTCCCCCCAAAGTTTCAGAACCTATATATTAAATCTACCAGGCTCAAACTTCTATTCATATCATTTCCAAATGGCTGCACTCCAACCATAACTTGAAGAAAAAAGAAACATGGAAATATTTCTTTCAAGTGAGTCATGATTTTTATCTGCTAACAACAACCAAGTACTAACTGTGGGAAGGTTGGGCTCCTCGACTCTCAAGTAGTAAATTAGATTAAAACCATTTTTTAATGAAATTTTTTTTTTCTGACCTGATGTTCAAAATCCACCCAGGAATTGGGTTCTGTGAATAATGACCAACCTGGGTCTTGATTCCGTCATTATTAGCTATCCAATAACACTTGGTGGTCTGCAGAGCGCTGAGCCGGGAGAAATGCGGAACCCGGTTCCTACGGGGCTTGCAACCCAGCTGCGCTATCAGCAAGGGAGCTTATGAGGCTGTCTGGCTCCCTCTCCCCCCTGCAGCCAGAGAGTACAGGAGATGAGGTTTTAAACAGTCCCAAGGAAATGTACCTCCAAGGAGCTTAGACCCTATTTTATGCATTCCTAAAAGAGGGGCCTTGTAATGGACCGTATGACCAAAAACGTCACTGCTGGTTCTCTCACGAGAGAAGAAAGGTACAAGTTAGGAGACACAATCTCATTGCCCATTTTGGCTAACAACTAACCACGTGACCCTCCCCTTCCAAAGCCTTGGTTCATTCTTCTACAATTTGGAGGTATTGCTGCTTGCTTCACACTTTACAGAGTTATGATGACCATGAGAGAATGACTCCAAAAATGGATTGAAGTATTTCAAAATTCCTGACAAAAAGTGGGTCCTCCTCCCTGGCCTCCTCGGATCCTGGCTCCTCAGCCACACAAACAAACTGCCAGCAGGACTCCCGCCAAGATGTCACTCTGCATCTGCGAGTGTCCACTTAGGCAGCAGTCAACTACCTACCCGGAAATCCAGAAACCACAGGCAGGGCAAAGATCTGTGCGTGCCCACTCCACTCTGGTGCAACTTAGTTTGAGGGTGATGATTTGAGATGGCATTCAGAAAGCACCCTGGACACTGAATAAATGCAATTCAGTTACAAAGAAGAGCTCAACAGTCAGCTGGGGTCAGCACCTTCACAGTCCATCGCTTTGCCTCTGTAGACCACGATGCAGTCTCCACAGGACTTTCACATGCTCTGTTTGTTTCATTAACACGGTGAGGTGTGCAGATGAACTTTCTTCCATCTTTCACTTGACTAAGTTTTTATCTCTAGTCTACACAGTGATCTGAAGGTAAAGCAGTCTTCATAACCAACGAGTCCCTTCCCCTAAAATCCTTTAGATTTCAGAGCACTTAGAATAACATTCCGTCTCCTTCCTACGGCTCACCAAGTCCCAGGAGACCTGGCCTCTGCCCACCCCCACAGACTCAACTCATGCCATGTCCTCCTGCCCTCGCCAGCCTTCAGCCATACTCTTTTTCTTTTGATTCTTTCAAGAAGCCACATGCCTCAGGGCTCTTGCACATGCTACTTCCTCTGCTTGAATTTTTCTGGCCCCAATTTTGTGTGTGGCTGAACCATGTTCATCCTTTACTCCCTGCTTATGTCAACTCAACTGCAGTGATCCAAAGCCATCCCACCATGATTACCCAGTATTCAGTCTCTCATTTGTTGTCATCACAGCATAACTTATGATAACTTCATTGACTGGGTTTAGTTTTGTTTTTGCATGTCTGTTCCATAAACTTATCAGCTCCATGAAGTACAGGCCCCCTGTGGGGTCAGCTCACGATTAGAACTCCAGTATAAAACCATAGCCAGTGCTGAAATCGTAGTTCCACTACCATAGAGTGGGCACTCAGTAGACACTTACTGAGTGAAATAAACAGGTCATTTGACTATGTATACTGAAGTCCGTTTCTCATGTGCATGTATTAACACAGTATTGTTAACTAACTTGTTTAAAAAGATTTCTCCAGGAAGTGTGAAGCTAAAAATATTTCTGACCAAGAGTTTGAAAGCTCTAGACATGAGCTGTCCAATGCAGAAGTCACATCGTGGCTGTTGCACACAAAAGATGAGGCTAGTTTGAATTGAGTGTGTCATCAGTATAAAATACATACCATATCTTGAAGACAATACAAGAAAAAGAATATAAAATATCTCATTCATAATTTTAATCTTGACCACATGCTGAAATGATAATTTTTCAATATACTGGATTGAACAAAATGTTCAAGTTTATTTCACATGTTTTATTTTTTAATGTGGCTGCTAGAAAATTTAACTTACATATGTGGTTTGTACTAGATTTCTATTGAATGATGCTGGTCTAGACTATTTCAAAATAATCTGTTATGCTTATGGCTTCTTTTTAAAAAACTATGTGATGGTATATATTGGAGATGAAAAATAGGTAGAGGTTTCAAAGCCATTGCCTAAAATTCTTAGAGTTATGCTACAGTTTTTTAAATACCATGTAAATATTACGAAATTGTCCAGGCAGGAAAAGATCTTCATAAAACTGTACAGTCAGTATTTGCCCTATTATTAGCCTTCAGATTCTTTAATTCCAGAGTCACCGCCACGGTGTAGATCACCATGATCTCTCTCTTGTACAACCGAAATCAAGCTTTTTAACAGGTTTTCCACTTTCAACCCATGTTTTTCACACGAAAGCTAGAGTGACTGTTCTCTAGCGCAAGTCTTATACCGATTCCAGGGTAAAGTCCAAGTTCTTAATCTAGCCTTCAGTTCCTGACATGATGCTGGCCCTTCTCTTCTCTTCCTCCCTCAGACACCGCGCTGCAGTGTTCTGAGCTCTGACGTTCTGCAAAGGCGCCATGCTTCCTCTGGCTTCTGGACCTTTGCTCCTTCTGCTAGAGCCCACGCCCATCACCCTCCTTGCACCAGGTCAGCTCCTGTTCTCAGCCGAGGGTCAGGGAAGGCCACGGTGCCTGGTGCATAGGACCTGAGGGGAGGGCATCGCCTGGCCTTCAGCCGACTTTCCTTTGCTGCCACCACCACAGAGAGAGGGCTTACGGCCTGCCAGGTGTGCACGGGGCCCTCTCCCTGCTGTCCCCTGAGGTCTTCCCCAGAGACCTGTGCCCAGAGAGCAGCAGTGGAAGCTTGTGTTTATCTGGCACAGTGAGCCAGGACTTGTTCTAAGCACTTCACACGTATTATCCCAGACCTCAGGACAACTCTCTGGGGTAGGAATTATTACTATCCCTATCCAATTCATCTTGTTTTTTACTGTAAGGAACTAAAGCCCAGATAGGGTTAGTAAGTCACCCAGCGGTGTAGTGAGGGGTTTGATCTCCTGTAGTTTGACCTCACAGCCTGTATAGACTCATGGCAGGTTTTATCAACATTTTAAAGCTAAGAAGGAGAAGATGAGAAGCATTAAGTAACCTACGCAAAGGGGTCAAGTCAGGATTTGAAAGACCAGCCAGACGCCCCACTGTGTCTTTCCTCTCCACTGTATATATCCTGGCATGATACATGTATGACAACTGCCTACCAGCTTACTGGCTTCTCACTAGACTGTAAACTTCTTTAATTTTTAAAAAAAGTTTTAGATTTATAGAAAAGCTGAACAGATAGCACATTGAATTCCCATGTACTTTCTTGCCGAGGTCCCCCTCTTGTGAACACCTTACATCAGCACAGTACATTTGTTATAATTAACCAACGACTATTGATATACTATTAACTGAAACCGTGGTTTAATTCATATTTCCTGTTTCTGCCGGGGGTCTGCCTCCCGTTCTGGACCACGCCCAGGGGACCCCATCACACTCGGCTGTCCTGGATTCTCAGGCTCCTCCCACCCAGGGCCATCGCTCAGACTCCTCTGGCCTTTGGTGACCTTGGCGGTTTTGAGGAATACGGTCAGATGTATTGCAGGATGCCCCCTATTGGATGAAGCTCAGTGTTTTTCTTGTGATGGCAGAGCACAGAGGTAGACTGCCAGTTTCCTCACCTGCTGTCACGGTTACCTTCTGCCAACATGACTTGACGTCTGCTCCCGTGGACCGTGACCACCTGGCTGAAGCGGTGTTCATCAGGTTGCCCCTCTGTAAGGTGACTCTGCCTGTCTCCGTCCCCTCATCTCGTCCCATCAATACTGTTCAGAAAGAAGTCACTGCATGGAGCCTGCACTTAAGGAGGGGGAGCTATGTGCACTTGCTGTGTTCCTTGAGGCTGTGTTGCCTACACAATTTATTTGGAGTTCTGCATGGGAGATTTTCCTCTTCTCTCCTATGTGTTAATTTATCCAATTATTTATGAATAAAATATATTTATTCACGGTTATTTCGTACTTTGGTTTTACATGGTTGTGTATTTTATATGCATAGTTATTTTCTATCTTGGGACATAAACCGATACTGCTTTATCTTTTTGCCACTGGGAACTCCTTCAGTTGGCTCCCATGGCCCTCTGACACATATCCATTCTTTCTCTTTTTCGAGCACTTCCTTACATTTTGGCACTATAAGAGGCTCTAAGTCACTTTGTACATTTTCTTCCCCATGCCTAGAATCAGACATTTCTCCAAGGAGTCCTGATTCCTTTATATTGGAAAAGGGTTTTAGAAATCAAGATCTGAGTGCTAGCTGGTCCTGATGCTAATGGAGGGTCATTTCTTTTAGGCTGCCTCCACTGACACAGACACAAATACAGGTATACACACAGATGTATATATTAACATACCTATAAATATTTCTATATGCAATCAAGTGGGAACTGACTGGGACCTTCTTAAAGGCAGTGCTAGGCCTCACTCACTGCTGTACCCCAAGTACAGTGCTTGGCACATAAGAGTGTCCGTGTTGACTTACTGTTCAATTTGCCCAATAATTTCAATTCTGTAAGGGACTACAGATAAACTTGCAAATGTTACCAAATATGTATTTCAGAGACTAAACTCACAACAATTTATGAGGGTAACTGTACAAAAGGGTGCACCAACAAAGGTCTGATTTAAATGTGTTTATTCAACTCTGTGAAGGCAAAATGACAGTAATACATCCAAGCTACACAAAAAAGGATTCAGGCTTCCCTGAAAAGGATTCGAGTGGCATAAAATGGTTTGTTTCTCCACAGCAATTTACATTTATTAAAACAGATAATAGGCATAATCATTGTCAAAACAGAGCATCCGCCCTGTATAATGTCTTAATATATTCTCGAAGTTCCTGACAAACAGGCACAAAGCCATGGCAGATTAGACTAAGTGGGGGATCAGGCTAAGAGCACAGCAGAAAAACCAATCTAACACTTCAGGGAAGGAACATAAGACCTGAGAACAGCCTTTGAAGGCGAAGGGTAAAATACAAAGGGGAAGGGGCTGAAGTGACGCATCGGCTGGAGGGGAGCCAGCCTCTTACGGGACACCCGGCATTGACGATGCTCATTTACGTCTGGGTGAGTGTGTGCGCCTGAGACCGAGGACGTTTGGAGAGGTCTGTATCGCGCTGCCGAGGGGCTGGTCTTGAAGCTCTGGGAAGAGTATGTGCTTTATATGGGGACTGCCTCACACAGGCACATTTTATAAAGATTCTGCGTCCATTTCAGATGAACAAATCACTTGTCTCCTTAAATCTAGTCTGGATTGTTTCCAATCCATTCTGCACACTGCAGCCAGAATGATCTTTTTTAAAAAAAAAAAACAAAAAAAACCAAATTTGGCTACTGCTCCCTAGCTTCCCTACATTTAAATATTTTAACATTTCCCTTTATTCCTAGGATAGAAAGCAACATAAACTTCATATTCTTATGGCTCTGCAAGACGTGGCTTCTGTCCAACGCCCACCCTGAGGGATCTCGAGCCACGTGGGGCCCCTTTTACCTCTCTGAACACACACACCTTTACTGCTGCTACTCCATGAAGCTCTCGCTGCTGGTCATCCTTCCACTTCTGCGTCCACACAGCTGACTGCCACTGCTGGGCAGGACCAGCCCGGTGGGCCCCGTCCAGGGAGGCTGCCCCTGCCCAGGTCCGATCCTCTCGACACACATTCTCACAGCACCACAAACCCTACCTCTACGGTGCTTGTCACACTTACATAAATCAAAGAATAACAAAGAAATGTACAAATTGTATCTCTCCAGAGGCCTTGTCACTCCACGTCCCTGGCACCTAGACCCCATGCCTGCCCCACAATACGTGCCCAGTAAATATCTATTGAATAAACAAATGGAAAATGAGCACACCATCCACCCGCACCACTGTCAAGGCTTTTCTGAACATTAAACCTCCTCGTTAGATTCTGAATAATATATCATTTCATACCAGAAATTTGATTGGTCACCCTTGTGATATAAGAAATATCACTGCTGGGCTTTAGTACTTTCCAAAGAAGCAGGAGGTCCCTTTTATCAGATGGTCACTGATGTGCTGGAATGGATATTATGTGGAAGCAGACACAGGGGACATGAAGGCCCGATCCTGTCTAGAAGAAGCCAGCTGGGCCCATCTACGAGCCCTAATTCTTAAGGTCAGTGGGATCAAGTACTTTTGGTTTACTTCAGAATATCCTGGATGCTACTAGGTTTTCAGGCTCTAATTGTTGTGCCTGGATTTCACTCAACAAATATTTACTGAGCATATTTATTACATGCCAGGCACTGTGTTAGACCCTAGGATACATGCTGAGCCAGAGACTCAAGGTGCTGACCCGCAAGTGGAGGAGACAGCCAACACGGACTGATGATGTGTGTGATGGGTGCTGAAAGGTAAGATGACGTTCCGCGTGAGCAAGATCGCGCGCACTGTTTCAGCCTCACCGTAAGTGATCCAAACGCCTCACCGGGATCACCTGCATCAATACTGCTCTGTGGTACCAAACAGATCACAGCATTTTTGCTTGATGAAGGATCAGAGGGCTTTACGTTTTAATGTCATGGTCTCCCGTAAGGACTTAAATGTATTCAGTTCCTTGAATTAAATAAATGACTAAGCAAAACACAAGGTATGTCTTCTCTAAGGAGTCACTATAATCCCTCAAAATCTCTGATTGTCAGTTTTGATGTATCCCAAAGGATCAGAGTACCTTCTTCTCTAAGATTCATGTCTAGCAGAGCATCTTCTTCATGCTAAGAGATTTTCCGTTTGCTCTTAGTAATGAGTAATGCAAACAGTTAGTGGCACAGAGTAGCTTAACGTCTATGGTGAGATTGTAAATTTTGCAAAGATTGCATCAAGACTGTCTCAATAACCATGATAAACCCTAAGGCCTGGGATAGCGTTTGGAGCATAACTGGCCCTCAATAATTATGGGTTAAATGTTTGCTGAATGAATGGTGACACTTTGAAAAAATTAGCTAGTTTGAAGCATGGGACCAGAGTGGGGCAGATAGAGAGAAATGAATGTTGAGGTGACTCGCTTATGAAGAGGAACAGCCACAGAGAAAGGGCACAAGGATATTATCCTCTTCATCTCCTTTTGGCAGATGCTGCAGGCTTCAGAGGCGGTCGGTCAGGGAGCAAGAGTGTCTCACACACAGACAATGGCGGCCCCAAGGTGCCACGGCTAAGGACGAACTCGCCGCCTACTATCTCCAGTGGAGAACAGTCAGCAGGTTGACAGACTCTTCTGTTTACACTCCTGAACAAATACACTAATTGCATCTTTGTTTTTAACCTAACAAATCACAGCCTGATTACAGTTCATTAGTGACCATTAACACACGAAGCTGCTCGCATTTCTCTTGCATGTCTGAATCACACAGTCTCGCCTTTCACACCGGCCCAATCAAGCTTCCCAAAGGAAACCCCCCGTATCGGGCCTCAAGCGGGCCTTCCACAGACTAACAACTAGCCTCTGGAATTGAACTGGGATGCCGAAGAATTCGTTAGTTTGGTTCCTTGCTGATCTCCCTATGGAAGAACCAGCCATTCCCTTTGCGGTGGATACGTGCTCTTTGGGCCCAAAGAGTGTGCAACCGCCTCTCTGTGAACATTCTCAATTATTCCCAATAACTGCTAATGTTGGCCAGCAATCCAGACCTGCTTGTGTGGTACCAGCACAGACAACCCTAAATTCACAACACAGTGACTGATTAGAGTGTAGATAAATGCACAAAGCATGTTGAGGATTGTCAGAAATATGGAAGTGACAGGCACAGAGTCTATTTAGCCAAAAAGTGGGGGCAGGAGAATATATGTGTGTGTGTATGTATATATGTATATATGTATACACACACAAATATATTCATATATACACACACACATACATACACATACTCTGGTCAACTGGGTAGTCCAGAACTTTTAGAAGTCCATTTGCGGCTTCAGATTATCCATATTAGAAGCCAAGATTCTGGAAAAGAACTGGATAGTTGCCAAGTCTCCGTTTCACTCTGTGCTGGGCAGTCCCGGAGGGCGGGCAGTGATTAACAGAGATTAACGATTGCAGAAATGTTTGAAGACTTTCTAACATAGCAACTGCCATTTGGGAGCTAATCCATGGTCCATCTCATCTAATGTTCTGTTGCTTCAAAAAAAACACCCCCCAAGAATGCCGCTTTTGACTACGAATGTGCTGAGGCCATGGAATCCGAGGAGTTGCTAACAAGGCAGGTAACAGCCCCTGAGGCCATTTTTACTTTTTATTCTCAGCCAGCTTCTGAACGCCTGGCTCATTCAGCTCCACAGGCCCAGTGACGGTACAGAGCTCAGTGTAGTTTAAAAAGCTCTTTCCAGCGGGCCGTCCCACTCATCTTTGTATCAGCTGGGCCGAGTTACATTATCAGTAACATAGCAATGGTGGGAAATGCAGGTGCTGGTGTTTCCGCTTACCAGCAGGGAGACCTTGGGCAAGTTACTCAGCCTCCCTCAACTCTGCTTTTCTCATCAGTACAACAGAGATGATAATGGTACCTTCCTCAGAAGGTAAGACCCTTATAGTAATTAACGGGACGTGCTTAGCATATTTAAACATGGTGCATAATGTGCTCGATAAATATTAACCGTTACTGTTCATCCCTTTCTCCTCCACAAGCACCACCACACCCACATGGCCATCATCTCTGCCACCAGCATATGTCACAGGAAATAAAGCTAAATGGCCAAGACGGACTTTTCCCTGAAGTCACCCAACTACTAAATAACTCGGGCAGGACTGACCTGTCACCTTCCGACACACCGTCCTCTCACCTGGAGCGCTTCATCCCTCTGCCCTTTGGCTGAGCCCACCTCTGAGCCCCATGCACAGTCTCAGTCCCTGGCATTTCCCCATCACAGGACTTCTCATGCCACAAGATGCTTGCCCACCGTCCTGTCTGTATCCCCCACCAGGCCATGAACTCCTTGACAGAAGAGACCAGGTCTGTGTGCCACACCTTTGCACCCCCAGTGCAGAGCATGGCACCAAGCACACAGTGAGTGCTCAGTAAGCACCGACCGGTCAGAGGACGAATGGCAGCCTCCTGTCATGCTGATCTGCTGCCGCACATTTAAGTATCATTTCTCACTGGCACACCTGTTGGGAAATTAGAGATAGTCATACATGGCTTCAGACCTGGCACTGCTATAAAATAATCCTGACTTCATGTTGAAAACTCAAGGCAATCTTAACCAAACTCCAATGAATTCCATTTCTGAAGAAAGCAGCTTTACTTGTGAAAAGAGCGCCTTGAAGTGACACTTGCGTTAACAGACACGCACATTCATTTCATACCTCTCACTGACTCACAAGCTATGCACAATGCTTACAGTTACCAACCCCTCAGCATTTTGAAAAGGGCACAGTCTGTACTCTGAAAGGGCTTCTCTGAAGCATTTGGACTCAGTGAGGCGTCGTGAAAAGCAGGTACGCACCCTTCCTATTCTTCCTTACAACCAGCTCTTAAAATTCTGACCCTGAAGTGTCTCTTTCTCACTGGCAACTTCTGTGCTTTTCGAAATTTTGAGTCTGACACGACGCAGACCAGAAAAACAGGACCAAGTAACAAAGTACTTCGATTCTTCCCCATCCCGATCCTCCCGCAGGAGGTGTGGAGGCCACACACACAGGGGGCTCCGGGGAGGCCCATCCAAAGTCCGCCTAGTCTCACCTACTAAGGCGGACAAGGACGGCAAACCGAGTAGCAGTCCGATCCCCAGTCAACACCGTATACCATGCAGCCAGTAGGAATGAAAGTACATCGAAACCACAACAGGTACAAGCCCTTTACGAAAACTGGTCAGACAGAAAACTACAATTTTCTATAGCAAGGAAAGAGCTGAACTTCACCCCACATGACAAACACCCTCAGGTATGACTGACAAACAAACCCTGCTCTTTTACCTTATATAAAAAAGCACATTAAGAAATATAACCTGTTAGGAGTCTATACAAATGTAAAAAGCTACGGCCCCATAGTTCCCATGGGACACCAGTGTTGGACACGTCCTTATCCACAGGCTGGTGGAGACTGTGAGTAAACACATATATAAATAGACACATCTCCCTGTTTTCTTCTCCCTTTCAGTCTTTGACCACCTTTTCCATTTCACTTTGCTGTGATAAATATTTGGAAACTCTTCTTTCCCCATTCCTTCTCTTCAAAGGACCCTTCATTTCTGAGCGTCACACCCTTCCATCCATCTCAGCTCTTAACCACTTTCATTACAAACTCCACCTCAAGGGAGAATCTCTGAGGATTCTTTTTCTTCCACAAAAAGATAAAGTTCTTATGTGCTAACTTCTGTTTTCGAAGGCCCCAAAATACAGTCAAACGTGAAGGCTGTAAGCTAGCTAGTACCGTCACAAGGTTTCAAGAAATGAACAGAAAAGGCTAGAGGCCTTCCTGCTACTTCATGCACATCAGGTGGGACTACTTAGAAGTCTTACTGAAGGGGCTTCCGAGTATTCAACACAGGTTACAAGTTACTGTTTTTCCTCCATAGTGATTTCTAACCCAAAATGACCCATTTCATAAGACTCTTTGTTCTTCATCACACATGAAGTAAGAAGCCAGTATTGTCTCTTTCTTCATTAGAGCAGTTAACATATCTGCTGCCTGGTAAGCTGGCCTGTTCTTCATATGTGTCTGGAATCCATAAGGCAGGGCCTGTCCTTACCTAGCCGACTCTCTCTCTCCTGGGAATTTTAACCAGGCGTCATTTGTCCTTGCTGTGGACCAACACTCACCCACAAAACACGTTCTGGGTCAAACAATGCTTCCTATCTATGCTTTCTTTTTAAAATGTGAATGGATTTGCATGCCACAGAACAACTTTTAAGAAACTGGAATTACCAACATGTCCACATGGCTAGCTCGTTAATAATAGTAGGTATAAATAATGCTAGTACCTTTATTTCCACAGGTGCTTTCATCTGGATAATTCATGCTTCATTATTGTACCACTATTCTCTGTCCTGGGTTCCCTTGGCTCCTGTGACAAACACGGGCTCAGAGCCAGACCCCAGGAGGTAGAGTGCCTCACCTTCCGGTAACGACTTGGGTGACGGGGCATCACACACTCCCCAGACCCCCTGTCAGCCCTTCGTGTGAGGTCGCTCCAGCCTGCCAAGACCCAGGTCCACACGGAGACAGTCGGCGCCTCAAAACCCCTCCGAGCTCCAGCCCCCCGAGGAGGGCCGCCTTGGCATCTGGCACAGGGTGGTTTGTAAAGCGCTGCTCTGGACTAGCAGCACCTGGGAAACCGTTAGAAAGGAGACTTTCAGGTTCCATCCAGACCTATTAAATTAGAAGCTTCTTGGAGGAGCCCAGGAATTTGTATTTAACAAACACTTCAGGGGATTCTAGCAGACATAAAAGTTGAAAACAACTGCCATAGGGCACCTGGGGAGTTTGAGAAGGCTGGGGTGGTTTGGAGAGCCTCTGCATGTAGCTGCAGAGGGCTTGTGGAGGACAGTGAGCTTCGGAGGTGAGGCTTCACCGCGCAGGGTGAGGAGGATGCATGAAAGGCAGAGGCTGCTCCTGTACACAGAACGACTTTGATGCAGGTGGAACTACTCAGAAACAGGGGCAGGAAATCTCACTAACTAGAAGGGGCTCCCTTTCTCTCAAAGTGTCAAGTATAAAATTATACTCTAAGAAAAATCTAGGAATAAGGCAATACAAGAAGTACTAAAAATAAAGATGCAAGATTTAAAACACAACAGAATTATGCATTAATAAGAGTTTCAATGTACCATTAATATAGAGTTCTATAATTAATCTATTATCAATAGTTTTTTAATGTCTCAAAACCCTTATCTTTAAAAACTATCCTACTGATGGTACCTAAAGTAGATAATGGATTTTCATTTCCTAATGCTTTATTTCATATTCAGAAGATAGCAGCAGTTGGATTAGACTCTCACAAGATTCCATTTATTATTATATGAGATTCTATTTATTATTTAAAGGGGATCAGTCGCCACCACACAGTACTGACACTGACTCAAAGATTAAGGTTGGGGTGTTAACTTATTTCGTTTCTGTTTTGTAACGAAAACAGCCATCTTTTGACAGTAATGATTTTGCTGTAGAACATAGAGATGACCAAACTAATATTAATAAAAAAACACTCTAACATTATTTAGCAGTCACTACATACTCTCTACCTGGGACTGTCCTGAGCATGTCACCCACAATGTCCGTATTTAATGTTCACACTAACCTTTGGAAATGAAGCATTGTTATCTATATTCTATAGAGGAGGCATCTAGGCTTAGAGAGCTTAAATAACTTGCCCAGGGTCACAGAATTGGCACGTAGTAGAGCCAGGATATAAACCCAGTGATCTTCAAAGTCGATGTTCTTTACTTGTTTTTTTAATACAATCCTGAACTCTTGGGATTTGGAAGGCAAAAAGAACGTATGGTCCAGTGCCAATAATATTTAGGACCATTTATGGAGACACTGAAGACAGCCAACTAATCTATGCCGGGCACTGAACTGACCACCGCACAGGTGCTGCCTCGCTTGACCCTTTCCACACCCAGAGAAGGTGGTCACGATCACTGTGCAATCTTACACATGGGCAACTCGGTTAAAGGACTTCAGTAGTAAGTCTACCTTCTTAACAAAGAATTCATTTCTCACATAATTAAAATGGAAATAAAGCAAAAGATGCACACAGCAGGTAAAACCATTCAGTAAATGTAGCTTCACTGCCCTTATGTTACGTTTCCAGGGATAAACACGGTGTTGGTGATGATCGATCCATTGTCTTTCTTCACAATTTTCTTACTTGCTCCGAAGGGCAGGTATTTGTGAGTCAGATATTTGGCTATAGTACACAGTGGTGAAATAGAACGAAGTCCACTGGCTTTTCTCCATCGTTATAGTCACTGGACCCCAGCTCTCTGGGGCTTGTCCCACTGGCCGGGAATGGCAACAGGAACAGCGGACGCCCCGAGGAACGAGACAGGCCCCAGACCCCAGCCCGACCATCAGCGGGCGACAGCACGCTGAGCTCTCTGTGCAAAGAGCCTTGTGCTGTGGATGTAAGTGGCCCACATCTCGTAGGGAGAGTCAGCAGAGATGGACACTTCTTCCCAAGACTATGAGATTTCACTTGGGAGTTCAGTGAAAGTTGACTTATTTACTATTCAGGCATGGGAGAGTCAAGTATCACTCTGTTCTAGAAACCAGAATCTTTGACCTCAGTCTCGTCTCCACCACAAACCAGCCACATGATTGTGGGAAAATTGATGAACTGCATTGGATCTCAGTTTTCTTATTGAGGAAAAGAAGAAATCAAACTTGTTCCCTGAATTTTTTGAGCAAAGAAGATACGAACTGTGAAATAATTTGCAGAATTATAAAACCCCTTCATAAGTATATGATGGCATTACTGTTCTATGTAATTCCTTCCTTGCCTAAAGTTTGGCCCTAACATATCCACCTGGTTAGCCGAGTTGGTTTACTGACAGACTAATTTAAAAGACAAGAGGAAGGGGGATTGTCTAAAACTATAGCAAAGACATCCGTGGGACTACGTGCTTAATTGTTTTGCTGACTAAGAGGGGTTCATTTCCAGTGGTCTTACTTCCCTGTAAGCTTAGGAAATCCTCAGAAATCACTGTAGGTCGCGATGAAATAGCATGAGAAACCTGGAAGTGTAAGCGAAAGGATTATCACCAAACCACTATGCAGCTACCAAGACACAGACATTCTTGGTAGTCAACAAAGTGGGGTTCAATATACTCTGCTAAAGACGCCTTTGGGTTCCCACTCTGATTGCAAGGTGCCAAGTTATTCTCCTTGCACATCCACTTTAGAGAGGAGAATTTAGCCTATGTGTAGATTAATCGGGACAGCAGTGAAAGGGAATGGGGTGGAGGGCATTTTTATGCAGGGAGAAGAAAAAACATTCCATCTTCAGTTAAATAAACTTGGGGAGAGGAATAAAAAATACTATTTAGTACTATTGCTAGTTTTTATATCTTATTGGGAGGATTTAACCAAGACATTCAAGAGCAAAAAGGTAAAAACCAAGGGAACAGTTTCTTTGATACCTTTGTTTTTATCTTAGACTATGGTTTCCCCTCAATTTATCTGACAGATTAAAATAGCTTTGTGATGTGACACCATCACGCTACTGTTCCTAGTAGAGTTCCTTTCTTCAAATATTTTGTAGGTCAACACAAACAGGTAAAAAGTAAATTAAGATTGTCAAATCTGTATTGTCCTTGGACCTGTGTTTGGAAAGGCGTATCATTTTTTTCACTAGCTGTGGGACTGTAAAGCTGATTGCTTCATTAATCACCTAAAATCTGGCTCTAGACCATCTTACAAAGCTGCCTTTCAGGATCCTGGCAGCCGAGGGCACAGAGGCTGCTGAGATCGTGATCAGTGACTGAGAATGACACCGAGGCTTCTCAGACATAAAACAGGCCGCACTTTCCAAAGCCGAGAGCATCTCATGAGTGGACGGTTCTGTTTTCCTGCCTACACTTCTCTGGTATAAAACACAGCTTTGCTATGTCACCAATAAACACTGCGTTGCCATGCAACTTGACCAGCCGCCCCCATATGCAGACCCCTCCAGAGGATCTCATTGTCAGTAACCCAGTGACTATCATTTTAAGACGGGCTTTGACAAAACATGCCAGAAATTCCTTCAAGGTAATTAAAACTACCTTGTCAATAAACACAGATTGTGAGGTCTTTCGGGTGCAGGGGGGCTGGCCTTGACCTGCGGGCTCCTGGACATTTATTCTTAGATGGTTTTGCATCATTGCAGTTGATTTCCACCCAGACCCTATCCCAGCTCCCTGTGAGATGACTGGCTGAGAAAAAAGATATTTTCTCCCCTTTACTGCTTTAGCCATGACATGGGGCCACCGGGGCTCGGAACCCAAGGGCCAAGCTCGTGGCCAAAGCCCTTTGCCACAGGTATGAACGCTTGAATGGGATTCTTGCTATTGTTACTAATGTCCACTTACCACTACTCTTCCAGGATTCAAACTGATTTTCATTTGAGGAATTATTAATGTGACTTTAAAGTAAAAGGAAGACCTCGGGTGAGTATTTGGTATATTGATATTCAGAGATTTGTTCTTTGCCCATGGGAGATACTCCTGGAATTATTTTTCACCATAATGACAGTTTTATTGCTTTTATTATATAAATAATATATATGCTTATTTAAATCTATCATATATTATAGGAAAAATTACTTAAAATTCCATTGGTCTGAGATAACCATCAATAATATTTTGGTAGTCATTCTTTCCATCGAATTCTGTATGTACACACCAGAAATTTATCTAAGGGGAATCGTACTATGCATACTTCGATCATGCATGCAGCTCCCTCGAATGTTTTTATAGGGTTTTTTTGGGTGTGTATGCCTACTTCTCCCCTTCCTCTCATAACCAATGTTAATAACCTTTACATATTTTTTCATCCTGATAGTATCATATACAATTCATATTGTCATGAATGAAGTTTCAGTTGTTCAATCAACGGTTGCTGAATGGTTAAAGAACAAAAGAATAAACACAAACAAAAAAAAATGGGTTAGAGAATAAACAATAGGCTATGCTCTTAATTAGCCAGTACAATTACTAAGTGATTGCAAAAATCATGTAAGCACATCTTTTGACATCTCCCCTATATCTTTACACTTCCGTGGGGGCAGGAGAACCTGGCTTCAACAAGGTCAGAGGGAGTTACAAGTTTAAACTCCCAAGTAAAGAAGATGTAACTCTCTGCTGTCCTAACTACAGAGACATTATCGATCTATTCTCAAACTCAACCCAAGTTCAAAAACCATTTACTAAGCACCTGTGTGCCAAGCACTGACCTGTCCTCTGTAGGATAAACTAAAGATGTGAAGATGACCTTCTGGGAGTTTCTTTCCAGTTGGGGGGACAACATGCTGGTCTGCCTCTTTCTGGCAGCCTCTCTGACCCTAGGCCTCAGTTCACATATTCACGAAATGGGACGAATACCTGTACATCACAGGGTTGTTGTTATGATTAAAGAACCTGGGGGATTTGGGAAACACTTCATGGGAAAATGTGGATTTGTGGCGGAGTACGTAGGTACCGGAGAAGGGGAAACGGTACACAGAGAAGCAGGGAAGAAGAAATGGCCTGCGGCAGTGAGGACTCAGCGCCAGCCACCTGGTCGGTCTGATGCCCAGTCAGGAGAGACTTAGGGAGGCCAGGGGACAAGCAGGAGACCACGAGGTTTACTAGCACAGGAGAAAAGGTGAACAGAATAATCTCCTTAAAGGGTCAAACATAAGTAGGAAGATGTTTTTTTTGTCTCTTGAGCATGTGCCAGTGTCTACATCAAGGCCACCCATGTGAGTGACTCAAAGGCAACCTGCTTGTCAAGGAGCCAGAAAAAGAAAAAAAACCTGGCTTACACAACAGGCTCAAATCCAATTTTCTAAGACTTATAAGAAAAGTTCTGATCAGAAAATTTCCATCTCAAATTGTGCCGAGGAAGCTTGGGGCCTAAGCAAGCAGGGTGGCAACAGGAGCACAGCATGACAACCAGACTGCTTCTGCATTTTCCACCACGGCACACGGGTCCTCAGGTCCGGGGAGACCTTGGCAAGTTTTTGGTCTCTAACCCTGCAAGAGGTCAAAGGTCCTATAGGGAAATATACCTTGTTCCCAAATGAAACGACACCAAAACGTGTTCCTCTGTGTCCCATGAAGTGACCAGGGGGCTCTGACTTCCACGACATAGTATGTTCGTTTCACCCAGGCTAATCCTACAGAACTGGAGTGGGGTTAGACATCAGTCACTGCACAAGATGTCTGTTGGTAGCCACTGAAGTGTCCCAGAATCTTCTGGGAGCCCAGGGTTCCAAGGCAGCTCTAGTCCCCTCTGTCATATCTTCTCCGTTTAAACCAGCGCCGTGATGAATTCCTGGAAGCACGTCCCTCAGATCTGCACTGCCCTAATAAGTACCCTCACCCCATCCCACCTGTGCTGCCTCCTAGACAGAAGAGAAAGGAGATGAGAGGTAGATTTTAATATTACAATCCCAAATCATTGTTGAAACTTGATATGTCTGGAAGCTGCTTTAATACCTTTAGTCCCGTGAGGAAGCAATCAGATCTCCTATTAGCCACCACAAATGTTATACATTCAACTAGTGGTTCAGACATCCACCAACCCATCCATGCAGGCATCCTTTAAATTTTATTTACTGAAAACTTAGGTCACAACCCGTGCATCATTTTTTAATACTTCATGCATATTTTAAATTTAAAAAAGCCTTCAAGAATTTAGTATTCTCACTTCAATACCTAAAGACACTTCAGAGGAAGAAAAGTGTCTCAAATACACAAGCTGAATGAATTGAGACCTACAAATTGACTCCCAACTGTAATCCCCAAAGACTGCTGAAATGCAGACAGGCAACAGACTGAAAACCACTCACTAGAAATATAATCCCAGTGGTAGTTTGTAAGATTATATTTCTCAGTTCCATCAAATCATACTCCCAATTTTGGAGGAAAACCAGAGGTGTTTGAAAGTCTTCTTAAGCTAATGATAGAGTCTAGTTTTCTCAGAGTTACCTGGGTTCAAACCCCACTCATTCACACACAGTGTTAACCCTAAGGAGTTACACAGCTTTCGGAGATGTCAAATCCGACCCCACGAGAAGCTAGCTCATTAAACAGCCATCATGGTTAGTACACTGGGTCAATCAGTCTTTGAAGTTACCTACACACCAGTTGGAGGAAAATTAACATTCCTGGGTCATCAGGTTCCAAATGCTTATCTACAACCGATGCCCTGGAACTGTGAAAGTCATTTTATTTAATATAGGTGGACAACTGAATCTCGGAGAACAAGCTGCTCACCCATTCATTTCATGGCAGAAGCGGAGCGCGGAGCTTGCCTCCCTCTCAGGAGTGACACGTACCTGGGGCTTTGGGGAAGACCAGGGCCCACAGGACCAAAGTCAAGTTCAATGTTTATAGCGTCATGAATTTTTTTTCTGACCTTCACCACCTATAAGTTGAGGAACTTCAACACCCTGGCATGAGCTTAAACTGAAAATCTATGACCACGTGAGGTGGAGGCAGAGTACAGACCAAACACAGGTGGGAAAAGGCCACGGCAGCTGCAGGGTGTTCCTTGGCACATTTGTAGGACGCAATTTATTAATATTATCTAGATACTTCATTGCTTATACCCTTTAACCCAGCAGCCTTGACTTCAGAAACTTATTCTAAGAAAATAACCAGAGAGATGACTTAGGTTCATGCAATTATTTATCACACAATTATTATAACAAAATATTGGAAATAGTCTAAACCTCCAGTATTAGGAGACAGGCAAAATTACGGTTTACCCGTAGGACGTTACAGCACCAGGCTCACAGCACCGTGTTTGGGACTAAAACAAAACAACAATAGATAGGATACTGTTTTGCATATGATTCCAGCATTCATCCACTGAAAATGTATCAAGAAGTGTTTATAATGATAATGCCTGAAGCTAGAGAGGTAAGTTGGATTTTCTTTTTTTACACTCTTCTTATATGCCAAGTTTTCACCAGTGAGCATATATTTTTTTCCTTCAGAGCCTCTTTTCTCTTCCTACACGGCTATTTAATAAGATTTATATTCATATTCTTATGTCTGTGTTTAGTTAATGTATATCTTCCCAACAGAATGCAAGCTCCATGAGAATAGGGTCTGTATCTGTATTTTTTTAAAATTGTATACCTGGTTGGTTTTGTTTTTAGCATTGTACCTAGTATATATAGTAAATATTTTTTAAATAACTACTGAGTGAATGATCGGGGAGACGCTACTTAGAAGAGGTACGGTTACGTGTGGGGATTCTAGTGCGCGGGAGTCTGTTACGTCTCTAGTCTCTAGCTCATTTGCTCAAAAACATACCATTTTCCATGCTTGCTTTGCGTCCTAGCACCACACGAGACGCATCCTCCATGCGGAAAGCCTCGCCGCGCCCCTTCACCGTCAGACGCACCGGGATCCCCCTTTCCCACCAGCCATTCTCAGTCAGGTAAGCTTCCCTCTGGCAATTATTACTGCAACAACTCACCTGGAAGATCAACAGTTTTTGACTTCTATTGGGTTCCAAGCCCTTTTTTAGAATAGGAGCCAGCGAACTACTGCCCGTGGGCCACCGCTTGATTTTATAGAGAGTTTTGCTAGAATACAGCCACAGCCGCATGTTACAGTGACAGAGGTAAGCAGCTGGAACATAGACTGTGTGGTCAGCACAGCCTAAAATATTTACCACTTGGCCCTTTACAGGACTTTAGCAACTGCTGTTTTGGAACATCTACATACTTGTATAAAGTGAAAATACATCGAATTTTTACTCTATTAGAAAGTTATTCTTAGAGCAATAGGGGATCCAAAGTATATGTCCAAGCACTTTGTAAGGAAGAAATTATTGTAATATACCTAATATGTTCTTAAGAACATACTTCTTTTGTTAGACATGCCTGCCTTCAAGGCCTCATCTGCTGATACTGGGCAGATTACACAGATCTCTAGGCCTCAGTTTTGTCATCACTGAAATAGATGTCATTCCTTCATTTCCTTAATAAACATTTAATGAGCGCTGTTTGCCAGGCACTGTGCTAGAAGACAGATATTGGACCATGGTGGCTAAGACCTAGAAGTCTCACCTAATTCAGCTTTATCCGTACATAACTCAGGTTGTTGTGGGGATTAAATGATACAGATACATACATACCCACACACGCATGTATATATCATACATAAACACAGCAATGTAGTATATAATACACACCTCATATAGTAGAGAGAGACTACTCACCTCGATTCCTGGTACATGGCAGGCACTCAGTATATCGTGGTTTTTCTCCATCATCATAATTACAACAGAAACTCTTTTAACAGACTTTTAAGAAGCTGACTCATTGGATTAAAAAATGCCTTCACTTCCCTCTGTAAAATGGGCCTACAGCATGCTCTGCACTCACAGCTAGTTTAGCAGCTTTATCTCTGGCACACAGGCACCTCTTGCGTCAGGCTGAGCTGCCTGTTTACTGAGAGTCAGCCGTGTTTGTTCCCAAATCTCTCAATGCCAGCTATTCCTGTGATTTAATTAAATATCATAGGGTGATGAAAAGAATGATGTGAAAAGAAAGGGAATGATTATTTCATGAAAAAACTAAATCAAGTGTTTCCAAAAGATGACAAAGAATTGTCAGATTAAATATGGGAGACATAAAAGATTGGCAACGATCTTAAAAATCTAGAAGGATCTGTAGTAAGATTCCTTCTCAGGCATCTATACTCCCACTCAACCTCAAGGAAACCAAACTCAAACGTGGTCTTTGTCATTTGGGGTGTGGTCTCTCCTAGAGAAATATAATCCCTAATTGCAGGCTCATCGTCAAAGATTAAGCCTTGATTCTTCAACAGGCTCTTCATCAAAGTTAGGCAATGCTGTTTAAAATATGTATATCATTTTTTACAATTTTTCAGCCTTAACTTTTCCAATTTACCATGATTATGAGTCCTAAACGCATACAGTAAGAGAGGGATTCTTTTGTATTTAATTCTCCCAGGCGAACAATACCATAGTCGCAGGGCGGCGTGTTCTCTCATCCCCTGCCATTCTTTACAGGTAAGAAAATAAGCAGAGAGATGGAGTGACCCGTCCAAGTCCACCAAATTAGTGCTGTTGGAAGTGGGTGTAGGTCCAGGCAGGCTCGGGTTCCACCACCTCAGCCACCTGGTGATAAGACGAGGCAAACGCAGTGGAGACCCACACAGCCTGCCGTACGTGGTTAAGAGTGTCATCTGCCCACATAGATGGAAGGATGATTGAGAAAAAGAGCTTATACTTCACCATACCCTCTAGCACAACTGGCATAGCAGCTGGCAATAAACAAATAAATAAATAAATTCTGAATTCATGAATTTTCTTTCCTACTTTATAATAGTGGCAGCCATCGGGGCCTTCCTGATTTCTGAGAGGACCAGGCCCACATGGGGTTCCTGCCTCCCTCCGTGGAGTCAGTAGTAGCGGCGCAGGAATTCTCTGGCACCCGTCAGCTCGTGTCACTGAGAGCGCAGCCTCTCCCGCCTGTCAGTGCAGCAAGATGAGCAGCGCCCTGCTCCCCAGATGGCTACTCGTTCCCCCAGCCGCCTTTGCCGCATCCCCGATTCACTCCAGCCCAGGACCGTCTCCAGCATTCACGCTGCAAGGCAGCTCCTGCCAACGACTTTGCCAAATGGCTCCTCTCAAAGTCACGGGCCTCCCAGACAGACCGGCTCCGCCATCTGCAGGAGCTTTTGGCAAAGAGATGCTTCTCTTCCTGGCTCCGCCTCGTGGCTGCACCAGGGCCTTCTTCCCAGAAGGATGCTCGGAAGCCTCAGGATGTAAGCTAAGGTCTGCAGCCCTGTCCCCACTTACGGCTTCGACCTTTGTTGCCCAGACTCACCCATGAGCACACTGTCAGGACATAGCAGAGACCCAGACGGACCCAGATGGCGCACCCCGGACACCTCCAGCCAGAGCAGTCTTCAGAGAGCAGGCTTCCCCTCCCCACCTCCAACCTCATTTTAGTAGATTAGGAAACCGAAGCCCACAGACTACAAGTGACTAATCATGGTGGCAGGTCAGGGACAAACACCCCCGCAGTGTGCATTCCACATCACCACTTATGACATCGCACTGCCTTCCAGTTTTCCCTCTGATCATTTTTAAATTCTTGATAAAAATTGGACGCTTTGTATTGGTATTGATTCAAAAGAGTATTTCTTTATAAAAATGAGTACTCTTTTCTCTGCATCAAAGTCATTTTGGTTTAAACAGGCATGTCCACATTCTACATTGTCAGACCTGGAAGTGACTTCTGTTCTGCCACTTACTGTTGGGTGACCTGGCCAGGTAATAATCTCATTCTGCTCCAACTTTTAACTTAAACGGGTATAAGGACAATATCAGCCTATGGAGTTGTGAGGATTAAACAAGAAAAATCCTTTAAAGCTCAAAGTTTGTTCCTGGCACAGAGCAAGCCCTCCACAACTGCAAGCAATCGGCATTCCTTATTAACACTCAAACCCTCAATGGCTTCAGAATATACAGCACGGCGCACATACAAATAAGTACGCCAGGTAGTCCCATCTTCTACTTGAGGAAATTGAAGTTGATGAGGTTAAATGACTTATCTAAGGTTTCTCAGAGAATAAATGAAGGATCAGAGGTTCCTTCTTACCATTTTACTAAGAAATGGGAAGCAACGAGATAAAATCAGGAAGGAGAACATTTGAATAGAAACATATACACATGAATAATCGCAGCAGTGTCTTAGGTAATACACAAAGCTGGAAACAATTTTCCATCCATCCACAAGGGAGACACTAAACAAATTATGGTACAGTCACACCACGGGGCACTGAGCAGCCATTGAGAAGAACAAGGCAGACATAGGTGTCCTGACATGGGAAGAGCTTCCAGATACATCATACAGAGAGAAGACGAAGTGCAAATAAAACAAGCACTGTGTACTCAGTGATGCAAACGAACAATGCCTCCCCCGTGGGTACCTGTCCGTGTACACTTACATGTATGGAAAAGCATACACGGTGGCTATAGGGAAGCACATCCAACTATTAATGATGGTAACTAAGAAGGGAAGTGGAGGGGGGGGTTGGAGGGGAATTCATGCTTTGCTTTATCTACTTCTACAATGCTTGAATCCTTTCAAGTAAGAAGGCATTTATGTATTATCTGACTTAAAAATAAAGACACCAAGGCATAGAAGAATATGAATAACAACAATACAGCCATTGTGAATGAATAGACAGCCTCACGTGGGGGTCCCTGGCCCCAAGCTGACTTCTGCGAAGTTACATGAGCAATGGTATCGCCCAAGTGTCTTGCCTAGCTCTCCTCTTTGGTAAAACACTTCCCGGTGACACTTGGTTTCTGACTCAAACTGAGGAATCTTGAGTTTTGTCTTTCAGGCCACCTGGGAGTGCTAAGCACTTTGCTGCAACATTCTCCATAAGAGCCCTTGCAACTTTCCACTCTCTGCACCCTTGTGCATCTGCTGAGGGTCACAGAGACGAGCCCCGTACATGAGGTGGAGAAGGCAGCCTCTCGTTCTGTGACTATTTCAGGTCCATCACTTAATAGAGTCAGAGAGGTGGAATCAGCAATGCAGCGTGGGGGAGGCTGGCCGGGAGCACCCCAGTGTTGAGCCCAGTACACCCCAAGCGCATCCTCTCACGGGTCAGGTCCTCTCGGGCACGCTCCTAGGAGGTCACATGATCCTCAGGTTAGAATGCCGCCCCACAGGGCCCCTCCAGACCCTTAGACTCCTCGCATCTTTTGGCCCCTTACATACAGAATTTTCTCCATTTCTTTACAGTTGATTTGAGTAATCAGGTCTCTTTCTTCTAACCATGGATCCGAGAGTCTGACCTCCCCCTCCCCACACCATCCCTTTCCATTACCCCCATGACCCTTTCTCCAAAGAACCAATTAATTAGAAATTCCTGTTCAATGGGTTTCATGCTTGCATATCTATCAATGCTCCCGACTATTTCTAAGGCGAAGCTGAAGTATAATGATTCAAAGTTCCTGGATTATTTAAGACCCGGCTCCTGGGAGTCTTGTAAAAGAATCTGTGCTTCCAATGGGGTAACTGTGTCAGAACTGGTCTGTTACGTCAGAGCTGATTTTCAGCCTGCTTCTAGAGTTCCACTGGGCAGGCAAAAGAGGGAAGTTTGGTGGTAAAAGTGACAAGTTTGGTGAAAGAAAATTCATCTTATTAACTGGGGGGGAGGGAAGCAGCACTGAAGAGCTGCTCTGGCCACAAAGAGGCCTCAGATACCTTCCATGCACATGGAAAAGGACGTCGGCTGCCACTGGCTGCCTCTGCCCCACTCCTTCTGCCCTGCTCTGCACAGCTATGTGAGTTGTCATCAGCTCTGGAGCAAGGGTGCCTAGATGGCCTGGCAGGACCCTCTCAGCACAGCCTGGGAGCTACATTGTTAATGTCCTGGGCTAGGGGTGAAGGACATGGAGAAACTGTTAAGAACCCAGCTAATTCTTGCATTTTGACTGCTTGACTCCATAAATGTTTGACTTCTTTCCTTATAGAGTGAAATGAATCAATAGGAGTCAGCTAAGGATTCTGGCACTGGTTGGGGGAATTCGGCTCTCTCCCCCTGGGATGATAGGCAGGCCCAAAGACATGCACTGCCGCCCTGGGAAATGAGGGAACGCACCGGCGGGGTAGCACTGCATGGGCCCCATGGGGAGGGATGCGGAAGTAGAACTCGGACATGCATTTTCCCCCTAAAATCCTGACCAGAAGCAGCAGGGGTGGGCACATGCCTCAAATCCCGGCAGTCATGGATTCCGATCGTCTGCTGCCACTTACACGAGTTTCTGTGCTTTGCCAAGGCTCAAAGTTTCTTATTCTGACAAATGGGGCAAATGCAGCCATTCTCCTGTGATTGACGAAGGAGGCTGAGTATACATATGCGAAACGCCAAGGAAAATGCCTGGGATACAGCCTGTGCTCAAGAAAACTGAGTTCTCTTCCCCCAGCTAAGTGTATAAATTGGATCCTTAGCTTCTTCGTAAATGCAAATGCCAGGGTCTAGGAATGTCAGTCTACATCTGTGCTCTTTTCATTGAGCATTACCAATATTTTGACAGGACTGGCCTAATATTATTCACCCCAGGTTCATCGGTACGTTTCTGACCAGCCCTCAAAAAGGGCCTGGGATTGCCCTGGGGACCTGGATGCTAATAATGAATACTTGCTAGTGATTTTCAATGCACTCTGGTTATTATGTTTAGTAGCAGAACATTTCCCATCCCTGGAAAGGTCATTTACAATGGTATAAGGCAGCTTCTCCCTACCCTCTATTTCAGATTTTTCCAAGAACAGCAGAGAACTCAAACATTCATACATATGCATGGGAAATACTATTCTGATCTGGCATTTGCATACAAATATCAAAGCAACTTAAAGGACTACAAGGCAGCTCTCCATCATATGACATCACCTCCTTTTATTTTTCCAATGCCTCCTGCACCTTCCTATCAAAAGCCATTTCCATGTACCTTCCAGTTTTATTCATCATAGCGTTCCTCTTTCTTGAGTGTGTGAAGGATGCGGGGGCTGGGAAAGCAGAGACCTTTACTTTCTCACTTTTATTCTTGTGTCACTAGGAAGCTAAAACATTTCACAGATCACACAGAGCTCAGGTTTGCAGACCCTCTAAATCAAGGCATCCAAGACTGGACTCTTCATATTTTCTCACATTGCTGAGAAATGGCAATACAGCATTACATGGATAACTGTGTGTGTGGGTGATTATGTTTGCAACGGGGCATTCCACCGTGAGGTACTTTGTGTCACAATTTCTTTATACTAAGCCAAGATCCATTTCCTTGTTAATTTTTCACTCATTGGCTCAAACTCTGTCCTGGGGTGTTCCTCTTCTAGGCATCTCACCTGTTCACATGCTTTTAAATACCTTGAACATGTGGGTGACATCCCAAATTATATCTGGTCCAGGCCTTTCTTCTGGGCTTCAGACCCAGATACCCACCTGGTTACCTGGGAGTTTCTCACTGTCAGACTAGATGTCTCACATGATCCTCAAGCTAGTCAATTTCCACAGTCTTGTTCCCAGTTGCCGCGGGAAGCCCTATTTGGCACCCATTCTCACAGCTGACGCCTGGGAGTCACCCTGGACCCCATCTCCGTCTCCTTTAGCTCCACCTGATCTATCACACAAAGCAAACCCTATCCATTCTTCTTCTGCTCTGTACTAAATCCATCTAATTCTTTCCATCTCTATTGCCGCTGCCAACCTGGAGTACAGCCTGGTGGCCTCCTGATTATCTAGCTGCTTTCACTCCTATTCACCTCCTACCAGCCCTCTGACCCCACCCTGCACAGCTGCCAGACTGAGCTCTGAAAAAAACAAACCCGATCATATTTCCCCCGATCAAAATCCTTTCATGGCTTTCGATCCTTCTTTGGATAAAGTCCAAACTCCTTATGGCCAACAAGGCTCAAAGTGATCTAGTCCCTGAATACCTACCTCTCCAGTCTCTTTTTTGTAACACTTTATTATGAAAACTTTCAGACAGCAAAGTTGAAAAACAAAATTTATAGTGAATACCCATTCACTGACCACCTCGATTTTATCATTAATGTTTTACACTTGTGTTATCATACATCTCTCCACTTATCCATCCCTTCATCTGAGCTAATCGTTCATGTGTTTGGTGCATTCCTAAGTAAACTGCAGGCTCCAGTCTCATTTTCTCACTCTTCCTCTTATTCCTACACTCCAGCCATAGGCAATGTCCTTTCTTTGAATCTGTCACACTATTTTATATCTCTGTGTCTGGTACCTATTGTCTTCTCTACCTGACATGTCTTCAATTCTTGTCAATACCTTATTTATCCTTTAGTTCTCAGCTTAAACTTCCTCTGAGAGGCTATTCTTTAGTCCTCCAATCTAAACTAGACCCACCTTTCAGCCTTATATATGATCTCAAGGCACCTTATGTTTTTCCTGAATATCACTTATCACAATTGGCAACTATATATTTATTTGCAAAATGGTTTGTTTAATGTCTATATTCTCCACCAGACTGGAAGCTGATGAGGACAGACACCCTGTCTGGACTGGAGCAAGCTGGATGACCTCTGCAGAAAGCCAATTAATATTTATTGAAGGAATTAAAAGCAGAATGAATAAATAATTATGTAATAATTATATATTAATATTATAATAATACAGGAAATCAGTGAATTTGTTCTTCCTTTAATATGTGCAAACCATACGGGTTTTTAAAGAGAGGAGATGGCCAGAATATAACCAGCAAAGACATTAAGGCAAATTACTACATGGCAAGGTCCCTGGATAGTGGCTGGGCCAAGAAGAGACTGCAGGGGGTTCTAATGACTTCTCTTCCATCTTCAGGAGCCCTTCCCCTCAAGATCATCCCACATCAATACAGAATCCAAGGAAAAACAGTGTCCTTGCTATGCAAAGTCAGCTTAAATAATAATAATAACAGCTGTAATGTACTGAGGGCATTATTGGGGTCTGGCTTGTTTTAGGCATTGTCTTGAGTGCTTTCCCTGCATTAAATAATTTCTTCCAGAGTCATGGGTTCTATTGTAAAATTCCCATTTTACAGCTAAGAAAACTGAGAACAGAATGACTAGTTTAAAACATGCTCTCTGACTTCCCCTCCTAACCAGATTGTCATTCCTGTAAATTCCACCCATAAAGAATACTTATTCTGTCTGTAGCTTCACATGAGAGTAGGAAGGTTAATCTGGAAAGCTCTCAAATTGCTCTAATGGAGAGAGGGTTTCAGGTGGTTCTAACAAGTCTAAAAATACAGACAGAAATCCACCTACAGATTAGAGAGATTTGAGAGATGAACCTTGCTTAGGAAACACAGAGTCCATATCTGAAAACACTACTAAAACCGTTGTGTTGACTTGATTTTTCTGGTCATCCCAACCCCACCGATGCTTTCCTTCATATGTAACCCCAAACATACACTTTCAAGGGATCCCTGTAAGGAATCTTACCTTGGATGGGGAACAATTTACACACAAAGATAAAATCTTTGTGATCTTCCCCATAACAGGGGCTAATGTTGAAGGAGAATAAGGCAGTACAGAATTTCCTTGTGATAGAACAGGAGCTTCAGACACTCTTAACTTTAAGACAAGCTTTTCCCCTTACTGTGTGACCTCAGCAAATTAGTAACATCTCTGGGCCTCACCTGCTCAGTTTCCTTATTTGAAAATGGAAATAACATCTACTTAGCAGGGCTTAGATACATGGCAATGCCACATACAAAAAGCTCAGCACAGCAAGGCCTCTATTGGAAAACAGAACATGCTCAAATATGGCACCTTTAGAGAGAAAATATAGGTAAAGGTAGAGAAGGGTGGTACCTTTAAGGCTCAGACTAAAAGTCATAGGAAATGGGTTTAATCAATGCATATCATAGGTTCTTTTTCTTTCCCAGAAAGAAAGGGAGGGAGGCAGGGAGAAAAGAGGAGAGGTTGGGTAACAGCATCCCTGAGCATTTGCATCGCTCTTAGCCAACAAGCTTGCCTGCAGCTACCGTTTACAATGCAGATTGAGCCTGGAGTGCTTCACACTAGCTACACAGCAAAAACCTTTCAGCTTTAAATAGAATACTGCAGTGTGGAATGATCCGAGCAACGGCAAGAAAAATGTAGAGATAAATGCAAAGAAGATTTTGGAGAAAAAAAGAATCTGACACACCTGGGCAGGTAGGAAAACACAGAAATATCATCAAAGGAGACAAAAAAAAAAAAAAAAGCCTCTAGAAAGACCTAGAAACTAATTCCCCAGAAAGTGGGTGTAAGTTAATAAAGGGGAAGAGAATTTGGGGGGCAAGCCCCCAGTGAAGAGGATTTTAAAGAATATTTTGATCTGACCCTCTTTCAAGACATACTAGCCCTTCTAAGGTATTCATCATAAGAGGCCGGAGGGACTCTTCGGCCTCTGGCCGTCAGGATTGCGAGAATGCTCCCTAAAATGAATACATTAAGGCCACAGAGAATTTGCTGCTCTACCCAACTTCTGCTGCTTACATTGTGTAAATTCCATTTTTTTTTCCTGCCCAGACCTTCACTGAAATCAGATAAAGAGACCTTGACGCATCAGAGAAATAAAGATTTGTTTAGTTTTCAGAGGGTGGTGTGTGCGTGTGAGGGGAGTGGGAGGGGGGGAAGGGAGATGAGAGGTTGATTTACACAAATTTTAGAAAGTTTTTTGCTATAAACTCATACCTCATTTTTGACTCTATGAACCCAGGTATTTTACGCAGAATGAGAGTTTACAAAAATGCCTTAAAATAGGAACAAAGATTACTTAGTGTCGAAGGCCCTGAAAACAATAAGGAATGCCATTTTAACTCGTGTCTTCATTCTATGGCTGACACTCCTGTACACATGGCCCGGTTGGCCCCTCTTCCCAGCTCGGTAAGGTTCCTTTGCCTGCACTGGGAGGCACAGTGCGATACAGAAGAAAACATGCAGGCAGCCCTCTTCCTTTGTTGCCACAAACAGAGAGAAGTGTCCCCAGAAAAGCCAGTAGACCCAAGGCCAAGTTCTCCCTCGTATGCCGTGCTGGGACACAGAGCTAATCCTGTTCTCCCTGGTAACAGATTCAGTGACGACGCACTACAGCTGAGGAAGAGCGTCTTGTCCTCATGCAAATAAAAAGAAACAGCAAGTGCAGGTGCGGTGCTTGGTATGCGGAAGGGAGAGGCTGGACACCTGAAAAGCCATCTCCAAGCTCTGGAAGGTCAGTCATCCAGGTCTGTGATGATCTGTCCAGCACCACAGACACATTAGACCTGACACTCTCCAATAACCACGATGAACAGAGAGTGTATTTTCAATAGTGCTGGGTATTCTTACCATCTAAAACTTCCAAGAGGTTTATGGAAGATGTCACCTTTACTCCAAATTGTGTGCCTTTTTCTTTCTTTCAGAGCTTGAACTCCTTACCTCCCCTCCCCATTAATTTCTCGAGGAGTCTGAATTGGATTCATGATAGAAATTTTAGCACTCAATAATGATAAGCATAATGTTAAATTCACATACCTTGCTACATCTTCCTAAAGTACTTTCACACACATTTTTCTCCCATGGATATTACAGTGTGATAATGCAGCACTTTATATGAGCGGTTAAGGATAAAGGCCTACAGGTAGAAATGAAAGCAAAAATGCAAAAGTTTTGGTATTTGAAAAAAAAATAAGAATGCCTCCACTCTCTGCTCACACACAAAAGGTGAAATGAGATTCCACCTGCTGACTTGCCCAGCCTGCCTACACCAGCTCTCAGGCAGAGAGAGAGAGAGAGAGAGAGAGAGAATTTCACCTCTTGGCAAAGCTCAGCTTACTGAACCCTCTTGCTTTCTGCTGGCTGTTGATTCAGCAGAAACTACTGCTGCAGAATTCATAATGGTGATTTTTAAAGGCCCCACTGATCGCATTGCTCGCTCGCCCCACGTGTCAGGCTCATTCGCTGGCCGGAACACTGTTTCCCCAGCTACCTTCTCATTTCTCTGCTAATGCGCTTCCGCGGGGAGATGGGCTCACCCTCCTCAAAGGGCCCTTTACGGGTTTGATTGTCTGAGCAGGTAACCCGGCCGGAGAGATGAACCGGCAGGAAATGAAACCTGCCCCCCTGCAGCCACGGGGACACACAGCAGCATTCCGCTCAGGGACGGGGGGGACCCACAGCCCTCTGGGTCCCCTCCTGCCGTGTCTCCCCAAGACCCCTGCAAACATCTTGGAGGAGAGGTCATCTGCCTTCAGGGGGTCATTTTTCCAGCCGGAGCCCCACCCCGAGAAGCCTTAATCCCCGAGGGCCATTTTAACTCCGTGGGTGACGGGTCCACCTGCTGCTGAGCACGGGACTCGTCTCGAAGACGCGGGAGGGACGTGGGGCGCCCCGGCGGCCGCCCCCACGAGCCGAGCCCCCGCCCCAGCCCCGGCCCCGGGGCCCGGAGGAGTGCGCGCCGAGCTCGGCGACCTGCAACTCGCGCCCGGCCCAGCGGCGGAATGCGGCGGCGCGGGCGTTACCTTCGGTCGCATAGCTGTGGTCGCGCAGGAAACTGTTGTTGATTTTGCGGGTATCAATGTCCTCCTCCATTGACGGCAGGCTTACTTGCGTGGGAACCAGAAGCAGGCAGACAAGTATCCATGATCCCTCCCCGCAGCCAGGCTCACGGGAGAGGCGCGCGGGGGAGCCGGCGGGGCTGCACCATGGTCCGCGCCTGGGGAGGAGACGGGGAGGCGGGGAGAAGAAAAATAAAAACCCGGCGCTGGCGCGGCCGCCGCCTCCGCTCGGGCTCCGCGAGGCCGCGGGGCGCTCGCCCCGCTCCGGCTCCCGGCGAGGATGCTGCGCCCGCCTCCGCCGCGCCGCGACCCGGGGTCCGCTCCCGCCCGCCGCCCGGGAGGCGCTCACCGGCGGCCGGGCAGGTGCCCAACAGGTTCCCCTCGCCGGCAGCCGCTCCACGCGGCAGGAGAAGAGCCCTGCTCCCCCCGGGGGCGCGGGCAGCCGCCACAAAATGGTGCCTGTGCGGACGGGGCTGCGGCGGCGAGCGGGCAGGGCGGGATGCAGGCCGCCGGGCCCGGGGGAGGGTGCGGGTCCCGCGCAGGGCGGCTCCGGCGGGCGGGGGCTGCGGCCGCCGGCGGGGAGCTGGGCAGGGCGCTGCGGCGGCGCCCGCGCGCTCACCCACTCCCGCCCGCGCGCTCGTCCCCGCGGCCGCGGCTGCAGCGGCTGCAGGCGGCTGGCGCACCGACGGCGAGGCTCCTCCCAGCCGCGTCACAGCCCCGGGCTCGGCCCGCCGCGCAGGAGGCCGAGGCGAGGCCGCTCTCTGCTGCAGCGGGGCGCACGCAGCCAGCCCGCAGGTCGACGCGGAAAACGCAGACGCGCTCCTCCGCCCTCGCTGCCCCCCGGGCCACCTGCCAGGGCAGGGCTTCCTCCGCACCCCGAGTGCCTAGCTCGCTGCCCTTCCCCGGACTCCTGAGCTGCAGGACGGCCGAGAAGGAGGCTCCCTGGGGTAGGCAGGAAGACCGCAGCCACGGCCCTCTGCTCACGCTCACCGGAGGCCCCCGGTCCCGTGATGAAGTTAGAAGGGCGAGGCCTGGGGTTGGAAGCCTTGGAAAGAGGGGCTGCTCATAGCCCAGTTTATGCCCCTCTGTACTAGGAATAGAAGGGGCAGCGGGCACCAGAAGTTTTCTGCAATCATATCTGACTTCTCCATCCCAAAGAGCCCAACACACCTTCTAACTGCAGGCGTCTACGTCTACACTGGCAGAGGGAAGCAGAGGGCTGTTATGTATCTAGTCAACAGAGTCCATCTGAAAAGTCCACCTTCCCTAACCCTTAGCACCTTACTCTGGACAAACTGCTGCAGGCCCTCCTGTAGGTTTTGCTTGTGAAGACACAAACCTGCAGGAAGGTTTACACTTACTCTCAACATGGATGGTACACTGGAGCCCCATGCCCACGGAGGGCCACTGCTACCCTGAGGGGAACTCCAGAGATCCAATTAATGCCAAAGAGGCAAATACAGAATTCCCTATCCCCCCACCCCATGTTTCCCCAAATTGCAAATTCTGTATTTGAAAGAAAATTAGATTGTTATTGTTATGAAACAACTAAAATCATTTAGGAAGCTACCCAAGTCATTAAAAAGCCAATTTGGAAAAGAAACGTCCCCAGTTTCCTCTTGTAGAAGGGGTGCCACTGTAGGCAGAGACATCAGCGAATGTCTTGCTCAGTTAAGTTCCACAAGTTTAGCTCAATTAGCCCAGAGGGACCTGTGAGTTAATTATATACATACAATGCTTCGGCTAACACAATTTAGATAGTATTTGAAGTTCAAAAAAATGGGAAAACAAGTCCTTAGCTGAGGTTGGGAATTGCCATTAGATTTTCATGAAGAATACACACTTCTGGCAGGTGGAAAATGGCACCGTCCCCATCTCCAGAAGGGGATCACCTATCTCTGGGAGAAGAGAGTAGAAATAGTCGTTGATAGAATTTCTAGGGTAAGTTCAGCGGCCAGTAGATTCTGTTTTATTCCCATCTGATGATTGTCTTACATACTTGTTTGACTATGTGTTCAAAATTCACATGTGAAATCCCAGTAACAGATGAAGACTGGTGATGCAGGCTGGTTCTCCCCGTGAGGGGCTGTGTGCATCACCAAGCCTCCAGGGGTCAGCTCATCTGTGGTTAAACGGTTCAGCTTCTCTTGCCAATCATCATAAAAGGGGAGGGGTGGGCAGAAGGGAGAAGAAAATGCTAAGTTCATCTCAAAGTGGTGAGAAGATATCTTGTTTTCAGTTGAAATGACCTTAACATGCCACAGGAGACCCTGGAATAGTGCTGGGGAAACCCTCCTCCTCATCTTCCTGGGCCCTGGGCTGGATCGGAACAGAGCTGCGTGGGGAATCAGGTGGGCCACGGCTCACTGGCCAGGCTGTGCTTGAGGAATTTTCCACTGAACCAACGGAAGAAATGTCCCCTCCACAGATGAAGCCTCTGTGTTCACTAAATTTTCCCTTTCATGTTTCTGCAAAATTCCTTTTGCATTTATTCAATAGTACAGGCATTTTTTTTTTCTTAAGACACATGATCTGAGAAGGCAAATTAGATAGCTCTCTGTGGATTAAGCAGACTCTAAGGTTTCTGTTTTATGGATCACTCTTTTCTACTACAAGCCATGGGGACTTACCCATCCAACAACAACCAAGAAAATTAAAGCCGTTGGCTTTGAGCTCTAACACAATGACATGTAGTAAAGGAGGTAAGGGAGCGACAGAAACCCTCTGCAACCCGGTGGTGGTAAGAGGACTACACAGACCATTCCTCAGGAGACCTCCAGACCTTCCTTCTGTTCCCCCAGCACGTCATGTCCTTCCCAAAGCTTTTGGCTTCTGCATATGCCATTCCCTATGTCCCTTCCTCATGTTCTCGGCATTCTTCCATGTCTCAGCAACACTGTCCCTCATTCATTGAGGCACTCCCTGACTGTACCAGAGCCCCTTCCTCTGGTGTTTTGTCCCTATACCTGTATATGTATATATTTGGTCTTCTTCATGGCACACTGCATTTTGTAATGGTTGTTTACTTATTGTCAACCGCTCCTACTTTCTCTCTTATATTAAGTGTCTGGAACTTAGTAGATGCTCAGTTGTGTTTGTTGGACAGAGATAAATACTTTTTCAATGAATGAGTTCAGGATAACAGATATTTATGGTATTTAGGTTTCACAGCTCTACCCCTATTAAAATTCTTGCCCCCATAAATCCCCAAACACAAAACCTGCTGCAAGTCAGTAATTTTCTAGCTTGTAACTCCTTTTCTTATTGAACCAATTGTCTGCTGATTCCTGTATGCATATGTACCAAACATGCTGAGTACTTACATGCCAGGAGTTATTCTAGGTGCTGGGAATATAGTTGAAACAAGACAGGGTCCCTTTCTTCACAGAACTAATATTCTATCATCCGATTTTAATAATATGAGCTTTCTTAGAAACACAGCAAATGCAGTATGTGACAACAGACTATCTCATGATGCTAAGTGTGCTAGGCTCTGCTATCAAGCTGAGCTGATTTTCCGCCACTTATTGTGTCCTTGAGCAAGTGACAAGATTTTTTTTTTAATCTATAAATTAGGGAGAAGAATCGTATCTACTTCATGGAGTTAATGAGGATTAAATAAGATAATGCTTGGAAAGAGCATACTGCTATTACTGGTGGAGTATTTATCATCGCCACCACCACCAGTACCGAACAAAGTACCTACTGTGTCAGCCATGGGGCAGGACTGCCAACATCAGTGTTTAAGATGTACAGTCAATCTCTGCTGTCCTAGAACTTAAGAGTCTAATTTACAGTTTATGTAAAGGGGGCCACAGGCGAGAAAGGGGGCAGGAGAGGACACTGAAAGGCTGACCCAATTCAGGCTTGTGCTTTGTGCTTGTAAAGGCCAATTACAAATACACACCTTCTGAGTCACACGACTCAGCATGACAGCATGTGAGCACGTTATTTTTTATCACCTTTGTAATGGTCCCCGCCCCCTCCCCTCCCCTATCCCCTCCCCCATCCCCTCCCCCCAGCTAGGTTAGTGCTGCCTGCACCAGAACCTTTTAGGTCATCCCTGTCCAATTAGCACATTAAATATCTACAATTTTATTAGGACCTTTGACCTAAACTAGTCTGGAGATTCTTAATATAGGCTTGAGGTGTCAGACAGTCCTGGTTTGCATCCCAGCTCAGGCATTTATGAATGCCATGACCTTCCGCAAGTAATTTAACATCTCTGAGCCTCCGTATTTGCAAAATGGAAGAAAATAATAGGAGCTACTTCACAGGGTTGTTGAGTGGCTTCAGGGACCACGTAAGGCAAGTGCCCAGGACAGACTTGGCTGGGAGCCAGGCCTCACTGAGCTGGTGGTTCTGCCCCCTCCCGCGCCTCATGGGGCCTCCGTCTGCAGACAGCCCGAGAGGCGCACCGCCAGTCCATCATTCATGCGAACAAGAGTGACTCTGTAAAGACCTTCGTTTTACCCACTATCAGTCTGCCTTAATGAGCAACTAGAAACTGGATATGGGGAATTTTACCACCTTGGACAAGGGCCTTTAGAATCCATGAGGTCCCGTACAAACGGAAGCAACTAGGGTTATCCTTTCTTGATTTTCAGTGGACGTATGTACAGCCCTAATCATGTCTCTCTATCAGGGAGCCATATGGAACCCCTTTTGAGAATCAGTTAGCACCAAATACACAGCTGTCTCTCTGAGGTGGTTCATGTGTTCACTGCCCAGGGGATGACCTCCTGCTTTCCCAGCAAGGTTTGCCATACCTTTTACATGCATATCACAACCAATGAGTGAGGCTTTAACACAGCATTGAACCTGGGAAAAGAAAACAAAGCGCCTTGTCCTCAAAATGTTGTATTGATTCCAGATTCTGGATGCCCGGTGGATTTTCCTAAGTGTTCCCTCAACCACTCAAGGACAGCAGCTTATGAAAATGCACGGTGCTCTGCTGGAGCCGCTGTGTACTGGCGACTGAGAGCTGGTGGTTCCGATTGCACACAGCTCTCTCCAGCTCTGCTGTGAGTGACGAAGGGTTGGTAGTTTACAATCTGAAATCTGCCAATGCTGGGATACTTAATATCATAGATTAAAAAAACACATATAAATCAGGGCTCCTGCTTTTTTTTTTTTTTTTTTGAGAGCTGATTGTTAAACATTTACCAGCACCACAGCAGAAATACATTATCTGCTGATTTATCTTTCTTCTCATCCCTGTTACCTCTGCAAAGTTCCTGCTAATTTCTCAGTAGGAAATCTCACAAAGTGTGTCAAATTTCAGAGCATTCCACCAGCCAGCCAAACTTTGGCCATAATGATAAAAAGCACTTAAAATCCTACCTTTCCCAGGAAGCTTTCCCATGTCCGCAGAAGAAACCTGCTGCCTTTACGTGATCCCTCTACGCCGGCTATGCAGTAGCCATGGTAGACCTGTGACACTTCCTCTATAAGGGACCTGACGACGTAAGGAATGTTAGGCACGTGCCTACCCTCAATGAATCTTCCTCTTCTACTGTTCCAGCTCCAGTGTCACCTTACTTTTGCCCTTGATTTGCCTAAATGCAAAACAGAAACATCTACTCTGCCTGATGTTATCGACGGCTCTTCTGCCTGTGTAGTTAGCATATGGATGCCACAAGAGAAAATGTACAAAAATCCAGAAGTCCAGATTTCAGAGGTTGAGAGAAAATATTCTTTTGTACCTTTTCTCTTTCAGTGGCTTTCGAGTTAAATTTGGGCTGTCTCACCCAAGACAGTGTAATTTGCATTGTATCTGTTAGGTACAAGGTAAGGGTTTACAAAACCAGTTAGCAGTAGTCAAGGTGTATTTTCTAAAACCTGATTATATTTCTCAAAGTAAAATTTCAGTACGATTTAAACAAGAATATTGAGAAATGTCTTTTGAATTTAAAATGCATGAAGCAATGATATTTTACAGAATGCATCCTAAGAAAATAATCATGGATTATATCTCTCAGAGCATTGTTCGTAATCATGAAAAAACGGAAACATCCCAAATGGCCAATCAACAGAATTGTCTAGGCAAATTATGGTGTGTACATATAATGGAAAGTTATTGGGCCATTGACATAATATTAATAGCCAGAGCTTGCTGAGCATCTGTTTTGTACTAGGCACTGTGCAAAGGGTTTTACTAGCATTACCTCATTTCATTCTAACAGCAGCCCTATGTAGCTACTGTTGTGTTGGTGAGGATGTGATGACACTGGAATCCTCACACAATGCTTGTGAGATTGTATAATGGCGCAGCCACAAACAGTTCGGCAGTTCCTCCAGATGCTAAGCAGAGTTACCATATGACCCAGCAATTTCACTTCTAGGTGTATATCCAGTAGAATTGAAAACACATATTCACACCAAAACTTGTACGTGAATACCTATAGCAGCATTATTCATAATAGCTTCAAAGTGGAAACAACCCAGATGTCCATCAACTGGTAAGTGGATAAGCAAAATGTGATGTATCCCTACAATGGATTATTATCCAGCTATAAAAGGTAATGAAGTCCTGATGCATGCTACAACATGGATGAACCTTGAAAATGTACCAAGTGAAAGAAGCCAGTCACAAAAGACCTCCTGTTTCATAATATTCCATTTATGTGAAATGTTCAGAATGGGCAAATCCATACGGACAGAAAGTAGATTAGTTGCCAGGGGCTGGGGTAGAGGGAATGCGAGGGACTGCTTATGGATTCGGGCCTTCTATATGGGCAAGTTCTAAAATGAGATAAGGGCCATAGTTGCATAACTGAATATATGAAACACCACTGAATTATATATTTTTAAAGGATGGATTTTTATGGTATGGTATCTCAATAAAGCTACTTTAAAGATTTAAAAAATCTCTGTTATCATAAGCTACTGTAACTTCTAGGATTATGATATATCCTTCAGGCAAATAGTAGTCCAAAAAAATGTAAAGGCATGTAACAACAAGGACAATGTTCATGTTATGTTGTTAGAAAAGTAAAAACACAATCTATACTGACTGATCCCCTTTGGCTTTAGAAGATTTGTACACCAAAAGGAATCTAAGAAACACTTCAGTGTGAGTACTTATAGTTTGCTTTGTTGTTCATATTTTTGTCAAAAAAACTTTAGAATATGTAAGAAAAAATTTTAAGGATTTTTAAAATTAAGATATTATTGATATACACTCTTATGTAGGTTTCACATGAAAAGCAATGTGGTTACTACATTCACCCATATTATCGAGTCCCCACCCCAAACCCCATTGCAGTCACTGTCCATCAGTGTAGTGAGATGCCACAGAGTCACTACTTGTCTTCTCTGTGCTACACTGTCTACCCCATGATCCCCTCCACACCATGTTTACTAATTAAAATACCCCTCAGCCCCCTTCTCTCTCCCTCTAGCAACCACTAGTCCCTTCTTGGAGTTTGTGAGTCTTCTGCTGTTTTGTTCCTTAGGTTATGCTTCATTGTTACACTCCACAAATGAGTGAGATCATTTGGTACTTGTCTTTCTCCACCTGGCTTATTTCACTGAGCATAATACCCTCTAGCTCCATCCATGTTCTTGCAAATGGTAGGGTTTGTTTCTTTCTTATGGCTGAATAGTATTCCATTGTGTATATGTACCACCTCTTCTTTGTCCATTCATCTACAGATGGACACTTAGGTTGCTTCCATATCTTGGCTACTGTAAATAGTGCTGCAATAAACATACTGGTCCATATATCATTTTGAATCTGAGAACTTGTATTCTTTGGGTAAATTCCTAGGAGTGGAATTCCTGGGTCAAATGGTATTTCTATATTTAGTTTTTTGAGGAACCGCCATACTGCTTTCTACAATGGTTGAACTAGCTTACATTCCCACCAGCAGTGTAGGAGGGTTCCCCTTTCTCCACATCCTCGCCAGCATTTGTTGTTCTTAGTCTTTTGGATGTTGGCCATCCTAACTGGTGTGAGGTGATATCTCATTGTGGTTTTAATTTGCATTTCCTTGATGATTAGTGGTGTGGAACATCTTTTCATGTGCTTGTTGGCCATCTGAATTTCTTCTTTGGAGAAGTGTCTGTTCAGATCCTCCACTCATTTTTTAATCAGGTTATTTACCTTTTGGTTGTTGAGGAGCATGAGTTCTTCATATATTTTCTATGTTAACCCCTTGTCAGGTATGTCATTTACAAATATATTCTCCCATACTGTAGGATGCCTTTTTGTTCTGCTGATGGTGTCCTTTGTTGTACAGAAGCTTTTTAGTTTGATATAGTCCCATTTGTTCATTTTTGCTTTTGTTTCCCTTGCCTGAGGATATGCGTTCAGGAAGAAGTTGCTCGTGTTTTTATTCAGGGGATTTTTGCCTATGTTGTTTTATGGTTTCATGACTTACATTCAGGTATTTGATCCATTTTGAGGTTAGTTTTGTGTATGGGGCTAGACAATAATCCAGTTTCATTCTCTTGCATGTAGCTGTCCAGTTTTGCCAACACCAGTTATTGAACAGGCTGTCATTTCTCCATTGTATGTCCATGGCTCCTTTATCACATATTAATTGCCCATATATGCTTGGGTTTATATCTGGGCTCTTTAATCTATTCCGTTGGTCTATGGGTCTGTTCTTGTGTCAGTACCAAATTGTCTTGATTACTCCTGGCTTTGTAGTAGAGATTGAAGTTGGGGTGCGTAATTCCCCCTGCTTTATTCTACCTTCTCAGGATTGCTTTGGCTATTCAGGGACTTTTGTGGTTCCATATGAGTTTTAGAACTATTTGCTCTAGTTTGTTGAAGAATGCTGGTGGTATTTTGATAGGGATTGCATTGAATCTGTAGATTGCTTTAGCCAGGATGGCCATCTTGAAAATGTTAATTCTTCCTATTCATGAGCATGGGATGTGTTTCCATTTTTGGTATCATCTTTAATTTCTCTCATGAGTGTCTTGTAGTTTTCAGGGTATAGGTCTTTCACTTCCTTTGTTAGGTTTATTCCTAGATATTTTATTCTTTTTGATGCAATTGTGAATGGAACTGTTTTCCTGATTTCTCTTTCTGCTATTTCATCTTTAGTGTATAGGAATGCAACAGATTTCTATACATTAATTTTGTTTCCTGCAACTTTGCTGAATTCGGATATTAGATCTAGTAGTTTGGGAGTGGATTCTTTAGGTTTTTTTATGTACAATATCATGTCATCTGTAAACAATGACGATTTAACTTCTTCTTTACCAATATGGATGCCTTTGATTTCTTTGTGTGTCTGATTGCCATGGCTAGGACCTCCAGAACTATGTTGGATAAAAGTGGGGAGAGTGGGCATCCTTGTCTTGTTCCTGATCTTAAAGGAAAAGCTTTCAGCTTCTTGCTGTTCAGTATGATGTTGGCTGTGGGTTTGTCATATATGACCTTTATTATGTTGAGGTACTTGCCCTCTATACCCATTTTGTTGAGTTTTTATCATGAATGGATGTTGAATTTTGTCGAATGCTTTTTTGGCATCTATGGAGATTATCATGTGGATTTCGTCCTTCTTTTTGTTGATGTGGTGGATGATGTTGATGGATTCTCTAATATTGTACCATCCTTGCATCTCTGGGATGAATCCCACTTGATCATGATGGATGATCTTCTTGATGTATTTTTGAATTCAGTTTGCTAATAGGATTTTTGCATCTACGTTCATCAGGGATATACGTCTGTAATTTTCTTTTTTTGTGGTGTCTTTGCCTGATTTTGGTATTAGAGTGATGCTGGCCTCATAGAATGAGTTTGGGAGTATCCCCTCCTCTACTTTTTGGAAAACTTTAAGGAGGATGGGTACTAGGTCTTCACTAAATGTTTCATAAAATTCAGTGGTGAAGCCATCTGGTTAAGGGTTTTTGTTCTTAGGTAGTTTTTGATTACCAATTAAATTTCTTTGCTGTTGATTTGTCTGATCAGATTTTCTGTTTCTTTCTCGGTCTGCCTTGGAAGGTTGTATTTTTCTAGAAAGTTGTCCATTTATTCTAAGTTATCCGGTTTGTTAGCATATAATTTTTCATAGTATTCTCTAATAATTCTTTGTATTACTGTGGTGTCTGTAGTGATTTTTCCTTTCTCATTTCTGAGTCTGTTTATGTGTATAGACTCTCTTTTTTTCTTGATAAGTCTGGGTAGGGGTTTATCTATTTTGTTGATTTTCTCAAAGAACCAGCTCCTGCTATCATTGATTCTTTCTATTGTTTTATTCTTCTTGATTTTATTTATTTCTGCTCTAATCTTTATTATGTCCCTCCTTCTACTGATTTTGGGCCTCAATTGTTCTTCTTTTTCTAGTTTCGTTAATTGGGAGTTTAGACTATTCATACAGGATTGCTTTTCTTTCCTGAGGTAGGCCTGTATTGCAATATACTTCCCTCTTAGCATGGCCTTTGCTGCATGCCACAGATTTTGCAGTGTTGAACTATTGTTGTCATTTGTCTCCATATATTGCTTGATCTCTGTTTTTATTTGGTCATTGATCCATTGGTTATTTAGGAGCATGTTTTCAAGCTGCCATGTGTATGTGGGATTTTTCCTTTTCTTTGCGTAATTTATTTCTAGTTTCATACCTTTGTGGTCTGAGAAGCTGGTTGGTACAATTTCAATCTTTTTTATTTTACTGAGGCTCTTTTTGTGGCCTAGTATATGATCTATTCTTGAAAATGTTCCATATGCACTTGAGAAGAATGAGTATCCTGTTGCTTTTGGATGGAGTGTTCTATAGATGTCTATTAGGTCCATCTGTTCTAATACATTGTTCAGCGCCTCTGTCTCTTATTTTCTGTCTGGTTGTTCTGTCCTTTGGAGTGAGTGGAGTGTTGAAGTCTCCTAAAATGAATGCATTGCATTCCATTTACCCCTTTAATTCTTTTAGGATTTGTTTCACATATATAGGTGATCCTGTGTTGGATGCATAGATATTTATAATGGTTATATCCTCTTGTCGGACTGACCCCTTTACCATTATGTAATGTCCTTCTTTGTCTCTTGTGACTTCCTTTGTTTTGAAGTCTATTTTGTCTGATACAAGTACTTCAACTCCTACTTTTTTCTCCCTATTAGTTGCATGAAATATCTTTTTCCATCCTTTTGCTTTTAGTCTGTGTATGTCTTTGGGTTTTAAGTGAGTCTCTTGTCGACAGTATATAGATGGGTCTTGTTTTTTATCCATTCAGTGACTCTATGTATTTTGATTGGTGCTTTCAGACCATTTACATTTAGGGTGATTATCAATAGATATGTACTTATTGCCATTGCAGGCTTTAGATTCATGGTTACCAAAGGTTGAAGGGTAACTTCCTTACTATCTAAGAGTCCAACTTAACTCACTTAGTATGCTATTACAAACACAATCTAAAGGTTATTTTTTCTTCCTTTTTCTCCCTCCTCCATTCTTTATATATTAGGTATCATATTCTATACTCTTTGTCTATCCCTTGACTGACTTTGTGGGTAGTTGATTTGATTTTGCATCTGCTTAGTAATTAATTGTTCTACTTTCTTTCCTGTGGTTTTATTTCCTCTGGTGACAGCTATTTACCCTTAGGAACACTATCTATAGCAGTTACTTCAAAATTCACTGTGAAGATGGTTTGTGGGAGGTAAATTCTCTCAGCTTTTGCTTATCTGGAAATTGTTTAATCCCTCTTTCAAATTTAAATGGTAACCTTGCCAGGTAGAGTAGTCTTGGTTCGAGGCCCTTCTGTTTCATTGTGTTAAATATATCACACCACTCCCTTCTGGCCTGTAAGGTTTCTGTTGAGAAGTCTGATGGGTTTTCCTTTGTATGTCATCTTTTTTCTCTCTCTGGTGCTTTTAATAGTATTTCCTTATCCTTGATCTTTGCCATTTTAACTATTATATGTCTTGGTGCTGTTTTTCTTGGGTCCCTTGTGTTGGGAGATCTATGCACCTCCATGGCCTAAGAACCTATCTCCTTCCCCAAATTGGGAAGGTTTGCAGCAATTACCTCCTCAAAGACACTTTCTATCCCTTTTTCTCTCTCTTCTTCTGATACCCGTATAATGCAAATATTGTTCCATTTGGATTAGTCACACAGTTTTCTCAATATTCTTTCATTCCTAGAGATCCTTTTTTTCTCTCTGTGCCTCAGCTTCTCTGTATACCTCTTCTCTAATTTCTATCCCATTCACTGTCTCCTCCACTGTATCGAATCTGCTTTTAAATCCCTCCACTGTATTTTTCATTTCAGATATTGCACTCCTTACTGATTGAATCTCCAACCAGAATTCTCCCCTGAGTTCTTGAATATTTTTCTGTACCTCCATGAGCATGTTTATGATTTTTATTTTGAAATCTCTTCCAGGAAGATTGATGTATTGTTTCACTTGGCCTTTTTCTGGTGTTTGTGGGGTTTTGGTTTGAACCAGGTTCCTTTGGCATTTCATATTTGTATGTGGCGCCCTCTAGTGCCCAGAAGCTCTGCTCTCTGGAGCTGCTCAGCCCCTGGAGTGATGTCAGGGTTCACAGGGGAGCAGCAATTGTGCCTGGGGGGAGGAAAGAGCTATTTTATACTTCCTGGCTGCTGTACCTCTCTCCACTGTCAGAACCAGTGGGCCTAGTGCACAGGTGTAAGCCTCTCACAAGCGGCTGGAATCTCAGTCTCTCCAAGCATTCCTCCTGTCTTTGCTTTCCAACCCCACTAATCTCCAGAGCACCATGCAATGTAGGTTTGTGCTCCCAGAGCAGATCTCCTGGGCTGGTGTTCAGCAGTCCTAGGCCTCCACCTCCTCCCTGCTCCATTTCTCTTCCTCCCTCTGGTGAGCTGGGGTGGGGGAAGGGCTTGGGTCCTGCTGGATCAAGGCTTTGGCATGCTACCCTGTTCCGTGAGGTCTGCTCTTTTCTCCAGGTGTATGCAGTCTGGTGCAGCTTTCTTTCTTGTTGTTCTTTCAGGATTAGTTGTATTAATTATATTTTCATATTATATGTGGTTTTGGCAGGAGGCCTCTGACTCACCTCTCAAGCTGCCACCTTTAATCCTCTCTGTCAGCAAATTTTAAGTTTTTTTAATGTTATGAAACCCTTTTTAGGATAAAACCTTGTATTGAAAAGATCAAGATTCCCCTTCTGCACACCAGAAAATTGTTTTCCCAGTTGCTGCATTTACAAGTGAAACAGATGAAATTAGTTTTAATAATGTTTAATATTTAAAAATTCTTTGAAAATATTTTATTTGATCTCCTATATCAAAAATATGATTTCAATACCCAATCAATACAAAATTATTAATGACATATTCACACTTTTTTTTTCAAGTCTTTGAAATCTGGTGTGCATTTTGCACTTACAACACTGCTCAGAACTAGCTGTATTTCTAGGTTAGTGGTTGCAGCAAACATATGGAAGAACTATTTCCAAAATAAGTAAATTCCATTCACAAAATGAATTTTACTGTATTCTCTCAGAGAGAAATTTTTACCTACTAAGGACTTGAACTAGACTGTAATGCTAATACCAAGCTAAGCAGCACCTATTTGATGAAAGTTACAACTGTGTAAAATAGTAAAAACTGAATATGAAAATATATATAGACACACCCACATATATATATATATAATATATAATAGTACATTTGAACCCAATGTGCATTTCCCCAAAAAACTAGTAAGCTGAATTAATAGAATAAAAAAAGATAAAGATTCTTAAAGTGCTAAGATGATACCATATAACAATGTATTAAGAGAACAAGCAACATTTAATTCAGTTGTTGTAATAGTCACCACCCTAAGAGGCCAACTATTTACTTCAACACCTATGGCTTCAGTTCCACTAGGAGAAGGCAAAGTCATATATCACTGCCAAAAGAAAAAAGAATTTTCACAGCTGGGTGTCTGGACTTTATTGTCCAAATCTGGAGAAATTTAGAAGTACAATCATAGGAATCTGGCTGAGAACTATTAGTGGTCTTTTAGATTGGATTGGAGAGTAGAATTCTGTGATCACATGAGCAGTCAGTTAATTTCTGAGGATCTGTTGAAACAGGCGCACCATTCCCTTTGCCAGGCACATGAAAACAGTTTTGGGAGTGCAGCTGCGCATCCTTCTGCACACACTTTCCTCGCTGGTGTCGGGGTGCCGCCCTCTCCTGATTCTCCTGCCACCTCGGCGCGTGGCCCTTCTGAGGCTCCTCGGCTGGCTCCTCCTCGTCACTTGGCCTCAAATGTACAAGCACCCTGGAGTTCAAAGTCTTCGGATTTCTGTATCCCCAGTTCCATCCTAGGTGACCTCATCCAGCCTCATGGCTTACCACTCACATGATAACAAAACCCCACAAGTGAATTTTGAACATAAACCTCTTCACCGACTGCCAGCCTAATACCACTCACAGCTGCCCTGGTATCTACAAAACATCTCAAGTCCTATTGCTGCCCCCACCACACCTGCTCCACCTTCCTGTCCCTTGATCCCTCTCCCATTCATTGCCCACATCCTTCCAGTCCCACAGGAAATCCTGCCACCTCTAACTCCAGGATCCATTCGGAATTCAATCACTTCTTGCCACCTCCCCGGCTCCTGCCACACTCCAGCTACCACTGCGTCTCCCCGTGGGTGTTTCAACAGACTCTTAACAAGTGTGCGATCCCTCCTCCGTCCTCCTACAGAATGGCTTCTATGCGGCAGGCAGAACGATCCTTTTAAATGCAAATCACTTCATGTGACTTTTCTGCTCAGAGCTCTTCACTGGCTTCCTACACATTCAGAGTAAAATTTTCTTAAAATGCTGGAAAGCTGTGGCTCCAGTTATATATACTTTCTTTTTTTTCACTTCTCCCCTCTGCCACCACCACCTCTTGTCTCAACCCCAATGCCCCAATACAGATAGAGTGGCATTGTTTGTCAGACCTGGACAGCACTCCCGTCCCAGGACCCCAGCCCCCGAGCTTCCCCCTGGCTCAGGCGCCTTCCTTCAGACTGCAGCACAGCTCGGCGCTGCCCCTCATGCAGCTGTCTGCTCCAGTACCAACTTCTCAGATGCCTTCCTTGACCGCTCTGTGTAAAACAAAAGAGCAGCCCTCCTCCCAGCACTCCCTGTCCCCATGGTGCTACCTGAAAGTGTGTATTTCTGTGGCTTTGATTTTTGTACCAGCAGAACACACTTTCTAGGGAGACAGGAATGTTTTTGTTCACTGCTGTATACCTGGCACCTGGATCCATGTCTGGCACATTAGAGTTGGTTACTCTAATTTACCTATTGAAAGAATGAAAGAGTATGTGTTTGTCCAATAATAAAGACTGGAATCTTAATGAATAATAAATAGGATGCTTAGGTAGAGAAGAATTTGGCCTGGTCCGTAGAGAAGTCTGGCTTTTGCCCTAAACTTCTGGGAGGTAATCTACGTCAGACTTGATAACCAGTGTTTTTGTTTAGGGTGTGGGTTGCCATATCCAACAATGTTATGCTGATGATTGGTGGGCTCCAGAAAGACCCTGGTGGACACCAGAGGCCACGTGATTTAGGGGGGAATCTGGGTCACAGGGTATCAGTTGACCTGGGGCTGTTGAACATGGAGTTCAACCACATGGACAGTCTGTCAATCATGCCTATGAATGGATCACCAATAAAACTCTGAACAATAGGCTTAGGTAGGCTTCCCTGCTTGGCAATGCTCTATGCACACCGTCATACCCCAGTGGGGGGAGGGTGGTGTGTCCTGGGGAACACGGAAGCCCCCCCTAACTCTGGCTTCTGTATCTCTTCCTTTGACTGGTTTTAATCTACATCCTTTCCCTGTAATAAACTCCAACCATGAGTATATTAGCTTTCTGTGAGTTCTGTGAGTCCTAGGGAATTATTGAAACTGAGAAAAATATTGGAAATCCTCCAAATTTTCAGTTGATGTCATAAGTGAGGACAGTCTTGGGGACTCACTTGGTAGTTTGGCTACCTCTGGATACCGTTAAACTCATATCCAGCAGAGCTCACAGCAGAAGGTGGCTTAGAGGTCACTGAGCCTAGCCCCTCATTTTGCTGATGAGGAAACTGGAGTCCAGAGGCAGGAGCTGAGCTGCCGGATGGTCTGATCCTCGGCCGGCAGGCCCAGGGCGCAAACCCCGGGTTCCTGGCCCCTGCAGTCTCCACTCCACAGCGACTCTCCTCAACTTCTGGGGGACACACTACTTTTTCTTAAAAGGGTAGATAGAAAGTTACTGGACAATTAAGTTGGCTTCACTCCCCAGTCCTTTAAGGTCAGCATCAAGGGGAGAAATTATTATTCTCCTTCAAAAGTCATGGGGACCAGTCCTGGATAGAACTGAAGGAACAGCCCCTGGCCCCTCCTCGTCGTCCCCCTCATCCCTATGTTTCTGCCCTGGGGCAGGTCAGGACAGAGCTGTGGGAGCCACAGGTGCAGAGGTCTGGGAAGGCTCACTGAGAATCGGCATAAATCATCCTCTTCCCACACCACCACATCCTGCCTCTCTCCTTCCTTGGAAGGGAACTTCTAAGGAGAAGCGCCTCTGGAAGCTACAGGACATATCAAGTGGTACTGCAGCTCATCAAGTGGGAAAACATTTTGATAGGTTCGAAGAGCCTTGCAAGCAAGGTTAAGACCCTGACTGTTACTATACAGGTGAGATAAGTTATAGAAGCCAAATTCAAAAGTTAGATGGACCTTGAACTTGTAAGCAAGTCTGTATATATTTTAAAACCCAATAAATATTTATGGAATAAATACAGAATGAAAATAATAATATTAAGCATCCTTCAGATAGAGACCTCTGTAATTTCCATTTGGCATCTGACAGAACTACAAGGGTGAACAAAAGTATGATAATCCAAGACTGTGAATTTACATCTGAAGAGTAGCATAGGCCCTGAGTAGTCACTTTAATACTTTAGGGTCACAGATCCTTTTGAGAATTTGATGAAGGTCTTGGACTCTCTCTCCAGAAAAAAAAGCATAGTTTAGAGCACTTCCTGCTTTCCTAGTGCTGATTCATTATGTTTATTGCATGGACAGGAAAGGGAAAGAAGAAAAAGACCTGGGACCAAAGTTGGAGGCAAGTTTAGAATTACAGTGCCCCCCCCCCAATTATTTTCATATGGTGACTAGGAATAGCTATCACATATATAGCACTTAATAGTAATGATGCAAAGTCAGATGAGAAGAAGGGTCAGCAAAGTGTAAGGGGCAAATGATTAAAGGCATGACTTTTGAGAAACAGATGGCCTGAGTTCAAATCCGGGCTCTGACATTTCCTACAGTATAATTTTGGGCAACTGAATCATTCTGTCCTTCAATTTCATTTGCAAAATGCTGGTAAGAATAGTATTGGCGTCATAGAGTTGTTGTACACATTGCATGAGTTAATACATAGAACATGTTTAACACAGTCCATAGCATGTAATACACACCCGATCCATGTTAGCTGCAGGCATGCGGCGCGGCACACTATCATCACAGTGGGCTCTGCTGCTGGCCACGTGGACGCCAGATTTATTTGCTTTTCCAGTTCTCATCCTGGAATTGTTTTGGCAGATCTGCTTCTCCCCCGACCCTTTTTTTTTTTTGGCTAATTCAGACATGGTTTCATCACAAGTTCCTGTCGGCGGGCTCATAATGGATATGCATACAGTCATTTGACAGCAGACATTTACCACCTGCCTGCTCTGTGCTCAGCACTAGCCTTTTTAGGTGCTGGTAAGGAACTCACAATTCAAGTGCAGAGATAAATGCTAAAGTTTATGTACAAATAAACAGATTGATCAAGTGTGGACTGACACAGTGTAAGAACTTAGACGCACCCAGCTGAGTGCAAACAATCACAGAACGTAAGATGCACAAATAAAATATTTGATTGAGGTCTGAAGCAGCACCGGCTACATAATTTGTGGGATTTAACACAAAATAAAAACATAAAAACATAAAAAACATGGGGCCCTTTGTTCAAAAAGTATTAGGAATTTCAAGACTGACAGCAGGACATTAATTCAAGCACAGGACGCTGAGCAACTGCACATGGCATACGCCCAGGGAGCCGGCCTGCCTAGATGGAGGGATCTCAGCCTTCAGCAGGCTGACACTTCCTAGACTGCTGGCTCTACCATGCTTGTCTCTGCTTCTGTGTCCTTTCATGTATTTTTCCTAACTACAAAGTTTTTGCTTATTTTTCCAACCTATGCAAATCCCACGTACTATAAACTGCGGCTCAGGTGGTGGGTTAGAGGGAACATGACGGGAATGATAAGAGCCCTGGACTTGGAGTGACGAGCACTGAGGCTGCCCTACGGCGGAGCCTGCCTTTTACCAGCTCTGCACCTGTGGGCAAGGCTCTTCACTTCTCTGATACTTGACTGGGGAAACTGGTTTTAAAAATCTCTCACAGGATGCTGGGAGGATCAAAAGGCATCATAAATACAAAAGAGTCTTGAAATTAGAATTTCTCACGTCAATCTAGTGTTTCATAATTTTATTGATTAAGCCTTCCCCGGCCTCTACAAGCTACAAGCAGTGCTTGCACTGAGCACCCAATATATCAAACACACACACACACACACTGCTGCCCCCTATTAGGCACGTATGCATTTGCGGCCTCATTCTCTCATTTAAATTCTTAAGATCATTAGGCCTTCAGTTTTCAGCCCTTCTAGTGCATCTTCCTCCCTAAGCGAGCATGATTCTTGTAACTCATAGATCTGGTCCTCTTACTGCTGTGACCTTTTGCACGGCTCCCCACCGCCTGGAGTAGACCTTCCTAAGCCCAGCGACATAGAACCGTCAGTACCCTTTGAGGAGTTAACCAGTGTTCTGGGAAAAGAGGAAAAGAATTTGACAAAAAAATAAAATCATGACATATTCCTCTTTTGGAGGTTTGCAATGCAAATTAAAAAGCTCCACTAAGTTTTACAATAAAGACGTTAATTTAACTTTGTTTGAACCATAATTTTCCATATTAATATTCTACATGAAACTTGTATTCTTTGGAAAAACACTGGCAAATGGTGGCCTGTAGGATGATAAAAAGACTCTTGAGCTTAGTTCGTAGAGTTTCCAGAATCCCTAGACTTCTAGCTCATTTTCTGTTATCCCTTCACAAGTCCTGTGCTCCAGGAACAGTGGGCCTTACTTCCAGTTTCCTGAAGAGCGCAGAGCTCTGTGCCTGCTGCGTTCTCTGCCTACCACCCATCCCTCCATTTACACCTGGTGATTTGTTGCCTGTCATTTAAAACCCAGCTCAACGGTCCTGTAATGTCTTCTCTGACATCCTTGGTAACGCCTCTGTTTCCTGCTTCCAGTGGTGAATGGTTTCTATGGCACTTTGTGCTTGAAAATAATCGCTGATGTTTACTGAACATCTTCTGTGTGACAGGGATTTAGCTCTTACTTTACCACAGGCAACTCTACAAGGTGATTAAAATAATGCTGACTTTTTAGATAAAGAAACACACAGATGAAGAAACTCACTCCTTTTGCTGTGTTTTCTCCTTTGAGTGGTACCCACTGTCCACTTAGTTGCACAAACCAGAAACCCAAAAGACATTTTAACACCTTAAATTCCAACTCCCCAATGGCTGTAAAATCTGCCCCCCATCTATCCATTCACACTGCCATTATCTATCAGCAATATTCTTGCAATGGCTTCTGAGCAAGTCATCTACGCTCCGTGTAGGCAGAGGACGATCGTCCTAGAGTACAGATCTGATCATGCCAATTGAAGTCTTTGAGTGGCTTTCCATGACTCTTAGGGGGAAAAAATCCAAGAGCCTTAACACAGTTTACAGGGCCCTTTAAACACCGGTCACTGCCTGGTTCTTGACCTTCCTCTCATCCATCAGAACCTCATGGTCTACACTGGGACTTCAGTGAGCCTGTCAAGGTTTCTCACCCTGTCAAGCATTCTTTTGCTTCTGGACCACTTTATACACTTCCTCTTGTTCTTGAAATTCTTTTCCTTCTCTTGATGATCCACAAGCTTCCTAAATAGATGCCAAGATTAGTATTCTTCCTCTGTGGCTCCAGAGTAACTGGGCATCCTTGTCTCTTTTCCTGGGAGATTTTTGGGACCAGGGACTATGGACATACTCACTGTTGTATGGACTTACTCGCCAATACAGTGCCTGCCACAGAGTATTGATACAGAACAATCATTTGTTGAGTGCCTGGACAGATCAAAGCATGAGCAGGTGGATGGATGAGAGCTGTGCTAAAGAGGCAGCTTGGAATATTACAAGAGAAGGAATTTAGAGCTCTGTCCACATACCCTACATCAAAATTCAGTGTCCTCCCCTCAGTTCCTTCAAAGCACCCTACCTGCTCCAACTGCAGGGCCTCCACATCTGCCTGGGATGTTTTTTCCTTTTCCACCCACAGTGAATGCCTCCTTCCCCTTCACATTTCAGGTCCGTCATCCCTCCAGCAGACCAAGTTAGCCCCTCTACCAGGCAGTGCTGTGGGTATTTCCTCCGGTATTCTTACTACTATGTACTTCTTCATCTACGTCCATGGCTATTCACGTAGGAACTGCTTCCTTCAGTAGACAGCAAACTCCCAAAGAGAATCGGGCCTGTTTTTATTCATCAGTGGATCCCCTGTGCTTAATACAGTGCCTGACATGCAAAATAGAAATTTGTTAAATGAATTAAAAACTCAGTGTCTCATCAGAAGATTGTTGGTTCATTTCAGCACTTTATATATAGTGTGGCTCAACAAGTAATAGTTGTTTCTTAAATGAAAGACTAGAACTGATTTCCTTTCCCTAATTTATAAGCAGTCATGAACTAGTATGCTTGAGGTAAACGAATTCATTCCTACAAATTTGCATTTCCCACATCTGCATATTCTCACGCCACCTTGTAAGGGGTTTATAGCTTCCCTTGAAATGAATGTGAATATTGTCAAAGGAATATCCACCCCCACCTGACTCTACCTTATCAGGCATATAAGGAACTGCAAAGTCCATCTCCACCACAGGAAAGGACAATAGCTCTAACTCATAATGTGCACATAACTGGGAGACATTAAAACGTGTAATGTCATAGATTAGTCAGTGATTCTTCAGTAGGTAATTATTAAAATGGCAAAACAAACAGTCCCAAGGAGTCATTACTGTTTGTCAATTCACTGGGGCTAAATAATGTTGACTAGGTGCTGGCCTGGCTCACTTTTCTAATACTCTCAGAGCTGAGCAAAATAGAATGAGCTTGAACAAAGGGAGAAGGATGGAGAGAGACATCAAGGAGGGCTAAGTCTAAGGCTGTGGAATTACACAACCTTGGACAGGACTACGAGGAAGTGCTTTTTTCCATATTTTTAAGAAGATGGTAAGCAATGACATGACAAAGGCTGGTCACCTCACAATCAGACCAGCTGCCATTTGATGAGTGTTTACCAAATGCCACGCACTGTGCTTATTTTTTCATACACACATTTTTATCTCTTAAGACCACCCCATAAGGGAAGTATTATTAGACTGTTTATCATTGTGACAACAGAGTCAGAGATGTGTCCCTCAGAGCAAGGAGAATGGGGCAGATTTGGGGTTTGAACCCAGTTTTACTTGACTCACAACCACTCCACAATGATTCCACTTACATTTTCCCATAGTATTTCCTGTTTGAGGTATTTTACCCACTAAGTACATATTAAATATTTGTCAAAAGAACAAAGAGCTATAGTTCCCATAATTCTTTGAAAAGAAACCTAAACATCCACTGGAATGATTTTTCTCTCAAAAAATGTCCTCAGTTTGAAAAGTCCTGTGATGGTGAGAATTTATGAAACTGTAAAGAACTTTTTGTTGTTGAAAAGTGTTCAAAGTTCTTTTCTGTGTTTTTGGTGATTCACTTCCCTCCTATTCAGAACATTATACACCTACATGTCAAATAAAACTGAATATTCCCAGATTTAAAGACATTAGGGGGTTGTCAATACCTGAAAGGAGAGAAACTCAGTATAATTGGGGAAAAGCAGAGGGTCAAACTGTCAAAGAAAGCTTTTTTACTTTAACACAAACCTCCAGGATATAGTAGAACAACTAAGAGCGACTTGTTTTGCCTCTTAAGAAGATAATGGTGTTCCTTGATTTAGTACAAACAGAAAAATAAAATTAAGGTTAATAATGAACTGAATATACATTTATCATCTCTTTTACCCAAGATCTATTTAATACAATAGTAAAGGAGCAAAGCAAATGAAACCTCATAACAATGAAGAGACTGAACTATTACCCTTAATGGCTACTAAGTGGACTATGGATTCCATGTATTTCTGGGGGAAGAAAAAGAGAAGAAAGGGTGATGAGGGGTAGAGGGGAGAAATGACAGAGCAGGAGAGCACCCCTGTGCCCTGTGGAAGCTGGGAGGACTGAAGACACCGGCGATAACACACGACGAGAACTGAAAAACGGGGATGGTGCTAAAATAAAGTCCATAGAGAGAAAAAGTGATTCACTGGCTCCTCATCCCCACTGCTTAACTCCTACCCCCAGCCCACCCTGGGCATATGCCATAGACGATTCTTCCCTTTGGAAAATATTTAGTCTGGGGTAGACTCAGGTCGGGAGGGTGGCAGTTAGGTTTCCAAAGTGAAGGGCTCTGCTGCATCTGGCTTTTGGAGATTCCAAAATGCAAGATCATCTCCCTTCCTGCTCACTGTGCTGTGAAACCAACCCCTGATAGGTCCTATTCATGTTCATTCAACTGTTCTATCGATTCATTCTCACATACGACTGGACAATGTAAGATCATAAAACCTACAACGTAAAAATAAACCAAGATAAACAAACATATAAACAGCCACTAGAGGAAATAGATATATCTTTAGGAACAGAAATAAATAAATCCTAAATAGCACATTCAGAAATATTAAGTAAGAGAATAAATCTACAAATCAAGAACAAGATGCCTGTAAAATAGGAATAAGTAGAGAATAAGAAAAAATCATGGAATGAACAAAATATGGCTAATTTGTTTAGATCATTAGGATGCTAAAAGATATGGTCAAAGAATGGACTGATGGAACAGAGTTGAGAGCCCAGAAATAAACCCATGTATATATGGTTGAGTAATTTTTGACGAAGGTGCCTAGAATACACAGTGGGAAAAAATGTTCTCTTCAATAAATGATATTGGGAAAACTGGGTATCTACATGTAAAATAATGAAATTGGACCCTTATACCATACACGAAAATCTCAAAATGTACTAAAGACATACACATGAGGCCTGAAATCATAAACTTCTAGCAGAAAACACAGGGGAAAGCCTCCTTAATACTGATCTTGACAGTGATTTTTTGGATATGACACAAAAGCACAGACAACAAAAGCAAAAATAAACAAGTGAGACTATATCATACTAAAAAGTTTCTACACAGCAAAAGAAACAATCAAAATGAAAAGGAAACAACCTATGGGATGGGAGACAATAGTTATAAACAATATCTGATACGAGTTAAAATCCAAAACATATAAGGAACTCATATAACTCAAAAGCAAAATGACAAAATCCCAATTAAAAATGAACAAAAGACCTGAATAAACATTTTTCCAAAGAGGATATACAAATGGCCAGCAGGTACATGAAAAGGTGCTCTGCATCACTAATTAGAGGGAGATACAAATTAAGACCACAATGAGGCATCACCTCACACCTGTTCGGGTACCTGTGGGTAAAATTGCAATATTTCAAGAATCTCTTGCCTGGCCTTAGTGCATCTCCATATCAACAGGTGTTTCCAAGGGACGGAGAGAAGTAGTCCATCTCCATATCAGTAGGTAATTATAAGGTGGAGCAAGGGCATATCTGGACCAGAGAGGTTGGGTGGGGTCCCTTTTTGCAGCAGGGTTGTAAGAGATACGGGCATGCAGAAGTGGACAACTGCTCGTTAGCAATAAATGGGTTTCCCCCACTTTATTTTTCCCTTTGACTGATTTTGGTTTCAAAGGTTATTTGCCCTGGGCTGGGAGACAGACTCCCCTGGAGTTACAGTGCCTATTGTCAAAAAAGTCAGAAGACAACAACTGTTGGCAAGTATGTGGAGAAAAGGGAACCCCTGTACACTGTTAGAGGGAATGTAAATTGGTACACCCATTTTTGGAAAACAGTATGAAGTTTCCTCAAAAAATTAAAAATAGAACTACCATATGATTGAGCAATTCCACTTCTGGGTATGTATACAAAGGAAATAAAATCACTGTCACCAAGAGATATTTGCACTCCTGTGTTGATTGCAGCATTGTTCATAGTGGCCAATATGTGAAAACAACCTAGTGTCTGTTGATGGATGAACGAATAAAAAAGATGTGATGTTTATATATATATATATATATATACATATATATATATATATATATACACACCCCACACACATCCTGGATTATTCAGCCTTAAAAAAGAAGGAAGTTCTACCATTTGCAACAAAAGGATAAACCTAGATGTTATTCTAAGTGAAATAAGTTGGACACAGAAAGATAAATACTGCATGATGCCATATGTGGAATCTAGAAAAAAAACAGTCAAACTCATACTAACACAGAACAGAACAGAATAGTGGTTACCAGAAGCTGGGGGCTGGGAGAAGAGGAGAGATATTCATCAAAGGGTAAAAACTTTTAGATATAAGAGGAATATATGCTGGATAACTAATGCACAACAGAGTGGCTATAGCTGATAAATATGTGTTATATACTTGAATTTGCTAAGAGAGTAAATCTCATGTTATCACTACATATATATATACAAGTAATTATGTGAGGTGATGGTTTGATAATTAATTTGGTTTTGGCAATCATTTCACAATGTATATATACATAAAAACACCATGTTGTGCCCCTTAAATACATGTAATCTTTATTTGTCAATTATACCTCAATAAAGTTGGAGAAAGAAAAGCAGGAAAAAGAGGTAAAGAAAATAGTAGATAATAAAATTAGGAAGTTATTCTATGAATCTCAACAGCCAACTAATAGAAGTACCATCGAGCCCCCTTTTGATTAGGAAATCAGGGTAAAGAAATTATTAAAGAAGTACTTGAAGAAAATTTCCCCCAATTGAAGAACATGAGTCTTCAAGATTAAAAGCACCCATTGGGTATCTATAACATTATTTTTAAAAGACCCACAACTACACAACCATTGTGAATTTTCAAAACGCCAAGGATAAAGAGAAAATTCTATAAGTTTCCTAGAAGAAAACACAGGCCATCCATATGGCAGTTAACTCTCAGATTGCCGCTGTACTTTTCTCTTCAGTAACACTGGTCCCTAAAAAGCAATAACACAACCACCTCAAAATTCCAAGAGAGAATGATTTTCAAATAAGAATTCCATACTATCAATTTAAGTGAATGAATGACTGGGGAACCTAAAATTTATAGAGCTATGCCATTGTTTTTGCTAGAGAGCTTACTGGAAATATCAACATTCCTTGAAGAGAAGTATTATTTTTACAGTTCCCAGATGAGATCTGTTAGTAGGTCAACCCAGTGCGTAAGCAGCAGAGTCAGAAAATGCATCTGAGTCAATCTGCTATCCTACTTCTAGAATATATTCCTGGGCCTCTGAACACACAAAGGCAGACTAGCTTACAAGGTGAAGAAGCCGCAGTGTGGAAGCAGGGAGAGTCCCCATTACTGGGACTTTGGGACTTGGGGTAGGCTGTTGCCACTTGCAAAGGAGCATTATGTTGCTGTTGCTCCTGGGCAACTTTTAAAGGTTAGCATTTCAGCTGACAACATGGGGAAATACAACTGAGATTTCACAAATTGAGGCATGCACAACGTTGAAGTTAAATATGATCAAGAAGTCCCATTAAAGATCACTGGCTTATTGATGCTGACTTAAAATATCAGTACAAATTCAAACCAAAGCACTGATTTCCCTACATTTTAAGGCCCTATCTCTTGCATCCCATTTATTCACTCATGAAACAGTATGCGTTATATCTGAGGACCTTCCCTATGCACTGTGTCAACAATGATGAATGAAATACAAAGTCTCTCCTCATGAAACATTCAGTCTGTGAAGATAATGACCAGAATCAGTGAGAGAAGAGATGCTAGAGGAAAGGAGACTTACTCGGATAGAAAACTCTTAAGGGGGTAGCACTTCAGCTCATTTGAAACATGAAGGGCTGGTGTGATGGGCGGCGCGTGACAAGAAAGGGGGTATAACAGCACAGACGCTCGAAGGAGGGAAACAGCGTGGACGGCTCAAGGAACTGAAATATTGGGCTAAAGCGGTGAAATCGGGGGAAGGCCCAAGATGGAACTGGAGAGGCAATTAGAACCACAACACTGAGCACAGACTAGGTGATGGGGTGCTGGTAGCATTTAATACCCTAAGAGGAAAAACTTCATTTGTTCCTTCCTTATCAATATGACCACAGAGAAAATGTGTGGAGCAGAACAGCAAGCAGGCACCATTTGTGAACATGCCTGAAGTCAAGTTCTTGATATACATTTCCACATTTTTGTCCTCTAAAATCAAACAATCTGATTTCTACTACCATGGAACCCAAGGTGACATGAGGTTCCTCAGGGCACCACCACAAACTCACAGAGATGCTCTGGCTGGTTTTAAACTTTTGAGGGAAACGCACCTGTCAGACACCATGCACACTAGTGTGAGGCAGGTCAGCGTTTCAGCATTAGAGTGTGCCACGTGTCATACCTTTGCAAAGCTGGGCTTCATTAGTTGCTGTGATTAATACTAAGTATCGTGCAAAAATCACTGTGGACGAGCAAATCAGACACCAGTGTTCAAGAAACTCTGCAGTGCTCAGCAGGTGCACATATCCCATTAGCAAGTATTGTGGTTATTTAAAAATCATTTAAAACCCTTTTACTCAGTGTATATATGCATTTTTCCAAAATTCTACTAAATTACTTGGATGCAAATATGTATTAAGTTGTTTGGACATAACTACTTAATAAAGGAATGGTTAGATACTTCTTTTGGCTTAGGGGCTTTGTGAAATGTTTACTGAGACAATAAGGGGCCCATGACCTGAGAGTTCCCAGACCTCTGACGAGTAAGGCTCTTATTATTGTCCCCACGTTGTGGCAGAAAAAGCTGGTGACCTAGAGCGTGGGAGAGCTTGCCCAGGGACGTGTGCTAGCAAGTGCCAGACCTGGGATTCAATTCCAAATTCCCCTCAATGTAAAACTCATGCTTTTAACCTCTTAGGTTTACTTTATGATCCTGTAGTTCAGCAACCAGAGATAGTCACCAAAGAGCCAGCAGATGGTCCATAGAGAAGTAATAGTGGGAGAGGGGTTCCCTGGGGGTGAGAGAGGGCAGTGGGAGGTCACAGAAAGAAGCAGGGTCAGTGACCCCAGCTGTTTTTAACCACCAACTATTCCCGCAGTCAGAATTTACACCGAGAGATTAAGTGACTTACTTGGGGTCCCATGAGGAACTCATCCATCCTCCTAGGGTATGATAGTTCATCCTTATTAAAACCAGAAGAAAGAGGGACTAACTGAGTATTAAGTCGACCAGCTCTTGAGTTCAGCTCTTTAGCTTCTGGGGTGTTCCTGGATTTTTATTTTAACCTTGATACACTTCAGGGAATGACAGTGCGACCCTTTTCTTATCCTGATGACCTGGGAACTTACCCCTCACAGTCATGCATGTATTGCTATCCTCTTAAGAGGTCAAGGAAAGCTTTCATTTAAAAATCTGATTTATTTGCATCCGTAAACTTCCTGTTAGTTAGACAATCTGCATACTATCCCAGCATGAAATATTTTTTTACTAGGCTTCCCAAAATAGAGGAGGAGGCCTTCTTACTAACGGAAAGCATGAAAATCTTAAACAGGAACCCATTTGCAGATTAAATTTGCCAAAAGGTCAGCTTGCAGCTGCCACTGTGTTAAAAACCCCACATGTCCTCCGTGTCACATACTGTGACATATCTTGAGAAGAGTCAGGGTCCTTTCCAGTCTGCTGACTCTCTGTTTCAATTAGAATAGATTTAAGAGTCCCCAGGCTCTGGTTTCTAGGTGGTCTTGTATAATATTATTAATAATTCAATCATACCTGTGCTGATAACAGATTACATTTCTACCATGCCACTGAAACAGCCCAAACAGATTTAAGACTAGCCCATGGCTAATCCCTTCAGCGGTTTCATATCTGATTGACATCCATTTATCTAATTGCAGCTAAAAGATTTAATTTTTATTTTCTTGGCTTAAATTTAATGGGAAAACCCTGTTCACTTTCTAAACATTTGACTCATTCTTTTTCCCCTCTGGAATAATGCTGAGGTCGTCCATTCCATGGGATGAATCCTATATTTTATCAGTTTTCATTCTCTGAATTCATTTCAGCTGCGTGGAGCTATTTACAGTTTGGAGCCTATATGAAATTCAATCTTTCATCATAAATAATTTCATTTTTATGGGAGCCCAACCATGAGGAGGGTAGCAGACTGTTCATCTGGAAATTCAGAAAATTTTAGAGGTAAAAAGTTTAAAGAGTTCTACAGCCTTGGGTTCAAAAACCTGGTTTGATTATTTATGAGCTGCACGGTAACTCAGGTTAGGTTACCTCACCCAGATTTGAAGCAGGTGAGGTGCCGGGTATGCAGAATAGCAGGGGTTCCCTCGCAGGGGTTCCCTTGCAGGGCTATGGCATGACCCCGCGAATGCGCCCCTCCTTTCTTGATTTCCGTGCCACGGACTTGCGCTTTGCCTCACTGGAGCCCTGGCCCTGGTCTTGCAGCGCCAGTTGCCTTATTTGCAAAAGTTTGCTGATCTTGGCAACCTTCCCCACGGAGGTGCAGTGAAGATGAAACGAGAGAATTCACATAAAACACTTACAGTATCGCCTGTCACGGAGTAAGCGTCAGTAAATGTTCAATGGTTATTATTCATAATACATTGTTGCGGACGAGTCAGTTGTGCAATCCCCCCATTCATATGCTGAAGTCCTAACCCCCAGTGTGGTGGTGTTTGGAGGTGTGGCCATCGAGAGGTAGTATTAGCTGAGGCCACGGGAGTGGGGCCCCGATGACGGGATTAATGTCATAAGTAGAGGAGGAGACTGGAGCTCGCTTTACCCCCGCCGTGTGAAGACACAGCCCGGAGGCGGCCGTCTGCAGGGCGGGAAGAGCGCTCTCCCCGGATCCGGATTGTGGCAGCTCCCTGATCTTGGGCTTCCAGCCTCCAGAACTGTGAGAAATATTTGTATTTTTTAAGTTATCTGGTCCATGGTGTTTTATTATGGTAGTTCAAGCTGACAAAAGCAATTATTTTGTATTATGTAATTTGGTCATGTTACACCCAACCATTTAGTGGTTTCTTATGCTTTTTAGAATAAAATCATTAACATGTGTCCAAAGCCCAGCATGGTCTTGTCCCAGCACACCTTTAAGCAATATTTTCTAATGCCCTTCCTGAAAATCTCTGCATTACAATCACACAGGTCTTCTTTTGGGTTCTTGCATGCACAATGCTCACTGTCTGCCTGCTTACCACAGGACCTTTGCATAGGCTGTTTGGTCTAAAATGTCTACTATCCCTTTTTGCACAGGTAACAACTTCCTCCTTCATATTCTACCATCATTTCCTTAGGGCCTCCATCAGATCTGTTAGACACTTTCTTGGATTTTAAGACAAATCACATTTATTGGTCTGATCATTTGATCACTATCTTTCTCTCCCACAAGAAGTCAGGCTCCAAGAGGGCAGGGAGACTTTGGGTTGGATTTGCTGGACAGTTTACACTCAGCATGGTAGCTCGTAATTCGTGGGTCTGACATAAATAATCGTTTAAAGAATGGTATCAAAATAATAATATCGCCACTGCCCCATCTCTGGTAGGGCTGCCCTTGGCCGTGCACAGGGGATGTCACCTCACTTGGGGGACTACTGTCTTTTATGGTCACAGTTCTGAAATGTTCTGGGACCAACGGTGATGCCTCTGTGCCCTCATGCATCCTCACCCCGAGTGATGCTTGGGCACTAGCTGGCTGTCCTACAGTTCAGCTCGGGTCTGGCATCATCCACCCCGAGACAGCGCCAGATCCCACAGGCGAAGAGCTCAGTCTCACGAGGCTTCCCTGCACCTCCTCACACTTGAGCTGCCAGTGGCGAATCCCAGTTGTCACCTGGGCTTCTGACCCACAGGCAGTGTACTAGGGGCTCTGACCCCCTGCCTGGGTTCTGTTAATTTGCTAGAACTCAGAGGAACATTTTACCTGCTGGTTTATTATGAAAGGATGTAAGTCAGAGAGATGGAAGAGATGCAGGGCACGAGGCCTGGGGAAAGGGCGCGGAGCTGCCTGCCCTGTGTGGGGGGCCCCCGCTCTCCCTGACTCTCGCAGGTTCACCAAACCGGGCGCTCTCCAAACCCCGTCCTGTGGGGTTTTTATGTAGGCTTTATTACCTAGGCATGATTGATTAAATAATTAGCCATTGTTGATTAACATAACCAACCCCTCTTCCCTCCCTGGAGGTGGGTGAGGGGTGCGGGGCAGGAAAAGGGGGCACTGAAAGTTCCCACCTTCTAATCACAAGTTGGCCCTATCGCAAGAAGCCCCCATCCTCAGGTGCTGCTGAAAAGGTGCCTCATTAACATAACAAAAGATACGTTTCTGGTTCTCATCACTTAGGAAATCCCAAGGGTTTTAGAAGTTCTGCCTGAACCAGGGACAAAGACCAAACATGTGTCTATCATGGTTGGCCACAGTATCGCCGGTTCCCACTGCTGGTTTTCCTCACGGTGGGCCCAGACGACCCCTCTCTGCGCCCAGCCACACTCAGGTCCTGTTTCCTTCTGCAGCCACCTTCTTTGCATATTAATTAGCTCACCAAAGTGTATGCTGAGTGCCTAGCACACCCAGGATGGCTGGGGGTACACAGGAGCTAATGCACTCTCTGCATTTAGGAGTCTCTCACCACAATGGGGGGTGACTATTCACACTCACAAAACTCTGATTTCAAGACGTGTTCCTAAGAATTTTCCTTAAGAATTCAGTTTCCTAGGGTATATTGCCAAGACATCCTAAGGGGAATCATCTTCTCATTTGAGGACTCATCAGGCAACAGCTGAAGAATGAGTGGGAGCTGCACACAGGAAGGGTGGAGGGGAGAAAACCACGTCCTCAGGGACCGAGAGAGGGACAGAGGCAGGGTGCTGAGGTGTTCTGCAAAGAGGCGACATAGCTCACAATCTCTTCTGTCTGACAACTGTGAAATTGCTCTTTCGTTTGTTCACTTGCTCTTTCCTAACACACACTTACGAAGTCCCTCCAAGTACCAAGTGGTACGTTGGCATGGAAATATCATACAAAGAAGACAGACAGGTCCCGTGCTCTTCCAGGGATGATATACTGGGATGTTTGAATTCTATCTGTATCTAAGGAACTCCCACTTAACACCCAGGAAATGTTAAAAATATCATGTGCTCAGATGTGTGGGTGGTTACCTGCCTAATGATTCATTTGAGGCCAGTCCTGAAAAGCAGTTGTCCTGTGCAGACCGCTCATGAGGGGAGGATGTTTTGGAGACAAGTCTGAGTTTGTATTTGGTGGAAAGCGTCTATCTGTTGTGAGTTCAGAAGCACAGAGAGAACCTACTAAAAACAAAAATGATGCTCGATAAATACTTGTTCTTGCTAATACTACTTAGAATGGTGGGAGAAGGCAGAGGGGAAGAAAAGCTGGTGATTTGGAAAAGGTATTCTTCCCGTGTAATCGGCTTGCAGAAGGGCCCGTGTTTGAGAAAGACAAAGACAGGGAGGAATCCTTGGGGCTTGCTGTTTCCCATTAGAGCCACGGGTTCTTGCAGCTCAAGTGTGCAAACTAGCCCTACCGCTAATGCAGAAACACTCAAGGAAGTTCTCTGCTCAGTAAGAATGGAAAGAAATAGAGGCCAATATGTATTTCCAGGAGGATAGTAATTCTATTTGCATCCCAGCGCTCTTTATTTTTTGATTTTCTGGTTTTCAATGATAATTCTAAATCTGTCGCATTAAAAAAAAACTCCCTCAGCCTCTCAATCTCCAATGTAACTTTACCCAAGGACCCCAAAGGACATGGTCCATGGTTTATATGATAATCTCTATTTTGAAAAGATGAAACTGACTTGAGACATGGGGAATTTAAGGAACTTAGCTTTTATCTCAAATAATACAATAAATAAATTTTGGTTACCATTCAGTAATTTGAGTTCAAGAAATAGAAGCTAAACTCTTAAATCCCTTAATAAATTAAACTGTATGGAGGGATCCTGAAAAGTGATGGGACTATTTACCCCCCATTTACCTCCTGTATTCTGCTGAAATGAAACTAGCTGATTTGTTCTGCTCCCCATTTCTGTAGTCTTTGGTAGGATTTTCAGTTGGGGTTAACCCAACTCCAAATCTATGGGTTATAAACAATCAGCAGAGAAAATGGCATATGGTGGAGAGCAGGTGGCTTTGAGAGGCAATATTAACTATGTATATATGAAGCCACAACAAGTATAAATATTTAATTTCTAATATTTGAAAGAGAAAAGAGGGTTTCTTTGAAAGTGGACTTTAATGCATATGTAAATTAATTATAATTAATGACATTCCTCACACAAATCATTATTTCAGAAAATGATGCAATCATTTCAAACCAATATTGACATTTTGAATGTTACAATACTTTTAAAGATTCATTGTAGTTTATTTTCTCTCTCCCCTAAAGAGGGCCTTCTATCACGAATAAGATAAAATGCAAAAAAAGCCTGATGAATTTTATTTGTCAAACTTGTGTAATGTGGGCTGAGGGGCAATCATCCGTGCGGTCCTTTGGGAAGCAGGCGCCGGGTCCTACTGGACCGCATCCTGCCACCTCATTAGGATCAGCATAAAGGTCACATCAAAACCTAACGGTCTGTATATTTTCCATTTCTCGTTTCTGGTGATCTCCAACTTTAGATCACAACTGTCTCTAGACTGTTCACAAGTATCTCCAAATTTGATTTCATGGCACACCCACTGAACAAAATACTCCAAATCTGGGGATCAACTAGATATCCAAATGGAGTAATGAAGCTATTGTTGCAAAAAAATATTGCTGGCCAGGTTGGCCCTAAGTTAAGGATGAAACATCAGTGGATGGGGACACAGGCAAAGGAAAAAGTCATGTGCCAGTGAATAAATATTGTGGAATTGGGTTTTGTGAACAAAGCCATCTTTTTTGGCTACATGGTGAACAAAGTGGATTTGGTAACTCAAATGGGATCTCCAAAGAGACCTCCTAGGAGTGGGCACGTCTTGTGTGGTATGATTTGGGGCCTGGATACTTAAGAGTCCCTCTCTAGTTCAAAAGCATCTGCCTAACTCGTCCACCAATTTCAGCATTAGAATCAAAACTGGCTTCCACAAAGACCATTTTCATCTGGATGTTCCAATTAAAATGAACACATTCTGGAGCTAAAAACCAAGATGTCATTTCCTCTTTCCTCTTTTTATTTCCTCCATAACTATTCTGTCAACAAACCCAGCAAATGGTTCTACTGTCTACATAGCTCTCGAATACGTCCTCATCCGACCTCACCGCCCGCCTCCGGTCCGAGCCACTCTCACCTCCATGAGGAGGCAACAGTCTTCTCGCTGGTCCTTCCTGCTGCCACTTTTCCCTTGAAATCTTTAACTCTGCAAGCAGCTAGAGAAAAACATTTTTTAAAAATATGAACCAGAATTTAAAAATCCTCCAATGACTTCCTCTTGTGCTCAGAAATAAAACCTGAATTGCTCACCCTGGCATTCAACTGAAAACATTCTTCCCACAGCCCTTTGCAGGCCTGGCCCTCCCTCATTCATGTTCCTCTCCCTCTCCTATACCATCAAGCTAAAGAAATCATCTTCCCCGACTTCCCGCACACCGTACTCCGTCCCCTGTTACAATTTCTGTGTGACGATTTCCACTATGTGGGATTCCAGCACCCTAGACATTACGGCCATGCTATGAAGCTGTTTTCCCTTAACCCGAGTTTAGCCATCACGTCCAGGTGCAGACTTAGAGCCGGAATCTGCTCCGCTCATTACCTTCCTTGACGACAGACTCATGGATCACGTTCCCTCTGTGCGCTGCCAGGAGACCAGTTCGGTCGGTCCCTGTACCGTGCGGTCGTCTGAGGCACAGTAGCGAAAATCAGCTTCTATTGGCTCCTTCTCCTCTGCCCAGATTCCTGCACTTGCCTCCTCCTTGCTAATCCTTAAAAAGTCATTAACAAAACCAAAACCAAAGGCAACCTCCATCTCAGCACTCTTACCACATCTTTCTCCTCTGATCCCTTCGGCAAATGCTTTTCAGAAACCATACATCTTGTTCCTCCAATGCCTCGCATCCTCTCAGGGTGGAGAAGTTGTTCACAGAGGCTGGATTTATAAGACACATGACTTTCACTTTGAGGCCAGTTGTGCCACCCACTGAAAGCCCCTTGGGGACAGTGCATTAGTGTAACATCTCTAAAGGAACCAATAATTTTATTTACTTTGATATACCATTTGGCCCATAGTTGGTATTCGAATATCTGTTATAAATACATTATCCACAACAAAAAGATGGAAAGTGTTAATACTTTTTAAAGTTATTCAGGTTATTTAAATTCTTTCCAACCCAGGAGAATTAAAGAGGAAATCCGAATTGGATGTTATTTATTTATTTATTTTTAGACCACTCAGAGAAGGTTCTGTCTCTCTGAGGGCAGAGTATGGTGTCATCATTTATGCAGTTAATCAAATGAGTGCAAGTTATACACACTTGGTAGAGAGAGACAGAGAAATAAATCAAATCATTTCCCTTCATTCTTCTTTTTCTCTCTTGGCTGTGGCTGTATCCCCATAGCCAAACTCAATATTTGGCATATGATTTGCATCCAAGACATATGGAATAAATGTGGCGGAGCCAGTATTCTAAGCCAGGTTTGTCTGATTAAGCCCATGTCCCAGAGTCAAGCTCTATTCCCCCCTTCATAGGTCTGGCTGTGATGTTGTTCACTGGAGCCATTCTTTGAGCTGTATGTGTACGTTCCTGGACTGTCCTTATCTGTGTTTGCATTTTCCTCACCAAGTGGGCAGGCTCATTCCTTGCCCAACATTCCTCAGAGCCAGAAACACAGGTGCCCCTGCTCACTGGTGTCTATCAATTATTCTGTGTGCAATTAAGAAATTCGTCTTGCAGATAAGGATCCTTATTTATAGAGGCAGTTTCTCCCAAGGACATACAATTAATGGCAGAATTGGTTTCAGAACCTAATTGACTTGGACCTTCACATTCTTTTATGAACAAGGAATGCTACAATAAATAAATAATCTGTCTCTTGGTTCCCATCCGTATTCTCTCTAGTATCACAGTGACTGCCAACTTTGAGCGCCTCAGTCCTTCAGCCCAGTCATGCTCACTACATCACTTAGAAGATCAGGGACCAGGAGAGCTGCAGTCTAATGAACTTAGAAATACTAAACTCTTCTTTTCTCACCTTTTCCTGAGCCCTGTCATTATATTTGCTGCCGAAGGATGCAAAGTGCTCATTTAATACTAAAGCGCCATGCAATCTGACATCTCCCCTCAGTCAAAACAAAGGTTGATCGTCTCAAACACATACGGATCCACATCATCTCACACCCTACCGTGCTTTTCAGGCACTCTTTCAAACTCTGAGCATCAGAATGCCTTCCCCGCCCCTTTTTCTTGAAAACATATAATCTGGTCTACCTGCATTTTTGTATTTAGGCTCCAGCAAAGAAACCATCATGAAAGTGACAGAACTACCAGGAAGCGTGATGACTTCAGTGCACGTGAATTCAGAGGAGGCGGCGAGGCGGAGGCGAGGGGCAGGCCGAGGAAGAGCGCCCGTGAAGAGGGATCTGCCTGTGGGCTTCCCACGCCTTTCCGCAGGCTGTGGGAATGGTTGCACAGGTCCTCTGGAATCGACCTGTGTGCTCCCTAACAAACTACCTCAAGTCCCTTTCCGCGGTGCACGGCAGGACTTTTTGCCTTTTAACTAGAGTTGGTGATGCTAAGTGTCATGCAGGGGAAGAAAATGATGACGATGGCAGCGCCTTGCGTTTACCAAGCCGTGACCGGGTGCCAACGTGATGCTAGACCTTTAAAGACACTGTTTTATTCACTCTTACAACCCATCCACATGTCACCCCCATTTAAACTCTTCAAAGGCTCCCCCCCCACCTTTAGGATGAAGTCCAAATGTCGTGACTGTTCACGGGACCGACCGACGCTCGCCCGAGCCCAGCCCCTCTCCTGACCTCCCCTCGCGCCCCGCCGAACCTCTCCCAGGCGCTCTGGTCTCCTCTGTCCCCAACCACTTCCGGCTCTTCCTGTGTTTGGTGCCCTTCTCGCCTATGGGCCTTCAGATATGCTCCCCTTGCACCCACACTTCTTTCACTTTTCACCTGGCTGACTCGAGATTAAAATCTTTAATACCTTCTGCTTGGGGAGGCAGGTCTCCAATTCCAGCTAAACCAGGTGGGGTTCCCTGTTGCTTGCTTCCATGATCCATTCTACTTCCTCTTTTATGACAATACCTGTAATGACTTGTTAGATATGCACCTTTCTTGCTAGATTTTCCCTTTGTGAAGGCCAGCAGGTATTGGTAAAGCCAAGCCTTGAACTCAAGACCGACTCCCAACGCAGGCTCACGCTCACCCGACAGCACTGTCTTTTCCTACAGCTCCAGCGGGAAAAATTAAGATAATTACTACAGAATACTTATCTTAGGGAAAAATTGAGTAGACAAAGCTGCTGGGATGCAGCAAGGCGATCCCTCTCCCGTCTGATTTCAGAGCTCCGTGTGAGGTGCTGGGCGATTTAGAATCTTCCTGCACCCTGGGCACAAGCTGTGCTTTCCCACAACTTTCCTTCCGTCCCTCAAGTGCAGGTGGCAGTGGATAGCAGGTAACTGGTAGCTACAACTTTTTGTCCTTTCCACAGACCTACATGCAAAAAGGGAGAGAGACTTTTTCACCTTCAGAGAGAGGTTGCCCAGGCCACAAAGGCAGAGCCAGAGCAACCCGTCACCCAGCTGAGATGTGCAGCCGCACTGGTGCCTTCTCCCCCACCGCTGCCCCCTCTGTGGGGCCGCAGCCCATTGCACTCGTATATGCTTCTAACAAAGATCCACTTATCCAACTGGACACGGTTTGTAAAGGCACCTGCCCCAGACAGCCAACCTATTTCTCCGGATTCTTGCAATGGGATCAGGTGAAAAGCCCAATGTTTAATCTGTAGACGATGCCAGAAAAGAACTCTAAAGGTGGAAAAAAGCTCAACAGTCCTGATGCTGTGGTTTGTAATAAGACTAGAAAAGGGCCCCTCAATTCAACATTGATTTTCAGAATTGTTAATCCAGTTTTTATATAATGGCCGTCCCTGACACAGCTCTGCCACTCAATAGCTGTGTGATTTTTGATGAGTTAATTAACATCTTAATCATGAATTTGCTCCTCTAAAAAATGGGCTTATAATTACCAAAGGATTTTTGGGTGAGAAGCAAGTGAGAAAAATATATGTGCAGTGCTTAGCATATGTGTGGCACGTATCAGCACTTGATAAATGAGAATTACGGTAATTATTAGGGCTTATTTGGATTCCTGAAAAGGTAGTTGGACAGAGACTATCAGTCTCTTCTTTTGAGTCTATCTGCTGATTTAAATTTTGTGCAAAAGCCAGTCGGTATCATGTCTGTTCCTGTAATAACCAGGTATGTGGGCTGCAAACTCCTCGTGGCACTGGCTGTCCTCTCTGTGCGTTGTAAAGCGTTTGCCAGGCCTGATACAGTGTGGAGCACGCGGTGTGTTCTCAAGAAATGCGTGTTGAAGCTGTCAATGATGGGGGTGCAGGCAGTTCAAAGCACTGAAGGCACTGGGTCTTTAAAGGACATTGTACCCTCCCGGGAGTCACTAAACCAGTTCTTCAGGGAGGGCAGGACTGTCGTACCATCTGGGTGCTCTGGTCAGAAGGACTTTCCGAGTCAGTCACCCCAGAGGAGATGCTGTTCTTCGCTCCGTAACTGCAGGAATGCTGTCCCTACTAGCAGATGGCTTATCCTGATGGCCTGCTGGGGCGGGTGTATGGAGGGAAGGGGCTGGCCACAGGGGAGAGGGCCACGCAGCAGGATGCAACCCCTATGAGCCTCCCCAGCCCCGCACGCTGTGTGTTCTCCCATTAGCTCTGTGTGGGTGTGTCGTGGGTGAGTGGATACATCAGGAGGTCCCATCTATCTCGGAAAAAAGGGTCTGAATCTCATTTAATTCTATTAGAAAATTATTCTTTAGGCATAACTTAGATTCTCTGAAAGTATTTCATTATCCTTTGAACACCAAAACCTCTTTTGGAGAGAACGAAAATGGAAAAGGGGGAAATAAGCACTTCTCTAAGTCAGTTTCTGGCTGAGCAGACCCAAGGAGCCTCTCCTAGGGGGCAGAGAGCAATGCCGTGGCTCTGGCCTGTGTTCTTGAAGAAAAAGCTCATGTGAGCAAAACCGTTCTAAAATGAATGACCTCCAAAGGCTAATCTTGCCAAACCAATACTTGAGACTCATTCCCATTTTTAAGTCGTCTAGTTTCTGCTATTTTGAAAAACAAACCACATGAAGTACTAATTAATACAAGCTATCATGTCTTATTAATGTTCATATAGTAATTACCAAAATCACAAATCCATCTGCTAAGTAATCAGCAAACAAGATAAATGACTGCGCTCAGTTACACAGATCATCAGAGCCTTTGGGAGGGTGACCTAACAGCCCCTGGAAGCCAGGAACCCAGCCGCTACCTCTAGCCACGTGGACAGGTCACGGCTCCATGCCCCTCGCAGGGCTGGGCGGAGTCGTGGAGGCCTCTGGGACTGGCCCTCTCGGTGACAGCGTGCTCTCGGGCAAGTGCCAGTGTTCCTCGGGGAGCTTTCTCTTACAGCCTTTGTACTGACACTTAAGACTTGGTTTCTTAAAAAGACATAAGAGAAAAGACCCCAAAGATGTTCCCTAAAGTTGAGCACAGCCCCACTGGCTTCTGCACGGAGCATCCTATCCGTGAGGCTTCCCAGCTCCCAGCACAGGAGAAACTCCGTCTTCCTGCCAACTTTGATGTCATTTCACCCTGCTTCTCTTCCTGGCCACTGTGTGCTCACCGTGCAAATCTCCTTCCCCGCACAGGCATCCGAGGGACACAAGCCCTGGGCTTACTAGTCTTTCAAGAGTAACAATAACGACAGCAACAATAGCCACACTACTACCAATAATAGTAACTGCGATTAAGATGCCTACCGTTTTTTTGTGATGATAAACGTTGCCAGTCACTTGGGTGGGCACTTAATTTTCATTTATTTATTTTTTTTGTTATTTACTATACACAGCAGCCACTTGAGGTCTGTCCTCACTTCACACACTGCGAAAGGCTGAGTGACAAACTGGCAATCATGCCTAGGTTTGAAAAATTCCAAAGCCTGTGTTCTGAAACATGATGCTAAACTGTACCCATCCCATGCAGGGTCCAGGCAGGGCCCAATACACGGCAGGCATTGATAAAGGTCGGTGGAAGAAGGAAATACCTTAATATCAATTCATTCCTGTATCCCCTTGTGGTGAAGCTGAAATCTTTGCAGTTTCTGTTTTCCTGTGTATTTTTCCCAGGTGTGCTTGATGTGAAGGGTTATTATTAGTGGTGGGTATCCAAAAATGTCAATAAAACATCCCTTACCTTGTTTCCATCAGAAAACAATCAGCTCTCCAGGACTCTACCTCCTAGTTCAGAAGATGATATTCACAACTGGGCCCATTCGATGGCTTTCCATTTGTACTGGTGTCACTCACGTGCGGGACTGCAAGCCAGGAGCTGGAGGCAGCCTCGTGTTCTCAGCACTTCCTCCCAGCTCTCCGCAACATCCTGGGCTCCACAGTCCCCTGAAGGGGAGCCGAGGGCCTGGTGCTCACTGACTTCACAGTGAAGGCAGTGGGGTTCAGGTGGGTGTGAATGGTCAACTCAGAGAATAAAGAATATGGATGAAACCTGAGAAGAAATGGTCCATACCTGGTCTTTTTGATATTGTCGTTTGCCCTGGCCCCTAATGCCCCTCACCAGTGTTGAAGCCTATGCTCATTTCCCTCAGTTGACACATTCATCTAAAAATTCTCTTTTGCATAGCCTTTCTCCACCTCTCTCTTTCTGGAGGGTAAAGATAAATCTCTTGGGCATAACTAAACATCCAGGAACATGCCCAGCAAACACCACATGCGATTACTGTTAACTTGTAAAAGCTCAATTACTCACTATACCGTAATTAGGTCCTTTCCTAGGCATAAAACCCTCCCCACATGCCCAGTGAATATACATTTTCATTGCTGTTCATTTGACCTTGCCAAGCTGGCCTGCTGTGTCCCCTTTGCACCAAGCATAATTTTTTCCAGAGCTCTTCTCAATGACTACAGTTGAAAGGAGGAGAAAGTGATATCTCTGCAACTCAAACCAGATCCTTCTGCAGTGATACACTGGCAAGTGATTATGTGACGAAATTGTTTTATGTGTGCATGCTTTTGTTTCCTATCTTTATGTTTCTGAATGCAGAACCAATCTGTTTGTTATTCTTCTGCTACATGAGGGGAAAGGGAAGGGAGAAGACGGCTTCCCTCCCTGCAGCCTCAGACAAAATTTCTTCACAAGAATGCATGCTCATGATAGGCGTCCTTGGAAAAGCTCAGATATAGCACCTGCTCTCAATAATCCTCCTTTCTAACGGGCAGTGTCTTCCTGACCGATCTAAGCCCCTTCAAAGGTACCCTCTGGCACCAGCTCAAAGAGTCAGGGTTGTTTGTCTACAGATGTCATCCTCCTCCTTCTTTCTCAAATTCTTGGCTTTTGCTGGATCTTATGCTTTTCAGCGATTCTAGCAGAGGGTCAGCAAGAGGGATGGGGGAGAAAACCAGGCCACTTTTAGCTCCTCATTAGCAGCTATAAGGAAAGCCTGGGTGGGTGGTAGAGAGGATTGAAGTTGTCCAAAGTGAGGTTCTAGAATTCTCTGTAGGGTTTCAGTAGTCCCACCCTAGCTTGCTCCTTCAAGGTTGCCAAAAGTTGACTTTCAATGAGAAACATGTCTTCATTATGTTAAAGACTAATAAAAAAGGTATTTCCTCAAATCTTCCACATAGACTGTAACTTAGAAGAGAACTGTGTGTGAGCTCACCTGCAGGCAGGCGCCCTTGCGCACGTGTCTGCGAGGAGTGTGCATATGTGTGTGTGGATTTAATCTGCTTCAGTGTGGGTGTGAATGGGTTAATCTAAACTCTTTTCTCTGAGCTCCAGCAGCTCATCCTGGTCGGGTCATTAGCCCTTAGCTGGTCTGATATATTTCCTGTCATTCTTCTCTGGGCATCCAGAGAGTTCCAAATTCTCTGGACCTTCCTCGCTGTTTGTGCTCCGTCGTGTGACCGCCCCCTCCCACTCATTCAGAAACCATTCATGCATGTCGCTCCATGTCTTTTCTTCTTATACTAGTTCACAGTCATCTCCAGGGAATCAGGATTCTCAGAATCAAATCCTTTAGTGTGCTAGGGTTTATCAAATTATCAGCCTGCCTCTCAGCTTTCTATCCTGGTTTGAAGGAATCAGTCGAATTACTCGCATCTTTGGACAACAGATGCCAGAAGAGACTGAAGAGTGTAGCGGTCTAGGCAGCTGAACTCTTTCCTCCCAGCTGAGGGTTTCTGTCTTGCCAAAGGGTTTCAGCCCCTGGGGGCAAGTTCACTATGGATTCAGTGAGACAGAGGAATGACAATGGTACGTTCGTTGAGAGGTCAAGCACTAGCATTCGGTCTGCATTCAACAGTCTGCAGGTCTGCAGCTCAGCACACTGCGTGCGCAGTGAGCCGCCTACCAGGGCCAGGTGAGAATCCTGGCCGTAGGAACCTTCACTTTCTCCACAGCGTCTCAAGCACATCACATTTGTGATGGTGATAAACAAGGTCACAGAGCAGGGAGGAAAGGTCACTTACTGCCTAGCACATGCCAAGAGGTAGGTTAGGCTGAAGTGTATCAAGAGGGCCTCCAGGAGGGAGGTGGAGAAAGTGTCTCCGTTAAGATTCTGTAGTTGAAGGCATGAAGAAGGCCTTGGGAGACGGGAAGGACAGCCTCGGAAACAGTGTTTCTTTATCTGCAACAGAATCAAGCACGCTGAGGTGTCTCTGTGGGAATTATACTGTATGCTATTTTAATTAAAGCTGATTGTATTCCACCTTGGAATTGTAACTAACTCTGTTTCCTCTTTGAAACATTCTGGTTTTAAAAAAAAGTCCTTTGTTTCAGCAGCTGTGATCTCAAGAAAAAGGGATTGGAAAATAATCCCATGTGTTTCCAATTGGATGGATTGTTTGCTTGTAAAGTTATTTCCTTAGATTTTTTTTTCTTCAATTAACATATTAGGTCCTTGAGGAGTACTCTGGATAAATGCCCAAGTTGCTCTTTGGTTAAGTAGAATAGCACCAAGTCTGTGTTTAGGGAATCCAATCCTCTGATTAGTGAGCAGGTCAACCTTACCTTAATTATTTCTTTTAAAAATCAAAGGCTTTTTACGATTATTTGAGAGGGCGTTTTTTTTTTTTCATTCTCTATCAGATAAGCATTTTGGCTATGGTGCCTGATTCTTGAGGAAAAACACAAGAACAAAAAAACCCTATTATCAACCATACTTGTGATGTTATATTAATGATCAGTTTGTTATGCTCTGAAATTTCCACGTCAGGCAGATTTCCAAGCATCCGGATAGAAGCAAAATGAAACACATGTAAACCAGGAGCACGCAGCTTATTGTGACAAACATAACCTACGAGGAATATGAAAGGTGATCTTTCACAAGCGAGGAGAAAGAAAAGCGTGTGGGCCGTGACTGGGGGAGACTTTGGCCTCAAGGAATGTATGTCCTACTTTTCTAGGTTTAGCTCAAGTTCAAATTTTAAAACCAAATATTTGAAACTTGCATCCTATTTCATCAAAGCTGAAAGAGAAATTGGAGAGGAGAACAAACTTTTTTTAAGAGTGAAAGGTATTATTAAGGTGAACCACGCCCCATCGGTAACGTCTGTAAACAGTCAGGGCTGCCTGGACGTAGAATCACGGAGAAGGCGGGGCTTTCCTTTGCTGTGGAAAACAGGCGGGAAGCCGTCAGTCCCCTCCTGCGATGCACGCCTACTCTGCCGGTCACTGCTGACCTGTTTTTGCATGCATTCATTCATTCCCTTACACTGTATTGAACATCAACCAGCCGCCAGGCACCAAAGATACAACAGTAAACCAGACAGACTGACGCCCTAACAAAGGATGCCGACAATCACACAAGATGTAACTGTGCTGTGCGATCTGTGCTAACATGGGCGGAGGCCCGGCGGCCTCTGCGAGCTCTTACTGGGGCCACCCAGCGGTGTGTGGGGACGGTGTCGAGCTGTCAGGAAAGAAATTCCCTGAGGAAGCAACATTTTAGCTGAGGCCAGAGGCCAGGAAGTGTGAGCCAGGTAAAGGGGAATTGAAAGCAAAGACGTATGGGGAAGAGAAGAATGTTTTGATGATAGGTTGTAGGAACTAAAAAGTCTGGTATGTCTTCTGGGTAAAGTTTGGAAGAGGGTGGTGGAAAACACGGCTGGAGGAGTGAGCAAATCCTACAGCCGTGCTGATTCGAGGCCTGACTTCCGAGGGCTGCACGGGCCTAGGGTCGGATGGAGCCGGGACTGATCTGCAGGTCTGATCTGGCCCAGCAACGGGGGCCAGTTACCTCACTTCTAAGCCTTGTTTTCCGTATCTATGTAATAGAGATACACCTGCTTCATAGGACTGCATGGAAACGCAGATGTTGGACTACGTCTCTACCTGTCGGATCTGAGTACTCTATGCACGGGAGCGGGAGCTGTTCCTTTTACAATGGTCAGATACAACGGCGTTACAGCAAGGAGTCGCCTCAGAGAAAGTAAGCCTATTGCTACCATTTCAAGCATCAGCAAGGTTAGACGTGCTGACCTTTTGGGGTAGGGTAGCATCCTGATGTGGTTCAGTTATTTATTCTTTATGAGACATTAGTCTTACCTTTCGTTCTGAGAGCTAAGATTTCCCAATATATGCAGTGGAGGCACTTGATAAAATACCATTTCAGGCAGTGTGTCTGCCCACTATCGCACCGTCCGGTCATTGCTGCTGCTCCACAAGATCCTCAAATGACCGTCACGTCCCCCTGAGTGGACCCAGGAAATGAATGAAATAAACTAATGGCCAAATGAGAGGTTGCTAATACATGAGATACCTTCTTTTTGTTATCAGCCTTAAGACTCTCAGTAAACAGGGAAACAAAACATACTCAATCCTAGACAGTTATTACTATGGTTTCTAGAAAAAAAAGATGTGTCTATTGAGATCTTACAGTCCTTTTGATTGCTTTTTATATCACCAGGATCAAACGAACAAACCTCTCTGAACAGACAGGTAGGTAGAAGGAGGCACTCAGAGCGAAAAACTCTCCTGAGCCAAAGAGAAGCCTGCTTTCTGATTTCTTTTGGCCTGTAAGGCTGTGGGCTTGGTTTTCCTAAAAGCTCGGGAAAAACACCTGTACTACGTTACTCCACACAAGGTCCCTGGGATCACAGGACTAAAGGTCATGCTTTACGCTCTCCTGAAGGTCAGCCAGCCAGTGAGGAAACAGGCGGCTGGTATGTTAGAGACTTTTAGATTTTCAGTGTTTTCCAATGGCCAGCCCCCTGTGCTAAGGCTTCATGTGTTTTGGTAGAGTTGACCCTCTCAACAACCCTTTGAACGAGGCAGTATTAACTTAAATCTGCAGTTAAGAAAACTGAAATTTAAGAGTGGTTACTAGGAAGTTGCCCAAGGATAGACAGGAAATAAGTGGCAGAGGTGGCACTGAGCTGGGGCGGCCATTCTCCTGAGTCCTACTTTTGTCTGCTAGGCCTTACCAGTCCCGTATCCTCAGGGCACATCGATGGGTCACTATGATGTGGTATGAAATGGACTCGGTGCTGTGGAAGCCATACTGACAGGGTCCGGGGAGGGAGAGACGGGCAGAGCGGCTTCCCAAGGGAGGGGGCCCTGCACCCAGCTCGCAGGGCCTGGCAGGAGCTCGCCAGGAGGAAAGCGTGAGGTGAGGAGTCATCCTGGGATCGACGGGAGCAGCTTCCGGCCATTCAAGAAGAGGACGGCTTCAAGGACATGCTGGGAGCTCAGAGGAGCTCTTGGTTTTCTGTGTCAGTAAGGGCAACATGTGGGACAGATGATCTAAAACTCTATTTGGTCTCTGTATAGATAATGCTTTCATTTATTTATATCCTGCCTTATTCCACAAAGGTTTTGAGGTAAGATGCATTACATGGTTTTTATGCAATGACCTTCCTGATTAAGTTTTTCCCAGCACTGTCATGTTTGTCTTTGTATTCCCTGAGCCCTGTGCACAGTGACTTTAATAAAAGTCGAATTAAATTTACATACTTTGAGCACACTGCGAGTAGTCCGCAAGGGCAACCCAACCGGGCACAGAAGCTCGGTGGGCGGCAAGGAAAGCCGTGCCAAAACTTAACATTGCTCAGACTGGACGCTGTAATTCAGCGACTCTAAGATGCCATTGGCAGGCTGTTGCTTTCTGTGCTACTAAGGAAGAAAAAAGACTGCACATGAAAACACAATGTTAAGTTACTATCTGTTTGAAGATGCGCTCTGGTTTCAGATATGTTAAAATATGGAAAAAAATGTGTGTCTTTAAAGAGATGCTATACGGTGAGGATACTATCCTTCCCCAACCCCAACCAAGCAATAGCCAGAAATTCTAAAGAATTAATGACACTCTGGTCAAATGTGAGAGAAAATGAAAACTTTTACACCTTTCTGGATGGCAATTTATCTAATGATTCAAACCCTGCAGATTCTGGAAGTACTTTGAGCAATTGTACCTCTAGGGATAGAACCTAAGGAAATAAACGTAAATGTGGACATAGATACCACAGACCAGAACTACGTACAGGGCCTGGGAAACTCCCCTTTTGTGATGCCATCTTAGTTTGAGGCAAGGTATGAGACGCTGAGCTCAAAGTATGAGACCCTGAGCTCAGACAAGGCAAATTCCGGGTCCTTCCATTGAGAGGGAGGGTGACGGGCAGAAGTCAAGGTCAGGCCTCAGCTTTAACATGGCCAAAGAGAAAACCCTCTGGATTTATCTCTGAGCCCCACACTGGCTACAAAATCCAGTTTCCTGCAAGTCATTTGTAAACCTTGGTGGCCTACAACCCCCTTTAAGGAAAAAGTGCACTATGTGACTCTATTTATATAATGAACTGGTCCTCCCAGAGTTCATTGGAGATATTTTTTCTGAATGGCTAATCATAGAATTCCTGCTTAAACAGGCAAGACTGTATGAATTCTACTTGCGTATTTTATCCCCAACCCCATGGGTTGCCTTCTGATATATTTTTTCTATATAGCTTTATATTTCTTAATTTATGGCTTGCTTTAAAAAATAAGCTGTCCTTTATATTTTCAAATATTATATATCTAACTCTTCCTTAATTTAAAGCTCAGTTCATATAAATGTTTTATTTTGCAATCAATTTGCATTTACTTGTTCATAGACTTGGGTTGGTCATTTCATTTGTCAGCTTTGTAAGCCTTGATCCATTTGTTATCTATCTACTATTTATCTTTCTTTTATATAATATGGGACAGTTGTAACCCAAAAGGATAAAACAAAGATTTCAAGTGACATGGAGGCCTGTTAAGGGGAGAAATGACAGTATTTGGGGAGTGACGGTTAGGTATTCTAGGAGGCATTTGCTGTTTTTCTTGTATCACTTTCTTCTCTAGAAAACAGCACCCTCACGTCTTTGGGGAAACGATCTTTCCACCCCACACTGTCTTCATAGGGCTGCCAATCCCAGGGCCCTGCCCTCCTGGCAGCAGTCCTAGGCCTGGAGAATCAGAAGACCCCAGCGACCAGGCCAGGATAACTGACTCTGCTATGGGCAGAACTTCTCTGCAATAATTTATGTATGGACATTGAGAAAGGAGAATTTTTCTCTTTTTTTTTTAAGCTTGGATTATGAGCCATGAGAATACAAGTCTGGGGCTAAACTCTACCTGTTCCTGCCTCCTGAGAAAAGCCCATTAGCAGGAGGGAAAATCAGGCCACCACCCAAGGAGGAGCCGAGCGAAGCACAGTGGTGGACAGGCTGAGCGAATGGGTGCCCTACCTCCACCCCTTGACTTCCCGACAAGATCTCCTTCCTTCCTCTGGCATAAGCTTGTTGGAGTTGGGTGTCTACCACCCAGTGCCTGACGAATCCTCGGTCTTTCAGTTACCTTCCAAATCACTCTAGGTACCTACATATGCTTTTACACATGTACAACTGGCCATGCTCAGCTGATTTCTCTGCCATAAGGGCATCCAAATAGGCTTAGTTTTATTAAATCCATATAGCATTCGAGCACAGTCACCCTGAAAAGAATACAAGAGACTTCAGCCCCTGGGCTGTATTTTCCACAAGCTGAAGCCTCACCACAGAAATATGCCTCGGCGGTTGGGTCCTTTGCCCTGGCATTCAGATCTTGGGCCTGAACTGGCATATTTGCCCACTCCTGATGCAATTACATCTCGATTTTGCTTTGCCAAAGACCCAGCACCATCAGAAGGTGTGGGTTTCCTGGAGTCACGTGTTGATTCTCAAGATTATCAAAGACCACTGAGAAAAAAAAAATGATTATGAGGCTGTATAAGATGTGGTAAGATTTCACAGAAATTCAGGCAGACTCGAGAAGGCAGCTGGAAAATGGGGCACTCCCCCCACCCCCTTCTCCCCGAACAAATGTGTCGTCTGTCCACAGCGCGTGCTGGCTCACTGCTCCGTGGCTGACCCTCGACACTGAAGAGATGCCAGAACACTCGGGACCCGGTTTTCCTTTCAGCTTATTGCTACCTACAGTCATATTTAATATGGCTGAGGAAAAAATGAGAACTATATTAAGCAGGCCTGTAATTCTTTAAAGTAGCCTATCAGTGAGACAGATCTCTAGATAGTTCAGGATATTTATGGTACCTCCCAGAAGAAGGAGCCTTGGAAAATCATTCTTCGGCTACCCGGGGGGCGTGTTCAGAACCACGTCAGCAGTTACGTCATCTGTGTGACCGCTAAGAAGTAGGACATTGTCGCTTCCTTTTTCTAAGTATGGGAAGTACATCCCGGATTAGCATACCGAGGGCAGAACTGTGAACAGCGGGGGTTTGCCCTCCCACGTGTAGCCTGGTAGGATGACCTCTCTCCTTACTTTATCTGTAGAGTAGATACACTGTCCCCTCAAAATTAAAATGGCTTTTACATTGGTTTGCTGGAGCAAAGCACAGACTAGGAGACTTAAAACAACAGTAATTTGTTGTTTCATCGTTCTGGAGTCTAGACGTCTGAAGCTAAGGTGTTGGCGGGGCCCCGCTCCCCCTGACACCTGCCTCCCCTGACCTCTGCTGTTCACCAGCGGCCCTCGGCCTTCCTCGGCTTGCAGATACATCACTCCAATCTCTGCCTCCACGCCACATGGCCCTCCCTTCCTCTGTGTCTCTCCTCTTCTTTTAAGGGCACCAGACACATTGGATTGGGGCCCTCTCTAATTCAGTGTGACCTCATTTTAGCAGGATTACTTTACATCTGCAAAGAACCTGTTTCCAAATCAGGTCACATTCCGAGGCACTGTGGGTTAGGACTTCAACACACCTTTGGGGGCAACGATTCACCTCGTAATAGCTTCATTGTTGCCCCTGATTCTAATAATACTAAACATGCTTGCTACAAAATAGCAAAACGATCGAGATGTATAAAGAAGAAATTAAAAAACCACCCAGATTCCTACTACCAAAAATAACCACGTTAACAATTTGGTGAACAACTTTTCAACCATTTCTCCTACAAACCAAATGGCTTCTTTACCATCAGAAATAAGTCAAGTTGAAGGACAAAGGTAGTTAAAAATGTCTGCAATCTCATGCAAATTACAACAAATGATGCTGTAACCGGCCTTCTTTTCTTTCTCTCTCTTTTTTTTTTGGTCCTTCTTGTACAACTACCTCTTTAGGAAAAATGCTTATAAATAAAATATTTGGATACTCTCATTCCTGTTACCAAATTATCCTTCAGAAAGGAGCAATATGTAGCAATACTTTCTCCCACCAGCAACGGACTAGAGTTCTAGCTTCTCCCACCTGTGCTGCTCTGTTGATTAAAAGTACTGATGAGCTACAATAACAATGCAAAACTTTAAATTTATGACTATTTATGAATGGGTTCTCCTGTACAGAATTCTTTATTCTTAGGTAACAAACATGAATCCATAATTTTGTCTGATGGCTTTATAATTTGATTTTTAAATCTTTAAACCTTTGATTTCTTTTTTCTGTTTTTCTTGGTATGGTGTGGAGTTACAATCCAGAGATTCTGGCAGAATTGAGTTTCATTCTTTGTTTGGATTTTTAACTCACTTAAAAAAATTGTATGTTTGGGATGTGAATGGGGAGATCCAGTGTGTTTCCTGTTCTCCTTTCCGAGGGATCGGGTTTATTTAGTAAAAGACTTCATATTCATTCACAAAAATGGATTTTTAAAAAGCAACCAGGGGGCATAATGTTGAGTACCTAGTAATAAGCTGCACATTAAGCCTCAGTACTCAGTTAATTCCATTTCTCAGCATTTTTGCTGTAACTACACCCATTCTCTCCCACTCAAAATAGCCTATGAGATTGTGAGGATAAAGGAAATTACAGTTAATCTCCAACCCATCCTGAGTTGTTTTCTTTAATTGCAGTATTGGCAACCTTGGGTCTTTTCAATTCTCACTTGTTGAAATTGCTTGAAATCATCTCCTAATTCTTTGAAACGGGCTTGAGGGTCAAGACCCCTGGCTCAGAGGGGTCCTGAAAGTTTTTGACGGCAAAAAAGCTAAAGCTCAGAGGAAAGTATGTTCCCCAAAGGAAACTGGTTGGGACCCATCTGAGAGGTCCCGAATCAAGCTTACCGGACAAGGTTTTCAGATAAAAATAAAGACAACGTCCCCGAGTGTCTCCTTCTCTGGACCCTCACGTGGATTCACTACTGACACACAGTTGCTCCCCAGATGCCCCCCTTTATGCTAACTTCCCCCCGGGCTGATGGGTGATGCTGTCGATGCTCTTGGCCTCAGCAACAGGTGTTCAAGGAGATGCCCGCCTCCAGGAGGATGGCATTCCGCGTCAGTGACTTACCACCCGCTTAGCCACGGAGGTCGGCCTCCTCTCCCTACTCTCTGTAAACGAGTGACTGAGTACAAACTGAAGTTTTAACCTCAGACAGTAACATCGCTGGTATTTTCACTACAAGTGGTTTCATAATGGTCTCATTACTGCTCCTAAGTGCCACACACTGAGGCATGCAAATTGCCGAGTCGCTACTCCAGACATTCTTTGAGGACAGGTATCCAGGTAACCATGGCGATGACGGCTCCGGGAGGACGGGAGCGGGGTTGGAAACGATTTCATTAATTGAAGGGATGGGATTGAAAAGAGATTTTCTAGCTGTAGATCAGAGAGAGGCGGGGCTGGGGAGAGAAAAGGTAGATTTCACAATCTTGTTTAATTTTCATGATTAAATTAGGCAACCCAGAGAAACTCCAACTTATATAAAGGTTTAGAGAATTCATAAGATTAGATAAAGCGGCATTCCTAGCCTCTCCACATTATCACAGTGATTGGCCTGTACTAGATTTTATGTTTGGGTTCTGATATAGTTTGACCGAAAGTCGATGCACTGCCTGAGAAAGCAGAGTCGCATCCTGTGATTTAAGGTGAGAAGAGGGAAATATGAGCCATTGGCGGCATAAGAGCTCGATTTATTTCAAGTTAATAGCACCTGAAAAAGTTGATTTTATCAGTAAAATTTATTTTCAACCTTACTTCTCTGCCCTCCCTCCATCCTTGACAGTCAACATTAAAAACGTTTCTTTTTTCTTTAAAGGGTAAAGAAATACTGTGAAGAAAAGGGGGCATCGGGGTGACATGGATTAGAAAACCAGATGTCTGAGATGTTTTCTCAGAGGAGCCGAATCCTTTGCTTTCATTTAAAAGGTTCTGCAAACTGGTGATCCGATCAGCTTGTCATTCAACCGAATGGGCCTTGTGGGACTTGCTGCTTTGACTCTGACAGAAATGTTCTCAGGGGCACTTAGGATTTGTAAAAACCCAATGACTCAGATGGACAACCTGACTTTTAACATGTGTCGGCCATAGTTTGTAGGATTTCTTTTCAAATCAGGCCAACATGCAGCACCTTAGTGACCCATCTGACTCTCTCCACTCCTGAGGAATGTCCCCTGGCTCTGCCTGCTATTTCATCTCACTAATCCAGGAGGAAAAATAGCCGAAAACCATTCCATGCAACTGTTACCAACACGGAAATGGGGACTTGGCTGTATTTGTAGGATTCCTTCCTCAAAGGGTAAAATCCACTTTTCCATCAATCCATGGGAATGGCGACGGAATGGCAACGCAGGACATTTTATTTATAGCATTGTAGAAAGCAACCTAAAACGGAGTGGCTAATTAATAACCAAGTGGATTTCATTTTTTAAAACAAACATTTCGTTTCTGCCAAACAGATTTCTATCTTGGAATGCAGCAGATTCCCCAGAACGAGCCCAGACCTCATGGTCTGAATGACAAGAGCTGTTTGGGTGCGTCTGCGTCGAGGGTATTGATTCCTTTGCGCCCCACCGCAGCCCAGCGGCTCCCAGTCACCAGGGGCTGAAGGTGCAGCGCTGGGGCAGCTGCTCCGCTGGTGTTAAGGGCAGCGTTCCCAGGATGCACCCACTAGGAGAGCCAGTGGGAGAGAAAAACAGCAATTTGTTTTCCTGAACGCTTATAGCACCATAGGGGTGGGCATTTTCAGTCTTGTCATCACAGATAACATGGTATTCTATTACATACACATGAGTCTAATTTTTGAGGGCAGGAAAATCACCATGCAAAGCGATCTAATTTGAGAAAGAATATTGCTGACAGTTTGGAAGAAGAACCGTTGTTTCCAATAACGAGCCGAGGGCCAGAACGGGAGGCAGCGCGCAGCTGGGTCAGGTCCTCTGAACAACAAGGTGTCACTGCGGGTGCCCGCCTCGCGGCCAGTGTGTCCCGAGCTATTGGCAGTTCCCACCACACAAACACAAATACTGGGATTGCGCAGGGACTGAAGGGGTGCCGGAGGGCTGAGTGGGATTCCTTACATTGGGGTTGTTAATTCCAATCCATCATGCAGTTTTTGAGCCAATCCAGTCATTAGTCAGGTGGATTTTATAAAGTGATTCATGTAAGATTCTTTATCCTTGGGCACCATTTCCCAAACTGCGGCCACGTCGGGAGCAGCCTTACACAGAAGGCCGTACAGTCAGCTGGGGGCCAGCGCAGACCGGCTCCTCCAGTGCAGATCCGAGCATTCAGCTCGCAGGCCTCCCAGACACAGGGAGACAGGTCCCTCTTTTATTCCCTCAAAGGTGGCTCTAAACTTTTTTGCTTGGAGTCTAATACAACACAGGCAAGACTTCGCATGCTAAGTGATGCTTGAGTTCATGGTAATCGGTTCCTCCCATCCGAGTTCTGGGGTGTCAGTTAGGGTATCCCATTGAAAGTTGCCCCTTTACAAGACAATGTCATAAATGGTGTTACTTTTCTGAGCCCCAAATCTGTTGCTTAGTCTCAGCATTTCTGATGACTGTGAGTCTCTTAGCATAAATTAGAACTGTGAGTGGTGAGTATTCTTAATATCAGAAATCACACTAGAACTGCTAGGCTCAGAGATTACAATTTGTCACTGACTGTGGCGGTATGGAGAATTGTATGGAGAATATATACAACCTTTTCAATGTCTGATTTGCATTGCAAATAGAGAAGCTGACCAGAGGTCTTGAGGAAATAACATAAATAAAACATGGCTTCACTACTGTAAATGCTCAATTCATGCCAGAGGAGGCCACGGCCGTTACAGAAGGACTGTTCCCATCTAAACAATCCCTGTTGCAGGCACCTCCCCCTCTAAAGTGGCTGCCAGGAGGATGGGGACGGGGTGGGTGGTGGGGTGGCGGGTGAGCAGCTATTCAGGCAGCTCTGGCAAACTCTCAGCAGAAAGCCTGCGAGGCCCAAAGGATGGTTTGTGGTCCTGTGTCTTGTTCGGTGTCGAGCATCCTCACCACTGAAGGACAGACAGAAACCTGCTTTTCAACTCAATTTGAGGGCCGAAGAACAAATCAGAGCTCTCTGAGTGGCCAGTGACCAAACAAGCTCATTGTTTGATGTCAAGAAATATCCTCGCTGGTATGATGCAAAAAATCCTTGGTCGGGTTTTTTTTTGTTTACATACAACATTCAAGGCCCTTCAAAATCTGAGCTTTGACTCTAGTGGACATTTGTCATGTTTCCACCCAATCACACACCAGTTCTACTTGGGGGTCTTTCTCTTCTCTCGTCTCTGCCCATGTGCTCTGTGACCACCTCATGACTTCCAAAGGAAACTCACACAGCTAAGGCTAAACTGACCTGGGCCTTCCACCTTCTGGGGATTGGCCAAGGGCAGCAGGAACCAGCACGTGAAAACAAATGTGGCCAGTTAGGGCCAATGAAATCTATTTCTGTGGGTTTTCTGGAACTGTCAGAGAAGTGGACTCTCTCAGTAGCTGAGCTCAGCGCTTTGAGCATGAGATGAGTGAGTCTTGGAGCTGCAGCCAGAGAGCAGAGCCAACAGAGAGCAGCCAGCCAGAGACCCAGAGAAAGACACTAGACGCCTAAACATGTGGTCGGAAGTCTCACACCATCACGCCCACGGCCAGCTCTCTCCCCGGACTCTGCTTGATGAGACAACACAGCCTCTTGGTGCCCAAGTCAGTTTGGATCAGACGTTCTGCGAGAGATCTAATGGCTCTGCACACGTCTCCTGTTTTATGCCTGTCCACTGCCCTTGCATCTCGCCATTGACCATTTCCTTCTTCAGAGCCGCTATCAGCACCCTTGGCCAAACCACCGACACCATGTGTTCTCATGAGCCCACACCTCTGGCCAGATTCCACTGATCACCTTTCATGGTTCAACCCAAACTCGCCTTCTCTATGAGGGCTTCATTAATACTTCCCCCCAGTCCCCTCAAGACAAAATTTTAAAACTTCCTGCATTATATTTTCATAAACACTTTCCCCTACTCTGTGAAGCCTTAGCACTGTGAGGATGGTTTTTGAGACTGTCCATCTCTCCCATGAGGCTGTGGGTCCCTAAGACCAGGGACTGTGCTTTATTGACCAGTCAGAGGCAGGGAGTCAGTGCCTGTCTCAGATACAGATGCCTGCATTCAACCACTGGCCCCGTGACTTCCTGGGGTGTGTGAGGTCAGCACCTTCGGTACCTCTTTGTGTCTCAGGTTCCTCATCCCTAGAATTAGGGATAAAGTTGGTACCTGTATCTTAGGTCGTCATGAGAATGAAATGAGTCACCTACGTGAAGCGTCTAGTCCATTACCTGGAGCACGGTACATCAGCGATAAACATCAGCTAAACATCAGCTATTATTATTGTATTTCCAGTACATAATAGTACCTCCATAAAACAAGTACTCAAAATATAAATACTATGAGAAGAAGGCTTATACTAAGTAGAAAAGACGGGTAAGAAAAAGTAACTTAATCCTTACAACTTTATTTTATTTAGTTCATATGTCTCTGTAAAAAACCATGAAATATTAAAAAAGCTCAGCCGTTTTGAGATTTGCTCATATTCATTCATCTGGTGCATAAATATCTATTGAGAAAGGATTATGTTAGGCCCTGGGAATTAAAACTAAGTTATCATCCTTGCCTTCAAGGAACTCAGGGCTTAGTAGGTGAATCTGAATGGTAATAAACAATTACAGTCGAATGAATGTAACAGAAGAAGTATGTACGTGTATCGTAGGGACACAGAGGGATCGTTCCTGAAATGGCCGCATGTAAAAATCACCTAAGGAGTTTGCTAAAAACATAGTATCTCAGGCCTTATCCCTGAAGTTCCTGAAATACCAGGTCTGGGCCCAGGTATCTGCATTTGTAACAGATTTCCAAGGGTGAGTCCTGGGACAGGAAACAGGATGGTAGTCTGCCTGGATGGATCAATGAAGACTGCATGGTACTTTTTACAATAACCAAGATACGGAAGCAACCTAAGTGTCCATCAGTAGATGAATGGATAAAGAAGATGTGGTACATACACGCAATGGAATACTACTCAGCTATAAGAAGGAAACAAATGCTACCGTTTGCAACAACATGGATGGAGCTGGAGGACATTATACTCAGTGAAATAAGCCAGGCGGAGAAAGACAACTACCAAATGATTTCACTCATCTGTGGAGTATAAGAACAAAGAAAAACTGAAGGAACAAAATAGCAGCAGATTCAGAGACTCCAAGAAGGGACTAGTGGTTACCAAAGGGGAGGGGTGTTGGGGGGGCAGGTGGGGGGAGAGGGAGAAGGGGATTCAGGGGTATTATGTTTAGTACACATGGTGTGGGGGGTCACGGGGAAAACAGTGTAGCACAGAGAAGGCACATAGTGGATCTGTGGCATCTTACTACACTGATGGACAGTGACGTATGGGTAAATGTAGTAAACGCATTGTTTTTTCATGTGAAACCTTCATAAGAATGTATATCAATAAGACCTTAATAAAAAATTAAAAAAAAAAAAGACTACGTGGTGGAGGTGGTACAGGTGCTGGGCCCTCACGGATGATCAGCAGCCTGCCGACCTCGGATGTGAGCAGGGCTGCTGTGTTCTGAGAATCGCTGTCCTGGCACCACTGTCACAGACAGAGCCTGACAGGTTTATCGCTGATCCCAAAGTGTGTGACAATTTTTTTTTTTTTACTTTGCGTCTAGTGGTCTTGACTTGGCTACACAGTGAATCACCTGAAAGACCTTGAAAAATAGAGCTATTGGGGGCTCATCCTCAGAAATTCAGATTCAATCACCTGCGATAAGGCCAAACATCAGCACTTTCTAAAAGCTGCCAGATGATCATAAGAGGACAGCTAGAGAATCGCCACTTGGGCAGCCCAGGGTGCCCCCAGGAGGACCTGAGAACCAGGTCCGGCAACAGGTGCGTGCGCTCCCCGGGGGTCGGGCCCGCGTGACCGCTGTCGCCTGTCAGCATCGGCACTGTAGCTCTGCGAGGCTGTATGACCTCAGGGTGAGACGAGGCCGCCTTCTGAGGCTGAGGCTCCCCGTGGCTGGAGGCCAGGGGCGGCCCTTCTCTCCGAGGTCTCTGCCCATCAGCTCGGCGGTCCTCTGGGTTTACTTCTGGAGTCAAACTCCAGATTTAAATAACACATTATTCCTGAGAGTGGAACTCTAGAATCTCTATTGTTTTAAAGCTTCCTAGCGACTTGATACAACTGGTCCTCTGTAGCATTTGAGAACCACTGAAATTCATTATCTTTAGAACTTTTCAGATTTTGAAATTCTATAGATGAAACTCTGTTTGCCCAGGGAACTAAAAGTATTATTACGATCTTCATTCCCTTCCCCCAGGATGAAAGGGAACAAGTCTTCCTTCCTTTACTGGCCCTTTGACTTCATAGTATCCTTCTTCTGGGGTGGCTGCATTTCCTATAATGATCATTTTTTATCATAAGCCAGGGGCACAATGCCCTGACGTGCCAGTGGTGACTTTTTTTCCTCCATCCTTCTGGTCAGTCACTTGACTGGTGCCATCACCCTGACGGAGCATCATTTCTCCGCTATTGTCTATGACCTTAGTGCAACTGCTGTCAAGATGCCCTGCATGTGATCCAAACTAAGATAATCAGGTTTTTTCTCTTAAGGCTTTGGACCTTGAGCTGAGCAATGCAAGGGCAGGAAAAAAAAAAAAAAAGACTGGGGCTGATTCATTCTGAATAGCTTCTGGATGAGATAGTGCATTAAATACCTCGTCGCCCAGAGCTGCCCTGATTCCTGCCCTTTTTCAGCTCGACTCTCAATGTGCCGAACTCCCCCTGCTCTGCCAACAGTTCCCTGTTTCATTGCAGTGAGCCAGAGTTGGTCTCTGTGGCTCGCAACTGAAGGACGTTCTAAGTACACTATTACACGCTGTTTCTGTTGTCTGGACTGGCAGTAGACTGTGGCCAGTGTTGGGGGAGAGTGTCAGAGAGTGAGGTTACATGACTCACCTTGGTTGTTAGGTATGTGAGTCACAATCTTTAGAAAATAGCCAACCTGGATGGTTATTCACTTCAGACATAATAAACAGGAGCCAGCAGATAATAAGTGAGTGGAGTGGAGGGCTTTAATCACAGAAAGTTTGGAAGTACAGCCACAAAGGTAAAACAAAAAACAAACGACAAATAAAACCCATGCCTGAATCAATAGGTGAAATCTCTAAAAAACAGTAAAAACTATTCAGGAGCCCTGGCTTCACCAGCCAAAAGCCAGCTGACTGGTACCAAGCCACAGGCCTTCCCCCTGCACAAAACAGCCCACTGCTGAGTTATCACTTAGGAGATGTAATGAGAAATGCTCATGAATTCACATCAGAGAAAATCTACCAGTTATGAATAAATCTGCACTATGGCATATGATAAAGTGTTTACTTCCTTCATTTACTTGACCTATAGTGGTTGCACTGAGAATATGTACACATACACTTACACAGACATATTTATATTTGTAATTTATAACATGTCTGAAATAAAATACTCAAAGTCATTTGCAGAAAAGTTACCAAGGCATTCTGGGTACAGTTTCATCATCCAGAGAACAATGGAAAGAGTCAGCTGCAAGCATGGGACTTGACTGGGCTGTCACCTGTTACCAGGGAACAAGGATTTTAGTTTGAACTTCATATCCTTTAGATGGGGAGAGGCAAAAATGAATTCAGAAGTACTGAATTGGTCAAATACTTGTCCTTTAAATAAGAAAGTGACATGACATGATACAAAACTGAATTTGATGAACTGCAGAAAGAAATGAACTCCACCTCGTGAAGGTGTGAGCATGTAAAATGGGCACCATTTAGGGAGCACTTAGTCTGTGTTAAACACTGCACTGAGTCCATTAATAGACACTATCTCCCATCATTTTATTCCCATCGTATTCCCATGAAGTTGTTATTATTCCCATTTAACTCTTAAAAACAGGCTTAATGATAGTTACTGAGGGTGTATCCAATGACAAACTCCTATGTAAGAATGCATACATCTAAAAACAAATGTGAATATTTAACAAGACTTTAAAAGCCAGAAAATAGGTAGAGATGTGCTGTGAGAAAATTGCAAAAGCTCTGCTATACAGCATCTGCCAGTGTGGTTGGCTGCTAAGGCAGCACCGAGGTATGGGAAATGGAGGCTCCTATGGCCGGGATCCTCACTTGAACCTCGACTCCTTGATGATGTAACCGGCCGGCTGCTGGGCTACTGCTCCCACACCCTAGGCAATGAGCTATTATTGACTGAGTCACTGTATAAAGAACTCTGCCCAGGGCTCTGGGGGGAGGCAGAGACGGGGAGGATTATGGACCTGCAGACTGCCGGGTGCAGACGTAATCCTGCCCGTGAGATTAAACCCTTTCACCCCAAGAACATTCCATTGTCATTTCTCGGTCTCATTGAATCCACGGTGAACTTGCCCAGGGCTGACATCCCCAGGCAGGACATGAGATCTCCAGTCTTTCTAAACTGGGGCACCGAGGCTCAACTAGCTGGCATTGTGGAGGTCAACTAGGGAGCGTGCATGCGTGCCATTTCTTTCTTCTTATAAACACCATGTTATGTAAGCGTGTCCCGAAGATGGGAAGACAGGAGTTTGGTTTCACCAAGAGAGATTTTTTTTCCAGCTGGGGAGATAAATGGGGTCAGTTTCTCTCTCCTCTCTGAATACTGCTCTCTGGAGGTATTGATTGCCTTGAATCCCCGAGTGTATAAGGACACTTGAGTAAAAACACTGCCCTGCGAATGTGGAAAAATCAATATTGAAATGAGACTTGGGCCAGTTTTTAAGACTGTGAAAACTTAGGAATTGGAAAGACAGTCCAGATCTGCAGAGAAGCAGGCCCACACATGTGTACATGTGTTGAGGGTACGATGGCAAAGGAACTACTGCTTCTTTCCGTTCTTACCAAAAGAGGCCACGGTGTAGTGCTTCCCAAACTTTACTGACCCTCAGAATAAAAACAGCAAGCGTTTCTTTGATTGCTCACTACAGACTATGACCCACAATAAGTCTCTTCCTCCCAACAGTCCTGCCAAATAGGTATCATTTCCTTGTTTCATCAATGAAGTAATAGACCCAGTCAGGTTGGATTGTTTGACTGTAAATACATCTAGTGAGAGAGAGAATTGTAACTCACGCCTAAGCAGTCCTCACTGAGAGCTCACACTTACTCATTATGCTAAAATACAGTATGTGAGGGTTGGAGCCTAGGAATCAGAATGATTAAAACCTCCCTGGTGGATCTTATGCACCCAGTTCAATTCCAATCCAAGAATCAATCGGTAAGTCTTTCATATGCATACAGATAACTTAGGGGTCTTGTTAGATACCACATACTGGTTCAGTAGGTCTGCGCTTGGGCCTGAGTATCTGCATTTCTAACAAGCTGGGGGTGCTGCTGCTGCTGGTCTTCAGAGCACATTTTGAGTAGCAAGTAAAGTACCTTGTATCTTGTAAAGTATCTCCATTCTCGAGCAGTGCTAGAAATAAAGCTATTCAGTGAATGCTTGCTAAGTAATTCTTGACTGAAATATCTTTTTTAACATTCAGCACAAGATGAATTGGAACAAAGGAGGTTGCTCGCAGAGCGCAGGTGCCCTGACTTATCTCTACGGGGGAGAGATCACGACCTCTGTCCCTGTCTTTGGTCACTTGACAGGTTATAATCGAGAACAGCCATCCTTCTAAGGAGTCACGGAAAAATGGGCTGTAAAGAGACATCAAGTAAGTCATTAGAACCCAGAACAAAGGCAAATGACGTGAGTTGTTCAGTATTTACAAAAAGATACAATTAATTTGAATAAAACCAATTCTCTGCCATCAAACCCCATATATTTGTTGCTCAAAATGATTCATATTCGCTATTATAAAGTCCTTGCACAATTCTGTCTCTTATCCACACCGACACCACACATGGAAAACCTCTGCCTGAGCTCTTGACCTGGATGCTCCATTGTCCTGTCTGACCCACGACTGTGTGGGGCTGTCATCGTGGATAGCTGGTTGCCCTGGTCACTCTCCAAGGAACTTGCTCATGATTTTATCAACTTTCTTTGACCAAAATTAGTCTTTTGATCTTGGAGAGAAAAATATTCCCAACTCAGTGAGCCGGTTTTTAACATGACCCAGGATACTATCATCATGCTTAGTTTTTAAAATAACCATGTTTATACTCCTCTCCTGAACCCCCCTCAGGGCAAACACATACACCAGTTCATAGACTTGAGAATTTGTGTATTTCCAGAAGACCATAGATCTGTATGTATATATTCTAGAGTTTCTAATGTTTTTTGGGACTCAAAAACATTTCTTATTGGAAAGATATAAATAGCCAAGGCTTTCTTTAAGTGGAACTCAATGCCAGATATCTTATTGCCTGCAGTAAATATGTGTCCTGCTCTCTAAGAAGTGAGCTTTGAAATTGAGAGGACTTAGGCCGCTACAGTATGTTGTATTTAGAAACGCAGCTGTCTTCATTTTGTGCCTAGACTCTGGTGCAGGATTTGAGGAGTCAGGCTTGTGAACCTGCCTTTCTGTAAGCATCGCAGGTGGTCTTGCTCTGGAAGCTCACAGTGTAGAAGGGAAGTCAATCATGCAAACCAGCAGTTGTAATCTAGCATGGTGAATTCAGTGACAGGAGTGTGCGTACCACACAGTGCATGTAGTGACGAGGGGGCAGAGTAAGAATTTTACTTAGTCCAGAGTAGAGAAGGACTTTAGGGATGGCTTTCTCAACAGTGTGCAAAAGTTGAGTCTTGAGACAGAAGTAAAAGTTCAGCAGATGCTGGTTGACGGGTTATAAGCAAACGAACACATCTTCTGAGGTATGATTGTTGAATATAGATTTAGGGACCCTGGGAGAAGCGGCTGGCACATGACATTATGTAGGTTGTATGCTACTCAACCTTTGGTACAACAATCACATCATAGTCATCACAATTTTGTGTAGCTGCTGCAATAATCTTCTGACATGGCAGCAAAATATCTTGCAGAAAGGTGTCTGTTTCTAATTTGTGTGAAGACCACTGGGCCAGTGGTAAGGAGAGAGGGAGGTAAATGCAAAGACCATATTCCCTGTTCACTAGTTTGCAGCCTCACAGATACACCCGTCGCTTGATAAGGAACACAGGGGTCCTGGGGAGTGGGCCGCATTACACCCCATTTTATTGACTGTATGTTACAAATTATATACCTGCTCAAAATATAAAGTGACCTGTGGACTAGGGGAAAGAGCCATATACTTAAAGTGGGAGAAGCTGAGCTGGGGGAGGATCACCAAACATATCACTGTTTTTCTTTCTCCAGATGTTGGTGCCAAGAAATTGATCAAATAACCAGTATCGGGGGTTCCTCAGACAGGACACCAAGCAGCTAGTAGCCACAGATCTCCTGAGCACCTCACCCTCTTGAAGTGCAGGCACCATCCATGAGGAGCACACCTTTAACGTTCCTGTAAGAACCCTCTCCATTTCACCGTCTCCGGACCTTGTCTGTATCTTTACCATCCTTTTACTTTGTTGAACTGAGTCTTCATATTCATTCCAAAGACTTCAATTCCAAAGAGATGATTTCACTTGATTTTTGAAGGGAGTATCACCTAGTTGATCTGCCCACATGAGTACCTTCTAGGTGTGACATGCTTCCCTCTTAAGGAGAGATAAAGAATCTACAGGTGCAGTGTTAGCCTTCTTACTTCTACAAACATTCTTGGTTTATTATCGCAACTATTAAAAATAACATTCATTCAACACTCTTCACGTGTCCATCAATTGTTCTAAATCTTTGTATTCATGATTTTCACTTAATCCTCACAAGAATTCTGTGTTGTAGCTATTACAAAACCCTATTTAGACAAGAGAGAACACCAAGGTCCAGAGAGGTTGAATAACTTACCCTGAATCACACAGTCAATAAATAACAGAGCTGGGATGCAAACACAGCCCCATCTAACCACAAACGTGTTGGTCAGGACACAGTACCGCCCCCACCCTCCCTGCTTCGCAGGGTGAGCTGCGTCATCACTGTCACCACAGTGCCTACCCTCTGGGGAGCTGAATTCTTCCTGTGTCCTACCTAGTCCGTCAGTCCTCACAATAATCCCCTCTGGCAGGTTCTATTATTGTCATTTAAGAGATAAGGAAACCAAGGCACAGAGAAATCAGACCACATGCTCAAGCTCACCCAGTTATTAAGTGATTGGAGGTGGGACCCAAATCATTCAAACAGCTGTGGAGATACTGTTTAAAACTGCCCCTGATTTTATGTTTTGTTCTTAATAGTCTTCATCCAACTAAATCCAACATTGTCAAGATATTTTAACAAATATCCAGAAAAATATACTGAGTTACCCAGATTTATGTTTCAGTTCAGAGGGAGCAACAGTAAGAACCTGGAAGTTCTAAGTCCAAGGTCTTTGTCTTCAAATATAATGCTTGGAAATGAAATAGAATTTTGTAGCAAATGGTCAAAACCTGTCTACCTAGCACGTCTTGTTGGCATTCATCTCTCCACTCAGTTATTCTGTGATTAACATGAGTTCACTGAGTGGGTGCCTGAAGGTTCTGGGGCTGGGGAATCAAAGTGGATCGAGACACGATCCCAGACTTCAGAAACATGGCAGGCTCGTGGAGGAGACGCAGAATGAAAGCAGGGATTAGAACAAGGGGTGTCCAGGGCTGCAGAGGTCCACAACTCCAAGTGGAGGTGATCTCTGCCTTCTGCTCTATTTCTCCTACCCAGCACCTCACCAGCGCCCAGCAGAGCGAGAGAACACGAATATTTATGAATGCGTGTGTGAATGAATAGAGGCAGTAAGGTGGTCCTGCAGCCCCCGGGGATGGGGGACAGGCAAAGTCAGCCAGGAATGGGTGGAGAGGACAATGGAGAGGCTTCTGGGCCCTTGAAGGTGGCACTTGAACTGGGCACTGAAAACAGAATGAGCAGGAGTGAGCCAGGCAGAGAAGGGGCCGGGGAGACAGGGGCTGGGGAACAGAACGTGGGCAAGGGTGCTGCGAGCAGCTGGGGGCCTGCTGGGGGGGCTGGGTGAGGCTTCCTGGGGCCCCCAGAGATTGAGCTGGCGGCCCTCCTGAGGGGGGAGCCGGAAGACCAGAAGCGGAGAGGGAGGCAGGAGTGGGGGGCATTCAAGGGCCCGCCTGGGGCCAGGTCGTGGCGATCAGGGGGCAGGAGTGGGGGGCATTCAAGGGCCCCCCCCGGGGCCAGGTCGTGGCGGTCAGGGGACAGGAGTGGGGGGCATTCAAGGGCCCCCCCCAGGGCCAGGTCGTGGCGGTGGGGCACAGATGTCCAGCCCGACTCTGAGAGCCCTGCTGGAGCCCAAGCAGGGAAATGTCCCTACCAACTTCAGTCAACTGTAAAATGCTTGACCCTTCTTTCCTGACCCCCCATAGGGATGGCTTTGTGAAATACCACGACAGACAGGATTTAATGAGGCACAGTCCCGCCCCAGCTCGGTTCTAGGCCTGACTACAACTCCCTCCTAGGTTCTTCCTTAGGTTCCCTGGGCTCCACAGAGAGGGGCCAGGGGAACCCCGAGGCCTTTTCTGCCACAGAGGTCATTCAGTCTATCAGATGCTAACCCGCTCCACACCTACACAGGGAGTGGGGAGAAAAGACAAACACATCCTCTTTTAAATGGAAATCACCCAGAATCTGAGCAGAGCAGAAGAGAGAGACACAGTATTGTGAAAGGAAAGCTGCCAGACCTCAGGAGAGATGGACCAGGTAGTTCAGTCAAATCTAAACAAATTAGATGCAGTGCTCAGGTCAACATCTTGCAAGCAGTGTGTCAGCCCTAAATCCCAAGCAACAGGTTTTCACATGTTTGAGGAAGTAGTCATTTTCTTAAGCTAGTCAGATGGGAGGTTTTATTTCTAGCAGGTTGGAGCTGCAAGCCCTTTCTTGTTGTGTGTGGTTCCCCCCACACGTCCCTCCCATGGTTTATTCTATGTTCGGCCTCGTTTGCTATTTTCTTATTATAAAAACAGTTTATGCTCATTGTAAAGATTCCAACAACACAGAGAAAAAAAAGAAACTTTAACTAAAAATGATCCTTCGTCTCACCAAGCGGAGTCCACCAGGCATACCGTTTTGGTGCAACTCGCGCCCCAGCTTTTGTCCTTATATGTACACAGTGTTGTTTCCGTTTTTTGTTTTGTTATTGGTGTCTTTAAAAGAATATTAGGCATATAATTTGCTTTCTTCTACTAAAGAGCAGTGAATATACATTTGCACCATGATTTCTAAAGAGTGCAGAGTGTTCCATTACATGGATATACCATAATTTTATCAATCTCTTCTTCATAGATGTTTTTATTATTCACAATAACAAAAAAGCTCTTGTAGATGGAAGACTGCACTGTACACCCATGTAGCTAAATCTTACATTTCTATGATTATTTACTTAAAATTCAAGAAGTGGAACTGCTGAGCCAAATGCTGTGCATGTTTACAACTTGGGCTATGTACTGCCAAGATGGTATCGAAGTGCAGTCTCACCAAAAGTGTCTATTTCATTCCATCTTTAACAACTATAGGTATTATCATTGTTTCTGACCTTTGCCTACCTGATTGATGAAAATTAGCATCATGTTGTTCTATTCATTGTTCATTTCTTTGATTACTATTAAGCTTGAACATCTCTTCATAGGATTAGGCATTTACATGAATTGCATTCTTGTGTCTTTTGCTCACATTTCTGTTTGATAATGCTTTTTATACATTAAGAGTATTAACCCATTGAAAACTCATTCTATAGACAGAAAGTTATAATTTGGTCTGGTTACCTATAGGTAAATTCCAGCCTTAACTCTGCCCAGTATCAGTAACTAGATGTTTAAACCCCAGCAATCTGTAGTCAGGAAGACATTAGTCCCCAAGGAGGAGCTGTTTTCAAAGGAAATGAATCACAAGCCAAAAGGGATTTTCTACGGTGGCCCAGTTAGTAAAATGATCTGGTCCGCGACCCGCTTCAGCTGTGGCGATTTCTGGTCATTGCCTGTGGGTCCCTAGAGAACTTAAGGAATCATGGAGTCACCGTCGGAGGTGTTCTACAGAGAAAGAAGATTGGCAAAAGCTTATTCAGCTAGTCTGGAATTTGTTTGCTTAGCCAGCCAGCCATAAGCTTCAAGCAGAAAGGACAGGGTTGGTAAGGGTCAGCCCCTACCCCCCATCCTTCCATTCCAGGTCTTGTTTTACTCTGTCCTAGGAATCTGCACACCCTGGGGTTCCTCTTTGCACTCGTGTGTCCTGAGCCCTGGAAGCACTCCAGATGCTCGGTTTTCCCCTTTGGGCCCCTCTGGGGTGCTGTTGATGCCAAGCCTCCTCTGCCCCATACTCTTCACTTGACTTCCCATGCTGTCCTTCTTTGTTTTTCTGGAGAGGGGAGAAGGACCTAGTAAAGCTTGTGTGTGTGTGTGTGCACGTGTGCTAAAAACAGATAAGAAGCTTTCAGGATAAAAACCTTAAAGCTAAAGTTTTAGAAGCCAGTACCATTTGGAGAACCAATGGGAGACACCGTTTCCGAATTACGAGCATGACCTTCCTTGATTCGGATGCCCTCGCTTCACAGCCGGCAGGGAGCGTGCGGAAAGCCCCAGAACGGAAGAGTGACAGAGCTGGAGTCAGCCCTCGGTCTCCCTGACTCCAGACCCATTCGCACGAGGCTGAAATCCTCATGAATCGCGAGGCCTTGCTCCCTGCTGTTCCACAGGTGAGTGAACCAGGCCCGCTGGACGAGCCGCCGGCCTAAGGCACTCAGACATCCTCGGCGTCGCTGAGTGGAGCAGGCAGGCCCCTAACCCGCAGGCCACAGCTGGTGCCCTTCCCTGTGCTGACTCATCTTTGCGATGGTGATGCAACTCAATGAGAAAACAGTATTAAATGTACACAGATTGGATCGGGCAGTTATCCAAGAACAAGTTGTATAAAGTGAGCCAAATCCCGTGGTCTTTGCTCAGCTCCCTGTTTGGGGGTATGTCCCGTGAACCTTCATACAAATCCTCCGCGGTAGCTATAACTCAGGCTCAGTTACATTAAAATCAAAACCAACACTAGCAATCATCGCATGAGAGTCGCTGTCTTCACTGGGGTTGTGTGGGGCTAAAGGTTAAGCTGGAATCACAGAGAATTTCTCGTGGCAACGCCTCCCTTACTGTCTCTTCTCAGAGTGCCTCCTCTGGCTCTGGAGGGGTCCATCTGTGGCCGTGACACCTCCCCCCTCGCCCCTTCTCCTGCTTCTCCTCTTGCTGTCTCCTAATTCCTCTGCCAGGTTACTTCTCCACCCACCCTTGGATTTTCTTAACCTTGCAGAGCAGTCAGTTTGACCATATCTTGTTAATTGAGCATTTTCTTGGGGCCCCTAGTGGTGTACCAGCAGTTATTTTGAACATGTATGGCACTCTCCATTTTCCCTCCATCTTTCTCCATAGGTAGTAGTGTTACCCCAATTTTTGCGTTAGGTAATTATCTCCATTTTAAGAAGTCTGAAGGCCACTGAGGGCAATTTGCCCAAAGTCACACTGTCAACACATTGCACAGCCTGAATTCAAACCCGTGTTTATCTGACTCTCCAAATTCTGACTTGAATGGCACTAACCCCCTAATCCATTGTGCTGAAATCTTACCATCCTTGCTGACTTCCAAAATCATGTATAAAGGGGTTGTTCTTCCAAAAAAGAACAACTAAAGCAGCCGGACCTGTCAGATCTCACTTAGAAGGTGCCACAGAGATGGCTCTCTATTCTGCATGATTCCCCTCGGTCGGAGGTGGATTTCCTCCGAGGGGCTTTGACGTCCCTAGGCAGGCACGCTTTCCAAATGCAGCCCTCGATTAGCTGGACACCGGGTCTTGAAGGTGGTTTTGTTTTGTCCACAGCTCAGTGAAGCAGTTCCTACATGTGCTCCCAAAACCTCTGTTCTCTGAGATACTCTTAATTGCAGGGTTACATGACCAAATCCTCTGGGAAACTGAGAAAACAAAAATGAAGTCGCTGTTGCCGGTTGTGGCCTACTCAACACTGTCGTGTGGGCTGTTAGTAGAGGCGGTAGGAAAACAAAAAGTTTGAGGTCAAATAATTCTGGCAAACGAAATATCCTGATTCCCTTTTGGAGATGCCCAGTAAATATTAGCACATTAAAGGTTCTGACAAGTCCTGTTAAAATCTGTTTCATTTTGCTTGACCGGGGCTTCCCAGATGTGTCTGATCTCCGGGCCCCCTTCAACCTTGCAGGAGCCCACAAAGACCCCCCACAAAGACCCTGTCCCGACAGGCCTCTGACTTGAGTCCTGGTCCCCTGTACTTTGAAGGAGTTGGCGGGCGCTCCTCTTCTGGAATGCAAGCCTGCTCTCACCTTCAGTTTGCTGGATGCCTGAGCGAGTCTTGCCGCTCCGAGCCCCAGTTTCCCCCTCTGTAAAATGAAGGCATTGTGCCAGATGGTCTGCAGCTTTCCTCCGTTCCTGGCACGTCATCCCCTGAACACATGCAGCCGGTGGGCTGGGGCCAAATGGCCCTGACACCCCGGGCGGCTGTGTCTCAGTGTCTTCAGTCACCCAGGGACAAATGGTGAAAATCTTCTCCAAGCTATAGAAATCTTCAACATATAAATATGAACTAGCCCCTGAGTGCCAGTAAATCACAGAAAGTCAAGTATTCTCTGGAATATAAGGATCATTTACTGCTTTGGAACTCTGAGGTTCTCTCTGATCGGCGGCAGCGCGCTGGGGCCCCTCTCTGCTCCTCTGCCTTACATTCCTCGCCCATCATAGGGAGATAATGACAGTCTGCCCTTCATTCCTTTAAGACATCTTGTGACAACAGTCATAGTCGAAAAAGCTCTGTCCTCTGGCTGTGTGCCTGTCCCTACAGACGTCCCCGGAGTGTTTCTGGTCCTCCCCTGCCCTCAGCTCCCAGTCTCTCCTCGAGCCAGGTGGGTGCCCTTACGGAGAGTATCCGTGCTCTTGCTCCACGGATGAGAATGTGATTCCCCAATACGGGGGACGCTTTCCTCTGCTTCTGGGACAGTTCTCTTAGTAATAATTGTTTTTCTTAAGATGCAGATCAGGACAGTGCAATGGTTCATAGCTGGACTCGGACATCAGACAAGCGTAGGTTTGAGCCCAGCACCTTCATGCACCGGCTGTGCCTGCATCGGCAAACCGCCACCCGCTGAGCCTCTGATTCTTCATCTGTACAGTGGGAATAAGGCGACTCACTGCAAAGCTGGCGCAACAATGCAACGTAATAATTAAATTTTTATAAAGCTCTCCGTACAGGGCCTGGGCATAATGTGTTCAAAACATCGTCTATTTATTTCAGACATACAGTGAAAGGAGATCCTGAAGAAAAATTGTTACCGTATCAAGGCCAAGAATCCTGCACAATCCTCAGAAAGGATAACTGTGATTAGCGCTCGGCACAAATGTTCATTAGGTGGCCTATGATCATTATTGCAGGCCAGAGGCCCTCCGGGATGAACGCTGCCCCTGTTTATTATTGAACACTGCCACCTGGTGGAAAAATGGGCCCCACGCAGGCAAGGGAATGGCGGAGGTTATGTCAGGTCACCTGGTCAGGCAAGAGGCTGATCGGCCTCCCACTTGGGCGCTGGATTCAGCTTCTGGATTTGGAGTCACCCATGGAGCGATCTGGGGACTCCTGCTTATACAGACTCCCCTCCACCTTCTTGCAGCTGTCAGACTGACACACAGACGTGGGACCCGGGTGCTTTCACGGAGGCTGGCGCTGGCCGCATGAGCTGAGCCGAAGACCTGACTCCTCCGCCCAGATCCGAGGCGGACTCTCCCCCATTCTCCACCCCACCCCACCCTCCTATTTCCTACAGAAAGCAGATTATTATCTGTAGAAGTTTACTTGTTTATTTCTGCTCCCCACCCCACCTCCCTCCCTCCCCACACCATGGGATGCGGGCAAGCTTTCCGAGGGCCAGGCCACATCTGCCCTGTTCCTCTATGAATCCCTCTCACGCACACAGGGCCTGGTACATGGTAGGTGCTCAAAAACTCTGTTGCCTACAGAATAAACAGAAATCACAGTAAAAAAGCTAATGATCACGGCATTACTGCTTACGGATCTCTCTTTATTTGCCAGGCAGAGACCTGAGCACCGTACATAGATCATCTCATTTAATCTCTATTATTACCTTACTGGGAGGGGGTAATGTCACCACCCACATAAAAGCAGAAATTTCTAGGGCCTAGACGTGATCTCTCTGGCTCAATAATCACCTTGCCTCTGTGTCCAGCATTATACTGCCGTATCGTTCCAATCCCCTCTCTTCTGTAATCTGTGCTACAGTGTCACCCACTTTACATATTTGAAAGCCGAGTGTCATAGAAATGAAGTTTTCCCAAAGATATTCACCTCAAATTTAAAACCCAGATCTTGTCTAATTCTAAAGGCCCTTCTTTTTTCCCTACAACACACTGCCTTCTATTAGATACAAAGATTTAAAAAGGGCTTTCTTAATTCTGTCCTGGAGACCCAGACCTGAGTTTCGGTTAAGCATTTGAGGCAAGCTTTGCTCCCAAGCTAAATCTCAAGTGGGACTTTCCTGCAAGTCTTTATTGGTGCGTAGATGTCTCCTGCATCTTCCCTTCAAAAATACTAACTAGCTAAGATTCATTGAGATTTTATTATGTGTCAGTCAGGGTTGGAATGATTTCATGTAATTCTTACAACAGCCCTGTAAAATAGGTAATACTGGTATTATTCCCAGTTTACAAATGACGACACTGAGGCACGAGGGTCAAGTAACTCCCCCGTGGTCACCAGATGCTGCGCCAGATCCCTGGCTTGAACCCCGGGAATTTGCCAGGATACATCCTCAGCACCAGCAGTGTCTAGGCGGCCCTTGCCCTCGGGTAGGAAACCTCAGGGCACCTCCCTCCCTAGCGCACTTCCTGGAACGTTTTAGCTCAGAAATCCCCTCCCCTTCCTGTTTGCAGGCCTGGCATTTGGTTACTTTTCAATTCATTTCCATCTGTAGGAGTAGCAATTCCCTGGGGGCCTATGGGCCAAAAAGAGAGACTGACTCAGCCAAAATCCAAAAATATCTTCGCTGCAGCAAGCAAACTAGGGATGGAGGGCAGGACAAGTTTCCCTCCAAGCCCTGGACGTTTCCCAAGGTGGCCCACGCGGCTTATGGGAGCGGCGTGCGCCACCGAGGACCGCAGCCGAGGCCCCACAGACCCAGGACAGCCCTGCCAAGTACGGGGGAGTGAAAGCCGGTCTGGGGCTGCCCACAGGCGCGCTGGGAAACCTGACCCCATGACCCCCGAATGGTCTGGCCCGGCTCCCTGGGCCCCGACGGGCAGGCCCAGGGAAGACCCCGAGGGTGGCGGCCGAGCCGGCCTGTGGTGTCCGTTCAAACGCCCCCGCCCTTCCTGGGGCTTTTTCCTCCAAAGCAACAGTGAGTGTGGCGGTTCAGGGAACTTCCACGCCTCATTACAGTCGTTCATTCATGTTTTCCTGCACCTACACATGTTCAGTGAATATCTATTAAGCACCACCTTTGCGTCAGGTCCTCACCAGATGCTGGAAACATCAAGTGGGTCAGACAAGTGGTGAGGCGAGATCATCAACACAACTACAAATCACACCTGGTTTGTAGCACTTGACACTGTCACGTGGAAATATGTCCCCTGCGGCCAATGTCAAGCTACCAGTATTTTGTCACTGAGGGTGGAATTGGGAAGAGAGACAGCAGTACATAATCTCAAGAGGATAGATTATAGTAAAATGTAGTAATTAGGAAGAGATGCATTTCAGTGTTTATCATCTTCATTTTAAATACAATAGACTTCATTATAAGCTTCTGTAATTCGACTTTTGATAACGGTTGTGTTTACCAACCAGCTGCCACAGTCCCGCACATTTAGCAACTGGTTCCCGCACGCTAGTCCTCGTCAGCGCCAGCACACCTCTGCTTGCACAGTGGCATGATTTAAGAAGTTTGCAGCTGAGGTGGAGAAAAACTAGGAGAGTGTGAAAAACTTGGTGAGAAGGAAGTATAAGGTGCTTTGGGAGCATCTGGGAGGCGATGCAGCCGAGAGCTGGGTTGCGGAACACTTCCTGAGGCCAAGACATCTAATCTGAGACTCGAAGGAAAATAAGTACAGCTTGTGAAGGGTGGGACGTGGGCGACGAAGAGGGAAGCAGGTTGGGCAAGGGCCCCGAGTGAGACCAGACAGCAGAGCCTTTTACAACACAGAGCATTTCACCGTGACCGGAAGCAAATGCTCAAGGTAAGAAAGTGACAAGAAATGAGACTGGGAGAGCGGAGAAGAGCGGAGCCGGCACGTACGGCACAGGACGAGCACGTTCTCAGGCCGGAGGGTCCTCGCGGACAGCGTGTATGCACGAGGCCACCCACATGGGGCTTCCGGTGGAAGATCCCCCCTCCTGCAGAATGGGGAAGAGAGAGGATGGGGGGCGAGAGCAGAGGCTGCTGCCACCATCTGGGAGAGAGCCGAAGGCCGCCTGCACGGCGGTAATGGCAGCGGGCCTGGGAAGGAGCACAAGGACTCGAGTCGTTTAGGAGGTTGTGTCTGCTGGACAAAGCGAGGGACTGCGTGCGCGTGTCGCAGAGCGTGGACGTGTCCAGGAGCATGAAGTCAGGAGCGACACTGAGGACTCTGACAACGCAACCTAGGAGATGACCGGGAGTAGGAGAGAGTGAAGGAAGAGCAGGTAACCGGCCTGAGGGATGGCGAGGTCCACTGCAGACAGGTTAAATTTATGGGATGTCCATGTGGCAATATCCCGGCAGCAGCTGAAGGGACAGGCCCGGAACTCAGGCACAGGTCCGAGCTAGAAAGTAAGTCTGGGCATCACCAGCAAACAGATAACCAAAGCCAGGGTGTGGCTGGGACCATCCAGGGACGTGGCAGGCTAACCAGCTGACGGTCCGTTTACTCTGCCGACACTGTCATCCACTTTACACACACCCATGCTTCTAATCCTTACAACCGCCATGGTAGGGATTATTATTATTATTATTATCCCCATTTTGTGGATGAGGAAACTGAGGCTTAGAGAGGCTGCGGAGTAAGGGGCAGAGTCCAGGCTCAAAGCTGGTCCACTTGGCACCAGAGCCTACACTCTGAACTGTAACCCTGGGTTGCTTCTGGGTCAAAATACACACACTAAGAAGAGAAGACCCTGAGGAAATGAGTATTTAAATCTCAGGAGGGGGGATTATTAGAGGAGACTGTAAAGCAGGGGTGGAGGTGGGGGGGACCTGAGGCTGATCGTTGTTAAGGTCCACTTTTTAAAAAACGTCCTCGCCACAAACAAGGTGATTAAGTTGCGCCCTTGAAGCTCATTGCCACACTGCATTTGCTACCATTCTTTTCTGATCATAAAAGCAGTACTTCATCCTTGCAGAAGATTTAGAAAATACAGAAGATAGAGAAGAAAATAAAAATCTCCACTACTCGACAACCTAAAGTAATTGCCCTATTTGGCATGTATTCCTTCAGACTTTTGTCTACACAAACAAAACCAAATGGCTATTTCTTTAAAACGTTTTTCAGTCTTATTAGGAAAAATAAAGTTTTGTCTTGAAAACTTACTTTATTGTTTCTAAAGTGCACATTTAAATATTATATATTTATTGCTTCTAAAGATGCACATCTTAAAATCAGGATTTATGTTTTAGTTGGTGGTGGTTTACAGGTAAATTGTGGGGTTTGTTTGTTTTTAGTTGTGCATGAAAGAACACTGCCTTTCATAAATCCATGGCATCTTAGATGCGGTGAAACGTGGTGGATGACGTATCTACATTTTCAACAAAATATACTAAAAGTTACAGAAAAAGATGTCTTTTACTCCTGCCTACTCCAGAGCTCCTCCTTGGAGGGAGAGAGTATTTTTCTAGTTGCTTCTCTACCCTTACAGATATATTTTAATGTGCGTACAAGAACACGTGACACATGGTCTCCTCTCATTAAGTGTGTGATAACATATTATGCGCACTAGGGCATCTTGAACTTTTTAAAAACTTAACAATGTATCTTGTAATTTTTTATCACGATTGCAAATTTTTTATCACAATTTCTTAAGGAGCCCCCTGCTGGCATGTAAGTTATTTCCAGTCTTTTGCTAAGTCAACAACACCCTGATGGATAATCTTGTCTATTTTGCATACATACCAGTACACCTCTCAGGGAGAGCCCTAGAAATAGACTGCTGGGTCAAAGGGTGAATTCAGTTATTTTGACAGTCATTGCCATATTGACTTCCATAAATGTTCCAATTTGTAATTCTTTCAAGAATGATGAAATACTGTTTTCCTACACCATTTCCAACATAGTATGTTATCAAGCTTTTTACCTTTGCCAAATTGATGGGTGGAAAATGTATTCTCAAAAAACCTTTAATTCTGGAATAACTTTAGGTTTTATAGAAAAGCAGCAAATGCAGTACAGAGAGTTCCTGGAAAAGCCTTTCCCAGTTTCCTCTCATGGTGACATCTCACATTAAGACAATATGTTAATCAATGCTAGGAAACCCACACTGGTATATCGCTATTAGTGAAACTCCACTTTATTTGGACTTCAACGGTTTTTGTACGAATGTCCCTTCTCTGTCCCAGAATCCCATCCAGGAGAGCGGACTGCATTCGGTCATCTGGCCTCTGACAGTGACTCAGTCTCCCCTTACGCTGGACAGTTTTGAGGAACCGGTCAGCATCTTGTAGAATGTCCCTCAGTGTGGGTTTATCTGATATTTTTTCTCGATTACCCCAGGGGTAGTAACCGTGCTCATCTGGTTAGGTAAGGTACTGCCTGCCACGTGACTCCACTGTGATGTCACCCTTTCTCCCCTTTGCCTTATTCTGTTCTGTCTGCATGTGCACTAAGTCAAGCCCAAACTCAGGAAGGGAATCCCAAAGAAACTATAACTAACCTTTATCTTATAAATGACAGTGAGCATCTTTTTATAACTTAAAGAACCGTCCATATTTTCTGAACATTCTGTCATCCTTTTGCCCATTTTTCTACTGAACTTGTCATTCTTTTTATTATCAGTTTCTATGAGAAATAAGCTATTTTTCTATAATGCAAATTAAATATTTTCACCCTGTTCACCATATCTTGTATTTTTGTTGTTTTTTGTAATATAGATTAAAATGTTTTGATGTAATAAAATCGATCAGTTTTGTCCTTTATGATATATGGATTTTTCTATCATATCTAGAAAAATATTGCTCATTACATGATGGTTTTTAGATTATTCTATGGTTTCTTTTTTTGAGGGTAAATCTTTTATTTACCCGGAGTTAGTTATGGTATTAAAGAGACTAGGATCTGATTTCCTTTCTTTGTCATTTGGCTACCTGGTTGCCCCAACAATAATTTATTGAATAGTCTATCATACACTATTTTATTTGAAATGCAACAGATAATTTTGCATGAAAAAGACACAGAAACCTCAAACCTGAACATTTCAAATTCCCATCTTCTTTCCATAAAGGCAAATAGAGCAAAAATCATACAAATAAACAAAACCCTCACATTTTACATTATGGAGCATATAGGCTGACCCCATATTTCTAAGCATGATTTTCATTTTGAGCCCCCTTAGTGCCCTGGGCGTGCTGACCTCGAGCCAATCTCCACAGCAGGCCCCAGTCCACAGCTAAAGCAGAAGGGGGCGTGGAGACCATCAGAGCCACAGCAGGTCATTAGCATTGTCTTAAACTACAATTAGAGCCACAGAATCAGGGTTGTGAGGAGAGTCCTACTGCCGTGATTCCTTACACAGAAGTCAACCCTAATTTGGAGAGAAATGCCGCTTGATTATATGAGGGGAAGCAGTGATCAATGCTAGAATTCTTCAAGGCACACGGACAATAGGAATAAGTGGTACGATCTACTTATGTTTTTAAGACATTTTTGACAAGGTTCTACACAGAAGCCAAATGAGAAATGCACGTGCCCATGTCCCAGGAGAGGACACGCGTTGGGCCAGTCACTGCTCTACAGAGGACAGTGGGCTTGGAGGTCTGAGTGGGACAGCTTTGCAAAGACCCCCTGGGGAGGGACCCTGGTCCCCAAGAGACCCATTCGAGACCCATCCTTAGTTAAATCCGCACAATTAATCTGGAGGAGGAAGAGCAAAATAATTTTAAGTTTTTGAGTGACACTGATTTTTTTCAGATTGATTTTTTTTTTGGTTGAAGAACCGAGCAAATTCAGTTAAAAACAGTAAACTCTTATAAATCTATTTGGCATTTGGGCAGAAAAGTATCATGTGAGCTTAAAGGTGAATGCAAGGAAAAACACATTTAAAAAGAACAAAAAAGTCAAAATAGGCAGAAAATAAAGGTTCTGTTCTGCAATAGTTTAGTTCATACAACGAATACTCTACACTAACGGTACTTAGCTACGTGTTTTCTACTGTCCTACGCCCTTTAACATGTATTAACTGTTATAATCCTCACAAGCAGCCACAAGGTAAGGTCCTTTACTTTCCCATTAAACACGTACATGTACGTTAGAAATGGGGGCCCAGAGAATGAGTGACTAGTCAAAGGTCACACAGCAGGTAAGTGGCCAAGGTGCGTTTGGATCAGGAGCCCCACCCTGGGCCGTGTGGTCTAAAATGCAGGGCCCACTGCCATCCTGGCACTGCTCTGCACAGGGTGGGCAACTGCTGCCACGTGGATTCATTTCTTTTCTGGGACAGGGGTGGGCCAGTCACTGTCATCTTTGTGTTTTTTAGGTTCAGCATAATATTAGGCGCAAACTAGATGCTTAATAAATTGTGACTACCTGAATGTTATAGCAGAGATGGGGTCCAAGTCTTCTGCAGTGAGCTCCAGATTCTGTAAGACATGGAACTCTGGGTGTCTTTCTTCAAGTCTTTTGAGGATCAGACGGCCTCTTAGAGGACCCCCTTCCCCCCAAATCCTCCCCCTGGTATTCACGTCCTTATGTATTCGCCTCTCCTTGAATGTGGGATGGACTTAGTGACTTGCTTTGAAGAACAGAACGCAGCAGATGTGCTGGGATGACATCCCAGAGGTCAGTTAGAGAAGACTGCGGTCCACCTCGGGCGCGCTCCCTGCCTCTCCTGAGGATGCCTCCTCCGGGCAAGCTGGCGTCACAGAGCACAGCAGCCCTGAAGAGAGCCCCACGTGGGTGGGCCTGGAAGCCCATCTTCTGAGGTCTGCCGACAACTTCATGAGTAAACTTGGAAATGGATCCTCCTGTCCCTGACAGTTTGACTGCAACCCCATGGGACGCCTTGAGCCAGAGGCACCCGGCTCAGACGTGCCCAGATGCTTGACCCACAGAAGCTGACTAGTAAAAGTTTGTTGTTTTCAGCTGCTAAATGTTGGGGTAGTTTGTTATGCAGCAATAAATAATGCAGATCCTCAAGGTATAAAATAGCCCCTGCATTAAGATATTTTCCAGTTACTTTTTTAAGAAAAAGCCTATAGTTTTTTACATTTAGGTCTTTTGCTCTTTGGGAATTAAAAAAAAATATGTGTATGTAGTGAAATAAAAAGATCTCATTTTTAGTAAATTAGGAAAAGTTTTAATTGTGGTAAAATACACATAAAAATCGCCTCAACCATTTTTAAGTGTATTTAGGCTGTGCTAAGTATATTCAGATGGCTGTGTAACCAATCCGCAGAACTTCATCTCGCGACACAGAAACTCCACACCTATCACATAACGGCTCATTTCTGATATGATAACAATCACCATCTGCTTCCTGTTTCTATGAGCTCAACTAGTCTTGATACTTCATATAAGTGAAATCATACACTATTTGTCTACTTGTGACTGGCTTCTTTTGGTTAACATAATGTCCTTAAGGTTATTCCATGTTGAAGCATGTGTCAGAATTCCTTCCTTTTTAAGTCTGAATGATATTCCACTGACGTATATACCACATTTTATTTATCCATTTACCTGCTGATGAACAACTGGGTTGCTTCCACCTTTTGGCTGCTGTGAAAAATGCTGTGATGAACACAGGTGTAGAAATAGCATTTCAAGATCCTGCTTTCAATTCTTTTGGATATGTGAAAGTGGAATTGCTGGATCATATTGCAATTCTATTTTTCATCTGCTGAGGCACTGCCATACAGTTTTCCACAGTGGCTGCATCCTTTTACATTTCCCCCAAGAGTGTAAGTGTTCAAATTTCTCTACAACCTCACCAATACTTGTTATTACCGGTTTGTTTTGTTTGTTTGATACCATCCAACCTAATGGATATGAAGTAATATTTTATAGTAGCTTTGATTTGAATATCCCAAATGATTAGTGACATTGAGCATCTTTCCATATTGTTTATTGGCCATTTGTGTATCTTCTTTAGAGAAATGTCTTTTCAAGTCCTTTGTCCATTTTTTCATTGGGTTATTTATTTTTGTCTTGTACTATAGGAATTCCTTATATATTCTGGATTAACCTCATCATATATAATGACTTGTAAATATATGTTCCCATTTCATAGTTTGCCTTTTCACTCTGTTCGTTGAGTCCTTTGATGAACAGCTTTTAATTTTGAAGTAGTTCAAATTTATCTATTTTTACTTTTGTTGCCTGTGCGTTTGCTAACCCATCTAAGAAACCACTGTGAAATCCAAAGCCAAGAAACTTTCCTCCTACGTGTTCTTCTCACAGTTCTAGAGTTTTAGATTTACATTTAGCTCGCTGATCATTTTGAGTTAATTTTGTATATGGTGTAAGGTAAGGCTCCAATTTCAACTTTTATTTTTTTCTAGTTGATTAGCCAATTATGCTTCAACCTAAGTTACTGAATAAATTGTTCTTTCTTTCAATTTGAAACATAATTTCGTCCCTATATCAGGCTATACTGTATCTGAATATATTTCCGGATGCCCTATTCTGCCACTGAGTTATTTGTCTATTCTGGTGCCAGTGCCATGTGGATTCATCTCATGTAGGTTGTTTCTACATTCTGATTAAGCAGGCAAAGTTCCCTCTCATTATTATTTGTTTTTGAAAATTTCCTGCTGACTTTTGCATATTCATTCTCCCTGAGGAAGTTTACTATGAGTTTTTAGGATACCCTTCTGTCACCACACCACCCTATCTTCCCCAACCCCATGAAACCAAAAATCAGAGGTTAAGAAAGAAATGGATCGGATGGGATGGACATAATACTTGGGTATTTCCCTCTGCATATGCTCCCCCAGTAGCATGTTCCCTTCAGAGAGTAACCACTTCATCTTCCCATCTGCTCGGGCCAGCAGAGGCTGGGGGCTGGCCCTGAGCCCTCCCACTCTTTCACAGTCCTTCTCTAACCCATCAGTGCATTCTGTTAGATCCAGTCAGAATGTGACCACTTCTCACTGCCTTCCCTCCTACCACCTGGGGCCTGGCTTTCCTTATTTTATCCTCAGGTTATTGCAATAGCCTCTTAACTGATGTTCCTGCATTTACCCTGAACTCTCTGAAGTCTATTCTCATCACAAGAGAGCAATCCTATTAAAACATTACTGGGTGAGTAAACTGGTCTCTGGTCTCCTTGCTGTTTCTCAAACAGGCACACGTGCTCCTACCCCAGGGCTTTTGCACTCTCTGTTTCTTCTGCCTGAAACACTTTTCTCCCAGGTAACTGCACCTCCTTAGTGTTTCTGCTCATACGTATCAGTGAGGCCTTTCCTGATCCCTCTATCTAAAACTGCACCCCCCTCTCAATCCCATTCATCTCGTTTTGCTTTCTTTTTTTCTGTAGCATTATAAAATTTTACATAATTTTATCATTCATTGTTTATTTTTTTATTCCTTTCACTAGAATATAAGTTCCACAAGACCAGGGAATTTCACCTGCCTTGTTTACTGCTGTATCCTTAATGCCTAGAGTAGAACCTGTCATGTAAATAGGTGCTCAACAAATAAATCTTAAATGAACCAATAAAGTAACATTGAATCTTCCCACCTTGGTGTGTGTGTGTGTGTGTGTGTGTATTTCATATATTCAATATTATATATAATGTAAATCTTGTTTGTGTTCTTTAATATAGCTTTGTGGTTTTCGTGTCTTTGAGGCATCCACGAAACAGAATTTTATTTTTTCATTTAAAAAAATGAGGTAGACTTTTAGCTGTTATCTATGGAGAGATATATACAATATATTTTTACAAAGAAAATAACTTTAAAGCTATGTTGTGTGATTCTATTTTGACAAAAATTAAAATGTGTGCATATATGTTTATTTCCTCACCACTCTCTGCAAACCCCTTACTGGAGTTGAACACATACTGAAGACGGTAAAAGAAGGAATGGTTCAAGGGAGAGAACAGAGAGACTCCATGTCTGAGCTGACTGAGTCGCGTTCGGCTCCCTGTGGACCTAAGTGGGCTGGGAAAGATGCCTATGAAACAAAAGTATTATCTCGCTTTGTTATTGATTTCAATTTTATGGTACTGTGGCCTCTGTGACATTGATTATTGTAGTATTTTTTCACATTTGATCTGAGGCGAATATGTAGTCAAGTTTTGTAAAGATTATACATGCTTGAAAAGAATTGCTTTCTCTAATTTGTAGATACAGGGTTTTATATACATACGTGTTTTTTACATGGCACTAGCTAATTTTGTTGTTTAAATATTCTATAACCTTACTGGTTTCTGGTGTTTGTTAGACCTATCACAGGAAGGGTGTATTTACACATTTCTTCTGATATGGATACTCAAAGTTAAGAAAGAGTGAATCCTGAAAAGATTAAAGATATCCACATCTAAAGAATCCACATCCAGTGCAATTTCAGATCATTTTAAATATTAATTTCTTCATTTAAAACAACTGTTTGTCTTCTTCCAGTAGAACCTTTAAGCCCCACAAGAGCATTTTCCCTGTCGTGTTCCTTGTGGTATGCCTACCCTCTGGCCCAGCATATTGCACATAGTAGGCACTTTGTAAATGTTTATTGAGGTAATTAATCATTCCCTTCCTTCATTCTGGGTTCAATTTCCTTCTTACTGAAGTTTATATACTCCAGTCCTTCTCTAGAGAGGGCCTTGAGTGATAAATCCTTAGTCCTTATAATCAGGAGTTTCTATCTGATCCTTACTCTTGAATGAGAGTTTGGATAAAATCCTGTATGCTGACAGCTATTTTTTTTTTTTTTCTCTTCAGCAGTTTGAACCAATTATTCCAGTAATGCTTTTAGGCCCTCAATGCTTTTATTGAGAATTCAGCTGTTTGCTTGTCATTCTTTGAAAGGTAACTGTTCTTGTCTCTCTGGGAATTTTTTGTTTAATTAAACTCTTTTACTTTGAGATACTTATAAATTCATAAGCAGTTGTAAGAAATAATAGAGAGTTCTTGTGTCCTTCATCTAGTTTATTCCAAAGGTAACATCTTGTAGTGTATCACAACCAGGATACTGACATTTATACCACAAAGATAGAGAACATTCCTATCCTCCCAAGGACCCCTCACGTTGCCCTTTTATAGCCATACCTACTTCTCTCCCACTTAACCCTATTGTAAACCTCTGACAATCACGCATCTGCTCTTCAATTCTATAATTTTGTCATCTCAAGAACGTTCTATCAATGGAATTGAGAGTTTGAAAATATAAACAAAGACAGTGACTATCCAAACTGACGGTGACAACCCTGCCGACAGCCTGTGTGGCAGCCAGCTGGAAGGGTGGACCGCAGCCTCTGCGGCAACGGACCAAAACAGCGGGACTTGGTCAAAGGCTCCAGTTTCTCTATTTTTTGCATTTATTTCCAACTCAGGGCCAGCCAGAGAACACGAGATATACTCCCCAGACCAACCGCATACGATGCTTCGCTTCTGATCGGCTCTCTTCGTTGTTATTTTCTTCCTTCTGCTTGCTGTGGGCTTATTTTGTTCTTCTTTTTCTCGGTCCTTGAGATAGGACCTTGGATTATTGATTCGAGATTTTACCTTTCTCCTAATGTATGAATTTGATACTATAAACGTCCCTCTCAGCTTTATCCATACCCCACAAATCTTGATACGTTGTATTTTCATTTTCATTCAGTTCAGTATATATATTTTTATTTCCCCCGAGACTTCCTCCTTGACCCTGGATGATTTAGAGGCATGTTATTTAGTTTCCAAGTGTTTGGAAATTTTCCTATTATCTTCCTGTTATCGATTTGCAGTTTGTGGCTAGAGAACACACTCCATATGACTTTAATTCTTTTAAATCTGATGAGGTTTGATTTATGGTGTAGGATATGGTCTACGACCCATGGACATTTGGAAAAGAATGTGCTTCCTGCTGCGGCTGGCTGTGGAGTTCAGTAAATGTCAATTAGATGCCGCTGGCTGATGGTGGTGTTGCATTCCTCCATAGCCTTTTTATTTTCTGTCTAGTTGTTCCATCAGTTGTTTAAAAAGGAGTCTGGTCTCCAACTGTAATTGTGGATTTTTCCATTTCTCCTTCCACTTACATTAGTTTTATTCAATACATTAGGCAGCCCTGTCGTTTGGTGCGCACACAGTCAGGACTGCCGTGTCCTTCGGAGAGCTGACGCTTTTATCATTATGTATGTAATGTCCTTCTGTCTCTTGTAAATTCTTCACTCTAAATTCTACTTTATCTGATATTAATTATAGCCACTCCTTTCCTCTGATTAATGTTTGCATGATACATCTTTATCTTTCCACTTTCAACCTGCCTATATTGTTATATTTGAAGTGAGTTTCTTATAGACACATATAGTCGGGTAATTAAAAAAAAATCCACTCTGCCAATTTCAATCTTTTAATTGGTATGTTTAGACTACTTAGATTTAATGCAATTTTGATACAGTAGGTCTAAAGTCAGCCATTTTACTTTTATTTGTCCCATTTTTTTTCTTTATTTTTCCTGATTTTTGTGGGTTACTTGAACATTTTTTAGAATGACATCTTGATTTTTCTACAATGTTCCTGAGAGTATCTCTCTGCATAGCTTTTTTTATTGGTTTCTTTATATAGAACATTATATACACAAAACTTAACACAGTCTACTGGTTCTAGTAAATTTTAGAAACTTTATCTCCCTTTATAGCCCTTTACCCTCTCACATTTATGATGTCCTTGGATATTTCTTCTACGTACACTGACAACCACATCAGACTGTTTAATTATTGCTTCAGTCATTAAATACAATTTAGAAAACTCAAGAGGAGAAGCAAAATCTACTGTATTTACCCATCATTTTTCTTACCATCTTCTCTCTTCCTTCCTGATATTCTAAGGTTCCTTCTTTTGTCCTTTCCTTTTTATTTAGAGAACTTTCTCTAGCCATTCTTTTAGGGTTAATTTGCTGACAACAAATGCTCTCGGTTTTCTTTTATTTAAGAATGTCTTGATTTCCCCTTTACTTCAAAAGGATATTTTCACTGGGTATTGGATTCTATTTTGACAGTTCTGTTCTTTCCATACTCGAAAAATATTGTGCCACTTCCTTCTGGTCTCTGTGATTTCTGATGAGAACTCCAATGTCGTTTGCAGAAGTCTGGTTATGATTTGCCTTTGTGTGGACTTCTTTGTGTTCCTCCTGCTTGGCATGTGCTCGGCTTCCTGAATGTGCAGACGGGTCTGTGTCTTGTACAGAATACAGGGCGTTTCCTGCCGTGATCTCGCTGAGTTCTTCCTCAGCCCCGCCCCCTTTTCTGCTCCACTTCCGGGACGCCGACGGCAAAGATGTTAAGTCTTCTGTTATTAGTCCCACAGGTTCCTGTCGCTCTGCTCGTTTTCCTTTTTTCTCTTCAGGCTGTTTTCTCTTTGCTGTCCAGATTGTATGATTTCTATCGCTCCCTCATCTAATTCGCTGATGCTTTCCTCTATCTGCTCCATCTTTCTTTTGAGATCACCCATTGAGGTGTTATTTTTAAAAATCTGATTATGGTATTCTTCAGCTCTAAAATTCCATTGGTTCTTTTTTTATATCTTCTATTTCTTTACTGAGATTGTCTATATTTTTATTCATTTCAAGTCTATTTATAATTCTACTATTCATGTCATCTCAGTGTCGGCATTTTTCTCTCTTTTTCTTTCAGTCTGAGGTCTCTCTGGTTCTTTGTATCATGAGTGATTTTCAGTTGAAAGGCAGACATTTGAAACATGACATCTATTTCACAATTCATATTGCTAATTGTATGAGTATAGGACAATTCTATCCATCCAACAGTACACAAATTATTTGCTGCTACTTCTAGAAAGTCCAGAAGGGAAAATCTTGCTCTCTGGTGCCCCTGCCCGTCCTAAGTTACACTCGCGATCCCTAACATCTCCCCTAGTCCGGCCTTAGTTGTATCATCTTAGATATGTTTTCTCTCTCCTATCTTCTGGAGCTCACAGTGAGGCAAGGTTTAAATCTCAACTTTTTCATCATGATAAAAAATGAAAACACTCCAGGACAATTTTAGTAAGTGGTTGGGCAGCAGTCATCAGAAGCCTGGGAGTAATAACCAACCTCTCCTGCCTTCAGTCACTTTTCAGCACCAAGGACAGTAGGATGTGTGACTGGGATGCTCATATGCATGCTCTCATTACGGATGTAGTTAAGCCAGGCCTATGACAGATTCAGAACTAAAAAGGCTACCAGGTCATCAAAGAGAGGGAGAAATCAATCTCACTGGTAGATTTGGGACTTTCACAGAGGAGAATTTGAGCTTGGCCTTAAATAATGGAAAGAATGCTGGCTGTAAGAGGAGATAGACGAAGAGGGTACTTTGAGCAAAAACAGTATGCGGAATTATATGGCATTTCCAGGGACTTCTAAGTCATGAGGTGTGGCTGGGGCATAGTTGCATGGAAGAGAATATAAGGAGATAAAAGTGAAAAAGCTAGTGGAATTCGGGGACTAGAACAACTTGAGTGCCATGCTGAGAAGATGGGATTATTGTCTGTTGGTGCTCGGCAACTACTGAACACCCCTAAGTAGGGGCTTGGTCTGATCATGGAGAACTCTAGCGGCTGTGTGGGAGACTGACTGCAGGAGGAGCGGAAGGATGCTTGGGAGGCCATGGCAACAAGAGGGTCTGGGGTTCAGCAGCAAAAGGGGCTAGGGAAAGGAGGAGGCTGCTGGTAAGATGTGACTCACTGGGGGCATTGAGCAACAAGCTGGGGTCACCCTGAAGTTCCCAGTTTGGGGCCAAGTTGATGGTGTCATTAACAGAGCGAGAACTCAGGGGGGACTAATGCTCCACCCCACCCCATCCCCACCCCGCTGTGTCCCCACGAGCCTTCAAACTCCGGGTCCCTGTTGGGTCCTCTGAACTTCTCCCCCTCCAACTCTGCCCTGTTTCAGTAGAAGCAATTTTCTCCCCATTCTTTAGCAGCCTGGCTTTAAAACTTTAGGAAAAATCTCTGAACGTTGCACTCCCTGAACTTCCATTTCCACTTTTTAAAGGCAGAAGACTGAAACGCAGGTTTCCTCCACCTCTGAAGTTTCATGTTTTTCCAATGACTTGCGCCAGGACCAAATATACTCACGGCGTTACACTTTCAGGGCATCCTTGTCTTCCTACCAGGGCCTGGGATTTAAACCGGGCAAAGTGCCTCCCAGAGAAACTCTGCAGTAATGGCAGGATTTTAAGCAGCCACCATAGAGGCAGGTCTGGAAAGGAAGGGGGATCTCAGGTTGCGAGGAGCTCTTCTGATTCTCAGATCCTTTCGTGTAGCTGCTCCCTGGTGTGGCCCCTGGTGAAGATGGCATGTCTACCAGCCACAGCTGCAGAAGACAGGGCAAACGAGGGCATCGACTTGACGGCGTTCTGCTCAAGGCAGTCAGTGCCCCCTCTGGGCCCTTGGGCATCGGACTGAGCAGGCAGGGCAGGGAGGGCCATGTGGTGGTCTTTCACCTATGCCTTATACATTCTGACAACTCTAGTTCCAGTACCTTTTTGAATTAAAATGGGGTTCTTGATGGGTAGACCCTGGGCCATCAGCACCAGCATCATCTGGAAACTCATTAGAAATGCAAAATCTCGGGCTCCACCCCGGACCAAATGAACCCAGAACTCTGAGATGGGTCCAGAAACCCTTGTTTTAACAAGCTCTGCAGGAGATTCTGGTGCATGATGACATTTGAAAACTGATGCATTAAAAGATGGAGCAAAAGAAGAAAAATTTATCACTATCCCTAAATAATATATGAATATATCCATCAGTTTGAGCTGAAGGCAGACCCAATAATATAATGTGGCAAAAATTTTAGCATGGATGGAATTTAAATTTTGTGAATAATGTAGACACTTTAGTGAAACGTAGCAACATCTCTGTGGACAAAGGAAGAAATTACCCAGGAGCTTTAGGTCTGAAAAATTCAGGTAATTTAGGCAAATAAGCGCTGGGGTTCTATCTGCATCATCTAAATGCGTGCATGGTTCCAAGACCTACTCTTTTCCTTTCAAAGCTATATAACCTTTGATTTAAATGAAATCTAAATGGAAACCCCCGGTGTAAAGCAGATAATTGGGTTGCACTCTAGGGAAATGCAGAGGGACTCGGATCGTCTGCTTCTTGCTTCTTTCTCCTTCCTCGCGCCTCCCCCATGGCCCACCGGCCTCTGGGCAGGGCCCATTCCTGCAGAAAATGGCTTTAATTCCCCCTTCATTGCATACCCGACGCAAAGGCCTCAGGGAAATTCTATCATATTCCTTAGACAGGCATTTTAATTAATACAAAAAGAAAATTTGTTTTTGTTGAGATCCTGTTTTCCTCCAAAGACCAAGGATGGGAGATGAGTGGGAGCTTCTCCTGGGCCAGGTGAGCACACTGAGAAGGCGGGCGCCTCATTCATCTCTGCCGATGGGACCCTGGGCCACCTGCCTCGGAAGGTGCTCTCTGTAAACACCCTTAATTGAGCCTGACAATCTGCGAGGCCTATTAAACCGCCAACCCAGGAAGCGGGAGTGACAAAGTCTCCCTGTCTGTCGCCGTGTTTTGCTAGGGCAGATGCTACGGAATATGCTGGCTTCGTTTCTCCAAGGCTTTTCCTGAAAAGAAAGCCCACGTGTGTTTGCATGACCACTTGCAGCCTGCTAGAAAAGCAGAGCCCTTTCTGCGCCAGCTGGTCACCTTCCTGGGGACTTGGTGGGAGTCAAGCCTTCTTCGGGAAACAGGGTCACAGAAACGTTCAGCTAGAGGGGGTTTTAGGCACCTCCTAGGACAGTGGCATTTTTCTTGTAGGAACTATATTCTTTCTTCACAACAAATGTTACCCAGAAATAAATAAGAAGGGAGTTCATTCCATTCGCCCCTTCAGCCTTCCCCTCTTTGTCCCCCATCACCCACTGACCCTGAGGGATGCAGCAAAACCAACTTAAAAACCACTGACAACATGCTGAGAAGGCCCAACGCCCAAGAAGTAAAAGGGCCTTTGCAAAGGCCACAGGGCGAGGAAGCAGCAGAGCCTGGGTTAAAAATGAATGTCTGATTCTGAGATCTTTCCCATGCAGTCCATCAGGCCTGTGCAATCATTCCTTCCGTCGGCATGGTTCCCAAGCACTCTTTCATTCTCTGAGTGAATGTTTATTAAACGCCTGCTGTGCTCCAAGCACTGGTAGCTGCTGGGGACTCAGTGGTCAGCAAAAGACGCGGCCCCTGTCTTCCTGGATTCTACTGTAGGATAAATATGCCAGTTAATGGCCACACAAGAAATGTAAGACCGCAACTGTTATTTATGCTATTAAGGAGAAGCAGAGGACACTACAAGAACCTTTTGCGCTGCTTTTCCTCAGTAGAGTTAGACTCCCTTCTCTGCTTCCTTGTTCTTAGGGAAAAACGCTATCGCACAAACGATGCCGAGGAGGATTCCGCCTCTTCAGGGAGGCCAGGGAAGGTTTCCCTGAGATGTGAGGCCACGCTGAGATCTGACTATTTGGGTATCAAGAAGGGAGGAGAGAACACTGCTGGCAGAGGGAACGGCATGTGCAAAGGCCACATAGCAAGAGGGTAACAACTGGCAGAGAGTGGCTTCAGCCCAGACTCGGGAGAGGTGGACTGTTGAAGCCCACCCAGAACCTTGCAGGCATTATTAAGAAGGCTGTCTTATCCTAAGAGCAAAGGAAAGCTATGAAAAGTTTTTAAAGTTAGGGAGGGGGCAACTTATGTAGTGAGGTTTTTGTTTCAGCATGACGTCCATGCTTCTGGTGTGGGGCACAGATTGAAGAAATGCCCCAGGGCAGACATGGGGCACAGTATGGAGTCCGGAGACAGTGTGCACTGATCCTGAGTGTTGGCAGCTGGGCGGGAGAAGTGAACGAATTCAAGAGCGTCATGTGCGTTATGTTAACGTAGGCATGATTCAGGAGTGGGGGGGTATAGATGAAGATGAGCAAGGTGGGAAGGATGACGTCTGGCTTGTTCTTGGTGAACAGTGACGGTGAATATCGCCATGAGACTAGGCTCGGCTCTTCCCACACTTACCAGCCCAGTGGTTCTCAACGCTGGACACATACATATACATTACAATCACCCAAAAGTCAAAATAAAGCACAAGTATTCAAGCCCTATCCCCAGAAATTCTGGTTCACTCGGCTGGGGTGAGGTCTGGGCACTGGGGTTCTCCCTGAACTCCTGGGGTGATCCAAGCACACCACCAAGGCTGAGGGCCACTGTGCTGGGCCCCTCCCAGGGGCCTGATGTGGCTCCCGCTCTGCGGGACTGTCTGGCACCATCAGCGGCGAGTGCCATGGTCTTCAGTAGCAAACTGATTCGCCCCCAGAAAGAAGGAGACCCCTAAGAAATCTTAGCAAACAGGGTGAGACCTGATCAGGCAGCATCCTGTGTCACCTGGTCTTAGGGAGAGGGGCACTGCCCAGCAGGTAAAAAGGGCCCCAGACTCACAGAGAAACTGCAAGTTCTGCCACCAGCAAGACCCTGCTGGTCAAATGAAGGCTCTGCACTCCATCAGCGGTTGTCAAGTTTGAACTCACACCTTCACCAGCTGGGGAGCTGGTTCACACACACATCGCCGGGCTCCGCCTGCAGAGCGTTCGATTGCACGGGTCTGGGACAGAGCCTGAAAACCTGAATTACTACAAACCTCGCAAATGATGCTCTCCAGGCGCCAAGGCTCTGATGAAGGTGCCGTTAACAGAGAGACGGAAACCGAGGGGGAGCTGTTCTTTATTTAAGACAGAGATACTGTTTTTATGTAAGTGATGCTATTTTATTTATTATGAATTTTTGCATCAGGTTTGATTTTATTTTATTTTTAATATTGTGTTAAAATATTAGCTTAGATTCTGAATTCTTTTATATTTTCTACCTAATGCGAGAGCCGCATTCACTCGATTCTAGTATCAGCTGCCCAAGAACCACATCAGACAAACCACTAAACTAGATGACTTCTCCAGGCCCTTCGAGCTGTAACAGTTCATCAGACCGAGAGGAGTTGTGACAGCTGGAGCTCTGGCATCGAGCTGCTGGTGCTCGTGCTTGTGTAAGTGTGCTCTGCCATTTACAAGCTGTGCAACCTCTGGCAAGTTGCTGAACCTCTCTGGGTCTCTCTTTTTCTTCATCCACACAGTCAGATAATAATACCAACCACATAGATTCTAGCAACTGACTGAGGTAACACACAGAAAGCACATAGTGTGGGCTGAATACTGTTAATAGTATCCTCAGCAAATGACTGTTAGTTTAATCATCTTTGCAGGCTCCCTTCTGATTAGGTTTACTCTGACTTCTTTGAGACCTGAGAGGAAATTGTTTTCAAAGTTTCCTATTATTTATCATGCAACTTCTTCTTTCTCTTAATTTTCCAATTTGTCTCTTTGGGGCTTGCATTTCCTTTATTCCGAAGACACAGTCTGTAAGGTTCGTACAATAAAATGGAGTATCTTAAATGAAAGTCTTGGAAAAAGCAAGGCAAATCTTCTGGATCGATGCTCCCTGTTTAATGATTATCAATGAAATAAATGGCCAGGACCACCCAGGGAGTCCATTTATACTGTGGGACACAAATATTTGCCTAAAAGGGAGGCTGACAGACCTTGGCTCCCGACAGGGAAGTCATGATTTCTGTAAATGTAGTGATTACTTGAAAGTTCTTAAAGAATTAGGGCTCCCAATTTTTTTTTATTTTGGTATCATTAATCTACAATTACATGAAGAACATTATGATTACTAGGCTCCCCCCTTCACCAAGTCCCCTCCACATACCCCTTCACAGTCACTGTCCATTAGCCTAGTAAGATGCTGTAAAATCACTGCTTGTCTTCTCTGTGTTGCACAGCCCCCCGTGTCCCCCCTCACATTATACATGCTAATTGTAAGGCCCCCTTTATTTTTCCCTGCCCTTGTCCCACCCTTCCCACCCATCCTCCCCAGTCCCTTTCCCTTTGGTAACTGTTAGTCCATTCTTGGGTTCTGTGCTTCTGCTGCTGTTTTGTTCCTTCAGGTTTCTTTTGTTCTTATACTCCATATATGAGTGAAATAATTTGGTGCTTGTCTTTCTCCGCCTGGCTTATTTCACTGAGCATAATACCCTCCAGCTCCATCCATGTTGTTGCAAATGGTAGGATTTGTTTTCTTCTTATGGCTGAATAATATTCCATCATGTATATGTACCACCTCTTCTTTATCCATTCATCTACTGATGGACACTTAGGTTGCTTCCATTTCTTGGCTATTGTAAATAGTGCTGCAATAAACATAGGGGTGCATCTGTCTTTTTCAAACTGGGCTGCTGCATTCTTAGGGTAAATTCCTAGGAGTGGAATTCCTGGGTCAAATGGTATTTCTATTTTGAGTTTTTGAGGAACCTCCATACTGCTTTCCACAGTGGTTGAACTAGTTTACATTCCCACCAGCAGTGTAGGAGGGTTCCCCTTTCTCCACAACCTTGCCAACATTTGCTGTTTGTCTTTTCGATGATGGTGATCCTTACTGGTGTGAGGTGATATCTCATTGTGGTTTTAATTTGCATTTCTCTGATGAAATGCAATGTGGAAATAGTGATGTGGAGCATCTTTTCAGGTGTCTATTGGCCATCTGAATTTCTTTTATAGAGAACTGCCTATTCAGCTCTTCTGCCCATTTTTTAATTGGATCATTTGCTTTTTTGTTTGTTGAGGTGTGTGAGCTCTTTATATATTTTGTATGTCAACCCTTTATCGGATCTGTCATTTATGAATATATTCTCCCATACTGTAGGATACCTTTTTGTTCTATTGATGGTGTCCTTTGCTGTGCAGAAGCTTTTTAACTTGATATAGTCCCACTTGTTCATTTTTGCTTTTGTTTCCCTTGCCCGGGGAAATATGTTCATGAAGAAGTCACTCATGTTTATGTCCATGAGATTTTTGCCTATGTTTTTTTCTAAGAGTTTTATGGTTTCATGACTTGCATTCAGGTCTTTGATCCATTTTGAATTTATTTTTGTGTATGGGGTTAGACAGTGATCCAGTTTCATTCTCTTTGACATGTAGCTGTCCAGTTTTGCCAGCACCATCTGTTGAAGAGACTGTTGTTTCCCCATTGTATGTCCATAGGGCTCCCAATTTATAGATTTTTTGGCAGGCCTCCAGTCTCTTTAGTGAGCCAGTGAAGTGGAGGAGAGGGTTACAGTGCGGACACCCAGTGTCCATTCAGACATTCCCACACTAACGTCTCTACCACATTCCCAGACTCACAGCTGCCAGTGCTCACCATCTGTCCTAACCAAAAAGAACTTCCTGCTGTTTGTCCACATACCGTGTAAACCCACTCCCTTCCTGCACTGATCAAGCTGGAATGGCCTTCTCTGCTTCTTTATATCAAAACCATATCCATCTTCTGTGATCCAGTTCAAGCATCACCTCCTCCAAGGTCCCCTCTGCAGTCCCTCATGCTCCAGGTCCCAGTGGTCAATGTCAGCCTCTGTCAGAGCACACCGCACAGGTCCGGGGTTTCTGTTCTGATGCACTGTCCTTGATAAGTTGTCTGCCCTCCACAGGTTTCAGCTCTGGTTTCTGTTAGGTTGGCTCTGTCAGCACAAGTTTGGTTGATGGGCAACTTTAATCAGCAGTCAAAGTGACGAACTCTAGGTTGTACTCAGAGACTAGACTTGATTTCTTTTCTCCTCAATTCTTATCAAAAGCCTGTTAAGTAATATGCATGAGTCAGGTCCGTGAAGATTGCATCCTTAGGTCACACTACTTGGAGTTCTTTACTTATCTATACCTCAGTGTGCAATTTACCAAAACTAAGAAATATAAAAACAATCCTTATGAAACCCATGCCATGCCTGCAGTGTGGTGTATTACCCACTGGAGAAACTGTCCCATGATTGAGGACCAGGAATAAAATGTACTTCTAAGCGAATGAATTTTAATCTTGTTGACGGAAGGGAATCCTGTCCTGTTTTCTCCTTTGCCCTGGCTAGGGGAAAGGTCCAAGCAAACTCTATATAGAATGTTTTGATGCACAATTTTTATATTGATCCTATTCCTGGCTTCACATTATTTTCCAAACTTAATTTTTTTAGTCTTACCTCCATTTATTTAATTTTCTCTCTTTTGTTTCTATATTCCCGTAAGACACGTCAAATCCTTTTATAAGAGGTAGGGGATGACCCTTAGGTAATTAGTATTTCCTTGAAGATAGAGAATATATGTCATTTGTTCTGAACGTCTTAATATTTAATCTAGAATATTTAATCTAGACCTTGACCCGTTTGTGTGTTTAAAGGGAAAAGAGGAAGGGTGTCTGGGGGAAGGAGGGGTTAAAGCTGGTTCTAGAGTTGTCTGCATGCTACTCATATGTCTAGATGACTAGTGGGAAAAAAAACAAGAAATATTTCAGGATATGCAAACCACATCAAGTATTTTAGAGTACCTCGAAATCTGAAGATACTGCTCTGCACATTTCCAACCGAATTTCATATTGAACAGATAACATCTTGTAAGATATCTGATAAGTTACATCCAGATACTTGGCATGTATAGACACAACCACTAACTTAACAACTATCCCATGTATGAAATTACTGTTAAGACAATTATCCCAAACTTTCTAAAGCTTGTTTATGGACTTTTTTTGGTTCAAGATATTGGACCTGCAGATAAACCCAGCAATACATAAAACAAGTAACAGCCCTCCCTGAGTCCGTGGACTGTGTGAAGTCAGCCTCTCCCACCACCGCCGAGCAGCCCCACTGCGGCCTGCGCTGCCGGCCTCCGTCCTTGCAACCGCCTCCCGTCAAGGCTCCCTGCTGCTGTCCTGTCCCGGGTCACAGGCGCCCCCCCAGAAGCCGGAGTTCTCCTTTAGAAACCTGAGCCAGACCGAGTCACCCCTCTGCTCGGCCCCTGCAGGGGCGCCCCGGTCACGCAGCACACGCCGCCAGCCCTCCGGGGGCCCCTGACCACAGGGCGCTGTCCTGGCCAGGGCCGCCCGGCCTCCACAGGGGGCCCGCAGCGCAGCAGGCACACTCATGCCCTCGACCGTGTTCTTCTTTGCGCCTCAAATGCTCTCATGCAACATTCTGCATGGCTCAGTTTCTCAGCTACTTCACGGCTCTGCCGTGCAACCTTCGCAGTAAGGCTTTGACCTACGACCCTATTTCGTTTAAATGTCCTCGCACCCCTACCCAGGCACTTTCTAGCTCCTCTCCTTGCTTAGTTTTTGTTCACAGCATTTTTCACCTTCTAATACAAACACATTATACACCCACATTTAACAACAAAAAATTCATGTATATATGATTTATATATATATATATAATTGAAATAATTGAATCCTTTGTATATATATTTGTGAAACTATGTGTGTATACATATATACTGTTTACTATCAAGTGCATATGCTACATACTTTCCTACTTTTGTGGCTATTTAAACTATTTAATCTGCCTGAAATGTCCTTTCCTTGACTCTCTGAAGGTCCAAATTTCCCTTACTTCAGTGCCTAGACCGAATGCCACCTCCTCCGCGGAGCCTTCTGTGATCCCTCCAGCAGTAAGGCATCTGTCTCGCTTTTCCCTGAGTCTTACTGTCAATGACATTCTCTCATAACATCACTATATTGCAAAAAGTGCAACATAACGTTAAGAGTGTGACCTTGAGCATACTCTTTAGCTCTCTAAATCTTTGTTCCCTCACCATAAAATGATGGCAGCAGCTCACTTACAGTATGATAATGAGTTTAAATGAGATAATGGAAAGAAGTGTGATTTTCTCGATTAATGTTAGCTATTATTAGCTACAAAATCATCACTTTTTCCTTGAAAGAGTTGTGCTATTTTTCCTGCTGCGCTGTAAGCTTCTTGAAAACAGAATAAATGTCTGAATCACCTCTACACACACCTAAGTGCTTAGTAAACATTTGTTGAGTAAATTTGAGAATCAAGACCTAGACTTTGTCCTCTAAGTTAAAGACACTTGCTAAAAAGATGATAGATTTTTTTTTTGCAATCATTTCCTAGCAAGTAAATTTATTCTTGCCTGATTTAGTTTTATTCTCAGATATTGTTAGCACAGAATTTAAAGTTCACTAGCATTAGGCTTTCTTATCATAAATACAATGTATATTATAGAGTGTGCATAAAGAATTCATTAGCTGGGAAAATAGCCTTTCTAAAAGAAACCCAAAGAAATGTAAGGTCAGGAAGAAAGTTAAATAACAAAAATAAAGTTCAACAAGATGCAGCCCCTGCTACTGAGGAGACAGTCACATACACGGACGCCTGGTAGAGCCAACACATGTCATGGGTGAGAGGGCAGAAGCAAGCTCAGGGTGCTCTGGGCGCATAGGGGGAGCACAGGCAGGCCTTCAGTATTGCTTGGGGAATATTTCCTAGAGGGGATGAATGAAGCTATTAGAGAGGGGTGAAATTGAGTCATAAAAAAAGTGGGATGCCAGGCAGAAAATATAGCATAAACAAAGGTAAGAAGATCTGAAATAGCATGACATATGCTGAATTCTATAAGCGTTTTTGCATGGCTACCGCTTCTTTTCCAAGGCAAGAAACAGGCAAGTATGAAGGCAAATAGAGAGAGTTGTGACCAAGTCATGGAATACTCAAGCACTGTGAGTTTTATTTTGCAGGTAGAGGGGAGACCAGAAGGTTTTAAATGGGGAAGGGACATGATCTGATTTAGATTTTAGATAGATTTCTCTGGTTAGAAGGTAGAGGCTAGACCTGAAGAACACAAGAATGAAGGGCAAAAATATCCCACAAAAAACAAGAAACAAAGCAGATCAGGAGGCTATTGAAAGATTCCAAGTTATAAAAAAAATTGAAAAGTCTAACGAGGGAAGTAGAGCAATAGAAAAGGGGATGGGATCGAGCCCTGCCGGCCATGATCGCTGCAGGACTTGGTGACTGTGGACCACGTGGGAGTTGGGAGGAACCTGGGTTTCTACTTGGATGAAGGCAGGACTAATGCTAATCATGGAGATGACCATCAATTCGATACTGATGAGAAGGAACAGAGCAGAGGCTGGGCATGGGGGGGGGGAAGATGATGAGAACAGCAGTCCTCAGAGTGTTCACCCAGGGAAAGGATCTGAGCTGGAAAGAACATTTTAGAATCATCCGAATGCAGGTGGCTAAGCCATGGGAGCATGTAAACCCACTCCAGAATGGAGTTTATGTAGAGATCAGGTCCTGGCGAATGCAGTGTGGACAGCAGAGGAGGAGGGGCCCACAGAGGAAGGATGCCAGGAATGTACAAGGAAAAGGGCAGGAGGAGAGTCAAATGAAAATAAATCGTGGAAGCTACGGGATTAGAGAATTTCACGTAGGAAGGCTTGGTCCATGGTGTCAGATCCATGCAGGTGCAATGTGAAATAAGATATGGACTAAAAAGTGTTTCTTAGATTTGACACAGACATTTTGAATTAGATGTAGAGCAAAAAGCAAAACAAGAAAGGGTTCAGCCTGCTGCTCGAGAAAGATGATGTGATGTTAGCAGATGACGGTGAGAGAGGAGAAGCATCTGACATCTCAGTTGCTTATCTATCCTGTCAAGGAGAATGATCTTGAAACTGGAAAAGTAGAGTCAGTCTCTTTAGAGGGAGTTAAAGCCCAAGATAAATTAGAACATCATAAAGGCAGGACTGTGTTGCTTTATATGTAAAGGAAGTCATCCAGGCCTAGATAAATTATAGACTAAGAAACACACACACACACACACACACACACACACACACATCTGCCCCACAGTTATGGTTTCAGAACTTGTGTCAGAAAACTTTAAGCATCACAGAAAGAATGTCAACAGTGCTAAAACACTAGGGCCAACAAAGAGAAAAGGGAGATCAGAAAAACTGTGCTCAAATATATAAAGCACTGTTATGTCAAATAAGAGTGGATTTCTTCTGTATGGCTCCAAAAGGCAGAGCGCAAAGCGAAGTGTAGCAATTGTAGAGCTGTAGATTTCAGCCAAGTATGTAGAAGGAGTTTCTGTTATTCAGTCATGACATGGGCCACTTGGAAAGGTGGAGTTTTCCTGGCTTAGAAGTATTTGAGCTGAGGTCAAGGGCCATCTGTCAGGATGGGCAGTCGGACTCAGTTTGGGAGGCCAGGATGCGGTGCTCATGCCCTCACCCCCTTTGAAGAGATATTGAAAACAGCACTTTTTCCTACTGAGCTTGGAAAATAAAATAAATTTTGTCTGTCATCCCCGGATTATATTATCTCTAAGGTCCCAACTAATGAGGAAATCCCATGTATCTAAGTTCTAGAAACTCCGGTAGATGTGGTTTCCACAGTAAATGTTGAAATGATGATGCAAAAGAAACTAAACTATTTGGGACCCAGAACACGAGAGTTGGTGTTGTATTGGGCTTCATTTCCCATGGGTCTCCTTTCAGGAGAACCAAAGTTGTGGGTTGAATTATGCAGCATTCCATGCTGGCCTCAGACTATCAGATTTACAAACTTATATTAAGTGATTTCCTCCTGGTACTAGACAAACACTAGGTGCAGCTACTGCGGAGAAAATGTGTCAAGACAGACATCAGGCACACTTAGAACAGAAGGTGATGATGCTATAAAAGACTTCTTTCCATCTCCCTCTTGGCCAGTTAAAATGAATTAGAATGATCAAAGGCATCAGCATTGAGTTCTTGCTTTGCATAGTTCAGCCTACAAATCAAATACTGCTGTCTGTTTATTACTGAAAGACCATAATTCACAGAGAAAGTTTCAGAAAGGTCAATATTTATGATTATCCAAAGTGTTTCATTTGTAAGAATTATAAATGGAAAATCTGGCACATAGTGAGAAACGTAGATCTTCTGATACATAAATTTGCCCCATTGATTTTTATGTATTTCTTAATCTGTACACTGCTGCTTTCAATACTGTTTTGGAACAGATTGACCATAAATATTTAAATAACTGCTGTTCAACAATCAGAGCTACTGGCAACAATAGTTCTTTGAAGATACAAATGTGATCTGCTGAGGTCAAGAAAAGCAAGTTAAATAGAAAGGATTCAGAGTAAATTATTATGTGGTACTGCTCTAGGAAGCCAAATAAGAGACAGTTCCAAAGATGATGCTTGTAACATATTAGGTGCTCAATAAATATTTTTGGAATGAGAGGTAGGCATAAAGGTATCTGTAACTAACAGGGATGGGAAACAAGGGAGATTTTTAGCTTGTTTTTTTTTTTACAATGACTGAAATTATGGTACCACAAAAACATGGTGAAGTGAGATATACTGCTATCTAAATTTTTACTTTTCTTTTTATTATATCCATTTGTTTGAAATGAAATGTGCTTAAAAGCACAGAATGCTTTAAATCCAGGGTCTACCACCAAAATACAGCAAAGTGGCACTTGTCTTAACAACTAGTCTAATAAATATTCTTATTATGTGACCTGAATACCTAGTCTTCCCATTGTAGCAGACAAGAGATGTTAGCCATTTAAACATTGCTTTAAATCTGTCCTGGAGCCTGAGATCCAAGATGGCGGCGTGAGAGGTGAGATGGAGAACTCCTTCCAAAACCACAAATAGTATGAAAATACAGTAAATTAATAACAACAAACCCTAAAACAGCAACAGGAAAGAAGGCTGCACCAGACTGCCCACAGACCTCAGGAACAGGGTAACGCACCAGAGCCCTAACCTGGCGGGACCCGAGCCCTTCCCCCACCCCAGCTCACCAGGGGAGGAGGAGAAACGGGGCGGGGAGGGGGTGAGGGCCTGGGACTACTGAACACGGAGCCCAGGGGGTCTGCGTTGGGAGCAGAAACCTACACCGTGTGGTGCTCTGGAGGATGGGGAGCTGGGACAGGCAGGGTGCTTGAGAGACTGAGATTCCGGCCGTTTGTGGAGGACAGATTCACAAGCTCTGGGACAAGGGAAAGGCAGGGGGTCTGAGAGGCTCCCCAGCAGCCAGAGGGCTGCTGAGGGGGCGGGGTTTGCATGGAGCTTGCTGCGCTGGGGAGGGGAGAGCTGGACAAGGTTGTCTGGGCGTGCTCTGCCCAGCAGGTTGGGAACTTTGAGGAGCTTCAGGCACCCCATTCTCCCCGGGCCGCCTGCTAAGCTCCAAGGCCCCCCTCTGTTACACGCACTCTGCTGTGACTTTCTCCTGGCCTGCAGGCACCAGTTTGCAAACCAGCAGTCACTGTGCTGGCGTCAGGCCAGCCAGAGGGAGGTCCCACCCACAACAGCTAGAGATGCTGAGGACAGAGGCTTCCACATGTGTGCCCGGCCCACTGGCTCTGACACCGGACACAGGCACTGCAGCCGGGAACCAGGAAACAGATCTTTCCTCCCCCCAGGCACCAGCTCCGCTCCCCTACGACCCCCAACCTCACTGTAGGGGCTGAGCAGCTCCAGAGACTGGAGCTTCTGGGCACTAGAGGGCACCACACAGAAATATGAATCATCAAAAGAACATGGTTCAGACCAAAATCCCACGAACCCCAGAAAAAGGGCCAAATGAAACTGAACTCACTAATCTTCCTTCCTGAAAGAGAGTTCAAAATAAAAGTTATAAACATGCTTATGGAAGTACAGAAAAACATTCAAGAACTCAGGAATGAATTTAAGTCAGATATTCAATCATTAAAAAATTCCATATCTGAAATGAAACGTACAATGGAGGGATTTAAAAGCAGGTTAGATGCAGTAGAAGAGACAGTAAATGGAATAGAAATTAGAGCAGAGGAATATAGAGAAGCTGAGGCACAGAGAGAAAACAAACCTCTGAGAATGAAAGAACATTGAGAGAACTGTGTGACCAATCCAAATGGAACAATATTCATATTATGGGGGTACCAGAAGAAGAAGAGAGAGAAAAAGGGATAGAAAGTGACTTTGAGGAGGTAATTGCTGAAAACTTCTCCAATCTGGGGAAGGAGACAGTCTCTCAGGCCGTGGAGCTGCACAGATCTCCCAACACAAGGGACCCAGAGGAAGACAACATCAAGATATATAATAATTAAAATGGCAAATATCAAGGATAAAGACAGACTTTTAAAAGCAGCTAAAAAGAGAAAAAAGATCACAAAGGAAAACCTATCAGGCTATCATGAGACTTCTCAACAGAAACCTTACAGGCCAGAAGGGAGTGGGATGATATATTCAATGCAATGAAGCAGAAGGGCCTGGAACCAAGAATACTCTACCTAGCAAGGTTATCATTTAAATTTGAAGGAGGCATCAAACAATTTTCAGAAATGCAAGAGCTGAGAGAATTTACCTCCCACAAACCACCTCTATAGTGCATTTTGGAGGGACTGCTATAGATGGAAGTGTTTCTAAGGCTAAATAGATGTCACCCAAGGGATAGAGAAAGAGTACAGAATATGATTCATAACATACAAAGAATGGAGGAGGAAGAAAAAGGAGGGAGAAAAAAAGAACTTTTAGGTTGTGTTCGTAATAGCACATGAAGTGAGTTAAATTAGGCTGTTAAATAGTAAAGGAATTACCCATGAACCTTTGGTAACCACGAATCTAAAGCCTGCAATGGCAATAAGTACATACCTATCGATAATCACACTAAATGTAAATGGTCTGAATGCACCAATCAAAAGACAGAGTTACTGAATGGATAAAAAACAAGATCCATCTATATGCTGCCTACAAGAGACTCAACTTAAACCTAAAGACACACACAGACTGAAAGTAAAGGGATGGAAAAAGATATTTCATGCAACTAATAGTGAGAAAAAAGCAGAAGTTGCAGTACTTGTATCAGACAAAATAGACTTCAAAACAAAGAAATTAACAAGAGACAAAGAAGGACATTACATGATAAGAGGGTCAGTCCAACAAGAGGATATAACTATTATAAATATCTATGCACCCAACACAGGATCACCTACATATGTGACACAAATACTAACAGAATTAAAGGGGGAGATAGAATACAAAGCATTCATTTTAGGAAACTTCAACACACCACTCACTCCAAAGGACAGATCAACCAGACAGAAAATAAGTAAATAGACAGAGGCACTGAACAACATATTAGAACAGATGGACCTAATAGACATCTACAGAATACTCCATCCAGAAGCAACAGGATACACATTATTCTCAAGTGCACATGGAACATTTTCAAGTATAGATCATATACTAGGCACAAAAAGAAGCTCAGTAAATTCAAGAAGATTGAAATTGTACCAACAAGCTTCTCAGATCACAAAGGTATGAAACTAGAAATAAACTACACAAAGAAAACAAAAAAGCCCACAAACACATGAAGGCTTAATAACATGCTCCTAAATAACCAATGGATCAATGACCAAATAAAAACAGAGATCAAGCAATATATGGACACAAATGACAGCAATAATTCAAGAACACAAAATCTGTGGGATTCAGTGAAGGCCATGCTAAGAGGGAAATATATTGCAATACAGGCCTACCTCAGGAAAGAAGAACAATCCCAAATGAACAGTCTAAACTCACAATTAATGAAACCAGAAAAGGAAGAACAAATGAGGCCCAAAGTCAGTAGAAGGAGAGACATAATAAAGATTAAAGCAGAAATAAATAAAATCGAGAAGAATAAAACAATAGAATCAATGAATGCAGGAGTTGATACTTTGAGAAAATAAACAAAATAGATAAACCCCTAGGCAGACTTATCAAGAAAAAAAGAGAGTCTACTCACTTAAACAGAATCAGAAATGAGAAAGGAAAAATCACTGCAGATACCACAGAAATACAAAGAATTATTAGAGAATACTATGAAAAATTATATGGTAACAAACTGGATAACCTAGAAAAAATGGACAACTTTCTAGAAAAATACAACCTTCCAAGGCTGACCCAGGAAGAAACAGAAAATCTGAATAGACCAATCACCAGCAAAGAAATTGAATTGGTAATCAAAAAACTACCTAAGAACAAAACTCCTGTACCACATGGTTTCACTGCTGAATTTTATCAAACATTTAGTGAAGACCTAATACCCACCCTCCTTAAAGTTTTCCAAAAAGTAGAAGAGGAGGGAATACTCCCAAACTCATTCTATGAGGCCAACATCACTCTAATACCAAAACCAGGCAAAAACACCACAAAAAAAGAAAATTACAAACCAATATCCCTGATGAACATAGGTGCAAAAATACTCAACAAAATATTGGCAAACCTAATTCAAAAATATATCAAAAAGATCATCCATCATGATCAAGTGGGGTTCATCTCAGGGATGCAAGGATGGTACAACATTCGAAAATCCATAAATATCATCCACCACATCAAGAAAAAGAGGAACAAAAATCACATGGTCATCTCCATAGATGCTGAAAAAGCATTCTACAAAATTCAACATCCATTCATGATAAAAACTCTCAACAAAATGGGTATAGAGGGCAAGTACCTCAACATAATAAAGGCCATATATGACAAACCCACAGCCAACATCATACTGAACAGCAAGAAGCTGAAAGCTTTTCCTTTAAGATGGGGAACAAGACAAGGATGCCCACTCTCCCTGCTTTTATTCAACATAGTTCTGGAGGTCCTAGCCACAGCAATCAGACAACACAAAAAATAAAAGGCATCCAGACTGGCAAGGAAGAAGTCAAACTGTCCCTGTTTGCAGATGACATGATATTGTACATAAAAAAACCCTAAAGAATCCACTCCAAAACTACTAGATCTAATATCTGAATTCAGCAACGTGGGAGGATACAAAATTAATACACAGAAATCTGCTGCATTCCTATATACTAACGATGAACTAAGCAGAAAGAGAAATCAGGAAAACAATTCCATTCACAATTGCATCAAAAATAATAAAATACCTAGGAATAAACCTAACCAAGGAAGTGAAAGACCTATACCCTGAAACATACAAGATACTCTTAAGAGAAATTAAAGAGGATACAAATAAATGGAAATTCATCCCATGTTCTTGGCTAGGAAGAATTAATATTGTCAAAATTGCCATCCTGCCTAAAGCAATCTACAGATTCAATGCAAGCCCTATCAAAATACCAACAGCATTCTTCAACAAACTGGAACAAATAGTTCTAAAATTCATATGGAACCACCAAAGACCCCAAATAGCCAATATAATCCTGAGAAGGAAGAATAAAGCAGGGGGGATTATGCTCCCCAACTTCAAGCTCTACTACAAAGCCACAGTAATCAAGACAATTTGATACTGGCACAAGAACAGACCCACAGAGCAGTGGAACAGAAAAGAGAGCCCAGATATAAACCCAAGCATATATGGTCAATTAATATATGATAAAGGAGCCATGGATATACAATGGGGAAATGACAGCCGCTTCAACAGCTGGTGTTGGCAAAACTAGACAGCTACATATAAGAGAATGAAATTGGATTATTGTCTAGCTCCATACACAAAAGTAAATTCAAAATGGATCAAAGACCTGAATGCAAGTCATGAAACCATAAAACTTTTAGAAAAAAACATAGGCAAAAATCTCTTGGACATAAACACGAGTGACTTCTTCATGAACATATCTCCCTGGGCAAGGGAAACAAAAGCAAAAATGAACAAGTGGGACTATATCAAACTATAAAGCTTCTGTACAGCAACGGACACTATCAGTAGAACAAAAAGACATCCTACAGTATGGGAGAATATATTCATAAATGACATATCTGATAAGGGGTGACATCCAAATTACATAAAGAGCTCAAGCACCTCAATAAACAAAAATCAAATAAGCCAATTAAAAGGTGGGCAGAGGAGCTGAACAGACACTTCTCCAAAGAAGAAATTCAGGTGGCCAACAGGCAAGTGAAAAGATGCTCCACATTGCTAATTATCAGGGAAATGCAAATTTAAACCACAATGAGATATCACCTCACAGCAGTTAGGATGGCCAACATCCAAAAGGCAGGGAACAACAAATGTTGGCGAGGTTGTGGAGAAAGGGGAACCCTCCTACACTGCTGGTGGGAATGTAAACTAGTTCAACCATTGGGGAAAGCAGTATGGAGGTTCCTCGGAAAACTCAAAATAGAAATACCATTTGACCCAGGAATTCCACTTCTAGGAATTTACCCTAAGAATGCAGGAGCCCAGTTTGAAAAAGACATATGCACCCCTATGTTTATCGCAGCAGTATTTACAATAGCCAAGAAATGGAGGCAACCTAAGCGTCCATCAGTAGATGAATGGATAAAGAAGAGGTGGTACATATACATAATGGAATATTATTCAGACATAAGAAGAAAACAGATCCTATCATTCGCAACAACATGGATGGAGCTAGAGGGTGTTATGCTCAGTGAAATAAGCCAGGCAGAGAAAGACAAGTACCAAATGATTTCATTCATATGTGGAGTATAAGAACAAAGGAAAAACTGAAGGAACTAAACAGCAGCAGACTCACAGAACCCAAGAATGGACTAACAGTTACCAAAGGGAAAGGGACTGGGGAGGATGGGTGGGAGGGGAGGGATAAGGGGGGAAAAGGGGGCATTACGATTAGCAGACATAATGTAGAGCGGGGAGCATGGGGAGGGCTGTACAATACAGAGAAGACAAGTACTGTCTCTATAGCATCTTACTATGCTGTTGGACAGTGACTGTAATGGGGTGTGTGTGGGGGACTTGATAATAGGGGGAGTTTAGCAACCATAATGTTGTTCAAGTAATTGAACATTAATGATACAAAAAAAAATCTGTCCTAGAGAAGCCTTCCTCAGCCTCATAGGCTAGATCCAACCACCCTGCCTGGCAGCCAGAGGGGAGCTCTGCACAGCCTTCCTTCAGGGAAACTTCCCCCCAACACAGGGAAGAGGGCCCCTGGCTGAACCTCCCAGCTGCCACACCTTCACGGCTCACTGCAACATCAGCACCGGCCATGGTCTCCCTGGGTTGCTCCAGAGAAGTGACTGAGTGCAGTGTGGGTACCACGTCTGTCTACTCCTGACTGACAGAAGATTCCTCTAGAAGATGATCTTTTCTCTGGGGCTCCCCATTCAGCTAGCTGAGGCTTTCTCAGAGCTGCTTAGAGGTCTGGCGGTCTTTCTAACCAACCATCCTTCCTTCACTCTCCTTATAAAGATGTCACATTTGTATCACTGGCTGCAACGGTCCCCACTCCTGTTTTCTCTTTTTTCCTCCATTAACATTTCTCCTAATGAATTTCTTATCACTTTTAATTCTGTCTTGGCATTTGCTTCCTGGAGAACCCAAACTGACATACTCAGTGATACACTCTCAAAGGACCTTGTGCCTGCTCCTCAAAGCAGGCATTGTATTTTGTAATTATATACTTCTTTTTGTAGTTATTTGATAAATGATTCTCTCTTCATCAGACTTTTGATTTCCACTGGGGCTGAGAAACATGTCTACCTAATCCCTAGAATCAACAGAACAATGTAGAAAATCACAGGTGATTTATAAATATTTATTGAGTGGATAAATGAATGAAAAAAATAGTGATGGTACCATAAAATCATGCACAATTTTGGGGTTGTATTAAAGAACGTGAAACAAAGTAGTCACAGTCAACTCTGGCAAGAGAAGGAAACCAGGAGGGATGGAGAGACAGCAGGAAGACTGAAAGCAAGCCAACAGTAGTTGCAAATATACTAAATTGTATGTTTCTGCTTCTGGGATTTTGACAGGGATTGAGAGGGAAGGTGTAATAATACTATAAAGATATTAGAGTTCAGATTCTAAGAATCTGGTATTAATACATTTATTTTAATTCATAATGAGTATAGTATCGACATCTTAGTCAACTTGACTGATGCCTAATCAACATTAGTTGTATCTGAAGTTCAGACATTTCTGTACATAACTGAAAGAGGAAGAAATTTTCTAACCCAAACTAAGCAAATTCCTATGAAAACAGAGCATGTCAGAAAGTGTTTTAGGAGAAAGGCTATGTAACTAAAAATTTCCAGGGTGTTGTGATATTCCACGTGACATATTGTCATTACTTCTTATAGTCACGGCAACAGTGTGAGCCCCCTTATGCCGTGCAGAACCTATACAGTGCCTAAATGTTTAACAGATATGGAGCGTATGTTAACAGATATGGAGCTTAAAAATAATTTCTGACTTTTGTTTCTGGCCATGGTAGAAAAACTGGTACCACACTAGACCTTCTACTATAAACAACTGGAAGACTACTTTTTTTTCTGGAGGGGAAAATCCATTTTCAGATATCAAACAATAAACACAGAATTGTAATCCTGAGAGAAGAGAAACAAAGAAGCAAGACCTTATAATGAGTCTTTCAGTCTGGAGGCATTTGATGCTTCCTGGAGTAGGTAGGGAAGGGGCAGCCATGCAAATCATGACAGTTTTTCTGTGCTGAGGAGCCAGCAGGAACTTGGAGGCAGAGTGCTGGGGAGCAGAGAAAAAGTTCAAGAAGTGCACAGTGGAAGTCTTCTCGAGTCTTTGACTGAATGCTAAGATAGACGTGCACAGTGTGAGACTCCAGAAGCCTGGAAAATAAAAAACTAGTGAGCCTAAAATACTGAGAAAGGGTAAACTGGACAACTATGAGAAATACCTCCCCACCAGATGGGAGACCTTTAACCTGAGATAGTCAGTAGAGTGCCTGGAAAGGCCAGGTGTTAGCAGCAGGGCTGAAGGAGCCGTGGAGGAACAGCTCATCTGGACTCACCCAAGCAAACCTTGAAAACAGACCTTAAACGAACAAAATTATTAATAAATAGATTAACTGCCTATCAGAATAAACCTCAACATTCTTTAAATGAAGACAATAAAATCTGCTCAACAATATAACATTAACACTATTAAGCATTAAATAAAAATGACTAGATGAGGAAAGGAGCTGGAAAATATGACCCAAAACCAAGAGAAAAATTCAGCCAATACAATTGACTCTGAAAATTAAGGGATAATGTATTATTAGTAAATAACTTGAAACATCTATTAACAACATGCTTAAGGACTTAAAGGAAAACATGAATATAATGAGGAGAATGGATCATATGGAGAAGAACCTCATAGAACCTCTAGACCTAAACATACAGTGTCTGAAATAAAGGTTCACTGGGTGAGTATTAAAGCAAATTAAACATAACAGAATCAAAATCACTAGAATTAGAAATAAGAAGGTAAAACTTCTAAATTAAAACACAGCATAATTGCTAAAAAAATAAGTAAACATTCCCTCTGGTGATCTGTGGGAAAAGAGCCATCAAACACTGTAACAGGAAGGAATAAAAATGTAAACCCACAGAACTAAGAAACTCGATAAAACCCACTTAAGAAAAATTTTTTAAAAAATCTTTCTGAAGCACATAACAATAAAGTTACTGAAAAACAGATACAAAGATAAAATCTTAAAAAGTTTTCAGGAAAAAAGCACAAAGGTCAGAAAGGGAAAGGGACATTACTGTGTACATTACACGTCAATGGTATAATACCTAGACTGGGATAATTTCCATACATATAAATCCTAGAGTAAATCTAAAAAACAAAGCAAAAGTTATAACTAATAAGTCAGTAGAGGTTGTAATATGCTAAAATAGCCAATTAATACAAGTGAAGGCAGAAAAAGGGAAATAAGAACAGAAGGGTAAATAGGAAAAAGAACAAGATGGCAGATTTAAAAATGGAATAGGAACAGTAAAAGAGCATAGATTTACACACGACATAAAAAGGCAAGGCTCAGCTAAATATTATCTAAAAAAAAAACCTTTACATATAAAATCATAATTCAAAGTGAAATAATATAAAATTCATGCAAACAGCCTCAGAGAGCTATCCTGACACGGAGACCTATCCTGACATGGAGAGCTATCCTGACACACAGAGTTATCCTGACACAGAGAGCTGTCCTGACACACAGAGCTACCCTGACACAGAGAGCTGTCCTGACACACAGAGCTATCCTGACACAGAGAGCTGTCCTGAAACAGAGCTATCCTGACACACAGAGCTATCCTGACACAGGAGAGCTACCCTGACACACAGAGCTATCCTGACACAGAGAGCTATCCTGACACACAGAGCTATCCTGACACAGGAGAGCTACCCTGACACACAGAGCTATCCTGACACAGAGAGCTATCCTGACACACAGAGCTATCCTGACACAGGAGAGCTACCCTGACACACAGAGCTATCCTGAAACAGAGCTATCCTGACACACAGAGCTATCCTGACACAGGAGAGCTTCCCTGACACATAGAGCTATCCTGACACAGAGAGCTATCCTGACACACAGAGCTATCCTGACACAGGAGAGCTACCCTGACACACAGAGCTATCCTGACACAGAGCTATCCTGACACACAGAGCTATCCTGACACACAGAGCTATCCCGACACAGAGAGCTGTCCTGACACAGAGAGCTACCCTGACACACAGAACTATCCTGACACACAGAGCTATCCTGACACACAGAGCTATCCTGACACACAGAGCTGTCCTTAAAAGGCAGACTAAGGGACAAGCTGTGTAACAGGACCAAAAGGGGCATTTCATACTCACAGCAGGGTCAATACATCAGAAAAATATAAAAATATTAAATGTGTAAAGGCCCTAATAATAGAGCTTCAAATTCTATGAAGCAAAAACTAACATAACTAAAAGAAGAAATAGACAAATCCACATTTCTCATAGGAAATTTCAACATTTCTCTTTCAAACACTGATAGAACAAGTAGAATGTGAATCAGTAATAAAGTAGAAAGTATAAGCAACAACATCTCCCAATTTTCACTAAGTTGACCTTGAGAAAACACAACTCCCAATACCTGAAATACTTTTTTTAAGTGTACCTGGAATATTCACCAAGCGTGATCATACACTGGGCTGCAAAGTAAGTCTCAATGAATTTAAAAGGACAGAAATCATAGAGAGTGCCTCTTGCCAAAATAATTTCAATTAGACATTAACAACATATATATGGAATATCTTCATTTACTGGATGTTAACACACTTCTAAATAACCCCTGGCTCAAAGAAGTCACAAGGGAAATTTGATAATATTTTTAACTGAATCACAATGAGGAAACAACATATCAAAATTCATGACTTGCAGATAAAGACACACGTGGAAATTGATAGCTTTACATACTTATGTTAGAAAATAATTAAGTCTTAAACTTAGTGCTCTAAGCTATACCTGAAGAAAAAGAAAGACAAAGTAAACCAAAGTGAGGAGAAAGAAGAAAATAATAAACTTAAGAGCAGGAACCAAAACCAGAACAGAGAGTTGTCCTTCTGGAAAGAACAATAAAATTGATAAATCTTTGGTTGGAATAAGGAAGGAAAAGGTAGAGAGAAAAGGCCAAATGAACAATATGAGGAATGAAAGAAGGGGCCTCGTTATAGATCATCTTCATTGTACTTACAGCTAACTGAAGTTATTTAAATTTTTTCTTCTGATTGTCTTATTGACTACCATTTTTCCCAGCATCTAAACAATACATTACATGCAATAAGCACTCATTACTTATTTGTGGAATATATAAGTGAATGAATGAACTGAAGGAATTTCTCATACCATTGCTGTTCTAAATGTCATTTCTTTGGTATGAGTCCTTGCTTATTTACTTAAAAGGGAAAGTAAAATTTTAAATCCATTATTTTCCCCCTTGCCTGCATTGTCTCTCTTCATACAGAAATATCACCAACTTCTTGCAATAAAAATGATCTAACCTATTTGGGTCTCTTACTGGTGCCAGACAATGCACTGGGTTATCTCATGTATTTATTACACCAACCCTCTGCATTATATTTCGTTGTAAGTCATGCTTTATAAATCTGTGGTCTGGGATGTTTCCATTACTTTCCCAAGGCGACAGAGCTAATCAATATTCCATTTTACTTTCTCAAGTGAACTTCAGGGATCAAGAAACCAGGTAGGATAAGGAGGATTTGGGGCACCGTTTTCCCTTGCAACAATACTGCTGGTAGGCAGGGAGAGGAGCGAGTCATATCAGGATTATCGGGTAAAACTCTGGTAGCAAATTCTGAACTCAGCTAATTTTAACATTGTCCCCAGAAGGAAGGACAAACCAAAGTCAAGTCACTGTCTGTGAATCTTTCCTTTTTTGTTAGAACAACTCTCTAATTAGTGGATTCTCGAGGCTTTGAGTTCAGGAAAATAAGAAAGGCTGACTTTGCTTATTAACTAATTAACCTTGGAGCTTAACTTGACCAATTCATTCTGTTACCCAAAACAGAGAATTACGTCTGAGGTAGAAACTCACTTACATACCGCCAAGAAGTTTACAGCTGAAATCGGAGAGAGTAGGAAGAGAGAAAATAGTTAAGAAAAATCTTAGAAAGTTAAAAGGTCACACAGACCAAGAGACTGTCTGTCTCTCTGCAACCTCAAATGTCTTGGTGAAAACTGAAGAAAAAAGAGTTGAAATGTCTGGTTATTTGGCTAGGATTTAAATTTTCTGTCTGTTTTTTGGCATCATGAAGCTATAATCATATTGAAATGTTTCACAAAGTGTTTTAATAATTACTGCTTTTTTTCAACATATTTTCTCAGAATTTTAGTTTCCTATATTAATATTTGGGGGCATGTGGTTATTTTTATGTATTTGAAGAATAAGCCTCAACCATAAAATCTACTAAATATAGTCATCAGTCATGTCATTAGAAAGGCTGCCTTTTGAATCCGTAGCAGTTTGATGATGGCTTACTTTGCATCTTGATCAGCCAGTGGTGGATGCCATGAAGGATAAATATTAAAAAGAACATTAGCCAATATTGTTTGACTATCTAAATATGTCAGGAATTTTGCTCACCACTTACTGTGAATTAGCTCATTTAAGTCCACATCAACCCAACAAGGTAGCCCAGGTTTATAGCTGAGCAAACCGCATGTCAGAAAGGTGAAGTAACTTGGCTCAAGTTAGCACGCAGTACACAAAGGTAAACTCGAAATGGACCAAAGACCTGAATGTAAGTCAGGAAACCATAAAACTCTTAGAAGAAAACATAGTCAAAAATCTCCTGAATATAAACATGAGCCACTTCTTCCTGACTGTATCTCCCTGGGCAAGGGAAACAAAAGCAAAAAAGAACTCATGGAACTACAGCAAACTAAAAAGTTTCTGTACAGCAAAGGACACCATCAACAAAACAAAAAAGCATCCTACAGTATGGGAGAATATATTTGTAAATGACATATCTGATAAGGGGTTAATATCCAAAATATATAAAGAACTCACATGCCTCAACACCCAAAAAGCAAATAACCCAATTAAAAAATGGGTGGAGGATATGAATAGACACTTCTCCAAAGAACAAATTCAGATGGCCAACAATGTTCCATATCACTAATTATCAGGAAAATGCAAATAAAAGCCACAATGAGATTTCACCTCACACCAGTTAGGATGGCCAGTATCGAAAAGACTAAGAACAAGAAATGTTGGCGAGGATGTGGAGAAAGGGGAACCCTCCTACACTGCTGGTGGGACTGTAAGCTAGTTCAACCATTGTGGAAAGCAGTATGGAGGTTCCTCAAAAAACTAAAAATAGAAATACCACTTGACACAGGAATTCCACTCCTAGGAATTTACCCAAAGAATATAATTTCTCAGATTCAAAAAGACATATGCACCCCTATGTTTTTTGCAGCACTATTTACAATACCCAAGATATGGAAGCAACCTAAGTGTCCATCAGTAGACGAATGAAGAAGAGGTGGTACATATACACAGTGGAATATTACTCAGCCATAAGAAAGAAACAAATCCTACCATTTGCAACAACATGGATGGAGCTGGAGGACATCATGCTCAGTGAAATAAGCCAGGCAGAGAAAGACAAGTGCCAAATGATTTCCCTCATTTGTGGAGTATAACAACGAAGCTAAACTGAAGGAACAAAACAGAGCAGACGCACAGACTCCAAGAAGAGACTAGCGTTTACCAAAGGGGAGGGGTGGGGGAGGGCGGGTGGGGAGGGAGGGAGAAGAGAATTTAGGGGTATTATGATTGACACACATGGTGTGGGGGGCATCATGGGGAAGACTGTATCACAGAGAAGACAAATAGTGACTCTGTAGCCTCTTACACTGATGGACAGTGACTGCAATGGGGCATGGGGGGGGACTTGATACTATGGGTGAATGTAGTAACCACATTGTTTTTCATGTGAAACCTTCATAAAAGTGTATAGCAATAATACCTTAATTTTAAAAATCAGAAAAATAAAGTTAGCATGCAGTAGAGTGAGGTGAACCCACTTGGTCAAACTTGCCTGGAGTCCAAACATGCCAACATGTGACTCTTCAAGGAACCTATAGTTTCTTTGAGGGAAAAATAAACGTGTGTGCATTAAACAGTTAAATCACACAAGAGGGGCTGTGGGGCCAATGGTCTGATGAGTCTACACCACAGGCTCACTTAGGTAACACCACAGTATTAACATCAGGCCAGACTCAAGACAGAGTGACTCCTGACATCAAGATTCACGGGAAACGGAGCTCCATGTGAGTAAACTGCAGATAAACAATTAAGTAGAATGGGGACCTGTCCTGGGGTCTGGGGGATCACACAGACAGACCTTGGCTCTCTGGTCTAACACTCTGACATTTGCCTCTGCAGCAGCTCCCCTGCCTCCTTTCTAAGAGAAGAGTTTTCCTCCCAGCGATCTAGTTTGTCTTAGCAACAAGCAGCTGGTAAATCCCGGGAGCGACATGGTGTGCTGCAGAGAGGTATCAAGGGGCAAATGCTTATTCCTTCCCACCTTATGCTTTTGTGCCCGCTGGGATTTTACTTGCAGTTCCTCAGGACTGGTCTTTGGTGCTGAATGACAGTTTTGTTTTGCACGGTATGTGTGCGTGCATATACATGCATGCACGTGTGTTGTGGGAGAAACATACATATGTGTCATCTGTAAAGGTACTGCAAACCCCCAGTACCCCATCAATGGTGTGAGGAGGGATGAGTCAGGCGGGAAGAGCATTTCCTGACTGCCCACTCACAGGCACGTTGCCAGAAGGTTTTGTGTTATTCTCCAGGTTCTAGTGTTCAGATTCATATAAAAGATGATATTGCTTCTGGAAGCTGGGCTTATGATACTTTTTATAAGAATTAGGGTGATGAACTACAAGACTTTAATCTCCTGAGGGCAGGGACATGTCTATTTTACTCACCATTGTATACCAGCATCTAAGACACTACCTGGCATGATGTCAGGACCTAATAAATATATGCGGAAGGAATAAATGAATAATAAACGAATGTAATGTTTTGTATTTATTGAATCAGATCCTCCCCGTGAATCACTGCTCTCCTGGCTCACTGAGAAGCTGGCTACTTAGATTGCATTAAAATATGGGACATTTTTAGAACCAAGGCTCTTTGACCCATTAGCAATCCAGTCTTTGGTATTTTTTTGGGTGTGCACATATATAATTCAGTCAGCAAGTATTTATTGAACTCTACTGTTTGAATACTAATAAAGGGAATTGGGGATGTTACACTGAACAAGCAAACAAGTTCTTGTTCTCATAGAGCTTACATTCTTATAGGTGAAGCAGCATAATAAATAAATGTCCAATATGACTGGTGATAAATGCTCTGATGAATCAGGGAAAGGAGACAAAGAATGGTGGAGAAGTACTATGTATGTGGTGTGATCCCAACCATCTCCCTTGAGGAAAGTGTTGTCCAAAGCTGAGGGTCAATTTAGTGAGGATTTTATGAGGTTTGCTTCTATTAAAAGCTGAAAAGTTTTCAAGGATTTCGGTGGCACCCAAATCATAAAGATTTGGGGAAATTATTCAATGAGTGTCTGGTGGGATAAAAGGATGGCAAAAATGATTAAGAGAGTGAACTTGTAGAGGAAACGATGGAGGGATTATAATACCCGAGATGCTCTGAGCCCTTAGCCCTTCATCACCACAAGACTACCAGGCAGCTGCATCATTCTCACCCCACGTCCATGAGCAGCAAGGCCCAGACAGATCAAATGAGTCGCCGGAGCCCCTCTGCTAGTGGGGGAAAACCCGGTACTGAGCCCAGGTAGTCCGATTCCAGGGCCAGTCATTACATGATTCCCATACAGAGTTAAGAAAGCTGTCTCTAGAATCCATTTTTTAAAAAAATTACCAATGTACTGCTTCTTTGAAGAGTATAGTGAATTGTAGGATCTAAATATTTGAGAACTTTTTAAAAAACAAAGCTACAAAATGTGCCACAGGAGGCTTTGAGGCTAGGCCTTTCTGTTGGTGAGCTCCCTGGCCTGCAGCCGCCGCTGGGTCTCTGTGCTCATGGTCTCCTGCCTGGAATGCCCCCCCCCCTGGGCTCTCCGTGTGGCCGGCTCTTTCTTACTCATCAGTCAAGCTTCAGCTCGATGTACCTCTGCAGAAAGGGCTTCCTTGCCCACCCTATTCCTGGCGGCCCCCCACTCCCTAGTCACCTGCTATGCTATTCACCCTCTTTTTATTTTCTTCCCAGCCCTGATCACTGTTTGAAAGTTCCTGCTTGTCAATGATGACTTGTGGCTGTTTCCCCTCTTGAAAGGTAAACGCCACGAGGTCAGGGGCAGAGGCTGCTTTGTTTCCCGAAATTTCTCCGGAGCCTGATTTCTGTCTGGTACCTCAGAGAGGCTTCAAGAACATTTGACTGGATTAACGCATCCCCTGGGGCGTGCGGCCTCGGCTCCCAGAGGGTTTTACTTCTGCAGAGGATCATGCTCCCGGCAGCATCTGCCCACCACTCTGCGCAGAAGGAGAGCGCCAGATGGAAAAGCAGAGATCCGTGCTGCAGGCCTGAGGAATACTTGCCAGTAAGCACCCAAAATGAGCTCTGAGGACTGCCAGGAGCTGGGTAAGAAGCCTGTTTGTCGGGACACCGATCTGGAGAGCATTTCTATAGTTAGGTATGCACGAGGTCATCGTTTGAATTTTATATGAATCTCCTTGTTTAGATCTTGTCTGGCTCCCACCTCACTGTGGATCTGATTCTTGCAGTGGTTTATCCCCCGTCTTCCCCACCAGAACATAAGGTCTGTGAGAGCAGGGGCCCAGCTGTCCGTTATGCCCCTGGATACTCACTGTAGAGAATCATACTAAACACAGAGTAGCTGCCCAAGAAGCATTTCATGGCTGGGCCAACAAGGTGACCAACGCTCAGCTGCGTCTGCAGACAGAGGCGGGCGAAGGACCTGCATGCAGCAAATGTTCACCGAGTCCCTGCGCGACCCAGGCCCTTGTCCACGGGATCATACTTCTCATTTGTTTACCTTGTTAAGCTGTGAGTTTTGGGAGCCTGACTTCTAAGAAGCTGAAATCCATAGAGTAGAAGATGCCTTTCTTCTTCCACATCGTGAAATCAGGTCTTACTGGGGAAGTGGTTCTTTAAATGAGGTTGGGTTTTGCTGGGATCCTCAAACTTTAATCAATTCACTGAGGTCTGTGTTACGACCTGATATTGCCGAATAAAATTAATGATTTTATATGATGCCAGAGCACACATGAGGATCAATAGAGAATTCTAACTGAAGCCTCGGCCACTGCTTCGCATATAGGATCATTTCCATTTATCATCTCAGTTCAAATTTATCTGTATTAGAGCCAAAAACACAATTTCCAAACAGAAGACTGGAGATGAGTGCAAATGAAGTGAATTTGGAGGAGGTTGTTCCAGGTGTGTACAGCAAGGTCGGCCTGAGTCAGTCAGACAGATATGAGAAAAATGCAAGTTGGCACCGTGGCACGTTTGAGGTCGGAGCAGCAGACATTGTTACGAGCACTAGTTCAGGCAATCCGCCCCAAATCCTGAGCTCTGCATAGCCAAGGACTGCACGTTGCTTAGGGACACTTAAGAGGCATGGTGTAGAGGTCCCTTTATTATATACCCTGGTCCCAAATTACCTTGTTAGGTACCCAGTGTGAGGAAGATAGCATTTATGAGAACATTCTTGAAGGTTTGGTAACAAATAATAGTCTTTTCAGCAGATTCTGTGTGTAAATAGGGCCAGTTCTAAAGAAAAATGAGCTTCCTTTTAAAAACTGTAAAATGCTAGAGCCATTGCACATACCTGGCTGGGCCATTTAGAAGGGCCTGGAAGCTGTTCTCTCCCGAGGGCCTATGTGCACACATGTCTGCAGCGGGAAAGGAAGTGGACTCTTTACAGTGTATCCTTGAGGGATTTTTCCTTCCTTCTATACAGAGTCTGTACTCAGGTCAGCACATCATTCTAAGACATTCACAGGACTGAAAGGAACAGTCAAACCACTTTCAAAGGGGTACAGGGGCCGAAACCCCGCAGTGAGGGCACAGGTTGGTCTCAGTCCCAGCTCTTATGCTCTGGGCATTCACTTCATCTCCCTGCAAGGTGGTGGGTGGGGCCCTGACCAGGGCCTGCAAGGCGCTCCCAGTCCGGCTGTCTGGTCAGCTGCCAGGACCCTCCCCGACTCACGTGCTGTGCCTGGCAAGGGAGGAAGTCAGCGCTGGCCCCCTGCCTCTGAGTTCACCTTCAGACCCCTCCTTTCGCAGGTGTGCAGCCACACTACCTCCAGCTAAGGCTCGAGGTGGGGCTGTTTACGAGCTGAACCCCCTTTTCCCCACCAGCAGCCCCGCCTAATGCGACGTCTAGAGTTCCCGCTTCCTGCACTAGACATGAAGGCAGAGAAAACATGCAACAGTTAGTGGTGTTGCTTATGTATTTCTTTTAGTATAACTGAAAGTTCAGTATAAACAGTGTTTCTTGAAGATCTGCACTTGAGGTTCCTTCCTCAACAGGCACAGCAGTGCTTTTGAAAATGGAGTTTTGGGGCTCCCCAAGATGCGCTGATTGAGAACTTCGGGGGGCACGTGTGGGCCCTAAAACCAGCATTTTAAGCCAAGCACTGCAGATCTGCTTACGTATGCTAACATTTGGGGGCCACTGTCTTAGAAGAAGGGAGGCACACCTGTGGGCAGCTCCGCCTGCTGTTCCTCTACTGACCATGACTCATCCGTCATTTATTCTCAGATGTGTCACCATCTACCCTGCGCCAGGTACAATGGGGAGCAGAACTCAAAGCAGCTGCTCTCAAGGAGCTTGTGGTCTAGTAGGGGGAAGTGGACGATACACACATGCAAAGGTATAATAAGCAAAGCAGTGAGAAAATTCCACCAAGTGAAACAGGCAAGTGCTGGAGAGATGTGCCCTTTCAGATAAGACAGGCCGAAGGGCTACTGAAGAATGATATTTGTGCAGACTGAAAAGAAGACCTACAAGAAGACCCCTGAGTTGGCAGAAGGACACTCCAGGCAGTGGGAACAGTAGGCACAGCAGGCCCTGGAGAGGGAGTGCGCTGGACGTGTTTGAGGAACAGCAAGAGGCTGGGCTGGCTGCTGTGGAGCAAATGAAAAGAAAGTTGCAGGAGATGATCAGGGCGCAGCGCCTCCAGGCCTTGCAGGCCACGGAGGGACTTGAGATTCCACTGGGTAAAATGGGAAGCCCTTGGTGGAATTTGAACAGAGACCTTACGCAATTCAAATGGCTACTACCGTGTAGCTTGTTTGCTTTATTCCTAGGCTGCCTCATATTCTAGAGTCTGGATTCAGGGGAGTGGAGCAATGATCCGTGGTGAAAACACATTAAGTCTCTATTCTCATCCCATTCGATTGTCCCTTGTTTCTGCTGTGACTCCCTGTTCCTGGCTGACTTCCTGAGGGCAACATAAAGTAGGTGTTTTGCTTGAGAATTGGGGCAAAGAGTAAAAAAGCTTTGCTAGGGAAGGCATGCCCAGAGAGTCTCCATTTATTTATTTGATCCGTCTTTAATGACCCTGTCTTTAATGAGCACGCAGGATGTGCAAGTTACTGGGCTACTGTGCACACGTTATTTTGTTTATTCTCCCAGCAGGACCGCAGTGGGGTCCCCGATCACCACCTTATGGATGAAGAAATGGGGCCTTAGGAGCAGTTAGTCAGTCAGTCGCGGGAAGTGATGGGGCCTGAACTCAAAGACAGAATGGTGACAGCAAAGCCAGTGGTTTTCCCTCTGCACCAGAGGAGGGAGAAGGGAGCTCTGGAGCCAGTCTCTCTGGGTTCAAGTCCTACCTCTGCTGCTTGCTGACCATGTGACTTCAGGCAAGTTAGTTAGTTTTCTGCCTCAATGTCTGCATCTGTGCAATGGGGACAGTAAAAGTGTCCTCCTCACTGGGTTGTCATTAGAACGAAACGAGCTGATGCATTAAATCACTTAGACAGGGTCTGGCACCTCAAAGCTCCAATTATCACCTTGACTACAAGAGGCTGCTTGAAGGAACTTGGAACTTCCAGCTTGTACAGGGCATAGACACCATCCCAATAATGTAGACATATCACGAGGAAAAAGCCTCAGGTTTATGATTTGGTGGTTCTAAGAAATAGATGTCAGCTCAACTTAAAGGCGGAGGTGTAGGCAGCCCTGGCCGAAGCAGACCAGCCAGCCCAGGTAGGGGGTGCGCTCTCTGTTGCTGGCTCGCCAGGAGCTCTGTGGGGGGATTCAGGGACCCTCTGAAGGGCTGACCACATGAGAGCTTCAGAGGTGTTCTCCTGAGCAGAAATTCCATGATTCTTTCCAATGAGAGGAAACAGGCTGCCGAAGGCCTGGACTGGCTTTGTTTTCCTTGCTTAGTGTCCTGTTTTTTCCCCTCTACTGTACTGTATGGTGGTGTCTTCAGGCAGGGCTTGAACACACAGATTCATGATAGCCAATATCATGCCTTTTTTGGTTAATGATGCCTGCTTGGCTCCTGCAGGACTTTACATTTCGGGTCCCTAGCCACCTCCTTAGACATGCTGTCATCTAGGCTACAGGAACATGGAGAGACAGATTAATAATTAGGGTAGAACATGGCTTCCTGACCTTGGTGCATAAGACTGACTTCTGATCAACTCTCCCGAGGGGGCTCCTTGCTGTGTGTACATGGATGTACACAGCTGAGCATATGTGGAATTCCATCTGGACGCTTTGGTGCAGCAACTATTGCTGAATAAACATGGTATGAAAACATTCTTTGTGGCTTTGTCCTGACAGCCCTTCTCTTCCTTCTAAACATCATGCTTTGCAAGTGTTGTGTCTGGAGGAGCACTTTTTTTTTTTTTAAACTCCCTCTATTTTTCAATGCCTGGGATGTTTACTTCCTCTTCAAAACAGAGCATAGCATGTTCCTGCCACAGCTTGTTGGGAAAGAAAATTTCTCTGTCTGGATGTCCAGACAATAGGCAGATTTCTTTGTTCACAAGCCTGTTCTATTGAGATGCAACCACACCATGAGTGACTGTGGACACACAGAGCTATCCATGAGTCTACTGTGACGCAACAATAAGGACTGCTTTGGCAAATCCCTGTTTTTGAGTGGCAATTTCTTAAAATATTTCCATCCACTTCCTAGCTCTTCTTATCTATTCTCACAACAGTCAGAAAAGTCTTCTCATGCTGCAAATATGACCATTTTTTCCCCCAAAATTTATACTCTTTAATAATTTCCATGTGCTCTTTGGCTTAAGACCATAATTTGTATCACAGAGGCACATGTGATCACTCCACCCTACAGCCTCGGTCTCCACCATGCTCTTCCTGGGCCTCGGTGCTGCAGACACACTGGCCTTCAGGGCCTCACATCTGACATGACCCGCTGGGAGCCGGGCCCTGGAAACACGCTCTCCTTTGCCTGGGAACTCTTGGTCTCATCTACCTAGATCCTTTGGATCTCAGCTCAAGTGACATTTCTTCAGGGAAGATGTCCCGTTCCAGAACCCTGTCGGGCCTCCTGATAACATCACATCCCCTCCATTGCAGCATTTGCCACAGTTTGCATTAATTTGATTAACTTATTTGTCTTCTTCCTTCAGGGCAGGAACCATATCTATTTTTACCATCGGGGAACCCACTGCCTAGACAATACCTGACATATAATAGAGATGTACTTTATATGTGTTTGTATATTTTGAATAAATGAATAACTTCTCTTGTAAGGAGGTTCACTGCCTACTCAGTTTGCTCCTGAGACTTGTAGGCAGACAGTATTCCCACGTGTCCACAGCAGGATCCAGAGCAGGCGTCCAGGCACATCTTCGCAGCCATGCGTTTATTCACCTCCTGGCTGCTTCTCCTACTAACTGCTTTTGCAGACGTTTGTGAAGATAAAGGCCTTGGCCATATCAGTGCATCTTTTCTCCCAGTTCAACCTGCCAGTGAATGACTCCAAAAACTAATGGGCCAGTCTCTTTAACGATGGTGATGATTTCACTGCTGGCGATTTTTCTATTAGATTTATAAAACTGAGTCAAAATGAAAGAATTGCCTTGGGGCACAAGTATTGAAGACAAACAGTGAATTCAGAGACAGATCCCAACAGCACTGTCTAGTGTATATTATGAGCAAGCACCAGTAAAGGTGACGTAGGTAGAAAGAATCAAAGAATGAAAAGCCAAACTTTTTGATAGGAACCAAGTTGGTATGAAAGGATCCACGGGACTTCCAGTCAGACCAGCCTAGTGCTGCCACCGGTAAGACCCGAACAAAGACACTGGCACAGTAAATTCAGGTACCATCTGTTACGTGACTACCAGACACATTCCACGCAATGTCTTCAATCCTTACAATAAACAGGAAAAAGAAGCATTGTTACTTCCATTTCACAGTTGAGAAGACAGACACTCAGAGGAAAGATAACTTCAAGTCCTATTTAGAACTCTGGTTTATCTGATTGCAAAGCCAAAGAGTTTTCCAACCAGACACTTCATCCTACCAGCCCTCTGTCAATATCTCCACCTGTGAAATGTGGCTACTGCCACGCAGAATTGTTGGGACAATTATCTCCATGTGACAACAACATATGGAGAGTGGGGCTCCCACTAGGCTTTTCTTAAATGTTATTTTCTGTCTTCCCTATTTCTTACCAGCTGCTAAGTTCCTTACAGATTTTGTTAGGAACTCCTAAAAATGGGTAACCACTGTGAGATTCTGATTTAATACGGGCAATCCAAGTGAGAAACATACTTCACGAAGGACGGTCGCTTCATCGTACACCGACACTGCCAAGTATTGTTATTCCCATCTGAGTCCGAGGCAAAGCACGATGAGCCAGTTTCCCAAGGGACATCGATTCAGAAGAGGACCCACATCCAGGTGTCTGGACTGCAGGCCAGGAGGCTTCCCAACACCACATGGTGCCGAAGCACACAGGGCAGGGGTTGGCTTCTGGGGCCTCCACTAATATGAATCATATCAGTAATGACAACGGCTAACTCCTCCCGAGCGCTCAGGCTGCACTGGTATCACACTATATACTTCGTATGAATTATCACATTAACTCACCAAAGCAACTCTTTGGTACATGCATAAGGTTGACCTCCCTTTACAGATGACAAAACTAAAGCCCAAGAAATTGAGCGACTTTTTCTATACTAGGCAGAGACTTCAGCCAGCACCTGACTGTAAAGCCTTGAAGCAAATGTATAGCTACCATGAGACAGACAAATACTCCACAGAGTTCTGTTTAAATGTGGAAGTGGACGATGCTGACCTTGAATTGTCCCAGGACAGCCGTTCATCTGCTAGACCTCAGAGGTCCTGACCAAAAGCAACAGTCTTCTCTGTGGCAGGATTTTATGGTATCATTTCAAAGGGATCCGCAACTGATCACTTGCTTTTTCCCAGAGCACTGAATATACTCCTCAGCTCTGACCATTGTTTATAACAGATTCAGGTGCCCACCTCTGCCTGCATGTGAGATTCACCCAGGGAACCTCAAAACGTAGGACTCCTAGGGCCCACGTCCAGAGAGTCTGATTCAATAGGGTGGTGGCAGGGGCGGCCCTGAGTATTTGCCACAGGGGATGTTCGTGAACAGCCGGGGTAAAAAACCTACTGACAGGGTTGTGAGAGCATGCCTTTCTCTCCCCTGCCAGTCGGTAGCTGCTTAAAACAGGGAAAAGTCTTCTTCATCTTTTAAGCTCCTGTGGGTTGATAACAATGCCTAAAATGTTGGAGGCAGTTTCAAGGGGCAGGTTAGAGCCTGGACTTTGGAGTCAGGCAGCCTGGGCGCAAGCCTTGACCTACCACGTATCAGCTGTGTGGTTTGGGGCCGGTACTGTGCCAGTCTGTGCCATGTTGCCTCATCCATAAAAGAGATGATGCATAGTGCTTATATCAGGATGTTCCTGTGAGATTTATGTGAGGTAGTATCTAGAAAGTAGAGCACAGGATCTGGCATCAATGCCAGCCATATAGGCGGGTAAAAAGAACCTCAGTCAAGATGGCACTATGAATGCCTTTAGGTGACTGCTGCTGTGGGGAGTTCAGCAAGGGACACGAAAAATAATACCAAGTCCAATTCACTGAGTATTGATAGGCATTACGCTAGGTATTTTGTAAACATTGGTTTTCCACCTAAATACTTTGATATACGGAAATACACTAGTTAAGTAAGTGAAGGTCACCTATTGGACAATTATCAGTGCCAAGATTGGAACTCAAGTTCATGTGGCTTCAGAGCCCATCCTTTGCACTTTATTGCTGAGACTTCTATAAACGTTCATTCCCACAGACATTCATTCAGTCAGCAAGTACCTACTATGTGCTTACTCTGCTCTAGAAACTGTTCTGGGTACTAAAGATATAGGAATGAACAAAATAGAAAAAGCCTCTGCTTCCTTGTTGCTTAGAATCTCTAGTGTCAAAAGACGGGAATAAGTAAGTCGATATCAAATGTGTCAGGTAAAGGTAAATGCTGTGCTATGGAGTAAACATAAAGCAGGGTGAACGGAGCTGGGGGGTGAGAGGGGGGGCAGGGAGCCGGAGGGAGAGAGACCGATTTTAGATAGGCCAGGGAAGGCCTCTCTGATGAAGAAACACTTGAGTGATGGATGTGATAAGACATAATTGGATTTAGATTCTGGATATTTTTAGGAGGTTAGGCCCGGACGATTTGCTGCAGAATTGGAAGAAGGATATGAGAGAAAGAAGGAGATAAAGGATGGCCCCCAGGTTTGGGGCGTGAGTAAGGACAAGGATGGAGTTCTCTGTTGCGGAGCTGGAGAGGAACGCCGGACACACAGGTGCTCCCCGAGAGGAGGTGAGGAACTCTGCACTGAGACCGTGTGACAGTCCCGAGAGGGGATGCTGGGCAGGGGTTGGGTGAACAAGTCTGCATTTTAGGAGAGAGGCTGGAACTGGAGATATCACTTGAAAAGATGGCATTTAAGGCCTTGGGACTGGACCGCCCGGCCCCGGGACAAGGCCCAGGTGAAGGAGAGGGCCGGGGGCAGAGGGGGGCTTCAGTATCTACGGTTCAGGGAGACCAGGAGCCGGCAGGGGAGTCTGGGAAGTAGTAGCCCGTGCGGGAGAGGGAGGCAGAAGGGGCGCGCCTGGAGGCCGCGACAGTAGGCTGGCAGGCAGGGAAGTAGGACCCGCGACGCCGACGCCCTGGGAGCCGGAGCACCAGGAACCCTGCAGAGGCTGCAGACCCGCCGGCGAGCTGGGCCCCGGGGACTCTCCCAACAACGACTCCCTGGGGGACGGAGAGAGCCGGCCAGAGGAAGAGGCGGAGGCTGTGGCGGATGAGGCTTTGAAGGCACTGTTCTGACAGGAGGGACAGGGGATGGGACAGTAGCCGGGGGGACAGTGTCACGGGGTGAGGAAGGACAGGGAGGGGATGGACAGCATGTATGCAGACTGCCCAGAGGACAGACCTGGTGCCGATGGGGAGAGGGGCCATGTGAAGAGGGGCCAGGGGCGGGACCGGGCTCAGTGGAGCGCTGGCCTTCAGTGACAGCAGGGACAATTCATCTAACGTACATGAAACACACACACAAAAAATTAAAACGTAAAGCAATGTCAAAGAATGTGAGGATTTGTCTCACTTGATCCCTGTGATAACCCTGTTAGGTGGTGTGACATCACTTCCATGTTACAGAGGATCACCATGCACGCCGGGGAAAGACTATCGATGTGGGAAACACTTTAAACTGGTGATGATGAGACAGTGAGTAGTAGGAAGCTGTGGCTGGAGGTGCATTTGATGCAGACCCGAAGGGTGGGCTGGTTCTGTAAGTGTGGAAGGGGCTGGGATGAGAAGTCCAAAAATGCAGAAAAAAAAAGAATTCTATACAAAGGCACAAAGTATAGTAATGAAATCTTTCCCAGCACGTATCTTGGAACCAGACTGTGTGGGTTCTAATCCGAACCCTTGCAATGAACAGCTGTGTGACCTTGGACATGTTACCCAGCCTCTCTGTGTCTCGGCTTCCCCATGTATAGAATGAGGATAACAACAGTGTTTACCTCGCAGGGTTGTTGTGAGGAACACACACGGTGAAACTGTGCCCAGAAAACAGTACGTGCTATATATTTTTCTTATTATTTTCTTCTTATATTATTATTTATGACATAACAAAGGAGTTAGAAAAATGTGTTTTTTCTTCCCCTGTGTGTGTGTGTAGACTTCCCAGGAAGCCTGCTTTTGGGGGTCACTGGAAGATACTCTGCTTCCAGAAGTTTCCTTCTCTTCAGGAGCATTATCAAGAGAGGCAGGCAGGTTTGCTCATTCGCTCTCCCCCTCAGGCCTTCATTCAGGAAGAATCTGCTGCTTGGGCATCTACTCAGAGCCCAGCTCGGTGCGGACCTGGATGCAGAGGCTGAAGGCAGACAGTGCGGAATCCCTGCGCCCAAGCTGCGCGGGGCCCCCAGGAGAAACGTGAAAACCGTGCGTTTTGCTGTCATCTGCAGGCTCTTCCCACCCTGGGACTCAGGTCATGCACCACGTAAGAGGCAAAGAGCACTGGCTTTTGATTCAGATAGTCTGGGCTCGAGGCCTGGCTCTGACGGCTCACTCACTGCGGCTCAGGGCAAGTTGGTGTGTGTGCCGGTGTCCTCGCCTGGAACGTGGAGGTGAGAGCGTCCCGTGCAGGAGACGGTGCGCGGAGCAGGGGAGACGATGCGGGCCCGGCCTCAGCACACGGCCGGCGACCCCAGGCCGGCAGTGCCGCCCTGCTTCCCCTCGTCACTTCTTCTTCCCACTGCACTGTGGCCTGTGTGACACCACCGCCGTCCCTGCAGCGCTGAGGAAGCCTTCCTGGGAGGGCTTAGTGAGGCGGGTGCGAAGGGATGAGGGGGTTTGCGGCATGGACACACGGCAAAGAGCCGGGAGGGGAAGTGGCCAGTGGCAGGGCACGCCACCCTCACCCCTTTAGGGGAAGGAAGAGCTTTTGTCCAGTCATTGCACAGCCCCCCAAAAAGCGCCCTGCCGCACCCAGTGCTGAAGGGGGCTGCGCGATATCAGGTAAGGGTCCCCACACTTCCCTGGGCCTCCTTTCCCGGGGCCTCCTTCCCCCTCTGTCCCGTCTGGAATGGCTTCTTTCTGGCTGTGATGGGGATTCTCTCACTCTCATCCTGAAACTGCTCTGCTGGACAAATCCTTCCCCACCGCGGGGAGGGGAGGGTGGGTCCTCCCTTAATGAGGTCCACAGAGAAGGGAAGGCAGTCCTCTCAAGCCCTGCTTGCATTATCCCGGGGGCCCTTCCCCTACTCCACGCCTGTAACTGCTTACTTTAAGTAGAGCATGGTAGGAAAATCAGACCCCTCAAGTATGGCCACAGAAACTTCCCCAGTCAGCAATGGTTAAAACAACTTGAATTCAGGTAGGAGTTCATGCTTTGCAGAAAGTTTTTCACATATGTTCTATAAATGTATCTGTACAACAGTCTTGGTATTTGTTGTCTTTTCATTTAATAAAAATTTACTGAGTGTCTATTAAGTACTTGGCACTGTTGTAGGGCCGGGGTAACATGGAGAACACAATTACGTGCTCTGTCCAGCAGGGAGACAGATAGGAACAAAACAGTGACATCAGCCTGTTCACAATGACAAACTAGCACAGTGAACAAGCAACGCAGTTCTTAAAGAGCCGTGAGCAGCCAAGGGTCAGCGATAGCGGGAAAGCCAGGCAGGGGTCAGAACGTGGGAAGCCATCCAAAAGTTTTAAATGAGAGCATGTTTGTATTTGAGGCGGTGGGGTGGTAATGCGATCCCATTTTTAAAAATTATTTTGCCTGCAATATGGAGAACCAAATCTCCATCTGGTGAAGAAATGGACTTGAGGGTGGAAAGCGAGAGAGGGAAGGGAAAAGAAATATCTGCGGACCATGTATTGTTGGTTTACCCTAGGTACAAACATGTTATACCCTGTAATGTGCTTAGAAAATGTCTTGGACACAGTAAGCACAATACCAGTGGAGGCCGGCGATGACTGATGAATGCTGCAATTATTACCATCACTCTGTGTATGGCATTCTGGGTGTATTTCTTTGCAACCACCCTATGGAATATCATCATCCACGTTTTACAAATGAGGAAACGGAGGCTCAGAGAGGTTAGATACCCAATACCACCCAGGTGGTCTGTGGTGGAGATAGGATTCAAAGCCCATGATCTTCCTGTGTTGAGAAAACAGTACCACGACAAAGCTGGGAGGAAAGCTGTCTGTTAAGTAGGTAGTTCAACCCCCAGGAAGCCCAGGAATTGTTAACGCTCTTAACGTTGTTCCAGAATTACCCTTATTTGTACGTACTTGATTTTCACAGGGATAGACACAAATTATTCATTCTCTGCCTTTCCAATTAAATAAAGTGTGAAGCTAATAGCTATAACTTTTCCAGAATAAAGGGTGACATGATTGCCAACAGTATGTATACAAAGAAAAACATAAACTCAGATTCATCCTGACATGGTTTTCTCCTCAAAGTCTAAATAAGTGTAACTAGTTTAAACCACTGATGGTTCTGCGGAAAGTACTCATTACTTAAGACAGTGTAATAAAGAAAGAAAACCTGAATATCTAAGAAAGTGCCTGGGGCATGAGACACAAAAATGGACAGCACCTATCATGTATTAAGCTTTACTAGGAACTTTAATTATCACATTTAATTCTCAACATCCTCGGAGTAAGTCTTTTTGTGTCCATTTTATAGATGAAATTGGGCACAGAGCAATGCAGTGACTTTGTCTTGCTTGCTGGGCCTTTTCCATTAGGCCTTGGTGCCTCGTGCAAGATGTTAATGTCTGGCAGATACTATTATCCCACCCATGGTCTATATGAGGTTGAAATTTAAAGACATGTCTCCCCACTTCCACCCCTAAATCTGGCGATAGTTGGCAAATCAGAGATTGTTTTGACATGGGTAAAATGGGATTTCCATTTTGATGGATTAAATGAGTTAAATCTGATTAAAAACAGTTCACTGAAGTTTGTGTTGTGGTGGTGTTTTGTCTATGTGATCGGATCTTTAGTCTGATTAATATACAAAGCACCACTGGACAGACGGAGCATTTGGGTTTTCGAAGTCCACTCTGGGAGGGGAGGATAGAAGACCAGTCAGAAATAGAAAAGCCATCTCAGCAGCTTTCTGTATGAGTGTAGGTCTTTTGTATTTGTAAGTCCTGCCAGAGATGTCTGCCTATGCTATCCCCCTATCTTTCTAAGTCCCTCTCCATGAGGGAGGGAAGATTTCTCAGTGGGTCTCCATTCGCCACCAATAAAATTTTTAAGGGAAGTTTCCAGTTGAGAAATAGCTACAAAATATCAACATGTATGAAAAATACCATCCTCAGTTTCAATTCAAGGGTGATCCCAAACTTCCCCTCTCTTTTTCTGGGGGTACTGATGGAAAACACCAGATGGCATAATAAGTGCTTCCCTCATTTCCTGTGCACAGCCCCCAGCCCGGGCTCCCACTCTGAGGAGGAGAAACAAGGGCGGGTTTTCAGAACAGGCCACTCACCAGCTCAGGTCCGGAAGCATGTGGCTGGGCTGAGGGGGCAGGACCTCACCATCCTCAGCCCTCTACAGTCGGTACAGCTTCTAGGACAGCCGCACAGGCTGCAAAGCAACCAGCCAGCTGCTTTTCTTGAAATGGCTCTTTTTCACGGATGTGTCAGATCAAAAGAAACAGGCAAATCACACACTAAGATGCACAACCAGCTACCAACTCTAGAAATGTTGAAACCTGCCGTTCTTAGCTGGTGAATGGCCAGAATATTTACAAGGCACACAAATGTGCACACAGAAAGTACACACCCACGTATGCATAGCATGCTACGTTAGAAGGCAGCAGGCGAGGTCCCCCAAAAGAACAGGAAGGGGGCACTATTTGTGCAAGGCTGAGCTTGCCCTGGCCTTAAGGAGTAACTTAGGACCCCCACAAACCACATTTTCAGCAGGTGCTGAGAGGCAGCTGTGTTCCTGCTGCTCTGTACCCCAGGTTTGGACTCCATTCAAACCAATCCAACAACTAACACTCCACAGTCACATAGTAAGTCAGTCATTGTATTTTGCTAATTGCTTTCTTGGGCATGCACCAAGTTATTAAATGGACAGTGACAAAACAGAGAGAGCTTGGAGAAATGTACGTGGCGGCACCTACTTTTCTGGAACATAAGTTCCATTTACTTGTTTGCATATGAAGTAGAACAAGGGAAATTGGCAAAATATTTGTGGATTTTTTTCAGATCAGCTTTACCAGCTTTGAGATCACCTTCACCAGCTTTGAGATCACCTTCACAATATTATCCTGCTCTTCAGAAAATACTTCCCTTTCCTTGCAGAAGACAGACTGATTTTAGAAGCAGACCTAAGTCTGTCGGATTCAAGCTTGTGCAGGGACAACAGTCATCTCGTAGCTACGGAAAGCAGGACCACAGAGCCTGCAGGAAGTCACACACCAGCCCACTTCTCCCACCCGCCCAGACACTCTCCCCTCTCCGGTCTGTACCTTCCGTGTGGCAGCTGGAAGAGAGGATGGTATTCGGAGGTCTGAAGATGTAAGGCAGGTAACGAGAGAAGCATTTCATCTTCCAAAAAAAATACAAAATAAAAATCTAAATAAAAAACCAGTCTCCTGAATCCATAAGGATTCTTCCGGCCTTTGAAGCTGGCTACATCACCAGTATGTTTATGTAGGTCCTCTGCCAGATCTGCGGAGCTGGGAAGCCCGAGGAATAACTGGCGATGGGTCCCATTTTGCCAGCAGCGCCAGGAAACACTGCCTCACATTTCTGCATGCAGCTCAAACTCCGAAGCCCCCAGCCAGCCGGGATAGAGCGTCTTCATTGGCTGCGGCTCCCCGAGCAGGATTTGCTGAGTAAGTCGGTCCTGCCTGTAAACATGCGCTGAAATGCCCTGCCTGAAACCTCTACCTTTTCCCGTGCGGTCACTTTCTCTTTTAGCAACAGAAATCCAGCAGGATACGGGAGTCCTGAGGATAAGTGACCATCTCTTATTTAGCTGAGAGATCAGAGGAAACAAAGACAGTCCAGTGTCTGTCCCCGAGAGAGAGACGGCTGTCAAAGGAGCCTCTGGTGCAGCCACGGGTCTCAGGAATATTAAAGTACAGTGCAATGAAACGGGTCTCTGTCCTTACTTAATCTAGATTTAGTCCTATTTTGTTTTAATATGAAAGCCCAAACAATAGGACCATTTATCATTTAGGTGAAGCCAAAAGCCGGCCGAGGAGCCGGTGACGGGCTAACACTGACAGGTCCTGTGCTCCACGACAGCTTTTTATCTTCCCTCCCAGCCCTCACGCCGAGGCAATAACTTGGTTCTGAGTTATTTGCTGTACAGATTTAAAGCCACAACGCAAGAACAGAGACTAAACCCAAGGAAACAGACCCTTCACCAGCCCAGGTGCTCTGATGCCACATGGAAACATGAAAAAAGTAAGTTGATCCAAGGATTATAGGACTCTACCAAAACTCTCATTGAGATTTCCCACGAAAGGGAGAGAGGAGGATGCCATTAAACGACAGGCCTGATCACCAGATAGCATCACTTGGATTGGGGAACTGGCTTGATGGGACCCACGAGATAATAATGGCTTTGGAAACCTTAACACTGGCAGCCAAGCCCAAGACTTCAGTCTGAGGTTTGTAAATTCTGTCAAAGACACTCCTGTGCGTGATGGAGAGAAAGAGGGGAATGCCCTCCGTGTGCTGGGTTTGGAGGCACAGAGAAATGATTTAAATGGTCTTATAAAAGAAAACCAGTATTCCCCTGAGGGGAATTTCTAAAAATAAGATGCAACATGAAGTGTGCTTTGAGATCAGGGAGGATGATTTTTTCAAGCATTCATGGGTTCCCATCTTCACAAAAATATACTCAGCACTAGAGAAACGTGACGGTCTGTCCAGGAGAGCAAAGACGTAGATCTGCGAAATGATCATGTCAGTCCTCTCTGACGCGTGGACCGTTATGACGTGACGAGAAACTGCGGGCAGAGGCAGGACCCTGACCCGTCAGCAATCACATGGCCCGTCACTTCAGAGACCTGGGGCGGCCGGGCCATCCCAAGCACGGTGCTGCTTAAACAATGCCTAAATGGTTTGGGTCGGCTGTGTGGGAATCTCAAACTCAGGACAGGAGAGTGTATCCGGGGAGTCTTCTGGGAGATGGCACGCATCTAACCTCTCACCCACAGGGTGGGAGGGCATGGGTGTCAGAGTCAGTCGGACCCAAGTCTGAATCCCGGGGCCTTTGTTTATCGGCCAGGCACCTGTGAACAAGCGAACACCTGCGAGCCTGGGTGTTGGCATCCATACAGTGGGAACAGCAGCGAGGTTTTCCCTGGGCTTTCTTGGGTGAAGTGGAACAGCAAGAGCATGAAGCACATGGCACATGTGGACACCGGATGGCCTGTCCCCACCAATGCTGCTCCTGCCTTCTCTGAGCCTCCCAGGGCCTGTGCCACCCCAACAGCGGTGGAAGGGCGAGTGTGGTTAAGAGGCGGTGCTGTGATCAGCCAGGGTTTGAGCCTGCCTTTGGTTTTGATTCCTGTGTGATCTTGAGCAATTTATGTAACATCTGAGCCTCGTTACTTATCTAAGAAGGATTATAACAGAATCTTGAGTGATATTGTGAGGGCAAAACAGGATGGTTGATATGAATGGTTTAGCATGGTGCTTTGTAAGTTTAATTGTCACTCTCTATAATTGTAATACAAGCCTTGGATCGCAATGTCTTATTGTATTTACTTACTGATCTGGTCTAAACAATTAAATTATGAACTTCTTGAGGAAGATGTCAATGTCTAATTCTTCTTTGCACCCCCAGAGCCTCGCCCTGGTATTCATTACTATTAGTTGAGTCAGTAAATGAATGAATGGATGGATGAATCAACATATATGGGAGAAAGCTTCTGGAAGGTGTTTTCAACTATTTTTCTGGAGGTCCTCCATCACATAAGTGAACTGAATTTGAGCCCATCATAAAGCCAAAATAGATCAGTCAAACAAAAATGTTATGGAATAGTTCAATAGACATGCTTCAACTTTGCAAAATTCAGTCTTAGATAAACAGAAGACATTTAGTAAGCACCTTCTGAGTCAATAATAGGCACTTAGTAAATACTTCCTGAGTGAAAAAATATTCACTGACGGTGCTGCCCATAATCATCTTCAAAGAGCTAAGAACCAAACCAAAACAAACCAAAACACTGCTGCCTCCATTAGAAACAGAAAAGGGACTCGCACCTGAGCTCCAAATGGGCCATTCCAAACCAGCCTGGACGTCGGGGCCTCTGTTGAAAATGTCTTCTCCAATCCCATTGTAAAATGACTGCTTTAGCGCCAGGCCTAGGTGCCCTGTCTACCCACGTGCACAATGGGCAAGGGACAGAGAGAACAAATGTGGTCCCCGCATGCAACTGGTTCGCACAGCGCCCCTGGGGTTGTTCAGTGGGTTCCCACACCTCCTTGATTCTCTGAATTGCCCCATCTTACAGAAAACAGGCTCAGAGAAGATAGTAATTTATCTACAGACATATACCCCCTGAGGACACACAGTGTCTTTGTACGAGAATCAGGTGGGGACCTTGTGAAGAGTGCAGATCTCACAGCCCCCAGACTTCTGATTTGGAGTCTCTGAGGGTAGACAAGGCATCTGCATATTCAGTATACCGAATGATTGTTACTTTAGAGTTTGAGAACCTCCGGAGTAGGGTATTAAATGTCTCAGTTTGGCCTGAAGGGTCAGAATAGCAGAAAGTTTTCCAAGTACTCTTGTCTTGATTTGGCCACTTTTGCCCAACAATTGGTCGCCCCCCAACCCCTGATGTTATATCAGACAGCCAGCTGAGTGACGGGGATACACAATGTAATATTCTTGTTTCAAGGGAGTGCATTTTCTAGAAAAAAAGAAGATCTACCACATTATTCTAATATAGGATCATAGGGGTTCTGACACCAGGAAGAAGTTCTGAAAAGATTCTTTGGGACTATAAAGCCTCAAAAGATCAACGGTAGAGGTCTGTGATTTTTGCATTAGGCATTATTTACAAAAAGCTCCTGTTAAAAGGCAATTACTTACTAGGAGACATAGCAAATGAACAGTTAGCAGTCATTAACTCTGTAGGTGGAATTAGACTCTGCTCTATCTAATGTTGTCCCAGATAAGAGCAGAGCTACCCGGGGAGGAAGGAGTCTTTGTCAGGAGAGGGGAGACTCTGGGGCAGTGGCAGAGGGTCCAGAGGAAGAGTCCAAGAGCAGACAGTGGTCTCAGGAGGGAAGCCAGAAGCCAGAAGAGGGAAAGATAAAGATGACCCATTTTAGGTGCCACACGAGAAGGACCGTGGCATCTGGCAGGACAGATCCCAGAGACAAGAAATTCCCCAGATGACTTCCACATGCCAGGTTCTGACATCAAATAGCAAAAAAAAAAAAAAAACGGCAATTAATTGGAAGATTCTTGAGTGTTGCACCATGGACCAGGATGGCCAAGCTGTTCTTCAGGCTGACCTCCCGGTAGCTCGGAAGCAATCACTTTTGTCCTGCAAAGTCCCAGCTAGAGACCTTGACTTAGGGCCAATAGACTTGGGGTCCCCCAGCAGCCTGTCCCCACTGGTGCCGCTCCCGTTGCCGGCTCTCACTGAAGCCCAACTCTTCGGGGAAACTACACTTGATCAGTCCTTTTCAGCATGTTCTTACAACCTCCTTTGGGGCAAGTTTCATCATTGGTTTTTCATTTTGCTAAGAAGGAAACTAATCCTGGGGGCTGGAGGTGGGGGAATTCGCTTATTTAAGATCAATCAAGATGAGTCTGACCAGGTTTTCTTTCTAAAGTCAAAGCAAAGCAAACTCTTATTAATTCTTCCAGCCTTAAATAAAATGTCACACCTTCAGGGAGAGGTTTCTTAATACCTCAGACAGGATCAAATCCCCTGCTATAGACTCTCAAACTCCATCCTTCCCTTCCAAGATATTCATTCATCATTGAACATATTTATTGAGCATCTACTTATGTCAGGCTCTGTACATGGAGCTAAGGAATCAATAGTAAACAAGACAGATAAAAGACCTGCTTTCTTTGTCAGGAGAGAAAACAGAGGGCAGTAGTGAGGATCAAAAACACTGAAGCGGCAGAGGGTTTAGAATTCTGCGGGTCTCACAGTAAGTGTGGGTCAGTTACTTTGATTGTTGCTGCTAAATGTTTACCTCCCTTGCCAGACTCTAAGGGACAGGAGGGTAGAACTCGGACTTTGCTGAATCCTGAGTGGGAGGTTCACCGCCTGGTGTGCAAGAGGAATTTGATAAGTGTGCTGGACTGAATGGAGTCTGAGCTGAAGAGGGAGAACTCTGACGTGATCTCCATCTTCCCCCCGTACTCTCCAGCCAGTGTGTGAAATTCCCAAGTCGGTAAATTCTGATATGGGAGAAAGAGGAACCTCTACCTGGTTAGTTTCTTCACCTATTCATACAGTATGATATTTTTAGCAGCTATTAAATGCTAGGCATGCTTCTAGCTCTTAGAGATAGAGCAGCAAATAATATATTGAGGTTTAGCTCACTGAGTTTATATTCTAAAAGACAATAAACAAGTAAATATTATATCAACAAGGTTATTTCTGGGTATTTATCCAGAGAAAATGAAAGCACTGACTTATAAAGATGTATGCACCCCCATGTTCACTGCAGCACCGTTTACAGCAGCCAAGGCATGGCACAGCCCAAGGGTCCGCTGATGGGGGAATGGATCAAGAAGACATGGGGTGTGTGTGTGTGTGTGTGTGTGATGGAATATTATTCTGTCATAAAAAAGAAGGAAATCTCATTTGTGACAACATGGATAAGACTTGAGGGCATTATGCTAATTGAAATAAGTTAAAGACAAATACCATATGATTTCACTTATATGTGGACTCTGACAAAACAAAACAAAAAACTCTAAACTCAGATACAGAGATCAGATTGGTGGCTGCCAGAGGTAGGGGGTGGGGCAGTGGGCAAAATGAGTGAAGGGGGTCAAAAGTTACAAACTTCCAGTTATAAAATAAATAAGCTGTAACATGCAATGTAGGGCATGGTGACTATAGTTAATAACACTGTATTGCATATTTGAAAGTTGCTGAGTAGATCTTGAAAGTTCTTATCATGAGAAAAATTATTGTAACTGTGTGTGGTGACAGATGTTAGACTAACTGTGGTGATCACTTCACAACATGTACAAAGTTTGAATCACGTACATCTGAAACTAACATAACATTACATATCAATTATACCTTAACGTTTTAAAAAGTGGATTGAAGAAAATGAAATGGGGGTTGTGGTAGAGAGTGACTGCTTTGCTTGTATTGGAGAAGTCAGGGAAGGCTTCCCTGAGGCGGTGATATTTTAACTGAAGCCTAAAAGACAAGTTGCTGGCCAAGAAATGGTTTTGGTCCTCTGAACTGCAACCTGCAGTTTACCTTCTGAGCAATTTCCTCTTCTAATGTAATTATTTAACTACTTAATTATTTTAAAGTAATAGTTTATTTAGTCTTTGTTTCACTGCTCTAAGTTCCACGGGGCACAGATTGCATGGTCTTGCTCACTCATGCGGATGCTGAGAGGTCAGTAGAGATTCGATTCATATTCTGATTGGCTGTCTGGACTGACTGTTGGCACGTGACTAAAGCAACCAGGAGGGAGCAGCTGCTGGTCAGACTAACGGGGAGGGTGGCTCAGTTTAGAGCAGATGCTCCTGTGCAGCAAAGGAAGGAAGAAACCTCGCTGGTTATGACATATTTGGGCTCTCATTGAAAAGACTACAGAATGAGAAGCATAACAGAGCCAAGCACATTTTCCATCCACCTTCATGGGCTGACTCTCGGAGCACCTACAGATAGCAGACAAATAACATCTCCCTATTTGTAAGGTGATGTCATAGCAAGTAGGAAATGTTTAAATTCTAAGCCATTAAAATGTGACTTGATTTTAACAGATGTGCTAATATTATCTTAACAATAGTTGATACTATTACTATTGTTAATAGTTAATAATAGTTATTAATAATAATAGTAATAACTAATATAGTAATAATATCAGCCACCAAATCTGAATTCTTACTAGGTCCAGTTACTCTGCTAACTATTATTTCTAGAAGATCTCATTTAATCCTCTTTAAAAACTTGTAATAAAATAAATGTTATGATTCTGTTTATACATGAGGACCTTTGCGCAGAAATGATGAATAACTTGCCATGTGGGCAAGTGGGATTGCTGAGCTCCACTGTGGGTTCCCCTCTGACACCCTTGCTGTCAGGACACTGAGCTCTTCTTGGGCTACGTGACCTGGACATCCTCTCCCATCACCAAGTGCAAGACAGAGCACCTAAAGTGAGATTAAACTTCTGTGTCTAGTATCACCTCACACCAGGTAGGATGGCCAACTTCCAACAAAAAAGGAACAACAAATGTTGGTGAGGATGTGGAGAAAGGGGAACCCTCCTACACTGTTGGTGGGAATGTAAATTAGTTCAGCCATTGTGGAAAGCAGTATGGAGGTTCCTCAAAAAACTAAAAATAGAAATACCATTTGACCCAGGAAATTCCACTCCTAGGAATTTACCCAATGAAAACAAGATCACAGATTCAAAAAGACATATGCACCCCTATGTTTATCACGGCACTATTTACAATAGCCAAGATATGGTAGCAACCTAAGTGTCCATCAATAGTTGAATGGATAAAGAATAGGGGGTATATATACACAATGAAATATTCATTCATAAGAAGAAAACAAATCCTACCATTTGCAACAACATGGATGGAGCTAGAGGATATTATGCTCAGTGAAATAAGCCAGGCAGAGAAAGACAAGGGCCAAATGATTTCCCTCATTTGTGGAGTATAACAACAAGGCAAAACTGAAGGAACAAAAGAACAGCAGACTCACAGACTCCAAGAAGGGACTAGAGGTTACCACAGGGGAGGGGTGTTAGGGGAAGGGTGGGTGGAGAGGGAGGGAGAAGGGGATTAAGGGGCAGTGTGATCAGCACAAATAATGTAGGGGGGTCACGGGGAAGGTAGCACAGCATGGAGAAGACAAGTAGTGACTAATGACTCCATAGCATCTTACTACGCTGATGGACAGTGACTGCAATGGGGTGTGTGGAGGGGACTTGATAATATGGGTGAATGTAGTAACCACAGTGTTGCTCATGTGAAACCTTCATAAGATTGTATATCAATGACACCTTAATTAAAAATACAAAACAACAATGAAAAAAACTTCCGTGTCTATTTATTAGAACCTGTGGGCATTTGATCAGGGTTGGTCAAGTTTACTTCTGACCTATTTGAAAGAAAGGGTTTGCTAATGACTAGCATAATCTGGGGGGTGGAATCTAACCAAATCCATGTATCTACCCACTAGTGCCTCCAGAGGCAATATGCACTGAAGGTTTACTAGTTCCAACACACAGTGCCAAGGACTGTAGGAGTAGAGGAATATATCGGGCACAGTGTAAAGGTGAGTAGAGAGATAAGAAAGAAATGAAAAATATGAATATATTACAAATTACAGAAGGGCCATAGGGAGTAATAGATAAGTGCAGAGTAGGAAACTCTCAAAACTAATTTGAGACATTGAGTCAGATTCCAGGAGGACTTCCTAGAGGTGGTGGCATTTGAATAGGCTTTGAAGAACTGGGAGGATTTGAATGTACAGAGATGTGAATAGGAAGAACATTCTGGTAGGAAGTAATAATTAGAGAAATAGTTTGAAGTTATGGAGCCTCGAGAATTATTTGGGGAATAGTGACTACTTTTGTTGATTGGTAAATCTGTATAACACCTTGTAAGATGTTTCTTAATGCTACTTACGAACATGAAAATAATAATACGTTTCCTTAAATTTTTACTATATAGTTATTCACAACTCAAATTCACTCCTTCCCTCACTTACTATAAATTAGTGGAATTACAAAACCTATTTTAAATATATAAAACAGATTCCAACTTCTCTGTTTCTGCTATGTACTAATTAGCTCTCATTTGGAAATAGTGGACCTCAACCTCCCTTGTGCAAGCTGGACAGAGAAGAGCCCAATTATTCAGTCTGTATAATGCCTCAAAGTCTTTGTAAGAAAAAGCATTCCAATGCAAATCCCAAATGTGTTTCCAATTCCTCAGAAGGAAATGCCTCATCTGCTTCCCTCCTGCACATCTCTGGGTTTTAATTAAAACATGAACAATTGAAAAGGAATCAATAAGCTAACAATGTATTTTTTAAAGATTTCTCTATGCTATCTATTTTGGCCTCATTCCCGTGTATTAGGCAGCGCTATTTCCGTTTGGACAGATGAGAACATTAGAGGATTTTAAGGCAACCCAGCACATGAATCCAGGTAGCAAGATCTTAGTTTTCTGACCCTGAGGCCACCTTTTAGAGATATAAGAAAAGGCATTTGCATGATCAGGTTTAATGCCTTCCCTGGAAAACACTTTTAACCCAAGTTTTCCCTTGATTCTGAGAGGCCATAACAGTAAATCTTCCCGGAGGCAGCAGGGCTGAAAATGGTCTACCTGTTGTTCTTGTGGTACGTGGTGTAGGGGCTCTTTGGCAGATGTCCCCCTGGGAGGGCCCCACTGCACATGCAGCAGAAGAGGGCTGCTTGCCTTGAAGGTATTTAATTTTTTTAATTCTAACTTGATTCCTTTAAATAGGCTATATACTCACCAGTCTCTCTGCATGTGGAGAGGTTTATACACTCACGCTCCTGTTTCGGTGTATGAGTGTGGCTTTGCAACAGGGTTACTTAACCTCAGCACTAGTCACCCTTTGGGCTGTGTGATTCTTTATTGGTGGGGGGAGTGGGCTGGAGTGGGCTGGAGTGGAGGATGGCAGGGGCGGTGCCCTGAGCACTGCAGGGATGTTTGGCCGCACCTCTGGGCTCTACCCACCACATCCCAGGAGCACCTCCCCACCTGAGTTGTGACAAACAGCCACGTCTCCAGCCCTGGGGACAAGACTGTACCCGCCACACACACACACACACACACACACACACACACACTGAAAATCACTGCTTTGCAGCCATGTGGCCTCAGAGACCAGGGCTTAGGATAACAGCCACATTAATTGTACATAAGGCAGCATAATGTGGGCAAATAATACTTTGCCAGAAGAACAAATTTCTAACTATAATTCCTCATTCTTGGTTTCTTCACCTTAGTCTCCCACAGGTCTCATGTATAAATCCTATGGACAATATTTGTAAACATGTTTTGGGAATTAAAAAATATAATGTTGTATCCATTTGGTCTAACCTGGCATCTTTAGGCAACCACTGCACTGGCACATTGAGAAATGGCAGGTCTATTCTACTATAAATAATTACATAAATTTTAAGGAATCCTATCAGACAAATTTACTGACAGGGGGTTGAATTCAGTGGTGAGAAACGTCACTCTTGACATTAAAATGAATTTATTAGAGTCACCTGCATTATTGGCCTTTGCTGATTGGAAAGCTGGTGTTAATAAACTCATGCATTTATTTATTTATTTAATAAATATCTGTTAAGTACCACTATGTGCCAGGCACTAATGATGCTTACACAACTTGTAATAAGCAAGTACATGTACAGACGCATTAGATATGGCCCTGCCTTCGTGGAGATTATGGTCTAGTAGAGGAAACATACTAGGAGTGAGGAAATCGTAAAGCATTTGGCAAGTGTTATGACGGATGACATTCTGGACTTCCTAGAGGGGCCACCAGGCTTCGAGCTCAGGGTGAGGGAAGGCTTCCTAGGACAAGAGTGGCTAAAGCTGAGATCTGAGTGATGAGCAGGGCTTTGCCCGGGAAAGAGAGGGTGAAGAATATTTCTGGCAAAGAGGAGATCACGTGCACAGTGCTGGCAGTGAGGGACTATGGCCTGGGCGGGAACACGGAGCACGGAGCACGCGGAGGAAATCCGTGAGGGAGGCTGGGAGTGTGTTAAGAACAGCTGCAGGTTTTAGGGAGGCAAGTGATACATGTGCACACCAAAAAGATTACAGGTATGGCACGCAGACTAGCCTGGAGGTAGTCAAGACAAGGAGGAGGGTGGGAGAGAACCATGGAGGCTGCTTCCACGTCCAGAGAAGGAAAGATGGAGTCCAAACTGGGATAAGGGCAGTGGAGTCGGAGAGAAGTCAAGGGATTTGAGTGCTAAGATACTTAGCAGGGAGAATGACACTGGATAGAGAGGAGATGAGCCTGTGTGCTGAGGGAGGCTAGGAGGGCAGAGTCAAGGACAGCTCCAAGATGTCTGGGGAGGATCTGGGAGGAGTTCACTGGAATTGACTACGGCCATTGCTACTAGTAATATAAAAGAACGTTTATGGGGCTCCTTCAAAGTGCAGGTCCCTGAGCTAACCACTAGCCACACTATCTCATTTAAGTCTTATAACATCCCTATGTTACAGGATCTATTATTCCTAGTTCATAAAGGCTCAGAATAACCTGCTCAAGGGCACACATCTGGCGATGGCAGAGCCAAGATTCAAACCCGCCTTTCTGACCCCAGAGCCCACTCTCTGAACCATATACCTACTTGTTTACTTTCTAGGTTTAAGTCATAGGTCTTCCAGCTACTAACAATAGCTTTAGAGGAATCATTGAATCATTTAAGTCCTTTGAATCTCAATTTCTTCAGCTAAAATCTGGGTATTGGAATGTCTTCTTTGTAGAGTCGGTATGATGATTAAATCAGACAATATTAATAATGAGAAAGCATTTACTGAATGCTGATTATATTCCATCCTGTGCTCTGAATACTTTACATGCACACACACGTATGGGTGTGTATGCTAATTTAATCCTCACAAGGGCCCTTGCAGTAGCTTCAGTTCTTGTCCCTGATTGTTATAGATGAGGACACTGAGGATTAAATGTCATACTCAGAAATGTGGAGCTGGAATGCAAACCTGGGTTAGCATTTCTGGAGCCTGTGCCCTTCACCACTGCGTCCCGTCGCCTCTACTGACAAGTGAGGTCCTAGGAAGTCTCTGACACACCAAGAGACCAGCACCTGGAATGTTGTGTGTGCTCAGTGCTGGCTACAATGTCTATTCAACATTAAATCTACTTAATTTTTGCTCAGTGCCAAGCACTGTGGTGGGCAAACAAGTTAGATGTGGCTCATGTCCTGATGCTTTCTTGGGCCTCTGGAGAGCCACTCCTAGCCTCCTCAGAGGACGCTGAGACGAACAGAGTGCTGAGCGGGACTGCTGACATGATCAACCCGGGCGTCACTGCCCCCTTCCTTCCTTCCATCTCTGTGCACCTTTCTGTGGGCGAGGAGCATGTATTTCAGCACCTGGGTGAAATAACACAACTTGGCTGATAAAATGGAGTCAGAAAAATCTATTTGGCAGCCAGAGGTCAGGGACCACAGATTCATGGTATTTTTCTTTTTACTGGAAGGGATACAAGAGAGCTGATCTAACCCCATACTGTCACAGGGGGGTCTGCATGGGGGAGATATTAAGTGGCTGTGTGGAAGTTTTCTTTGATTATATCCCTTTGCCTTTCTGTAGCTCGGTCCCTCCATCCATAAGGTGGGGAGATTAAATTATCTTCCAGTTTCTTCAAACTCCAATGTGCTGTGAATCTTAACATTTAAGTCACACAGTTACCTATTTGCTCATTAACATAGTGTTTACAAATGATACTTTACAAGCAATGAATATTAATTAATTGTTCATGTTTGTTGATGACATAGAGGTAATCAGCTATCTATAATTTTCATTCAACTTCTTTGTCATTATGTTGGTAGTCCCTGAGCCTAGAATCTTCCAAAGATGTTTACTCTTGTTTCCAAAGAAGTGGCTTGTTTCTGTTTGCACCCAGGCATAAGTAATCCTTTTAGTAAACACGTGGTCTGATGGCCATTTTCAACTCATTTTGAAACAAGTTTACTAAACTTATCACATATGAAACATAAAAAGCAAATCATTATCTCAGTAGTAGGATGACAGGTTATTTTTATTTTCTTGTAATTTGGCTTTCATTAGGATAATAGCTAACTAACATTTACAGTTGGCCCTTGAACAACACATGTTTAAACTGTGTGGGGCCACTTACACACAGGTTTTTTTCAATAAATATATTAGAAAAAATTTTTGGATATTTGCAACAATTTTCAAGAACATTTTCTGTTCTCTAGCTTACTTTATTCCAAGAAAACATTATGTAATACATATAACATACAAAATATATGTTAATCGATTATTTATGTTATCAGTAAGGATCCCAGACAGCAGTAGGCTATTTGTACAGTTCCTGGGTAGTCAGAAGTCACACATGGATTTCCGACTCCGGGGGGTCAGTGCCCCGGCCCCCCTTCCCAGCCCTCCTCCTTGTTGAGGAGTCAGCTGCATTCAGCATTTACTGTGTCAGGCTCCATGCTTTCCGTGGATTATTTTATTCTTACAACAAGCCCGTGAAGGAGAAACTGTTATTTTTCCCATTTTGCAGAAAAGGAAAGTAATGTTAAATAAAAATAATATTACTTAATCCAATTAGAATGACACAGAGAGGGGAGGGGTACACTGGAATTCACACTCAGTCTGTCCAGAGCTCAGGCCCTTAACTGTGTGTGGTAGGTCAGTTCTTCCTGATGTCCTCAAATTTCTACTAGAGACACAGAGGGTATCACCTTATGTGAAAAGAAATGCAAGTATTTAATACGTAATACCTACATTGTTTTTTTAATGAAGTTTGTGAATTATGTAGTTTTAGTTTCATGGGTTGGCTTAAGTTGCTATTAAACAACAGTATTTTTAAAAGACTGCTTATCAGCCAGCTGTATATCACTTATTAAACATGTTCTCTCTCAGGTACATCTTATGAGAAGCTGTGCTTTACATGAATCATGGCCTAATAAAGAGCAAGAATGCAAGTTCTGAAGCAAGTGTGAATGGTAAGTTGTAGAAAATTACCATAAGTTTTCCTTGGAAAATGGGCATTTAATATCAACATTCGGAAATCATTACTGCTTGAATATTGCTTGTATAGACCTGCCAGCACTAAAATTGCCTGTTTATTTGATGAATGGTGTACACAGGAAGTATACACACGGAGAAATGACTTGGGCCGTACTTGGGGGAAAGGTTGCTTCAAATTGTAATCAGAAAAATCACTCCCGAAACAATAGCTCATGATGACTCTCGAAAACAGCTGACAACATCATGGAAATGCCATGCAGAGTAAAGAGCACAATTTAAAAAATAGATTCCACATTCCCCAAATTTTAAACAGAAAAGAAACTGCCAGCTATGGGCTCTCAGATTGAAGTGATCTCAACAATGCCTTGAAAATTGATTTCTAGGCACTTAAACTAAAATTTTAGATTTTCCTATTGGGGTTCTCATCAAAGAAACCACAGTGAGCTCCAGATCACAGGCAAGGTGAGGTATCAAGGCCTCCAGGTTGGAAGCAAAAACAAACCAAAACTAACAATAAAAAGTTTGTTTAAAGGTAAGGTTTAATTTTCACTACAACTCAAAGGAAGGTTCCTGAAACTCTCCACTGAGGTGAAATGCCCTACGCTTATGTTTGAGTGTCAAATTACCAGTCTTCCTGCGTTACTAATTAATAGTTCTTAAAACATCAGGGAACTCACAGGCTTAAGATCCTTTAAGGGCTTCCCATTGTACCCAGAATAAAACAAATTACTTACCCTGGAGTGCACAGCCTCACCGGAACCTCCCTCTACTTTTCTCTGCCACCTGGCCCGCCCACTCCGCACTCCGTGCAAGCTCGCCTGCCTTCCGGTCTCGCCAAGAGTGCTTCTGCCTCAGGGCCTTTGCACTGCATTATTCCCTGGGTCTATACACTATTTGAACAAGTCTTCTGAATCTGGCTTCTACTCATTATTTGGCTGCCCCTTTAGAAAAGCCTTCATAGAACAACCAGTTAATGTGGCTTCTCCGCCCAGCCCCTGGTGCAGCCTCTACCCCATTACCACACTTCACCTTCTTTAGAGCACATGTCACCATATGAAATTATCTTGTGTTTTCTAAGTCTGCCTTTTTCCCCTTGCTCACTCACTAGAACGTGATCTCCACAACAAGGAGATCTTGGCCATCTGAGTGCTGCTGTGTGTCCCTCACCTCGCTGGACCACCGATGCGTATTTGTGTACTTATTGCAAAGAAGTTTGCTGGGGACATCTGGAGAAAAAGCAGGCTCTTGTATTTTGTTGTTGGCTTTTTTTTTTTAATTAAAAAAAGCCCAATATCCTTTCATATTGCTGTGTCTGTCTCGGTGTGACACTCAGAATGGCTGTGGTTGTTCGGGGACAAAACTGACATTCCAAGGACAGTAAGGCGGGAAGATGGAGAGCTTGAGACCCCCACGTCACATGTCAGCCGGGGCACCGGTCAGCTTGAGGGGCGCCCTGTCTCAGCCGCTTAGCTGGGCTCTGTGCTTGTGCCCATGGCTCTTACCATCTATTGCTGGCCTGCTGCTGAAGGAGTGTTTTAACCAGTGGCTCTCTGCCTCATGCAGGCAGAAGTCCAGGTCTTTACAACGTCTATACTGAAGGCCCTGCCTGCGTCTGCCGCCGTTCTCTCTCTGTCTCCACCTCTCACAACTTCCCCCTTAGCTCCCTTGGTTGGCCATCCTAGTCCCCCGTCTAGTCCTTGAACAGACCAGATAAGCTCTTGCCTTGGGGCACGTGCACTGGCCGTGACCCCCACCTGGAACTCCCCTCCCCAGATGTCCTCCAGACGACTTCATCTCTTGCTGTTTTCATACCATTTCTCAAAAATCATGTTTTGCATGAAGTCTTGATCATCCTATTAAAAGAGAATCTCCATACCCCTGCACCACCTATTGCTTTATTTTCCTCTATTACAACCTTGAATATTTTGTATTGTATTTATTTCTGTTATCTACTGCCTATCTCCTCCACCACCAAGCCCCCAATGCCTGAAATGCCCACCGCACAGCAGGTGCTTAGTGGATGTTCACAGAGCTAAGGAATGGATAATAATTCTTTAACTGTCCTGGATATTTTGAGATGAATTTTCTATTGCAGTTGAAAGCCCCTTGCATATGATGGATTTCCCTTGTGCTGCCTTGTGACCACTGCCCTGCATTTTCAAGATGGTCAACCATATATGTTTAAAACATTCATGTTTTAAGTTCGCAGTCAATGTTTCTAGACCAGCCTGCTGATCGCTTCCAAAGTCATCGATCCATATTGTGTAGTGGAAGATGAGCAGAGAAAAACTGCCAGTAAAGGACTCAAAACTTTCTTTCTGGTCTCTATGAAACCTTGTGCAATTTAAAAACTTCTCTCTCCACCTTAGTCTCCTCATCTCTCTGAGGCATAATCTATCGACTCTCTGGAGTATCTCTCCTACCCCTTTTGTATCTGTAATGTGGAACTATACACCCTAGTCTACTTATTTCCCCTGGGAGCTTACAAAAACTAAATGACCGTATATGTTAAAAGCAGAGAGTGCTTTGTATATTTGTAATGCATTGTTTTGAATGAGCCACTTTATTCTTCTGGAAACATTCATTATTGTTGTATTAATGGTAATACTGATTTATTTTTGGTCTGTTGACTTTTATTACTTACTGAAGGCTATATTTATTCAATAAATATTGATTGCACCCTTCGTCAGTGCCAGGCTACTTTCCAGGAGTGCTTGAAAAAAACTCTTGAGGTCAGGCCAGGCTGTGACTGGGGGAAGCTGCTAAACTTTCTGAGCTTCAATTTCTTCCAATATAAGATGGGGTTAAGTTGTCCCATATCTTACTCTTGTGGCTAGGTTGAAATGAGATAATAGGCGGAAGATGGCGGCGTGAGTAGAGCAGCGGAAATCTCCTCCCAAAACAACATGTATCTATGAAAATATAACAAAGACAACCCTTCCTAGAATAAAGACCAGAGGACACAGGACAATATCCAGACCACATCCACACCTGAGAGAACCCAGCGCCTCGCGAAGGGGGTAAGATACAAGCCCCGGCCCCGCGGGAGCCGAGCGCCCCTCCCCCCAGCTCCCGGCGGGAGAAGAGCAGGCAGAGCGGGAGGGAGACGGAGCCCAGGACTGCCGAGCACCCAGCCCCCGCCATCCGGGCCAGAGCGCAGGGCCCTCGATACTAGGAAAACAGGGCAGCAAGAACAGTGAGCAGGCACTGGAGGCTGGGCGACAGAGGGCATAAGAAAAGCGCGCGACCATTTTTTTTTGCTTTTTTGCTGTTTTGTTTTGGCGAGCGCTTTTTGGAAGTCTTAAAGGGACAGGGACGCCAATACTAGGGAAACAGGGCAGAAAGACCAGTGAGCAGAGGCCTGAGGCTGGCACCGGAGAATAAAGAAAAACGAACGACCACCTTTTTTTTTGATTAAAAACTTTTTTTTTTTTTTAATTAAAAAAATTTTTTTTCTTTTTTTTTTGGTGGGCGTTGTTTTGTTTTGGCGGGTGCTTTTTGGAAGTCTTAAAGGGATAGGGACCCCAATACTAGGGAAACAGGGCAGCAAGACCGGTGAGCAGCGGCCTGAGGCTGGCACCGAAGAATAAAGAAAAACGAGCGACCACCTTTTTTTTAATTAAAAAAAATTTTTTTCTTTTTTTTTTTGGTGGGCATTGTTTTCTTTTGGTGGGTGCTTTTTGGAAGTCTTAAAGGGGCAGGGCGGGACACTTAATCCAGAGGTAGGGAATCCGGGATCTCTGGGCACCCTAACCCCTGGGCTGCAGGGAGCAGGGAGGCCCCTTACGGAGATAAATAGCCTCCCAGCAGCTCCTGCTCCAACGCGACTCCACCATTTTGGAGCAGCTGCCCGAGCCAGGCCACGCCCACAGCAACAGCGGAGATTAACTCCATAGCAGCCGGGCAGGAAGCAGAAGCCCTGTCTGCGCGCAGCTGCGCAGCACAAGCCACTAGAGGCCGCTGTTCTCCCAGGAGAGGAGGGCCACAAACCAACAAGAAAGGAAGTCCTTCCAGCCGTCACTCGTCCCAGCTCTGCAGACTATTCCTATCACCATGAAAAGGCAAAGCTACAGGCAGACAAAGATCACAGAGACAACACCAGAGAAGGAGACAGACCTAACCAGTCTTCCTGACAAAGAATTCAAAATAAGAATCATAAACATGCTGACAGAGATGCAGAGAATACGCAAGAGAAATGGGATGAAGTCCGGAAGGAGATCACAAATGCCAGGAAGGAGATCGCAGAAATGAAACAAACTCTGGAAGGGTTTATAAGCAGAATGGATAGAATGCAAGAGGCCATTGATGGAATTGAAATCAGAGAACAGGAACGCATAGAAGCTGACACAGAGAGAGACAAAAGGATCTCCAGGAATGAAACAATATTAAGAGAACTGTGTGACCAATCCAAAAGGAACAATATCCGTATTATAGGGGTCCCAGAAGAAGAAGAGAGAGGCAAAGAGATGGAAAGTATCTTAGAAGAAATAATTGCTGAAAACTTCCCCAAACTGGGGGAGGAAATAATCGAACAGACCATGGAAATACACAGAACCCCCAACAGAAAGGATCCAAGAAGGACAACACCAAGACACATAATAATTAAAATGGCAAAGATCAAGGACAAGGAAAGAGTGTTAAAGGCAGCTAGAGAGAAAAAGGTCACCTATAAAGGAAAACCCATCAGGCTAACATCAGATTTCTCAACAGAAACCCTACAGGCCAGAAGAGAATGGCACGATATATTTAACACAATGAAACAGAAGGGCCTTGAACCAAGGATACTGTATCCAGCACGACTATCATTCAAATATGATGGTGGGATCAAACAATTCCCAGACAAACAAAAGCTGAGGGAATTTGCTTTCCACAAACCACCTCTACAGAACATCTTACAGTGACTGCTCTAGATGGGAGCACTCCTAGAAAGAGGACAGCACAAAACACCCAACATATGAAGAATGGAGGAGGAGGAATAAGAAGGGAGAGAAGAAAAGAATCTCCAGACAGTGTATATAACAGCTCAATAAGCAAGCTAAGTTAGGCAGTAAGATACTAAAGAGGCTAACCTTGGACCTTTGGTAACCACGAATTTAAAGCCTGCAATGGCAATAAGTACATATCTTTCAATAGTCACCCTAAATGTTAATGGGTTGAATGCACCAATCAAAAGACACAGAGTAACAGAATGGATAAAAAAGCAAGACCCATCTATATGCTGCTTACAAGAAACTCACCTCAAACCCAAAGACATGTACAGACTAAAAGTCAAGGGATGGAAAAACATATTTCAAGCAAATAACAGTGAGAAGAAAGCAGGGGTTGCAGTACTAATATCAGACAAAATAGACTTCAAAACAAAGAAAGTAACAAGAGACAAAGAAGGACACTACATAATGATAAAGGGCTCAGTCCAACAAGAGGATATAACCATTCTAAATATATATGCACCCAACACAGGAGCACCAGCATATGTGAAACAAATACTAACAGAACTAAAGGGGGATATAGACTGCAATGCATTCATTCTAGGAGACTTCAACACACCACTCACCCCAAAGGATAGATCCACTGGGCAGAAAATAAGTAAGGACACGGAAGCACTGAACAACACAGTAGAGCAGATGGACCTAATAGACATCTATAGAACTCTACATCCAAAAGCAACAGGATATACATTCTTCACAAGTGCACATGGAACATTCTCCAGAATAGACCACATACTAGGCCACAAAAAGAGCCTCAGAAAATTCCAAAAGATTGAAATCCTACCAACCAACTTTTCAGACCACAAAGGCATAAAACTAGAAATAAACTGTACAAAGAAAGCAAAGAGGCTCACAAACACATGGAGGCTTAACAACACGCTCCTAAATAATCAATGGATCAATGACCAAATCAAAATGGAGATCCAGCAATATATGGAAACAAATGACAACAACAACACTAAGCACCAACTTCTGTGGGACACAGCAAAAGCAGTCTTAAGAGGAAAGTATATAGCAATCCAAGCATATTTAAAAAAGGAAGAGCAATCCCAAATGAATGGTCTAATGTCACAATTATCGAAATTGGAAAAAGAAGAACAGATGAGGCCTAAGGTCAGCAGAAGGAGGGACATAATAAAGATCAGAGAAGAAATAAATAAAATTGAGAAGAATAAAACAATAGCAAAAATCAATGAAACCAAGAGCTGGTTCTTCGAGAAAATAAACAAAATAGATAAGCCTCTAGCCAGACTTATTAAGAAGAAAAGAGAGTCAACACAAATCAACAGTAACAGAAACGAGAAAGGAAACATCACGACGGACCCCACGGAAATGCAAAGAATTATTAGAGACTACTATGAAAACCTATATGCTAACAAGCTGGGAAACCTAGGAGAAATGGACAACTTCCTAGAAAAATACAACCTTCCAATATTGACCCAGGAAGAAACAGAAAATCTAAACAGACCAATTACCAGCAACGAAATTGAAGCGGTAATCAAAAAACTACCAAAGAACAAAACCCCCGGGCCAGATGGATTTACCGCGGAATTTTATCAGACATACAGGGAAGCCATAACACCCATTCTCCTTAAAGTTTTCCAAAAAATAGAGGAGGAGGGGATACTCCCAAACTCATTCTATGAAGCTAACATCACCCTAATACCAAAACCAGGCAAAGACCCCACCAAAAAAGAAAACTACAGACCAATATCCCTGATGAACGTAGATGCAAAAATACGCAACAAAATATTAGCAAACAGAATTCAAAAATACATCAAAAGGATCATACACCATGACCAAGTGGGATTCATCCCAGGGATGCAAGGATGGTACAACATTCGAAAGTCCATCAACATCATCCACCACATCAACAAAAAGAAAGACAAAAACCACATGATCATCTCCATAGATGCTGAAAAAGCATTTGACAAAGATCAACATCCATTCATGTTAAAAACTCTCAGCAAAATGGGAACAGAGGGCAAGTACCTCAACATAATAAAGGCCATCTATGATAAACCCACAGCCAACATTATATTGAACAGCAAGAAGCTGAAAGCATTTCCTCTGAGATCGGGAACTAGACAGGGATGCCCACTCTCTCCACTGTTATTTAACATAGTACTGGAGGTCCTAGCCACGGCAATCAGACAAAACAAAGAAATACAAGGAATCCAGATTGGTAAAGAAGAAGTTAAACTGTCACTATTTGCAGATGACATGATACTGTACATAAAAAACCCTGAAGACTCCACCCCAAAACTACTAGAACTGATATCGGAATACAGCAAAGTTGCAGGATACAAAATCAACACACAGAAATCTGTGGCTTTCCTATATACTAACAATGAACCAACAGAAAGAGAAATCAGGAAAACAACTCCATTCACAATTGCATCAAAAAAAATAAAATACCTAGGAATAAACCTAACCAAAGAAGTGAAAGACTTATACTCTGAAAACTACAAGTCACTCTTAAGAGAAATTAAAGGGGACACTAACAGATGGAAACTCATCCCATGCTCGTGGCTAGGAAGAATTAATATCGTCAAAATGGCCATCCTGCCCAAAGCAATACACAGATTTGATGCAATCCCTATGAAACTACCAGCAACATTCTTCAATGAACTGGAACAAATAATTTAAAAATTCATATGGAAACACCAAAGACCCCGAATAGCCAAAGCAATCCTGAGAAAGATGAATAAAGTAGGGGGGATCTCACTCCCCAACTTCAAGCTCTACTATAAAGCCATAGTAATCAAGACAATTTGGTACTGGCACAAGAGCAGAGCCACAGACCAATGGAACAGACTAGAGAATCCAGACATTAACCCAGACATATATGGTCAATTAATATTTGATAAAGGAGCCATGGACATACAATAGCGAAATGCAGTCTCTTCAACAGGTGGTGCTGGCAAAACTGGACAGCTACATGTAGGAGAATGAAACTGGACCATTGTCTAACCCCATATACAAAAGTAAACTCAAAATGGATCAAAGACCTGAATGTCAGTCATGAAACCATTAAACTCTTGGAAGAAAACATAGGCAAAAACCTCTTAGACATAAACATGAGTGACCTCTTCTTGAACATATCTCCCCGGGCAAGGAAAACAACAGCAAAAATGAGTAAGTGGGACTACATTAAGCTGAAAACCTTCTGTACAGCAAAAGACACCATCAATAGAACAAGAAGGATCCCTACAGTATGGGAGAATATATTTGAAAATGACACATCCGATAAAGGCTTGACGTCCAGAATATATAAAGAGCTCACACACCTCAACAAACAAAAAACAAATAACCCAATAAAAAAATGGGCAGAGGAACTGAACAGACAGTTCTCCAAAAAAGAAATACAGATGGCCAACAGACACATGAAAAGATGCTTCACATCGCTAATTATCAGAGAAATGCAAATTAAAACTACAATGAGGTATCACCTCACACCAGTAAGGATGGCTGCCATCCAAAAGACAAACAACAACAAATGTTGGCGAGGCTGTGGAGAAAGGGGAACCCTCCTACACTGCTGGTGGGAATGTAAGTTAGTTCAACCATTGTGGAAAGCAGTATGGAGGTACATCAAAATGCTCAAAACAGACTTACCATTTGACCCAGGAATTCCACTCCTAGGAATTTACCCTAAGAACGCAGCAATCAAGTTTGAGAAAGACAGATGCACCCCTATGTTTATCGCAGCACTATTTACAATAGCCAAGAATTGGAAGCAACCTAAATGTCCATCGATAGATGAATGGATAAAGAAGATGTGGTACATATACACAATGGAATACTACTCAGCCATAAGAAAAGGGCAAATCCAATCATTTGCAGCAACATGGATGGAGCTGGAGGGTATTATGCTCAGTGAAACAAGCCAAGCGAAGAAAGAGAAATACCAAATGATTTCACTTATCTGTGGAATATAAGAACAAAGGAAAAACTGAAGGAACAAAACAGCACCAGAATCACAGAACTCAAGAATGGACTAACAGGTACCAAAGGGAAAGGGACTGGGGAGGATGGGTGGGCAGGGAGGGATAAGGGGGGGGTAGAAGTAAGGGGGTATTAAGATTAACATGCATGGGGGGGTAGGAGAAAAGGGAGGGCTGTACAACACAGAGAAGGCAAGTAGTGATTCTATAACATTTTGCTATGCTGATGGACAGTGACTGTAAAGGGGTTTATAGGGGAGACCTGGTATAGGGGAGAGCCTAGTAAACATAGTATTCGTCATGTAAGTGTAGATTAGTGATACCAAAAACAAAGCAAAACAAAACAAACAAAACAAAACAAAAAGGGCAGTTCCTGTGTGTAACCTCCAATGAGGTCTACACAAGGGTATAAAGGGCATATAAACGTGTAGGCAAAGGGTCTGTTTGTGTTTATACAGAGGATCAAAGCCTAATTGGGCTACCCCGAAAATGAACTAAGATACGATATGAAAAAGAACTTCCAACATCGGCACTCTCTGGAAGACTCATGCCAGAAGATGATCATCAAAAAACCCCAACAAAGATCCACACACTGCTACAGCTGTAGATGCACTCATCCCACCAGTTCCTGGACTTGCCATGGGAATGAGGAAGGAGATATCTAAGCTGGCCTGTGCATACAGTAAAACAACAAATTTGACTGGATCTATACTGTTGGAACTCAACCAAGAATTAGGAGAAGTGCAAATTGTAGCGCTCCAAAATCTTACAACTACAGACTATTTACTGTTAAAAGAACATAAGGGACGTGAACATTCCCCAGGAATGGGTTGTTTTAATTTGTCTGATTTCTCTCAGACTGTTCAAGTTCAGTTGGACAATATCCACCATATCATAGATAAGTTTTCACAAATGCCTAAGGTGCCTAACTGGTTTTCTTGGTTTCACTGGAGATGGCTGGTAATTACAGATATGCTTTGGTTATGTAACTATACTCCTATTATGTTAATGTGTGTGTGCAATTTAAGTAGTAGCTTAAAACCTATACATGCTGAAGTTACTCTACAAGAAGATATGTCAAAGAAATAATCAATCTTCCCATGTTTTCTTCCGCCTGCTACTTCTATAGCTTTTCTTCTTCCTTCCTAATTACAACCCTTAAATAGAATTCGTGCCTCATATCAAATTTACCGAGTATCATAATTCTTCCAAGTGGTAAAGATACCTCAAGACAAATGCTGGGCATAGAAGCTACAGGGCATAAATATGCAAAGAAATAAAAAGCTAACCATTTCAAACAATAAGGCTCCTCTCTCACTTACCAACTTTACATTTCCCTGTATGGCCCCAGAAGATGACTGGTTAGCCAGAGACGGGTAAGATTCCTCAAGGGAGGAACAACCTAAGACAGGCACAGTCGCAGTGGGGTCATCAGGTGAGAAATTGGGGATCAACAGAGGTGAGGCTTAGAACCTCACCCCCCCGTTCTGAGAGAAATCTTCTGCATACGTGGGTGTTTTATTGCCCTTGTCTAGCTTGGATTAACACATAGTCTACAGGCACACACCTGATCATCTACATTTGCTCTCTTACAACACTAAACTATGTTTTCTACCTTTATCTTGTATCTACCTACCACTTCAGCATTTTATTAAAAATAATAATAATAAAGAGAGAAATGTGGTATCCACATATAAATCAAGTATAAAAACCAAATGAGTATTCATATTTGAACTGACTGTTTATAGTTCATAATGCATGAGCAAAACCGAAAGTTTCTGTGATGACTGCCCTTGTACTGTTCACTATGTAACTTATTCATTATGTAAGAATTTGTTCTCCATGTAAGAACTTGTTTGTTATGCCTCAGAAGATTGGAGACTGACGAAAATTAGGCTTGGGGTGGATTAATGATTGTGCATTGAGCATTGACTACCCTATACAGAATTTTATTGTCGTTAACAACCATTTGATCAATAAATATGAGAGATGCCCTCACCAAAAAAAAAAAAAGGGACAGACTTCCAATGGTAAAATAAATAAGTAACCGGGATGTAATGTTCAGCATAAGGAATATAGTCAAGATATTGTAACAGCTTGGTAGGGTGATAGCTGGAACCTAGAATTATGTATATAAATGTTTTATCGCTGTGTTGTACACTTAAAACTAATGTAATGTAATACTGTGCATCAACTACCCTTCAATAAAAAATAATTATTTAAAAAAAAAAAACATGCCTACATAAACCTTAATCAAGGAATTCTATTTCTGGGAATGCATCCTAGTCCCGATGATACAATCATAGGAACTAATCATAATTATTGGACATTTCCTATGTGCTATTTTAATATATTTCATGTACTGTTTAAAATACCTGTCTCCTATGTTCTTATAGCAGTTCATCAAGGTAGATTTTATTATTCCAATTTTATATATCAGGAAATGGAATCATGAAAACTTTGAAGTAACTTGCCCTGTGCCAATAAGAAGTGGGGCCAAATTTTGAGCCAGGCATTGACTCAGTCGACCACATAGCTTTTCCTGGATAAATGCAGAATAGCTTATAGGAATATTCAGAAAAGTGTTGTTATAAGTCTTGAAAATTTGGATAAATAAATAAGGGCATACCTATTGTTCATAATACAAAAGATGACTACTACAAATTGTTAACTGAAAACATCTACGTACAAAATAGTATTTCCATTAGGACTTCATTTTGAAAAAAAAAAGATGTATTGATTTGTTTGTTATAATCTAACCAGTCCCTTTCTCAGTATCTGACACATAGAACTTGTTTGTTGACTGAATTAACTGTGAATATACATAACAGTCAAGAGACTAGAAAAATATACCACACACTTTTACTGGTGTTGATCGGTGGGTTGTGAGATTATGAATGAAATTTATTTTCTGGTTTTTTTTTAGTCAAATTTTACATTTTCAACACTGAGAATATGTATTTTAGTAATCATAAAAGGAAAGGAATAAATGCTTTATTTTAAGAAATTATTTGGGTTCTATCTTAAATACCATTTCCCCATTAAGTCTGTTTTCCCCTCCCTAAATCTCAGATTTCTACCTCATTCATATTCAAAGCCCTTTAGTCAAAGCACTTGTCTGTACCTCACCTTGCCCTGTACTGCATTTGGGTGTCATGTCTCACTCTTATGTGCCAATTCCAGTTCTCCCCTTAAATAATTCCTTGAGCACTTGGACTATATTTTATTTATCTTTATATCCATTTCACTTTCTGGGCAGTGCCTCGGATCTAATAAGTGCTCACTAAATGTTCATTGTTGGACTCGTAGTATCATTCATCTGATATCCTACTGAATAATTTGGAAGGTGAAAACTTCTGGCCCATTAGCTGATACCCAAGATACAGATTTAGTTAAATTAGCAAAAACAATGCCATGCTGAGCCATATTGGAACCTTAAACAAAAGGAAAGACATATCAGTGATACTGAGTCTGTCTTGATTTAATATTTTGATATTTTGTCCATTGTGGATTTTTTGCATTAATTTTATTTTTTAATATTGCATTAAAATATTTATCTTCATTTTTTTCACTTCACCTAGTTTCAGTTCTGCCTTTAGAATATAACAGAGGCAATGCAATTTAAGCATCTTTCAACAATCCAGATACTGTATGTGTGTGTATATGTGTACTTTATATATATATATACACATATATATATAAAGTCATCCTAATGGATACCTATACTAATATTATTATTATTATTATCTTTGTTTGTAGAAAAGGAAACTTCAGCACAGAAACCAAGGTCACCAACTTGAAAATGGTAGAAATGGGATGGAAAAGTCATTATGGGAATAAGTAAAGCAGAAGGGAAAGTCAAAAGTTGAATACATTTTTTTTTTAGTTTGATCAATGTAGAAAATTATTTGGTTAGAGCAAGTCAATTAAAAAAATTAAGAACCTGGTTAGTAAGGACTTTGATTTTTATCAAATGAAAGTCATTCATTAATTTCTCAACACTCACTCACCTGCCCTTGAGGCAGTTACAGTGCAGGTTAAGTGACATCAAATATACACTGGCCCGGGAACCTAGGTGCCTGGGGCACTGTGTTAATGTCCAGCCTCAGTCTCCTCTGAAAAAACATTTCTCTCTTTATTCCCCACTTTGAAGTGGTTTTTCCAGACAAAGTCAGGAGTTATGACCTCTCTGCTTCTGACTTTATGATGCAATTAACAGTTAGTTCAAGCAGGCTATTTATTTGTTATGGACAGCAAACATTTAGGCCCATCCTCAACCTGCATCTATGATGCTCACTGAGGAACTTGTGTTAGAAATGCATATTCCTGGGCTGCATTCCAAACTACTACATGAGGATCTCAGTCATCAAAACAATATTTAAGGAGCTGGGGTTCGGGAGGCCTATCAACTAGGTTGAAACCTAACTCACCCGTTTATCAGCGATGGAGCCTTTGGCAAAGAACTTAGTCTTTTGTTTGTTTGCTTAGCTTCAATATCCTGATAGGTAAAGTGGGAATAAAAATACCTGCCTCTCATAAGGCTGTTGTGAAGATTAAATTAGAATGAAGGTCTAATTATAATGATATTTACAATAAAAGCTCATAAGTATTGAGTACTTACAAAGTGTCAAGCGCCATGGCAAATGCCGTACTGTCTCACTAACTTGTCTTAAGCACTTAGTAGAATTCTCACTGCATAGTAAGTCCTCAACTGGTAAGAGCCATAGGTCGAGTAGACACTCAGAACTGGTGGGGAGCTGGTCACAAAGATCAGATTTGAGTCTGGAGTCTGAGAATAATGGATAACCTGGAGCAAATTGTCTAGCCGGTGGTCCCTGAAACCAGTCACGTCGGAAGCGTCTGGTGAGCTCACTACCGCTGTATCGCTAATTCTCACACCTCTAACTCAGTAGCTCTTGGTGAACCAAGAATTCCCTATTTCTTGAAAAGCACAAGTGATTTCGAATCATAGCCAAGATACAAAACAACTGATCAACTTGAGGTTTAGGTTCCTTAAGATTCACAAGACTAGGGAGTAAGTCATTCCCCTCCCTACCTTTTCTTAAATATTTCATGCCCAGGACAGTGCAGCAAGACAGAAGACACTCAAAAATAGCTTCGAGCATAAAATGGGTCTAACAAAGCCTGGTCTTGCTATTTCATAGGGGATTTATGAGGATTGCTTGTAAAGCTCCCTTTGCAAGAGCATCTGAAAAATAAAAGATGCTATACAAAAGTGCAATTTCATAGATTCAGTCATTTTTTTAGTGTGCTTTCTCTCACCCTTTAAATATAAATCACTTGGTTTGGGGGTATCCACTATTACATCAAGTTTCTGAAAAGGAATCATAGCAAGATTGCAGGTAAAATATCTCCTCCAAATTACTCAAGATAATTTCAACTTAGATAATTTTTTACTCCGAATTAAATGCTATAGAATGACCCTAAAGTCTATATACACTTACGCATGTTAATTTCCATATTGAAGTTCAACCCTGTTGACTTTTCACTTCCTCACTCATTAATGAGAGTTTTAGACCCGTCTCATACCACGTCCGGTACCTACCGCCAGTGCCGTACAATCTGTTTCGGGCAACCCTTACTGCCTCCCACTAGAACAGCTAAACCTTGACTGAAGAGACCCAGAAGTGCTATTTCAGTTCCTTCCAATTGCCTATCATGCAGCTATTCTGAAATACAGACACCCTTTGGGAAGTCATGGAGGTCTCCAAGCTCAGGCTTATGGGGGAGGAAATGAAGAGATTTAGAAACAAGTTCTTCAGGAGGAAGAAAACAAATGCGCCCTGGAATGCGAGGATCTCCTAAGAGTCAGAAAGGCAATTATATGCTGATGCTGAGACTCGGTGTCCCATAGCTTATATGACTGGGCTTGAATTCTTCATTCCCGCTGTGTGCTTCAGGTATAGTAGCAAGTGATCTTCAACACAGAAGGGAAGGTGATTAATATTTGACCACCTTGAAGTGTTCGGACCCAGAGTTCTGCAGAGCTGACAGGCCATATGCAACAAGACTTCCCTGGTTAGCCCCCCTCTCTCTCTCCCTCTCTCTCTCTTTGCAAACCTACTCCACTGAAAGTAGTTCATTTTTCAGTGCTGCCTCATTGGTGGGAATAAAATAAGCTTCAACAGGAAAAGAAAAAAGGGTAGAAAGGATTAAATCCATTTCCAGCTCAGAATGCTTTTCTGGGATGTGTGGGGACTTAACATTCACAGATGCAGAGATAAACGTCTTCAGATCTGGAACCAGTGCAAACCCCCAAGGAGGCAAAGCGACGGGTGGGGGGAGCTTTCTCCTACCTTCCGTGGCTCCAGTCTCGAGAGTGCCTTTCACTTGGCTGAAGCACCATAGTGCATCCTGGGTGAGCGCCCCGATTCCTGAAAGCGACACAAGGAGACACTTGAGGTTAGATAAGAGCTCCCAGTTGTTCTTAAAAGGCCAACAGGAAAGGCCTGCACCGTGTCATCCATGCATTTCTAAAAGGAGACTTGCACAAACCAGGTATCATCCTGTCAGAGAGGAGACGGTAGAGAGTCCAGGAGGATGGTGGGTCTGCACGCCTGGGGCCCGCCGTGAATCACGGCTCCGTCTCCTCCATCCGACCGCAGGACCAGTCCGAGCTGGAGCGATCGGAGCCCATGGCTCCCCAGCCCCTGGCAGCGTCCTAGAGCAGCGCCAGCAGGCCTGCCGTCACGCCCTGTGTGACTGACTGCCCCTTTTCATGGGAATACTAATGCTTTCGATTGTTTTCCCTCTGTCGTGGTGGTGAGGAGAAAGAGGCAGTTCGTTAGAGGGGAGAGACGAAAAGAAAGGCAACATTTTTTTTTATTAACTGGTTTCGCAGCTTGTACGGCTGAATGGCCAGTAAGGGCTCAGACACTCAGAGAACTCGCATCTCCCTTGCTCACTTCTTGACTGCTGGCCAGGTTCAGAGCTGCCTGGAGAGGAGAGGAGGCGAAAACCTTGGAGGTGGGGGTGGGGTGGCCGACACCAGGCTGGGGAGTCAGTGCTGACAACGGTGGCCTATTTTGCTCCATGGGAATTTCTGTTTCAGACTCAAACCTGGACCTTTGGCAGGGCTAAAGTTTCTGGCTTATTATGACTTATGGTTCTACAAATGTAGGTATCTAATAACTAATATATATACCAATACATTTACTAATAAATGTATTCAAGTCAAAAAGCTCCTTTTCAGAATGCTTCTGGGTGGAAGTGGTCCCAGTTTGCTTTTCAACAGCAGGGCTGTTCCCTTCATTTCTACTGGGTTTTAAAATTCAGGGGGAATATTGCATAGCCCAGTTTCAGGAGAGGCTATCAATGTCACAATGATTTTATTAGTAGAAACACATCAAATATCAAAACCAAACTGACCTTTTAAAAACATGCACAGAACCGAGTCACCATCCTCACTGGCAGAGACAGACTTCTACTGAACTCCTATACGGAAGCCCACAGGCTTTTCTCACTATCCACAGCACTTCCTATGCACGCAGCAGACGGTCCTCACAATGAATGTTTGCTTTGCACTCACATGGGGTTTACAGTGTGGCTCTGACCTGGGATAAGTTCCTAGATATGATGACACCGTGTTTCCCATTTTAAAAATGGCAATAATAATAATAATAATAGTACCCATCTGTCAGAGTTGTTATAGACATTGAATGTGCTTAGCACAGTCAAGCCACTTAATAAAGGCTATTATTATTATTTCTGTTATCACCGGCAAGGATTCTAAAATGTTTAACAGTAAAGAAAGAGAACGTTAGCTGAGAAATCTTTAGTTAGTTGCTGTGAAGCAGGCACTGTGCTAAGAACTTCAAATAGATTATCACATTCTCACACAAATTATTATAACCCCGTTTCGTAAGTGAAGAAATGGAGATTTAGGGTGTTTTAGTAACTCATCCAAGGTCATACCTAGGACACGGAAGTGCTGGGATTTGCAGCCAGTTTGTCAGAATCCCTGTATTTCCAGTGAGCCGATGTCAGCCTGGGCATTTAACTGCGAGGGCTCTTAGGTCCAGAGAGGCTGCTCAGCTTAAACTAGAGTCTCCCTTGGAAGGCTGAGCGGGAATAGTTTCAGATGTCAATGATTATAGGAACTATGTGTCCTCTACGACCACACAGGGCTGACACTTCCTGATAATCAGCACCTGGGAGGGAAAAAGGCGGGCATGGGCATTGGCAGCAACTGTCAGCGCCCAGAGAGGCCACGTCCTGCTGCTGACCCCTCCCTGCATTCATTCGTGGCTCAGGCCTTGGGTCTCAGCAGCAGACATTCCTTGAGAAGTTCCTGTTCTCCCCGTGAGCTCTCATGGGCCCTTGTCGAGCAGCCAGTTCTGCTGCTGGCCCTGGGGCTGCACCTGTCTCCTAGGGAATGGCAGTTACACGTCAGGCTCTCCTTGAGGTGGTCCTGGCACTTCCTGCGGCAGCAGCTATGACCCTGGGTGTAGACATTGCTCTTCTTCTCACAACGCATGCACTTTCAAATGAGCAGCCATACACAACTCTGAAATACAGACATATGCACACCTAGGCAGATTTAAATATGAGCCTATGTAGAGGTATTTGTATTGCTTCATGGAACTGTAGCTTTAGAAAGAGTGTTACACATGTATGAAATCAACTTATTGCACATTTGAAAAGCCAGATTGTCCAAAATTACCAGCTTGCTGTGAGTCACAGAGCAAGGGCTCATGTAACCAATTCGCTGTGAGAGTTCCAACCATCACCCTAAATGGATGTGGTTTCCTGGAAGCTTGACCACTATTGATTAGGACTCAAGTGACTCGTATGAGTGTTATCAATCAGTGCAAATTAGAACACCGTACGGTTCACACCACACAGGGTGAACACAATGCATCTGCAGGCAGAAAGTAATATTTGTGCCACCAATTTGCAAACCTCTGGCTAGCATACTTGATCTGAAAGACACCTTAGAGAACAGCTAGTCCATCCTCACCATTTGGAAGATCAGGAAGCACGGCCCCAGGAGGGGAAAGAACTCACAGCCTAGGAGAGTCACTTCGGTTGTAGACAGACTCCGGGGTGACCTTCCTGTTCTTGCACCAGACCTTCTTCCACCACCAGGCTATTGTTCATGGGGCATCTGTCTAGAGTGAATGAATGTTTTCAGGGTAGTGTATTTGATTGTTCAAGTGGATGACTAGGAGAATTAGGCTGACATGGGAAGGAAATTTGTTTCCCTTGAATTACAGACCTTGACAGCTTCCCTAAACCCTGGTGCCAAATGATACTCCAGTTGCTATGGTAACGATGTCAATAAGCAACTTTCTCTACCAGCAGTTTGGTGCAGATCCATTGGCTAAATGTCTCAGAAGATGCTCATTCCTCTCCCCACAGCGATGGCTCGGGAAGGTCCTGGGTCTCACCTACCTAAAGGCCAGGAGGTCAGCCCTCTGAAGGCACATGTCTGTCTTCTCTCTAGGCTCATGTAACTGCTGATTTCTGAATCTGGTCAGCCCTTGGCGATCATTTGGCCCCACAGTCTTCCTTAAAAGCAGAGAACACTGAGGCCCAAGGCAGCCGTGGAGTTGGCAGCAGACACGGACACAGACCCGAGCACCCGCTGGCCCAGCACAGGCCCGCCTCCCTGCACAATCCCAGAGGGGCCCCTCGGCGTGGAGGCCGGCCTTCGTGCTGCCTCTGCTGTGCCAGCTCGGCCGTGTGAATACAATGAACAGAGGGTGTGACACACAGCAAATAAAGCTCCTTATTGATTGGGAGGCCGCTGTAAAGAGTTATTTTCATGGCTTGGCAGCAGCACTGTGCTTCTTCTGCAGAGAAAGAGAGAGAGGTGATCCTTAGCCAGACAGAATTTCCCTGGGGAGAATCTATTTTTGAATTGGCTATGATATAGGCTGTAGATGTATATTCACCTACACAGAAAGAGCCACCACGGGACAGCCCCCCGAATGTGTCAGGGGTGCCACAGTAACTGCAGGCAGACATCCAGTGTGGACAGCTTGCTGAAACACCAGCCCCAATTTGTAAAAATCTTCGTATCGAGGATTCCAGATCTCAGAGGAGACACACAGCTTCTGGAAACGGTGACAGATAAGGGCGCTCTAGACTTTAAGGAACAAAAGAGAGGCTTTTATTTTTTTACTCCCTGCGTCCACACTGTGTGTACGGCTCACAACCATTGCTGCCATGTTAGTAAAGACAGGCCGCTTCTCCATATCCAACTTGCTGGTGAACTTACGAAGAATACGACTAAGCAGTGGAGATAAATATGCCAGATTTTTAAACCAGCCTTTTCCTTTGCACTGACTTGAATCAATCATTAGAGATCTTACAGTAACACACCATTGGATCGCTGGATTTGATTTACCAGATGATTTTGATTGCCAATCAAGCAAATTGTTAATTGACTAAAACAACTGTCCATCTGATAAAAAGAGAAAGAAGGTGGATGAAAGGGTCTGCCTTTGATTATGAAGAAGGCAGAATCAGCAGGGACCTGGGGGGGTTGAGACGAGAGTCGCGAAGGAAGATTTTACACTCTCGCAGTGCGACACGGCTGCAGCGCGCCTCGCTGGAAACCTCGCTGTTTCACAACTCAAAGGACATGGAGGTGCCCGACAGCCTCAGGAACACGGGTGTAAATATTTGTACATTAGATACTGAAAAATGAGAAGACAGTTACTATCTCCCACACAGCGCATCCGACCACATCATTTGGGAGTGTGATTAAAAAGTATAGATCAGAGCCCTAGATATTGTTCATCTTCTCTTTATACACACTTATGATTTCGTAATAGTTTTCTAAAAGTCATTGTAAACTTTAATAAATGGTTATTATTATCCATTCTACTCTCTTTTTAGAAAACTTTTGGCAATACTCATATTTATGGGACATATAAATGGGACATATTTAAAGTGTTCAATTTGGTAAGTTTTGACATGTATATACAATCATCTTAAAACCACTCCAACCAATAAACATAGCCAACGCCCGAAGATTTCTCCTGCCTCTTTGCAATTCTCTCCTCCTCTTCCCTGCCCAACCCCGGTCCCCAGTCTCAGGCGCCACTCACCTGCTTCCTGTTACTACTCATTAGTTTGCATTTTCTGTAATTTTACATAGCTGCAACTCCTTTTCTTCCTGGCTTCCTTCTCTCAGCCTAATTATTTTGCTATTAATCCATGTCTGTGTGTATTAATAGTTCATTCCTCTTTATTGCAGGCTAGCATATGGATATACCATTGGTTGTTTATCCATTCCCCTGAATTTGGCTTGTTTCTAATTTTTAGCTATTTATGGAACAATCACGTACAAGGCTTTTTTAATGCGCTCTTATTTCTCTTGGGTAAATACCTAGAAGCAGAATGATGTGGATTTTTAACATTTTAAGAAATGCCAATTTGTTTCCTAAAGTGATCATCTTATCACCGGCATGTATGTGAATTCCAGTTCTTCTGCACCCTTCCCAAAACACTGTAGGGTCAGGTGTTTCAATTTTGGTTCACTCCACTGGTAATGTAATGGTAACTTACTGTATTTTAAATATGCATTTCCCTAAAAAGTATCTTTTCCAGTGCTCCTTTGCTGACAATAAATCTTTTTCTTGCCTTGTTCCACTGGCTAAAACCTCCTGCAAAAATTTTAATAGAAGCACTGGAATTAGATATGCTTGTCTTGTTCCTGATCTTAGGAGAAAAGCTTTCAGTTTTCACCATTAAGTATGATGTTAACTGTAGATTTTTCATAGGTAGGTTTATCTGTTTATCAGATTAAGGAAGTTCCGGTCTCTGTAGTTTGTTGTGAGTTTTTATCAGGAATGGTCACTGGGTTTTGTCAGATGTTTTAATCTATTGAGGCGATCATATTTTTTCTTTTTAAATTTTGTTCATGTGGTGAATTATGAGAATGGATTTTTTAAGGTTAAAGCAATCTTGCATTTGGTTGTGGTATGGTGTCTTATTTATAAATTGTTAGATCTGATTTTCTAAAATTCCATTTATAATTTTTGCCTTTATATTCATGAGAAAGATTAATGTTGAGAAATGCTGACTTCTTAGAATGAGTGGAAAATTATTCACTCCTCTTCAATATTTTGGGAGAGTTTGTATGTAATTGGTTTGATGTCTTCTTAAATAAGTGCTGGAATTCACCAGTAAGCCATTTGGGCTTGAAGTTTTCTGTGTGTTTTTTAACTATGAAGGCAATTTCTTTAACATACATAGTGTTAATCAGGTTGTATGCTCTTATTATCCTTTTAATATCTAAAGAATCCATAGAGATGTATCCCTCTGATTGCTGATGTTATTTTGTATCTTTTTTTTTTTCCTGAACAGTCTACTTTTTGTTCACCGAAGAACAAAAGTTTGGTTTCCTAATTTTTCTCTATTGTTTTTCTGTTTTGTATTTCACTGATTTCCTCTCTCATCTTTATTATTTCCTTTCTTCTGCTTACTTTGGATTTTATTTTTTTTGTCCAGTTTCTTAAAGTGGCAGCTGAAGTTATTAATTTGAGACCCTTCATTTTTCCTAACATAGGTGTTTAGTGCTATAAATTTTCTTGTAAGTCCTGCCTTAGTGGTATCCCACACATTTTAATATGCTGTTTAAATTTTCATTCATTTAAAATAGTTTCTGATTTCCCTTTTGAAGTTTTTCTTTCGCTCTTGATTTATTTAGTGTTGAGTTACTTAGTTTTGAAATCTTTAGGGCATTTTCCAGAGATCCTTCCACATTTATTTCTAACTTAGGTCCACTATTATCAAATAACATACTTTGCTTGATTTAATTACTTTCAATTTTACAGAAGCCTATTTTATGGGCTAGAATATGGCCTGTATCGTTAAATGCTTTAGATGCATTAAAATAAGCATATTCTGCTGTGACTGAGTGGAGGGTTCTACAAATATCAATGAAGGCAGGTTGGTTTCTTGTGCTACTTAACTCTTCTGTATCATTACTGATTTTCTGTTCTATCAGTTTAGGAGTATTGAAATCCCCACACAAAATTGTGGGTTTATTTCTCCTTTTGTTTCTGTTAATTTCCCTTTATATTTTTGAAGCCCTATTGTTATGTGCATTAAACATGTAGGATTGTTATTTCTTCCTGATACGTTGACCCCTTTATCATTATGAAATGACCTTCTTTACCCTTGGTAATATAGTTTGAAATCTGCTTTGCTTTGAAATCTACCTTGATATTAATATGGCCATGCCAACTTTCTTTTGATTAGCATTAGAATGTATATCTCTCTCCATCCTTTAACTCATAACCTATTTGTGCCTTATAGTTAGACTGTGTTTCTTGTAGGCAGCATATAGCTGGATTTTGTTTTAAAAACATCTGAAAATACTTGTCTCTTATTGGAGTGCTTATTAACATATTTATTGTGCTTATTGATATATATAGTTTTAAACCTATTATCTTGTTCTCTATTTTTTTCTCTTGTTTTTTATTCACCTCCATTTTTATTGCCTTTTTTGGTTTACTGGGTATTTATATGACTCAATTTCATCTAAATCTTTTGAGTACTGAGCTATACTTCTTAGCTTTGTTGTTTTAATAATTATATAGATTTTACAGTATACATATTTAAATTTTCACTCTGCCTTTAAGTGATTTTATACTGCTTCATACATAGTACAAAAATCTTACAATAGTATATTTCCATTTCTCCTTTCCTGATTTCTGTGGTATTGTTTTTATACATTTTGGTTTTACACGTTATAAAGCTGATAATTCATATTATAATTTTGTTGAAATATCAATTATATTTTAAAGCAATTTGATAATAATGAACAAAGCTTTAATTTTTACCATATGGTCACCATTTCTGGTATGCTAAATTAAATTCCTTTCTGAGATCTATATTTCCACCTAATATTATTTTCTTACTGCCTAAAAAGCTTCTTTTAATACTTCCTACTATGCAGGCCTGCTGGATATGAATTCTTGCTGCTTTTGTACGTCTGAACTTTCTAAAGTACATTTTCGTTGGGTATAGAACTCCTCCAGGTTGACACAGGTTTGTCTTTCAATACTTTGAATATGATGCTCCCTTGTTTTCAACAAATCTGCTGTCATATGCATTTTTGATGCATTTTTGTTATTATGCATGTAATGTGTCTTTTTTCTTCTGGATGCTTTAAAATTTTTTTCTTTATCACTGGTTTTAGCAGATTATGTTGTGTGTTCGTATGAGCTTTTTTTTTAAGTCAGTGGGTTTATAGTTTTCATCAGATTTTTAAAAATTTTAGCTATTAATTCTTCAAAAATGTATTCTATCCCCACTCCTCCTTCTGGGGGCTCCAGCTGAACGTGTATTAATCCACTAGAAGTTGCCTAACAGCTGACCGATGAATGCTTTGTTCATTCTTTAAAATTCTTTATTTCCCTCCATTTTATTTTGGATATTTTCTATTGCTATGTCTTTAAGTTTACTCATCTTTCTTCTGCAATGCCTAATCTGCCATTAATCCCATTCACTGTTTTCTTTTTTAATGTCAGTCACTGTGGTTTTCATCTTTAGGAGCCCAATTTGAGTCTATTTTGCTTTTTTCCATGTCTGTATTTTTGAATGCATGTAACAGGGTTATAATGACTATTTTAATGCCCTTGCCTGCTAACTCTAACATCTGTGTCAGTTCTGGGTGAGTTTCAAATGATACATTTTTCTCCTCCTTATGGGTTGTATTCTCCTTTGCATGCTTGGTAGTCTTTTACAGGATGACAGCGTGACTCCTTACCTTGTTGGGGTACTGTATATTTCTGTTTTCCTACGAAACTTTTATCTTCTGGGAGACAATTAATTTACTTACAAATAGTATGATCTCTTTAGGTCTTGCTTCTAAAATTTAGTAAGTGAAAACAGAGCTCAATTTAGGCTAATTATTCTCACCCCTAAGGCCACACTCCTTTGAGTACTTTACACAGTGTCCCGTGCATCATGAAGGTTTTTTTCCAGTTTGGCAGCTGGGAATAAGCACTGGGTACTGATCATTTTAGTCCTCCTGGGTGGTCCCTATAGTTTCTCACCTGTGCACACACTGACCGGTGCTCTGCTGAACACCTGGTGTGGAGCCTCTGACCATCTCTGGAGTTCCCTTTCTGTGTGACTCTCTTCTCTCCAGCTTCTTGTCCTGCAAACTCTCGCTTCCTTGGCCTCTTTGACTCTCAGCCCATCTCAACTCAGGGACTCTTCTGGGGTTTTCCTGAGTGCCCCTGCTTCACACCTTGGCCTGGAAACTCTTTCAAGGCAGTCAGCTGGGGCGATCGGGGCTGACACCATTTTTCCCCCTCTTAGACATTGTCCTTTGTTTTCTGATATCCAGTGTCTTGAAAATCATTACTTCACATATCTTATCTATTTGATTGTTTTTGACAGAAATGAGGGTAAATCCAGTCCTGTTACTCCACCTCGGTCAGAGGCAGAAATCCAATAAACAGAGTAACATTTCTTAAAGTGCTCTTCCAGGCACAGCGTCTCGTTTCAGTACATCCTCAAGGAGCACCACGCTGATATCTGGAGTAGGTTCATCTGTTCTCTCACTCTTTTTAAACCAGTGGATATTTTATTGCATTGAGTCAATCCTTGGTGAAAAAAAGAAAGAAATGCACCAAGTTCTGTTTACATTCCATGCCTCTTTGCCTTCCTACCAGGTGCTTTCACAATTATTTTGGCCAGTTATGTTTCCATCCAATCAAAACACTCATTGGCCTTAAGTCCCTGGCTTCCCACTGTGGCATCCCATCCTCCCTATGACCTCGGTGTGTCAGTCCTACATACCAATCCCTCAGACCATATTTTCTGCAAAAGGCACTGTTAACCAATGAAACCAATTGTTCGAACCCATGCATTACTATTTTATTACTTACATCAACAGCATTATAAGAGATTCTTTAAAAAGTTATTGCAGAATTTCTGAGCACAGAAATTTGTCACCATAGAAGATTATTTCTAGAGACAATGAATATTTTATCATATCACACCAAACAGGAAACTATCTTTGAAATCACATGCACAATCAAAACCACTTATATTTCTGCCTTCTAACAAGATTACTGTTTCCACATCAAAGTCCAGCTCTGGCAGCAGACTCTATCTCCTCGGATAGTTAATCATCCTTTCTTTCATATTCCATCTTTACACTGTGCTTATGACAAAATGGTGAGTCAGAACTCCTGGTTGTCTATGCAATATTCACCCTTTCCTTCTGTCTGACTAACAGATTCTTGATTTTGTTCTTTGCTACACATTGTCCTGTTTAAGGGGGAAAAAACTTGTCATCTCAGACTCTGTTGCAGCTAAAGTTGGCCATGTGACTCATATCTGCTTCTGCTTAAGAGTATCTGGAAACACATTTGGTTTCATGATTCAAAAGCTTCCTCTGCTATGTACCATTGCCCCTTCCTTTTCCTTTCTGGAATAGTATGTGACGACCAGAGGTACTGCAGCCTTCTGGCTTTCTGAAAAGAAAGGGCCGCAGAGACACTGGCCCCGCTGTGTGCGAACCGCTGAACACATGAGAAAAGCCCTGCCTCTGACTTTTCATCGGAGAAGAGAAAAGCCCAACTTGATTTGCTGAAGCCACTCTCTATTCAGGTACAGCTGAATCTAATCCCCATATACAAAGGCAGAAAGAGGCTGTTACCTCTGCATAATAACACAATCATTTTAATTCTCCCACAGTAAAAACAGTCATTTTCAGATTTTAAGAGGTGAATCAGCTCAGAACAACTGATTTGGTCCGTCGTCTGGCCCACTGCTTTCACCCATTAGCCAAGACGTCACAGACCAGGGAACAAGGAGTGCTGTTCATGATTTTGTCTTTACACCTCTGCTTATAAACCCTGAATTCCTCAAGAGTAGGGCCTCTGTCTTATTTATCCTTTCAAAACCTTTAGAACCTAAGATACCCCTTGGCACCTATTAAAATACCAGGAAATGATTATTTCGTTGCATTAGGATGGAAGGAGCAGCAGCTCTTTAACTCCATGATGGAAGCTATTCCTCCAAGATAAAAACCAGTGCTCGGATACGTAAGACGGGCAAACAGAAGGGGGCCAGGACGCAGCACCAGCACTTCGCCGCTGGGCCGGTGCCTCACCCCCTGTGATACAGAGAACATCCCGTGGTTTTACCAGGACGAAAGGATCTTCTAGCAACCTGGAGAAAAATATCTTGCAAAAAAGAAGCCTTGATAGATGCCTCAGCAAATACTCCTCCATTTTCAGCATTTTCCGCCTGTGATTACATTTCACCAAGGAGAACAATCATATTAAAAAATGGCTATCATACTGCACTGCTTTGCTTAAAATGGAAGGTGAATTATAAAGCACTAGTGGCAAAAAGCCAAACAATGGCCTGCTCATCTCATTCTGTTTTCTCCTGGGCCGGTCACCGATTCGTCATCTGCCTTGGATCTGGGAGGTGTGGTTTTCCCCGGCCCACGGGGTCTGAGGCCAACAGGAGCCAGCACTGACTCAAACTGGATTTCTTCTCAGGCCTGCACATAAAGGGTAGACAAGTTACTGAGGCATGAAACTCCCAAGTCCTGAGTCACTGACGACTGAAATTGCCTAAGTGTGAGATCCTACTTCTGCCTGAAGGCCTGCAAGGCCATCCTTGGGGTGAGCATTGCTGTGACGGAAAATGCAGCCCAATGGGAGCAGCCATTTGGACATTGCAAATTATTTTGGATTTCATAATTTTACAGATTGGAAGTAAGCCATTCTCTCCAAATCCACAGGACTGTAATGCTGAGAAGGGTCCGTTACAGTGTGGAGCCTGGAGTATTTTGAATAGATCAGGAAAGGCCGGGTTGAATAGCCCAGTTTTCCTCCAAGTTGGGGGGATGGATTTACAATGAGGATTTTTAAGTGAAGGTTGAATTTGCAGCTGTTCATTTTAGCAGGCATGACTAGACCACCTGATAAATAATACATTTATATTATTTTTATGAAATATGCAAATGGAGTCCAATTTGCAACTAAATGCCTGGAAGAATTTTTTAAAACTTCAGAGGCAACCTAATCCTAGGGTGCTCTGTATTCTTGTGTGAGAAAATTTTATTTTATTTTGTGACAGCTGCCATAAATTCAGTTAAATTATGAATTTTAGTTTGGTTGTCTTTTTTTCTTGCTAAAGGGAGAAAATGATCAAAAAGTTGGCAAGATGGGGAACAATGAACACATTTGCAAACAGGGAAATGAAACGGTGCCCCCTCAAAATAAAAAGGCAGGAAATCCAGCAGCTGAGCAGGTGTGGCCTCACTTAATTCTTGTCCTTCATCTCCTTGCTCACTATTCTTTCCTTGCAATGGAAAAAAGTAGATGCAATTAGAATCTGCAAAGTTTGAAGCTAAAATAATGCTCTGACAGCAAACAGAAACAGAAAGTGAAAGCTCCGAATCCGCAGGCATGGAAAGGACTGCAAGGGACAGACATTTAAAATGTGTTCCAGGATCCCAGGGCAGCCCTTGGCAGCCACCCAGAGCACAGTAGGTAGGCATGCCCAATAGTGGCTTCTTGTAAAACAGAGGCCACAAGTTGCCCCTGATACACATTATAAACCCACAGAAGGAAGGCACAGCAGGACGTGCCTGGGGAAATGCATGAACACAACCCCTGAATTCCTTCTACATGTTACGCCAGTTTGCTAGCCCTACAGGCTCTGTTTATGCTGGGCTCGACTCACACAGTCCTTGCAACAGTCCTGCAGGTTAAGTGACTATAAGCAAGGCAGAGAGGTCAAGGGGCTTGCCCGAGGTCATGTGGCAACGTGGGGCAAAACTGGAAGCAGAATCCAGGTATGACAGACCTGCACCCAGGCTTCCCCCTCATGACATCTCCATTAGGTGCCTCTGTTGTAAAAGGCAGATGGAGTTTCTGCAACCCAGCTTCTGTCCTACTTGTACAAGGGAAGCTCGCTGGTTGAAAGGAACCTCAGGTTTCCTTTGGTAAATGAAGCATTCATGCGTAATGGTAAATTCCTAATTCAGATTTTTCTTAAAAGTCTGTCCACAGGCCAGGTACAAAAGGTAGCAGTCAAGAAGGGCACTAAAGGTGAAATACTTGTGGTTCATTTTTTGCTGATCTGAATTCTTCCCCTCTGGCACTTCTACCAGATCACCCGGTTCCCACGCACGGGGAGCCCTCTTCTCTGGCTGGAGCCAAGGAACCTGGGGAGATTGTCTCCCGAGACAGCCAGGTGTGCAGAGAGCCCCGAAGCAACTAGGTGCATGCGGCTCACACGCTGAACTGACTTCTCTGTTGAACTAGATTTGGTATCATCATCCGGGGAAGAGGAGCTGTGGAGGAAAACGCCACTCTTCGGGGCATAAGCTACTTGCTACAGCTTTTGTGCAAAAGAAGATGTGTGAATAATAAATAGCAGAAAGGACAATTACAATGGCAGGAGAGAAAAAGTGAGCTGAATTCAGTGGAACCGGGCCACTTCTCCAAGCTTCGGGGCTGGTGTGATGCTACTTCTTATTGTATCATTTATTCATCCAAAAGGTTGTCCAAAAAATATTTATTGAGGGCCAACTCTGTTCAAGGCTGTAGAGATATGAAAAGCAAGGTGGCTCCTCTCATAAAACTTATATTCTAAGATATATTTAGTTCAAATCCTGTCTCTATTACTAGCTGTGTGGTCTTGGGCAAATTACTTGACCTCTCTGGGCCTCAGTTTCTTTATCTGTGAAATAGAGCTGTTGGGAGGATCAAAATAATAAAGTACATAGACTATCCAGCCAAGGGCCTAGTACAGAGTAAGTGGGACAGTAAAGAGCTGTTACAAGTGCTTTGGTTTTGACTTCCTGTCTCCATACGTTTCATCTCTGGCTTGGCTATGACCTCCTTGATCCTGTTGCTAACTTCAGTTGATCTTGGTAACCAACACTCCTGACATAGGGTCTCCCAGATCGATCCTCTACTCCCACCCCAAGCTGCAGCTTTCTATCTGGGGCAACTGGTGCTTATAATTTACTTCTGGTCCCGGCCTAGCTGCAGAGAAGGGAGTCAGATAATCATTTTTCTCCCCACAGCCTCCCACACATTAGTTTTCCCTACATGTCAAATGTGATTACTCAGGCAAAGTGAAGTGGACAGATGGAACAATTATTTGGGAAGCTCAGCCAATGGAAAACAAAACAAAAAGACAAAAAAAGAAAACCCTACGCTGAACCTTGCAGTTGAGGGGGACGAGTTTATCGGTTTAAATGATTCTTGTTGCCTCCGGCATTGACTGCATGTTCCACGTGATTGCTCCGCACTCCCATTAGCTTAGGCATTGGCACTACGGCTGGCCCTCTCTGGAATGAGAGCGGTGTCTGGGCAAGGCCTTGTTCACATAGCAAGTTTTTGGTTGGGGACTCCAGTCAACTCATCGGCTTTCATGATAAACCCAAGAGGTGCCACAGTAGTGGGGAGAAATAAGAAGTATGCAATAAGGGTGTAGTAAGAAATATCACTTTGGAATAAAGCATGCTTTCGAAATCATGGATTTGGAAAGCTTTGTGAGAAAGCTGTGATTGATGTTTCGTAGGTATGGAACCAAACAGACTGGGTTCGGCCCCTGGCTCTGCCACGCTTTTGTGGACCTAGTATAAATGAGTCTCTTGGGCTGATCTAGAGATGCCGACAGCACGTCCTCACAGGGTGGTGATCAGGTGAAGCAGTGGTGCGCGCACTGGGGTCAGCCCGGCGCCTGCCACACCGCTCCCCCATGAATGGTGGCTGTTATTAATGATACATGAACAAATTGACATATTTTCAGAGTAATAAAAACTAAAGATGGAAACCTGTCGCTCCAGATGCTGGCAGCTCAGGGCCTCACATTCTATGGGTTTTGAGCTTCCTTGTATGGCTCAGTTCACAGACTTCTTCAGTCTCAGAATGTCTGGTGCACATTTCTGCTCAGTGAGAGGTACCTATATACCTGTATATATGTGTGCATATTTATATGTATTAAATCATGCAATGCTTAGAGTCCATTATTCACAAATACAGTGAGAATCTGGTTCAATAGGGACCCAGCCCAACAGGGGGTGTCAATCAGAGGGGGAGGCTCCCAGTCCTACTTAGACTTCTATGGCAGGAGTGGCCCTCTGGGCAGGAGCTGCGACGTGCCTGCTTGGCCCTTCCTGGAAGAAAGACATCCTGCCTGAGTGCAGGGAGTCGTGCCACGTGACCTCAGGTCATGCACATTGTATTTCAGATTTTCTGCTATTCTAGAACAGAAATCAAAGGCAAACTTGGATGGCTCTAAGCCTAAATTCTCCTTCTTTGTGTAACAGGGTCAGCCAGAGGTCAAAGACCTTTCCTGAAAGATAATAAAAAACATTGATAATAACTACCGCATATTGGAGAACTTAATCTATCAGGCACCATTCTGGATGTTTTACAGGAATTGTCTTATCTGGTTGTCTTATTTAATTCCTATACCCATCCTCCTAGAGGGGAATCATTACTAAGTGTGCCAGGGTTCTCCAGAGAACAGAACCAACAGGAGATGCATGTGTGTGTGTGTGAGATTTATTATAGGATTTGGCTCACATGGTTATGGGGGCTGAGAAGCCCCTGATCTGCCATGTGCGAGACAAGGTCCAGGAACGCTGGCGGTGCAACTCAGGCTGAAGCCCCGAGGGCCGGGGGCCGGGGGCTGCAAGTCTTAGCCTGAGTCCAAACGCCCAAGAACCAGGAGCGCCAGTGCCTGAGGGCCGGAGAGGAAGGGCGTCCCAGGCAGAGAGAGTGAAGTCGTGTTCCCTCCACCTCTGCGTCCCATTCAGGCCTCCAGTGGATTGGAGGATGCCCACCCAGGCTGGGGAGGCCATCTTCTTTACTCAACCTACTGATTCAAAAGCGAGTCTCTTCGAGAGACCCCTCACAAACACACTCAGAAACAATGTTTTACCAGGGACCTGGGCACCCTCAGCCCAGTCAGGGTGGTGCATAAAATTAAGCATCACATAAGCCTCCTTTGCAGACGAGAGAACAAGCACAGAGAGGTTACGTGCCTTGACCAGATCACACAGCTAGCGGCTGGTTGTCTTCTGACTCCAAAAGCAGAAGGCATAATTGACCGCTCGATTATCTTTTGCAAAAGTTAGTTGTGATCTGGGAAAAAGCAGGCGCGCCTGCCTTCCTAAAAAACATTTTGTTCTGGATGAGAGCCACACAACCAATCCACGACCACTGGTCACAAAACCATACTTGAGCCCCACGTCTGCCCTAAATAACAACAACAAAGATAGTTAATACTAACTCAACAGAGATAATAATAGTCACTGCAACTTAAGTGAGCAAACAGTGCACCTCAGCACTTTAGAATCAGCGTGAGAAGCCCTCTCGCAAACCGCAGCTCTGCGGTCTGCTAAGCCTGCATTTGTCTAACTCTCTGCTCACCAGCTGCGGGACTGTCAGTGAGGCGTTTGGTTTCTCTCTCTCCCACTAATTTTCTTCACTCTAAAAATTAGATTTGCAGTGAGATTAAATGAGAGACGGTGCGGTAAACACTTAACAGTGTCTGGAAGGTTGCAGGTCCCAATAAAGGCTAGCAGAGCTATCACCCCTTTTCTACAAGATGAAGAAACGAAGTCTCTCCACCGAGTAGATGGATGGCTTGAAGCCGTAAGACTGGCAGGGTCTATGCTCTGGGTCAGTCTTACTCCAAAGCCAGCTGACCAGCGCCTCTCATACCTGACCACACATCAGACGCACGCGGGCAACTTGTTGAAAATGAAGGTCTTTGCCCCTTCCTAGGACTGGGCTGTTCAGGGCCAGGCTGGGATCCCCGGCTCCTCACCCTCCAGGCCTCCCCCCCGACCCACAGTGGGGTATGTCTGTTATCAGGGACAGCAGAGAGCCCTCCTGTCTTAGGCAGCTTGGGCTGCTGCAACAAAATTGCATAGACCGAGTGGCTTAAGCAACAGAAATGTACTTTTCTTTGTTCTGGAGGCTAGAAGTCCGAGACCAAGATGCCAGCCTGGGGGCAGCCCTCCTCCCGGCTACTGGGAGGCTGCTTCTCACCCTGTGCTCACGTGGTCAGGGAGACAGGGAGCGAGTTCTCTGGTCTTTCTTCTTACTAGGGGCCTGATCCCGTCATGAGGTCCTCACCCTCACGACTCTACTGAAACCTGATTACCTCCCAAGGCCACATTTCCAAGTATATCACATTGGGATTTGGGCTTCAACATACGAATTTAGGGTTGGGGGGTATATAACTCAGTCCACAGAAACTTCCTAATTAAAGATGTTCTCCTTTCCTATTCCACATCCTTGACAATGGTCTTTAAAAAAAATAATAAAAGATATTGGCTGACCATTTGCTTGCTGGGCCCTGTACCCAAAGGACAATATATTTATTTACTCACTATTTATACTTGGTCTGCTTTCAAAATAAGAGATGCCTTCTGGAAGTTTAAAACCGTCCCAGAAACACTAACAAGGACACAGCAGCGGGCAGGCCCCAGAGACGGGCTCACCGTCGTGGCTGCTGCCCTCCTTCCCCAGCCGGTCGGGATTCACGCCGCCGTGGGGCATCTGCCCCTGTGGTCGCGGCTTTCCCTCCCGCTGTCACCCTCCCCTCCCCGCCCTCCCAGATTGTCCTCGCTGGGTACAATGACTGAGTCACCATTGGCTCTGGCCCTGACGTGCCTCCGCAGAAGCAAAAGGCAGCATCTTTGTTTTAAGTAATGACCTGGAAAATTCACATCTCCATGTTCCTGAAATAAAAATGATGATGATGATGATAGCAATTAGTCTCCACTAATTGCTAATGTGGGCTAGCCGTGATTTCATTCAGTCCTCCTTGCAACTCGCAGAGATGGGAGCTCTCAGCCCCCATCCTGCATAAGGGGGAACTGAGGCTTAGAGAGGCGAGGTGTGTCACTTAAGGTCATCCAAAGCCAGCAGATTGGGTGGCCACAGAGCCATGCATTTTCTGGCCTTGACCTCTTCTCGGTTTTCATCTCCTAAAATGTTCTCTCCTGTTGTAGGCCTCTAACACCTTGGCTTAGAAAGTGGGTGTCTTAGAGGCCAAGTTTTCCATATCATGGAGAAGGTGTAAATGCACAAGGAGTAGGGAGGGCATGTCAGTCAACTTAAAAAATGCTGCCATCTCCAGGCTAGAGAAACTGGAGAGGGAAACTGATTCCCAGATCCAAATCTCATTACTGACGGTATTAAAACTGATTTCAAGAGACAGCCACTGAGATCATGAATGGACAATTAGGAATCCAGATTAATAAATTCTCTTCTATTTTACTTGTCACATACTAGAGCCGGATTCAGAACTTAAAAATCACTGCAAAATTGGAAACACTGAATAAGCAGGAAATCTAAAATAAAGTAAAAAAGATGTAATTCAATTATATTTTATCAACATGGTTTGGTAAGAGATGTTTTCAAAACACCATATCTCTGTTCAATGTGTATTTCCTAAGCAAAACACATACACTGTGCTCCAGAGGCATTCAAATTTAAAGAAAAAAAAATTCATGAGCCATTTCTCTGGCATTTGTACCAAAACTTCTTTTTTTTCTTTTTTTCTCAGTGTTTTTTTTTTTTTTTTGTAGATAATTATTTTTTATTGAAGGGTAGTTGACACACAGTATTACATTAGTTTCAGGTGTACAACACAGTGATTCAACATTTATATACATGATAATTCTAGGTACCAGTTATCACCATACCAAGTTGTTACAATATTTTGACTATATTCCTTATGCTATACATTACGTCCCAGTTACTTATTTATTTTACAATTGGAAGTGTGTACTTTTTTGTGTGTGTGTGTGAGGGCATCTCTCATACTTATTGATCAAATGGTTGTTAACAACAATAAAATTCCGTATAGGGGAGTTAATGCTCAATGCACAATCATTAATCCACCCCAAGCCTAATTTTCGTCAGTCTCCAATCTTCTGAGGCATAACGAACAAGTTCTCACATGGAGAACAAATTCTTACATAGTGAATAAGTTACATAGTGAACAGTACAAGGGCAGTCATCACAGAAACTTTCGGTTTTGCTCATGCATTATGAACTGTAAACAGTCAGTTCAAATATGAATACTCATTTGATTTTTATACTTGATTTATATGTGGATACCACATTTCTCTCTTTATTATTATTATTTTTAATAAAATGCTGAAGTGGTAGGTAGATACAAGATAAAGGTAGAAAACATAGTTTAGTGTTGTAAGAGAGCAAACGTAGATGATCAGGTGTGTGCCTGTAGACTATGTGTTAATCCAAGCTAGACCAGGGCAATAAAACATCCACGTATGCAGAAGATTTCTCTCAGAACAGGGGGGGTGAGGTTCTAAGCCACACCTCTGTTGATCCCCAATTTCTCACCTGATGGCCCCCCTCCAACTGTGCCTGTCTTAGGTTGTTCCTCCCTTGAGGAATCTTACCCGTCTCTGGCTAACCAGTCATCTTCCGGGGCCATACAGGGAAAATGTAAAGTTGGTAAGTGAGAGAGAAGCCTTATTGTTTGAAAAGGTTAGCTTTTTACTTCTTTGCATATTTATGCCCTGTAGCTTCTATGCCCAGCATTTGTCTTGAGGTATCTTTACCACTTGGAAGAATTATGATACTCGGTAAATTCGATATGAGGCACGAATTCTATTTAAGGGTTGTAATTAGGAAGGAAGAAGAAAAGCTATAGAAGTAGCAGGCGGTAGAAAACATGGAAAGATTGATTATTTCTTTGACATATCTTCTTGTAGAGTAACTTCAGCATGGATAGGTTTTAAACTACTACTTAAATTGTGCACACACATTAACATAATAGGAGTATAGTTACATAACCAAAGCATACCTGTAATTACCAGCCATCTCCAGTGAAACCAAGAAAACCAGTTAGGCACCTTAGGCGTTTGTGAAAACTTATCTATGATATGGTGGATATTGTCCAACTGAACTTGAACAGTCTGAGAGAAATCAGACAAATTAAAACAACCCATTCCTGGGGACTGTTCACATCCCATATATTCTTTTAACAGTAGATAGTCTGTAGTTGTAAGATTTTGGAGCGCTACAATTTGCACTTCTCCTAATTCTTGATTGAGTTCCAACAGTATAGATCCAGTCAAATTTGTTGTTTTACTGTATGCACAGGCCAGCTTAGATATCTCCTTCCTCATTCCCATGGCAAGTCCAGGAGCTGGTGGGATGAGTGCATCTACACCTGTAGCAGTGCATGGATCTTTGTTGGGGTTTTTTGATGATCATCTTCTGGCATGAGTCTTCCAGAGAGTGCAGATGTTGGAAGTTCTTTTTCATATCATATCTTAGTTCATTTTTGGGGTAGCCAAATTAGGCTTTGATCCTCTGTATAAACACAAACAGACCCTTTGCCTACACTTTTATATGCCCTTTATACCATTGTGTAGAACTCATTGGAGGTCACCACATAGGAATTGCTTTTTTGTTGTTGTTGTTATCATTAATCTATACTTACATGATGAATAATATGTTTACTAGGCTCTCCCCTATACCTGGTCCCCCCTATAAACCCCTTTACAGTCACTGTCCATCAGCATAGCAAAATGTTGTAGAATCACTACTTGCCTTCTCTGTGTTGTACAGCCCTCCCCTTTCTCCCATGCATGCTAATCTTAATACCCCCTTTCTTCTTCCCCCCCCTTATCCCTCCCTACCCACCCATCCTCCCCAGTCACTTTCCCTTTGGTACCTGTTAGTCCATTCTTGAGTTCAGTGATTCTGCTGCTGTTTTGTTCCTTCACCAAAACTTCTTTTGCATAAACAATTCTCTTCGGTATTAAATGCACATATCAAGATGAAGGAATTAATTCTGAAAACCCACTCTCCAAAGGAGACCGACCTGCTGGCCCCCAGCACGTTCCCACCCCCAGGGCCTCTTTCTGACGTCTCGCAGGACCCTGTCTGGTAGCTGGTCCCGCGGCTGCCTCAGATGTGGCGTTTAAGAGCCACAGCAGGGAGTCTCAAGTTGAGTTCTGAAACATCCCATGAACCTCTATAGGTTCCTGTACGCATACTAGATTCTCACTCTTTAGAATTAGAAATGGGGGAGAATGGCATAGTGGCGAGAGACACAAGTTCTGAGGTGGGCACGGGCATGAAATCTGAGCACCGTGACTTCGATCCCAGCATCTCATCGTCTGAGTCTTGGGCCTTGTCTGTGGAATTGAGACACTGATGATTCCTCGGCTGCTGTGAGAGCTACAGAGGCCACCAGACAGTGAGAACTCGGTAAAGAATCGGAACCGACACTGTCACTGCCACCGCCGCCGCCACGTTACAGGCACCATCTCCACATCCCCTCCAGTCCCCTCCCCCCATCGCTGTCAGACCGCTCTATTACTGCAATTTTTAATAAAATGTTAAGAGTCTTTCCTATCATCGCATTTTTGTATGTTCTTTTACTCCTTCTGTTTACAATGGGGAATAAAATTGTTTTTCCTGCCAAATGAGTAGTTTGAGAATTGGAATGTTAATTTATTGGAACAGTTGTGGGTCAGTGATGCTCTGACAAAAAGGGCCCAGTATGCTCTGCTGATATATTTTGTAAAAAAAATGAAGTATGGGTTATACATAAATTCATATTTCAGCTCAGGTCCCACCTCCTTCCAAAAGCCTTCAGCTCACATTGACGTCTCCCTTCTCTGGAACAGCCGTCATCATTTTCCTGATTCCTTCACGCTGGTGAGACTTCTCTCTCCAATTATTAAGCTCTTGCAATCAGATTTTAGTACCATGAACATAGTGGGCATTCCAAAGCTACCGATATACGAAGATGGTACTAAATAAACCAAATTCTAAACGCTATAAAGGTATTTAATTGCTCATGTAACCCGGAGTCCGGGGTTAACTGAGTCCAGGGTTCAGAAGGCATCAGGGGGCCCTCCCGCACTATTGGTGGGGATGTGAATCGGTGTGGCCACTGTGGCGAGCAGTAGGGAAGTTCCTCAAAAAACTAAACATAGAAATACCACATGACCCAGCACTTCCCCTTCTATAATTTTACCTGAAGGAAACAAAATCTCTTGATTTGAACAGCTATCTGCATCCCTATGTTTATTGCTGCATTATTTACAATAGCTGAGATATGGAAGCAACCCAAGTGCCCATCCACAGATGAATGGACAAAGAGGAGGTGGTCCATATACACAGTGGAATATTATTCAGCCATAAAAAAGACAGAAATCCTTCCATTTGCAACAGCATAGATGGACCTAGAGTGTATCATGCTCAGTGAAATGAGTCAGGAAGAGAAAGACAAATATGATATGATTTGAATTATAAGTGGAATCTAAAAACAAAACAAAAAAAGCAACAGACTCACAGACACTGAGAAGTGACTGGTAGTCACCGTGGAGGAGGGATTGGGGTGGGTGGGTAAAATGGGTAAAGGAAGTAAAGAGGCCCAAAATCTCAATCATAATATTGTCATAGAGATGAAAATATAGCACGGAGAATACAGTCACAGTTCAGTAACATCTTTCTGTATTGACAGGTAGTAGCTAGACTAGTTGAGGTGAGCATTTATTAATGCAGATAACTGTCAAATCACTGTTGCACACTCGGAACTGATATAATATTGTACATCAACTATAACACAATAAAAAAGGAGGTACCATTAGGGCCCAGTCTCTGTACTGCTCACATCTGCTTGCCCTCTGCTGTCCCCTGGTAGGCTCACGGCCTGTGTTGGGGGGCTCTGTGCTCACACCCTCACAACAACAAGTCCGAGGCGAACAGATGGCCTTTTCCAGCTCCTCCCCTGCGTGCTCCATGGTAGGAAGCTTTGCACTGAGCAGGCTGCCACCATGTGCCCAGCCCAGAGCCTGTGTGTGGGGCCCCATCCATCGCCCTGAGCTGAGTGAAGAGAAGAAGTGATTTCTCCAGAAAATTTGGAAATAAGGCGAAAAACCTTTTTAAAGATCTCAACTTATCTTTGCAATTACCTTAGCTATGAACACAGTAAAAAGCCATGGTAGGAACTCAATGTAAATTTGAGACTGATAGACTTTTTTATTCATCAGACCTCCAATTGAAATCTTAACCTGTTTTCCCTTTAGCCTGATTGACACTTTGCAGCCAGATCCTAAAAATGTGTTAATGGTTCACTCAAAATCAGCAACGTTACCAAGTTTAGGTTAATTCACATGTGGCAGGTCCATAAAGGATTGGTGTCACTCTTTCCTTAGTACACTGTCCCTTACCCCCCATGCTCTGGGCAGAGGTGACCTCCCCCTTCCCTGAACTTCTGCTTTATTTAGGCCATATATCTGCTACAGTGCTTTGCCATGTGATCTCTTTGTTCTTATGTATGTTTAAATGGTAGAAATCCTTACTCAAAAAGGCTTCAGGAAAAAAAAAATCACCTTTTAGACCTAAACAGTTTAGGGAGAATTCTCTTTCAGAAATGGATTGATCCAATGTTCATATAGTATCAGAAGTATGGGTTTTTGCTCTGTTTCTTGACCTCATCCTTAATATTTACTCCATTCTCAGCCCTGCTGCTCACAAGACAGCTGCCACAGCTCCAGCCTTTGTCTCTCATTATTTCTAGTGGAAAAAGAAAGAAAGTCTTTCTCAAAATTCCCATGGTAATCATATTGCTTCTCATGGGCATTAATTGGACTTAATCACTACCCAAAGCAATAGGACACTCTGATTGCTTTAGGTCTAGTCACATGGTCCAACCCAGGGCTAAGTGTGGAATAAAAACCAAGTCTAAAAATGGGAGAGGGGGTCATTCTCAGAGGAACACCCAATCTGGGAATGGGAAGGAGACCTTACAGAGGGACCACAGAAACAACAAACATGAAGTCTGGCTCTCCTGCTAGATAATGTATCTATTCATTCACTTGACCACAGTTCTGGTGTAGCCAATGACACATACTGATAAGGTTTACTGGAGGGAAGGAGAAAGAAAGAGCTGGACGAACCACTGAATAGACATTTTTAACATTTCCACAATGCCTCAGCCAATACCACCTTCCTTGGGAATGCATATTTGAAATGAAATTTGGAATTTGGGAATACAGAGATACTCATCAGTTTGATTAGCTTCAGCCTGTGCCAACGCGAAGTTTTCCACAAGCATTAGCTGTTTGCTCCCTTACCTGAAGGGTTTCTTGGGAAAAGCACCAGGGAAAAAATACTTTGTGCCTCGATGAGGCTGACTTCTTCCCTTTTGGCCCCTGGAACTGCAGACTGGGCCCTGCAGCCGCCTGACGGAGGAGCTCTTGCTCACCAAGGAAAGAACTCCGAATCCCACTCACAGAATCAGGGCACTGACTTTGCAGCGCCCGCCCCAGCAAGGTGGTCTGCCTTACCTTCTGAGCTGCACGATGCCTTAGGCCCAGTGAGGGTTCGGTGGCAATATTGGTATCTCTGCACAGGGGTTGATTACAGGATGAAAACAGAAACTAAACCTGCTTTAGGGTTGCTTCTTCTAAGCAGATGTCATTGGTACAACATAAAGGCTTATTCTTTCGTCACCTGCCCTCAAAGCCCCGACTATCTGAGCATGAACATGGGAACTGGAAATGACAAATTCAGAATCATCAGTTTTTCTCCTGCCCTGTCAAAGTCACTAACTCTCCTGGGCTCTTCACCCCACTGCTCATCTCTCCCATTAGCTAGAAAGAGCAGATAGGATTGGGGGGTGGGGTGGGGCTCTGAAGAGGACCCATAAACCAATACCTGTAAAGTCCTTCAATGTCTGAATTCTCATGAGCTCAAGGTGTTTTTTTTTCCCTAAACAGAAGATCATGCTCAGTATACTTTTTATTGAAAATTACCTTGAATGAAATCTATCTCCTCAAGAAACTGGAAGCTAGGAGAAGGCACAGGGTTGAAAATTCAATAAAGGTATGTTTCAGAATTTAACATCACAAATAGGTAAAATATTCTATTTGTATGATGAAAACTCAACTATAGACACTCAGCTACAGGAACATCGAACTTGTAAATTTTCTTGTTAAGATAATTACCAAATAATTATTAGTCATTAGGTGACTTGGTGACAGGCTCCTAAGAGGCTGACCTGTTTATAGCACAAAAGAAACAGGTGGGAAGTGGGGAGAGGCAGGTGACACAGAAAAAGACTCCGTGCTACTGGTATTAATTTATTCTTTAGCTCTTCCAACTTCACAGACTCAGGAAATCACTCTGTGCTAAAATTCTGTCTTCCGCTCTAGTTTTTGGAAAGAGTCAAACTTCTTGATCAATGTTAAGGGCAGAAGCTTGGACCAAACAACTGTAATTAATTTTCAACAGATCCAAAGTTTTTTTCTCTGGCTTGTTGTGGAGAATTTAGGAGAATAATGGGTGCCATGAGATGTAGAATGAAACAGAAGAAATAGTAACAGATTTTGTAGAAAAACCAGGCTTCAAAATGCAATAGGAAATAAAATAAGCATTTTTCAAAGTATCAGATTCTGAAAATCGCTACACACAAATATAGATGTATAGAAAAGCAGAGAGTTGTATGTTATCTTGAATATATACAAGAACAGTTACAATATTTAAACAGATAACATCCTAGTTTTAGGTGAGAAGAATATGCTCATTAAAGATATTGTGGATCATTCTTAACATTTAAAAGAAAATTAAAATTATCTAGTTTCATTCCTCAGAAATAGTTACTTCAAGTATTTCAGTATTTTTCCTTCTATTCCACTCACTTTTCTTCCTTGCTTTTTAAGAAACTAAGTCTAAAAATAATTTACATTAGGAAAAATTGGGGAATCAGAAAAATATAAAAAGGTTTTTAAATTATTTGTAAATTTGTTGGCAAGCAGTAACCACTGTTAATATTCTGGATATATCTGTTTCCTGTATTTTACTATGAATTTTTACCTACAATTCTGCTGGGGGTTTTGCCTTTAAAATGACAACATACAACCAAGCAAATCCATTTTTGGGCATTTGTCCCAGGGAAGGGAAAATTTATATTCATACAAAAACCTATACACAAATGTTCATAGCAGCTTTGTTTGCAACAGCCAATAGCTGCAAACAAGCTAAATGCTCTTTATCTGTTGAACTGTTAAACAAACAAACAGTGGCACATCCACACCATGGAATACTACTCAGTAATAAACAGGGAGACCCTTTTATGCAGGCAACAACTTGGATGAATCTTAAGATAATTGCTGAGAGCAAAAGGCTATCTTAAAAAGTTGTATATTGTATGTAGTTATATAACATTTTTGAAATGATAACATTTAGATATGGAAAACATATCAGTGGTGGGTCAATGATAGCTGCCTGTGCCTCCAAAAGGGTAGCATGAGGGATCCTTGGGATGCAACTGTTCTGGACCTTGACTGAGGTGGTGGGTTACATGACAGTACACACTGTAAAACCACATAGAACTACACACACACACACACACACACATGCATGCATGTAAAACTGGTGAAATCTGAGGAAGGTCAGGGGATTGCATCATTACCAACTTCCTGGTTGTGATACTGCACTACAGGTGTGGAGGATATTGCCACTGGGGGAACTGGCTGAAGGGTATAGAGGTTCTGTCTGTATTTATTATGTCTTACAACTGCATGTGAACTTACAGTTATCTTAAAATAAAGAGCTAAGACAAAACAAAACAAAATACAGCATAAGCATGTTGCCATGTACATATAATTTTAGATAGGAAAATTCTCAGTAGACATAACTTTAATGCCTATGCAAGATCCTATTATAGAACATTATATATCAATTTCTCTAATATCGGATATTTAACATAAAGCTGTGTGCAAAATCAACATATCACAAAAAGAGTACAAAGATCTTTGTACATAAAACTTTATCTCACTTCAGAGTATTTCCTTTGGAAATATTTCAGAGTAAGTGCTGTAGTAGGTATAAAGATTTGTAATGCAAAAATAAGGTCCTGTGGTTAAATACCTTTGGGAAATAGCTTTTTTATTCTGGTAATTCTCACAGTCTTTAATAGACAAATGCACATTGTGAATCACCCAGAGGTGATAATATAATCAATGTTTCTAAAATATATTTTCTCTGGAAAATGCCCTGACAGATTAAAGCTGGCTGCTAATTCTCTGACTCTATTCCTGCCACTCCCAGGGTGAGCCCTCTGACTGCTCTGATCAGAAGAATTAGCAGAAATGATACTGTATCAATTTCCGGGCATAAACTTTAAGAAACTGGAAGATTCCAGTTCCTGTCTCTTGAAGGTGTCCTCCTGTGGGAACCCAGCAGTCGTGGATACACTGAATGTGCTGTCACTGCCCTGTTAGCCCAAGCTAGCCATGGGGAGAGGCTGTGGAAAGAGAGACATGCTCAGCCAGCCCCAGCTGTCCCAGAAATCCTAGCTCAGGCATTAGACATGTGAATAAAGCCATCTTGGAAATTTCAGCCCCAACAGAAACAAGTGGAATAAAACCAAGGAATCCTGCCACAGCCAGAACGGAAACTCCATCTATACAGCACCGATGACACATTCCCAGACATCGCCAGCCGTGGCTGAACTCACTGTGGAACAGGGAAGTGCACCAGCCCAAATTTCCAAGCCCTAAAATAAAATGATTGTTCATGCCACTAAACAGAGGGTTGTTTGTTACACAGCAGTAGATAATTGTTACACCTTTTCTTTCTTTATCCATAGTGCTCCATTGTGTTTAAAATCATTTGGCTTTAGAATTAGGGTGCCAAAATACCCTGTAATTTACTAATGGTGGGGCCCTCTGGAAATTAACCTCTTCCGGTTAACTGTATTTTCTCACTGATATACTTACCTTGCTGAGTCAAAGACTAAATGAGACGATGTCTGTAAGGTGCTTACTACCCTAGTTAGTACAGAGTATGTGCTCAGAAATAGGTTCATCCACACTATCAGTGGTCAAACAGGGCTATGTTGTGCAGAACAGTTACTGAATGAAGAGCATATATATTTTCACTTTCTTAAAAAAGATGGTTAAATTGCTTTCCAGAAAGTATGCACCACTTTAAACTCATCATTTGCATAGTATGAAATTTGAGAAAGCTTTTTATTCTAGAGAAGGGCTTGGCAAGCTTTTTCTGTATTTGGCCAGATGGTAAATATTTTAGGTTTATGGGCCACATGGTTTCTGTTACAATGACTGAACTCTTCTGTTTAAGCATGAAAGCAGTCATTGATAATTTCTAAACAAATGGATATGGCTAAGTGCAGTAAAGCTTTATTTGTAGAAGTTGAGGTGGGCTGGATTTGGTCTGCAAGAGTTGGCTTGCTAACCTCTGTTCTAGAAGTTTGACCCAGAGGGTTTTCATCTGGGGATATATTAATAAGAGTGTGGAGAAAATGAGAAACTCTGCCCAGGCCTTACTTCTCCAGATTCCCTCTTAGGCTCTTCTGTTTCAACTAACATGCTACTTTTCTAGGCATAAATCTGAGCACCCAGAAAAGCAGTATAGCTTCAGTTTTGCGCTCATAGTGCCTGTGAGATTAGCTACATCGGCTGCTTCTGCACTTTAATTGGCAATGATCTATGCACAAGGCATACATACTCTAGTACTTGGTTAAGCTTGCAATTAGGAAACTCAGCTTTTTCTTGAAGCAATAGTGATTTGGTTCTTTTTTAAGCATAAAGTAGATATTCAAACTGAGGCAATAAGCATGATTACTAAATATAGACACTGGGCTTTGACGGGAAAGGCCTTGGTTAGCAAAGAAAAGGCCTGAATTCTACTTCCAGTTTTAGCTGCTAACTAGCTGTGTGACTTTGGGGAAGTCATACCCTGGGCCTCAGTGAGTTATAAATTTATAAAATGGAACTAAAAATTGCTTTCTTGGCTGCCCTATCATTTGGAAGTATAAAAGGCCCCATGAAATTTATAACTCTCCCATTACAGTGAACTGTTTGCGTGTCATTTCACCAATTAGAATATGAGCTCCTTTGGGGACAGGGATGATATCTTATACATTTTTAAATCCCCATTTCTTGGCACAGTGCTTAGTAAATGGAGCACTCAATAAATGTTTGCAAAATGAGTAACTAAATGGATAGACAAATGTGAGTTTGTAAACATCAGAATGATTAAGAGAAGAAATTAGAAAGAGGTTTATTATCATGAAGCAAATCAATAAAATTTGAAAAAGTTTTTGAAATAATGTGGAGTGTTATTTACACCAGCAATTTCACTGGGCCATTCTCTCTCCAGAGAGTCTCAGCTCCAGGCAGGTTCACTCCAGATTAAGTGGGACCGAAAAATGACAATGGAATGTTCAGGGTAAAAGATCATATACCAAGCTTTACTCTAGTGGCGGCAGGTCAAGCACCAGAAATGTCCGCATCTGGCAAGTCTGCATGCAGCAAGTCCATCTCTGCCTTCGCCTCCATGCCGCTCCACCTCTGGACAGAGCACTGGAGCAGCTCTTTATATAGCAACACAGTCAGTGATGCACATTGCCAACAAGTGTGCAAGCATGCATGCACCTGCGTGCATTGCACATACACAGTGGGCAGGCAGATTAGGCTCCGGTGAGGGTCCTGGCCATGGTACCTTCCATTTTCCCTACAACCATCTTCTCCTCTGAATCCCTGAGATATGAACACATTGTGTCTCAGGTGACTCACCCCATATCTAGCCATCAGTCAACATCCATTGTTAGAGTACATATTAGATATGAATATCGGCCCTATTTTTAAACTAAAAATGACTGTTCTGCCCAAAAGCCATAGATATGAGTCATTTTCAGCCTTTGCAATGGGAAAAGAGAAAGAAAAATCACTGTTTTTATTCTAATTAAAAATAATGTTTCTGTAAGAACCCTAAAGTGAAATTAAAACGAATGGATTGAACAAGCATCTGTAGCGATAACTCAGGACAGCCGATGCTTAAGGCAGTATCATTTGGAGGAACAGAAGCGCTGAGCTCTTTAGACAGTGATGCATTTCTCCTCCTTCATTTCAGTCATCCTCCCTTGAACAAAACTCGTAGAGCCTTAGAAAGCTTTGGAATTCTCCACTTGGCAAACCCACGGGACTGAGTGCCTCCTGTCACGATCTTTTATATCCAATCTGATGAACTGATCAACAGCTTGCAAATAATGCTCCTCCCAAAAGATCTTTTCCAAGGACAAATCTCCACAGGTGTGGCTATTGAATAATGGATGTACTTAAAGGACTGGATGCTTATTTGCATTAAGCAAATGTTTTCCTTGGCAATATTGCAGATTTTACTGTCTTCAAGTGAGGAGACTGCATTGGTCCTGTTCAGGGCGATCTATGGCCTCACTGACCTTGAGGAGGTGCAGGGGAGGAGGAGATGGCCAGGACCTTCAACTAGGAATTGTCAGAGGTTGTTGTTAATCAAATGACTGATTCTGCCCTGAAAATGCAGGAGAGGAGCCTTACTCCTTTCCCCACACCTCCCTGCTGTGACACCAGCACCTAAAGGCAGGAGGACTTACATAAAACCTTGCTTTCCTGACCACCATAATCTTGCATAATTCTGACTCTAGGTGTCCTCTTTTCCTCCTCTGGAAAAGGCTAGTCACAGGATTAACCTGCTAGTGCCCTTTGCTGTGTGCATGGGCATCAACGTGTCCAGGACGAGAACCAAGGAAACTCGGTGTCTCCCACCACTCGTTTATCTGAATTCATATAATTCTAATAATAGGCTGCCTTTTACTTATTTACTTATTTTTTTTATAACCAGACACTAAGATTTTTACAAAGAGGCTAAAGTGTAGATAGAGGATATGTTATTATCTGTGACTGGGAGAAGAGCAAACAAAGGAGGTGAAGTGGCTTATGGTAATTATTCCGCCACAACCTTTAATTCTCTTATTTAAGTCAAAATTTACAGAGTGCTTTAAGAAATAAAACGTAACTCAATTATTGTGAGTTTATAGTAGATCCTCGAGGGTCACAGGTGATCACTTTTCAATACTCCTCACTGAGCTACAAGTTAATATTCTGCAATTCTATATCATGAAGTCTTAGGCACAGAATAGTAAGTCAACATAACGGTGACTACATTTAAACCTACTTTGTTTCCCATTATAACAATTTTCAAATACAGGAAAGTTAAAAGAAATTCACTGTAAGCACACACATACCCACCATAGAATATTAACCTTATGCTATACTTCCTTTATCCTATCCATCATATGCATCAAATTATTTCATTTTTGACACATTTTAAAGTAAATTGCCATCAAAAGAATGAAGTTAGATCAGTGTCTTATACACAAAACCGAACTTGAAATGGATTAAAGACTTAAATATAAGACCTGAAATCATAAACTCTTTAAAAAATCATGGGCAGTAAACTCGTAAATGTAAGTTAATTTCTTTCTGGATATGTCCCCCTTCCCCTGGCAAGGGAAACAAAAGCAAAAATAAATAAGCAAGACTACATCAAACTAAAAAAGCTTCTGCACAGCAAAGGAAACCCTCAACAAAATGAAAAGACAACCTACAGATAGAACAACATATTTGCAAATAATATACCTAATAAGGGACCAATATCCAAAATGTATAAAGAATTCATGCAACTCAATGCCAAAACAATCCAATTAAGAAATGGACAGAGATAGACATTTTTCCCACTAAGACATGCAGATGGTCAACAGATACATGAATAGATGCTCAACCTCCCTAATCAACAGCTTTATGAAAATCAAAAACACAATGAGATATCACCTCACACCCATCAGAATGGCCACTATCCAAAAGACAAGAAATAACAAGTGTTGGTGAGGATGTGGAGAAAGAGGAGCCCTCCTACACTGCTGGTGGGAATGTAAATTGGTGCAGCCACTGTGGAAAGTGGTGTGGGGATGCCTCAAAAAACTAAAAAGTTGAAATCCTATACAAGCCAGTAATTCCACTCCCGGTAATTTATCCAAAGAAAACAAAACCACTAATTTGAAAAGTTATATGTACTCCTGTTTATTGCAGTTATTTACAATAGCCAAGATATGGAAGCAACCTAACTGGATAAATGAATGGATAAAGACGATGTGGTACATATACACAATGGAATGTCACTCAGCTACAAAAAAAGAATGAAATCTTGTCATTTCCAACAACATGGACAGACCTAGAGGGCATTTGCTAACTAAAATAAATCAGATAAAGACAAAATACCATATGCTTTCACTTATATCTGGAATCTAAAAACAAGACAAACAAAATTATTAAAAATTATAAAATAAATAAGTTATGTGGATGGAAGCACCAATAATATTGTAATTTCTTTGTATGTTGAAAGATGCTAAGTACACTTACTGTGGTGAAATTTATTAATGTATATAAATGTCAAGTCACTATGTTGTATATCTGAAAGCAACATGTTGTCTATCAACAATATTTCAATAAAATATACAAAAAAGTAAGTTGCCAACATCAAAACTCTTCTTCCTAAATACATCAGTATGTGTATCTTTAACTACAGTTCACTATGTGTTCAGTTTTTTCTTTTGATATAAAATTCACATGTAATAAACTGTAAAAACCCTAACTATACATTTGCTGAGTTTTGATGAAATCATACCCTTTATAGGCCAAATCCCTTTCAAGATCTCATCGCAGAATATTTCCTCATGCTCCTTGACAGTCAGTAGCCACTCCCACCTCCCAATACCAGAGGCAACCGCTCTCCTGATTTATTTTTCCACCTTAGAGTAGTATTGCATGGTCTAGAATTTCATATAATGGAATGATAAAGTATGTGTGTATACTTTTACAGAAGCCTTATTTCACTCAACATATTGTTTTTGAGGGTCATCCATGCTGTTGTACCAGTTTGTTTTTCTTTTAATTGCTGTGTAGTATTCTATTGTATAAGTATACCATTGTTTGTTTATTCATTCCCAATTGATAGACCACAGAGCTGTTTCCAGTTTGGGCAATTAAGTAGAAAGTTGCCAAGCCTTCTAACACAAGTCTTCTGTGAACTGTTTTCGTTTCTTACAGGTGCATGTTTAGTTACCTTTGAGGCACTGCAAACATTTCCACAGTCATTATACTGTTGACAAATGAAGAGGTCCCATTGCTCCTCAATGGCAACAGCATTTGGTGTCAGTCATTTTAACATTAGCCACAGCAGGAGGTATGCAGGCATTTCACTATGCTTGTAATTTGTATTTTTCTGATAACAAATGATCTTGAGTACTTCTCATGCATTTATTGGCCATTAGTGTATCTTCTTTTGTGAAGTGGTTAAATATTTTAACCAATTTTTACAGGGTTGTTTATCTTTTTATTATTGAGTTGTAGGAATTATTTATAAAGCCCACATACCAGTCACTTGCCAGATATATGTTTTGTATTTTCTCCCAGTCTTGGCTGGCCAATTCATTTTCTAACTGTCTTTTGACAGGTAGAAGGTTTTAATATTGAACAACTCTAATTTATATTTTCTTTTCTTTCATAGCTATTCCTTTTTGTGATTTTTCTAAGAAATATCAGCTGCCTTTACGTCAAGAAGATATTCTACTATGCTTTTATTCAAAAATTTTATACAGTTCATAAAGGCATTGAGGTTCATTATTTTTCTTCTAGAGAAGCTGTTATTCCCACTTGATTTGTTGAAAAGATTTTTCTTTCTCCATTTGTTTCCTTTAATGTCTTTATTGGAAAAAAATATGTGTGGATCTCTTTCTAGGGCCTCTGTTCTGTTCTATTATTGACTACTATATAGTCCTTATATAGGTATCACACCTGTTTGATTACTGTATATAATAATAATAATTTACAGTAAATCATGAAGTCCAGTACATTTTCCAACATTGTTCTATTTCAAGATTGATTTGGATTATTTAGGTCCCTTGTTGTCCTTATACATTTTAGAATCAGTTTGTTAATTTCCTCAAAAATATCAGCTGTAATTATGATTTTGACTACATTTATCTATAGATCAATTTGGGGAGAATCAGCACCTTAGCAATACAGAGTCTTCAATTCATGAACTTTTAAGTCTTCCTTAATTAACATCATTCTATAATTTACAGTGTTGAAGTCATTTGTTCGACTTATTCCTAAGTATTCTATATGTATTTTTGATGCTACTATACATGGAATTGCTTTTTCAACTTCATTTCCAATATTTGCCACTAAGATATGAGCAAGCGATTGATTTAAATTCACTTATTATTTCTTGTTGTTTTTTACATTCCTTAGAACTTTCAACATTAGCAATTATGTCAGTTCTGAAGAGACAGTATTAATTCTTCCTTTCCAATTTTTATATCTTCTGTTTATTTTTCTTGAATTATTGCAACGGCTAGGACCTGTACTACAAGGTTAAATAGATGTAGTAATGGTTAAAGGGGGCATCTTTCCATTCTTCTTGATCATGGAACAATGTGCTTAATATTCCAGCAAAGAATTAAGTTAGCTTTAGATTTTTCATAAATGCCCTTTATAAGAATGAAGACAATTTCCTGCTATTCTTAATTTGCCTGGAATATTTTTAAATGAGTGATTTTTTAATAATGGCAAATGCTTTTCCTTACTTATTTGAAAGCATTACCTGCCTCCCTCCTCCCTGTCTTATTCTGTTAATATGATGAATTACATAGAATGATTTTTTAATGTTAACCCAACCTTGTATTTCTGAGAGGAATCTTACTTGATTATGATACATTGTCATTTTTATATATTGATTGATTAAATTTGCTAGTATTTCATAGAACTGTGTTAAATGTCTATAGAATCTTCCATTCATGTTATTGGTATTTGTTTTCCCTTTTATTTACCGGTCTGTTGATGTTTCCAATGAACCAATATTTTTGCTTTTTAATTTTCTCTATTATACTCCTATTTCATTGATTTCTACTTTTATTTCCTTTTTCTACTTTAGATTTGCTTTGTTCTTCTTTTTTGGCTTCTTAAGGTAGAAACTCAGCTCATTGGTTTTGTATCTTTTTAAATAAGCATTTAAGACTTTAAATCTACCTTAAATTTGCATCCCTCATATTTCAACATACTGTATTTTATTACTTTTTAGTTTAATTTTTTGTTTTCCTTTTTCTTGTTATTTCTTCTTTGACTTATGGGTTATTTAGAAGTTTGTGGTCGAATTTCCAAATATCTGGGATTTTCCTAGATATCTAGTTATGATTAACTTGTATTTTCATTTCCTTGTGATCAGAAAATATATTACATATGGTGTCAATTCTTTTAAATTCATTGAGATGTGTTCTGTTGCCCAGGATACAGTCCACGGGGTGAGTATACTATGTGAACCTGAAGAGAACACACCCTCTGCAGCTGTGGGATGGAACAACGTGTGCGGTCAGCCCTGGGTGTTTAATAGGGTGCTCACAACCTTTTTTGTCTTCACTGGGGTTTTTTTGTTCCAGTTTTTCCATTACTTTTTGAGAGAAAGGTGTTATAATTTCCAACTATGACTGTGAAATTATTTCTCCATCTTTATCTATCAATTGTTGCTTCATATTCTTTGAACCTCTGTCAGTTAACACATACTCATTTGATGGCTGTTTTATCTTGATGGACAGAGACCTTTTAAATCATTATGATATAATCCTCTGTACCTCCAGTAGTATTTTGTGTTAAAGTCTTTATTTCTGGTATCGATACAGTGTCTCCAGCCTGTTTTCAAGGTAACTTCCAAATAACCTGCATGTTTATATTTACTGTGTCTCATATAGTGGGACCGTTTTTTTCTTTTTGTGACAATCTCTGCCTTTAATTTGGAGTGTTCAATCCAATAATACCTAATGTGATTATTACATGGCTGGATTTAGGTCTTCTACTTTATTATTTATTTTTTTGTTACTACTTGATTTTTTTTTTAACCTTTATCCCCTCCATCCTGTTTTCTTTCAGATTACTTTAATATTTTTAAAACTGCATTTTAACTCATGTATTGGCTTTTTTATTCAGAATGCATTTAACATGCACATTTATTCATGAAGATCGACAAGTTGCAGTACTTTCCATCCAGCAACATGGCATATTTCTCAATTGATTCAAATGGCTATTTATGTCTTTATACACTTCATGTAGCTTTATCTATATAAAGCCTATATATTTATGAGGGTTATCCCTCATTTTTATGTTGTTGTTCTATCATTGTAAATGGGATTTTTAAGTCACATTTTTTATTTCTAACATGAAAGTTTTTGGTGTTTGTACATTTACTTATCTGGCTACAGATTTTCTGTTAGCCATATTGTCCTGTGCCAGGAAATTTTTCCCACGTTTACAGCCACTGTTTCTGTGTCATATCTAACTGCACTGACAAACACGTTCAGGACAATGCTAAATAATCGCAACAGTGAATGTTTTTGTCTCACTCTCAATTTTACTCAAAATGATTAAGCTTAACCATTTTAATTTTCCCTCATTAGCTTTAGACATTTGTCTATTGAAGCATCATCTACCCAATTTCAGAACATTTCTTCAGATAAAAAAATGAAAAATAAAAACTCATTTATTTTACTCCAATCAATGCAAAGTCAAAAATAGCCTTTCAAACTGGGTATTACCATCTCTAGTTTTATAGGTAGAAAAATTAAATCTCAAAGAGTAAATGATTTGCCCAAGGTCACATAGGCTAGTATTTCAGTTATCTATTGTGTAACAGACTACCCTTAAATTTAATGGCTTCAGACAATAACCAATATATTTGCTCATGTTTCTATGAATCAAGAATCTCGACAGGCACGGAGTGAATGCTGGTCTCTACTCCAGATGACTTGGGCTTGAGCTGGGATGCTGTCAGCGGCTAATAACTGACGAGCAGGCTCAACTAAAGTCATATACTGGGGCCTCAATTCTTGCTTGGGTAAGGTTCCTTGATTTTTTTCTACAAGAACTCCACGTGGATGAGTCTCCTCACAGGGTGGTGGCATCGGTATAGTCCTTGTGGTCAGCTTTCCCTTAAGCAAAAGCAGGTTTCAGGTCCTAAAAAGCCCAGGTCTAGAACTGGCAGGGCATCCTCTCCCCGAGAGTCTCTTGGTCGAGGTAAGTCGCCAACAGCACAGGCCGGCTTCGGGGGGAAGGGAATGGGTAGGTCAGCGTGCACACAGAGGGATGGAAGAAACTGATGGCAATCATTCAATGACACTGCCTGGCAGCTGGAATCACATGGTAGAACCACGATTCTAACCTGAACGTCAGATTCCTAGAGTGAGAATTCTTGTAAGTACTGCTTAAGGGAAACTGGAGTTCTCTGCATGGATCACCATCATTAATAACTCTCCTCAGCTCACTGCTTCCAGCAGACATTGGTCTCACGTGATCACAACAGCCAAGCCTGGGCCTCCCTCAAATCACTGCAGATCCCAGACACTAGGGCAGCCTTCTGGGGTGAAATCAGCCTTTTGATTCAAGCTGCTCAATTAGCTTGCAATACAATAGATGAAGCCCTCATTCCAATACTGTGTCCATCTGTGATACTAAGAATAAACTCACTGATCTTGTTTATGGATCTGGTTACTTGTGTTAGTCTATCTCATCTCTCTAGAATCAACGTTTCCTAGAGGCTGGAAACTTGTCACTTGCTCCTCACTGTGTCCCTGTACTTGGGATAGTGCTGGACATACAGTAGATGTTCACGAAGTACTCGACAACTGATTCAATAAACAAAATGTGTCACTTCCTTGTTTAAAAACTCTCTGCTTTTTATTGCTTTTGGGGGAAAAGTCTCAAGAGGCTTTTAATATGATCCACAAAGCCTCCTATGATCTCACTCCTGCTTGCTTCCATGGTCTCAATTATTTCAAATTCTCTCTCCCTTAATAATTAAGCTTGCCTTCCTTAACCATCTACTATGGGCCAGGAGGGCTCTGTACATTCACGCATGTAATCCTTCGAAGTATATTTAAGGTGAATGGCTTTATTCTCATTTTACAGAAGAGGAAATTAAAGTTTATAGAAGTAAAATCACTTGTCCAACTAAATGACAAAGATACAGCTCAAATCCAGGTCCCCTGCCATCAGGCCACAGTGCCACTCGGCTGCTTGCATTTCCCTGGGCAGCCTGCGATCGCTTAGGCGTTTGCACAAAACCATCCCCTTTCTCCTGAAACCCTTCCTCTAACTTTCCTCGGTTCACTGCCCCCCATCATTTGGGCATCAGCCAGCACATCATGTCCTCTGGAGGCCACCCTAACATTCCGCTTCTACAGACTGGATCGTGGCCCCTCTGTGTCCTTCCCACACGCCCTCTGCCTCTTCTACAACTGCACTCACCACACGCACCGTAATCCTTGTTAAGTCTTACCTGCCTCTTCCCCTGTTGCTTTCTTGAGGAAAGAACCCTATTTATCCCCTCCACCCCAGCATCTTTCCAGAGCTGTGCTGATATGGTAGCCACCAGCCATACGTGTCTACTAGTCATCTGAAATGTGGCTGGTCAAAACTGAGATGAGCCATAAAATACATAGCAGTTTTTGAAGACTTAAATGAACAATAGGATGTGAAATATCTCATTAATAGTTTTTATATGGGATACATGTCAAAGTGAGGTATTTTAGATCCATTGGTTTAAGTAAAACATATTATTAAAAGTATTTCTGTCTGCATCTTTTTACTTTTTTAAGTGTAGGCACTTGATAATGTAAAGTGATGTGTACTTCTCTGGGACAGCAGCGCTCTAGCATTCTATCACAGAGAGGGTTCTGAGTAAGCCTTTGCTGTTAATCAAAAGGTTTGTGGGCTACGAAAGCATCCTTTATGGTTTTCCCTATTAACTTCGGATGCGCCACGAGTGGAGAACTGGGCGAAGGCCTGGTTTGGGTTTCTCTGCGTGGCTGACTGCAGCCTGGGGTATCACTGGGGAGCTGGCTGGGTCACTGGGTAGACTTCTTACTAGCTGTGCTACAGCGGAGGGGGTACTAACTTCTCTGGGCCTCACTTTCTCAAGTGTGTGATGAAGACAATAAAATCTGCCTCGTAGGCTTGTTGAAAAGATGCAATGAGTTAATTTCATGAGTCATCTCACAGATCCAATACTGCCTGTTATGCGATGAATTGTTCAGCACGTGTCAGCTTCATTCCTCGTGCTGTTGCTGTGTGGCTCCTGACGGTGACATGCAGGGAGGACACCGCATTCAGGGCTCCGCCCATCCTGTGCAAGGCCCAAGGAGAGAATCACTGTGTCTGTGTCCTCGGCAATCAGAGGCTCCTCAGGGGCGAGCTCTGGGGGCAGCGGCAAGGTCTCCAGAGGCCAGGCCAGCCTGCGGCTGGAAAACAATCCGTCAGCAACGGGCCTCACACACAGACAGTTCCCCTTCCTCGGGGTGCTGGGGACCGAGCTTCTGGACAGCCACCAACATGATGAACTTTAAGCAAGGGGCTCACAGCAGAAGAAATAATGATCATGGTTCCCAACTTCCTAATTAAAATGCAGAAGGTACGGTGGGTCACACGCACAACTCGGCAACCTCATTCATGGGCTCTGCCTTCCATTCGAGTTCCCACAATGTGTCTCTGTAAAAATGATCCTTGACCTAAAAAAGCAAGACAAAGGGAAGGGAAGGGAGCTAGGCTTGGCTCCTCATGCATGTGATGCATCTTCAAGCCCGTCATGGAACACCCTCTGTCTTTGACCTCATGTGACTTGGCCTGGGCTTGCCAATTAAATGCCTTTCCACTCAGATCTGTAAGGAGCTTTTTAAAGATCAAATATGTCTGCAGATCTGGCTGTTCCAGGGGCCTGATGGGGTTTTAAGGATATTTGCTGGCACTCGTTGCGAGCTGAGACCCCTGAGGGCAGTCCCAATGCAGGTCAAGAGTAGAAGACTTGTGTGTTCTTAGCCTTTCTGCAACCCTAAAGATGTGGCTCTAAAAGCAACCCTGATACAGAAAAGGTCCAGATGATACAAGCAGAAGGGCTGGGACATTCCTGGAAAGAACACTGGCTGCAAAGTCAGGTGGACCTGCTGTGGAAGGCCAGCCTAGCAATGACTGGCTGTGGAACCAGGAAAGCTGCTACTCTGTGAACCTTAGTTTTCTCATCTGTGAAGTGGGTACAACCACCACCACCTCACTGAGTCCTGTGACTGCTAAATGAGATGACATTTATAACACTTCTGGTACACCCTTGGCAAGCAGTAGGAGCTCAGATATGATAGCTATTGTTTTCTGTCTGCCACTGAACAATAATAAACCAGTACGTTCCTATACTGTCTAGCCCCTACAAAGAATCATAGTAAGCCTGGAATTTTTAAAATTCTGCCAAATTAGGTGCTTAGGCCTCATGACTGAGTGTTTAAACGTGTTGTTTTATTTATTCAGCTATTCAGCTAAAGAAATGCATTTGTATATTTATCAAGCCTCTTGAATGCAGAAACCTGTACCAGCCTACAGATAAAGGGAAGAGAGACATTTACCAGCCCTTTCCTTATGGAACTTAAAATCTTGTTGCTGAGCAAATGATGTGCTCTCAATAATTTTTACATATTCTGAGCACTAAAGCTTTTATGGTTAAGGCATAAATTCTCATGCTGTTTAATTTTAAAATGTACAAAATGAAGTGTAAAAAAAAAAAAATCCCAGCACTCACCCTTTAAAAATGTTGCATTACATAACTAATAAAGAAAATAGAGATGAGAGAATTTTCACATGTCATTTAATTCTATCCACAGTAGAAACAAATTTAGTCTGAGTGAGTCTAAACATGAATACAGAAGCACTTGGGCCAAGAAGGATCTGACTGCTGTGAACGGGAAGTGATATGATGTATTTTAGGAGTTTAAAGCTACCCAAACAATGGCATTTGCCTAGTTTTAATGGTTTTCATTTTCCTTCTTTCTTAAATTACATCTACATAGACAAATAGGTAGTGAAGACCTGTATAATTCAATAATTTAATCTGCTTTCATATACATTTTTTCCACAGTTATAACAATGATGATAGCAACCGTTAAAACATGGGTATTCCTATGACCTAAGAGCTTTCTATGCATTTTCTTTTTGAATGCCTACAACAACCCTAACGGCTAAAAAACTGTCCAAACCAAACGACTAGGACATGCTGGAGGCGGATGTGGCAGCGTTTCATCCTTTTGCCTGGAGTGCATGTGCTTTGCTTCTTAAAAGTTCTGGGCATCGAAAAGAGGCAAAACGAAATGTTTTTTTCAGATTCCTATATATGTAAAGACTTAGTGTTTGTTGTTACGATGATTACTGTACACACTGGAGTCAGCAATTTGTCTCCTAGAAGTATATATTTAGTTCAGAGACTGGATTTCATCAAATGCTTAAAATGATATTATTTTTGTTGCTGTTATTCCAAGACATAGAATTAGTGACTTTATATTATTGCTATTGTTATTATTACTATTTATTATGAAGTACATAGGGTTGTACCAAACTTTGTGGATGACAGAGATACATGGAAGTCAATATTTGCTGTTAATCACATATAAAAATGTGCATGTGATATGTATGGTATCAGGTGATTAGTAGCATTAACAGTCAAGGTTTATTCAGTGTCTATGCTTTGCAAGCATAATCCTACGAATTCTAAAATGTCTTAACATTATCCAATTGATCCCTTAAATAGCCCCCCCAAAATGTATGATCATGTCCATTTCATACATAAAGAAACTGAAGCTTCCAGAAATTAAGTAACTTGCTCAAGGTCCACACTGCTGTGTGGGCAAGTTCTGATTTGAATTAACTTTCACTGCCAGCATAACACACATCCCTAAGCTACTGACTAGAGCGAAGCCACCTTGAGCTCTAAGCTGTCAACCTCTGTGTATTCTCAGGAAGATGACATGGGTGTATGCAGTGACCCTCCAGAAACTGGGAGGAATAAAGAAGTTTGAGATAATATCACTATTCTTTTTATAATAACCTCATGTTTAAACTGTATTATTTCAGCTCTAATACAGCCTGGGCTTCCCATGAAACAAGCACTAATGAAGTTTCACTAGAGTCGATATTCATTGTATGAGAAAAACTGAACCCCAGAACCCCAGAACAGGAACTCAGTGAACAAACTGACTCACTGAGGGCAAACAGGGAAGGGGCCTGGACCTCATTGATCTGTCACATTGTCCCTTTTGTTGAAGCCTCATGAGAAATCTGGAGTGGCCGCCCCACTCAGTGACCAGGAACACAGGCTCAGGAGGGCAGACCTGAGCCCCAGTTCCCAGCCTGACGGTCACTGAGCGTATAACCTTGGGTGAGGGTCCCTCTCTGGACCTCCAGGACCTGGATGGTAAAATGCGGTGACCAGTGTTTATCTTGTAGGGTCTGAAAGCACTGACGTAGGTGAACCCGTGGGCAGCACACCCAGGCCCAGGAAGCCCCCCGGGGTGGGAGCTGGTACTCAGAGAGATGCCTGTCACAGAGAAATGGATTCAGTTGAGATGTCTAAACAGCAACAAAGACTGAATCAAAACTGAAGGAGCAGAATGCCCATCACGGGTTTATGTTTCACTTCCTCTGTCTGCTTTGCTGCAGACTTTGGACGAGGCCTAAGCAGCAACAGGGAGGGGTTGGTATCGCATCGGGGAACCCCATTTCCTTCGGGGGGGGCGCACGGCCACACCCAGATCCATTCCCCCACCCATGGAAGCGAGCACAGGCGGGCTCACAGAGCTTCTGAATGTTCAGCAATTTTCCAAAGCGTGGCGACAAGCCAAAGAGCACGACTGAAAACAGCAGAGGCAGAGGCCCGAGAGGCGTGGGGTCACCCCTCCTGCGGACCAGGCTCCCAGTAATTCCACCTGCTGCGCCCCAGCATCTTTCCCCTTGTTGTTAAGCTGCGTGGCAAAAATAATGCCGTCGGCAAAACACAGAGGGAAGGAAGCCAGGGGAAAATGACGACCCCCTTCTCCTCCTAAAGGCACACGGTCCCTTACAGCCACGGCATAGCACGTTCTTTTGAGGCTGGGAGCTGGCAAGTAATTCCAGAGAGAAGAAAAGGAGAACTTGCTCAGTCTGTGAGATCGTACGTTGGAAAATAAGCCTAGGCTGGGAGTGAGAACCGGGCTGCGGATCAGCTCAGAGGCAGCGTCAGCACACGCTGTGAGCAAGTCCCTCCGCCTCGAGCCGCTGGCCTCCGTTTCCCCACCTTTGAGACACAGCGGCGCCAGAGAGAAGCCAAGCCGTGGGGACGGGGGCGGCCTCGCCCCTGGGACCCAGCGGTGCCGACACCCAGGAGGCGCTGACAAATCAGACGCTGTCGTCATTAAACCGGAAGAGTTGGTCCGATCCTTTATTCTGCTAGAGAGACTCCATTCCACGAGCCTCTCCAGGAAGCCACGATGCCAAGACCAGCCAAGTGATTCTTTAGAAGGAAATGCGCCCTCCCCGAAGCCAGGCTAATGCCCCCTGCTGCCTCCACACGGGCAGACACCCCGCCTAGAGGCAGGCGACTCCCCGAATCCCAGGGCCGTGAGGGACGCCTAAGACTTGCTTCTCCCAGTCACCACAGAGCACCTTCCCTGAACGAGGAGGCAGGGTGTCCGGAGAAAGCCCGATGGTGTGGGGACAGCAAGCCCACCTGCCCAGCCCTTCACAGCCTGGAGGGCATCCCTGGTCTTAGTTGGTTCTCCCAGGAGCCTTGCGGGAAAGGGCTGAGCCAAGGTAGGGCGACGACACTGAGACCCAGACGAGGTATCCTCTGGGTCAGGGTCAATTCACTGCTGAGCGGGATGGTCCGGGGCTGACGCTGGGACTCTGCAGGGAGAGGAGAGCGACCCCCACCGGGGCTTCGACTTTGCCCGAAGAGCGTGTGTCCCTGCGGAGCAGTGGTGGGCATGACCGGTGGCCTCTGCTGGCGCAACACCAGCTTCCTACCTCTCGGGCGCTGTTCTCAGCACGTTACATGTATGCATATACTTTATCGTCACGACAACACCTGGAGGCAGGTACAGTCTTTACTCCCAGTTTAGAGATAAGGCACAGCGATCTTAAAGTAACTCCCCCAAGTTGATTCAGTTTCTGATGGAGCCTATAGGCGGTCAGGGCATCACTAAGTCCTTCCCTGCCCCAGCCCCAGAGGGAGAATCGGTGGGAGATCGTGGGGAAAGGGCAGCACCAAGGAGAGCCTGCGGCTTGGGGTGGAAATCTGCCAGCATCTGTCTTTCTGGGCTCGTAGCAGCCGACAGCACAGGGAGAGTCCCCCGTGCCCTCTGGGACCAGGTGTCCTGCTCCGCTTCTGTTTCAGGCAGCGGGGCCCTTTCATTTTGCCAAAGGGTTTCTCACTGATTAAGGCGGGGCTGAGAGCAGAGCTCCCTGGCATCTCTGAGGGAGGGTCAGACGGTACAGGGCGGCCAAGGAGGAGGCCGCAGCCAGGTTCAGACCCACCGAAGGCCCTCAGGCGTCCACAGCGCACCAAACACTGGACGGGCTCATCCACGCAAAGCACAGTTCCCGAGCACCCACTCTGCGCCGGGTGCCAACCTGACTGTTCGATATCAATTAACTTTAGAAACACGACTGACCATTGCTGAATATCAGGGCCTACGATAGGCGTTATGGACATAAGTCATAATGGTCATGAGAAAAACAGTATGTACTGAGAACTCACCAGTGTTCTAAGCACATCACATTAAGGGCCCGCTTACTCCTCACACAGTGGTGGTGCTCTTATTCCTCGCTTACAGATCATGAATGTGACGACCGCGAGGTTCAATAAATCAGCCAAAATCACCCTAATGGAAACTGGCAGAGCCTGAATACAAACAAAAATAAAACTCGGCCTTAGCCTGTGGGAAGGCTCAGCCATTATAACTTATTCACCCCTTTGCAACAAACCCTGGTGAGGGAAGCATTATCATCACTTCTACAGCGGATCACACGTTTAATTTCTGCAACTGCAATTCCAATCGCTTACCACACGTGCAACACACTTTTGTCATAGAGCCTGACCTCTAATGGCAAAGCACTTTTTCAACAGATATTCAATGAAATGAGGATTTTTTCCAACGCCCAGGTTTGCATGAAACTACACCCAATTCACTTTAAAGTGATTCCATTTCACTTAACGAATGAGAAACTGATTGCTGAAGGGACTCACTGCTCAGATCCCATGGCTAGCAAGCGGCAGACCCTGTCCACGCTCTTTCTACCAAACCACACTTGCCAATGGGCCTGGGGGAGAACTGCTTGTCTTTTAGGGAATCACTAATGCTAATTGCAAACCTACTGATAATGACTTTGGGGAAGACAAGTCTCGATTCTCAGCAGCCTCCATATGGGCTTCAGAGCTGCCTGACCAACTCTGAAAAACTGCCCGAGCCAAACTCTTGTTGGTCCCCTGAGCAACCGCTCACAAAAGAAGGGTGCGCATGCCTGAGGACGTTCAGGATCTGTCTGGGGTGCAGTCTTGGATGTCTGAGGTAGAACCTCCGAGTCGAGAAACTTTAGGAGAGACCCAAAGTTTGGCAAAGAACAAGGAAATCAAAATACTCTATGGGAGTAGGTTGTTGAATGGCAGGCTACTGAGGAAGTGTGGGGAGCTTCAGAGGCGCTCTCATCTGTCGAGAGGGATGTCATGATTGGAAATACTCACGACCTGCTCATGGGGTGCCTTAACCAAAGACGGCCTTTGTAAGTGGGTGAACTTGTCTCCTAGGATATGGCTTCACTCGGAATGCAGACATGCTGTGAAGCTGTGAGATTAGAGAGTTATTTTAGCTCTCTGGCTCCCAGGCTCCCCATTTTTTTATAAAGGGGAAATTACAGAAAGAAATCTTTCTATAACCTTTTTTGGGGGCCAAAGCCCCTTTGAGACTCTAATGGTATTTCTGGATCCTCTCTTTGCATTTTTTTTGTAATATATAAGTTCCCAGACCCCCTGAAGCCCAGTAATGGGTCCCCAGATGTTTATGGATCCCACATTTAAAGACTTTAGTCTAATTTATCTCTGTATTCAGTTTTTTGGGGGAAAATGTATTATTTTTAATAATCATGAAGTTTTGGATTTCTTATATACCTAGGCAGCCATCCATTCTTTTTCTTCCACCACCAAGTGGCTTAGCAGTTTATGTCAGAGTTCCCAGGAAGTTTTTAGGATCAGTAGATGTCTGCCCAGGACTGACAAAGAGTCTAGATCCTTCAGAAGTTCCCTTAAATATTTAACTTTGCAAAGCAATATCTCTTTGAGTGAGAAGAGCTATTCTACCAGGCTGAGAGAGGGTATAGGATTACCAACCTAGTAACTCCAAGAGTAAAGTACTCCTTGATGCCAACTGACTGTTGCTGAGAGAAAGTAATTGACTACTATGGTCTAATACTCTTTTACTCTTTAAGTCTGAAGATCTCTGTTACAGAAGCAGTTATTTTTCTTTCTTCATTCAGTCAATTAACATTGCTTGAGTAATTTACTCTATGCAAGCACTTGAGCAATACAAAAATGATTCATTCAATCACTTTTTCTTTAAGCATATTTGAAGAATTCTTTCTTATTTGCCTTGTTGATAATTCCAGAGTCACATAGGTCTCTGCAATCATCATTTTGCTGGGTCTTTTCACATTGTATTGCATGTGTATTTCATGTGTGTGCATATGTATACATGTGTGTGTTTGACTGTAAATTCGTGTTCCTTGCAAATTCATCTGTAGGAATTTGGGGAGTTGACTTGAGCTTGCACTTCTTCAGAGACAAATGCATTCCTTCTTGTAATCACCTGTGGTTACTAACGCTTTGGGACTTTAATCAAATTCTTCTTTTGAGGTATTTACTTCCTACTGGCAATGTGAACTGGGCTACAAACCCACATAAGTACCAACTTGATGACCAACTTGCAGCTATGAAATCTCAGGGAAATGTGTGTGTGTTCTATTTTTCCCTTTCATTTAGTGCTGTTCCAACCTGAACAGTGGGTTTATTTTTCATTCTCTCCAGTTTAAAGCTGTAGACCCTTGGAGATCCCAGGAGTGGAGATTTCATATTAGATTACCAGACTTGGGAAGACTGTAGGCTTTACCTTTGTTCCTTGTATAACCTTCAAAACGGGAAAGTCAATGTCATAATTTTTCTGGAGATGCCTTCTGGGATTACCCCTGTTCCCCTTACTTTTTCTTCTCTACAGTTCCTCATATCATATGGTCTGTAGTTCACTTCCAATTATTCCAGCATAGGAAATGATGTGTTACATTTACACATGTGCATAAGTTTTCATTCACACTTCCAGAATGGTTACATCTCATTTAATAAACCTTCATCTTAAAAAGTCCATGCTATCCAAAGCAATTTACAGACTCAAAGAAATCCCTATCAAAATACCAATGGCATTTTTTACAGAACTAGAATAATCCTAGAATTTGTATGGAAAAACAAAAGAGCCCAAATAGCCAAAGCAATCTTGACAAAGAACAAAGCTGGAGGTATCGTGCACCCTGATTTCAAGCTACACTACAAAGCTATTATAACCAAAGCAGTATGGTACTGGCACAAAAAGAGAAACATAGATCAGTGGAACAGAACAAAGCCCAGAAATAAACCCATACTTATATGGTCAATTAATCTCTAATAAAGGAAGCAAGAATATACAATGAGGGAAAAGACAGTCTCTTCAATAAATGCTAGGAAAACTGAACAGCTACTTGGAAGAGAGTGAAACTGGATCACTTTGGTACATTGTACACAAAAACAAACTTGAAATGGATTAAAGACCTGAATGTAAAACCTGAAGCCATAAAACTCCTAAAAGAAAACATAGGCAGTAATCTCTTAGACATCAGCCTTAGCAATTTTTTTCTGGATATCATTCCCCAGGCAAGAGAAACAAAAGCAAAAATTAACAAATGAGACTACATCAAACTAAAAAGCTTCTGCACAGTGAAGGTAGCCATCAACAAAGTGAAAAGGCAACCTACTGAGTAGGAAAAGATAAATGAAATGATATATTGTCCAATATGTAAAGAACTCATACAACTCAACACCAGAAAAACAAATAATCCAATTAAAAAATGGGCAAAGGACATTTTCCCAAAGAAGACATACAGATGGCCAACAGGCACATGAAAAGATACTCAAAATCGCTAATCATCAGGGAAAAGCAAATCAAAACCACAATGAGATATCTCACAGCAGTCAGAATGGCTACTAGCAACAAGACAAGAAATAACAAGTGTTGGTGAGAATGTGGAGAAAAGGGAGCCCTCGTGAATTACCGTGGGTGGGAATGTAAACTGGGGCAGCCACATGGAAAACCATTTGGAGGTTCTCGAAAAATTAAAAATAGAAATACTATACAACTCAGTGATTTCACTTCTGATATTTACCCAAAGAAAACAAAACACTAATTTGAAAAGATATATGTCCCCTATGTTTACTGCAGCACTATTTACAATAGCCAAGCTATGGAAGCAACCTAAGTGTCCATTGATAGATGACTGGTTAAAGAAGATGTGGTGTGTGTGTGTATGTGTATACACACACACATATATATGCATATATATATTCACAGTGTAATATTTCTCAACCATAAAAAAGAATGAAATCTTGCTATTTACAACAACATGGATGGACCTAGAGGATATTATGCTAAATGAAATAAGTCAGAGAAAGACAAATACAATCTGATTTCACTTACATGTGGAATCTAAAAACAAGTGAAATCAACAAACAGAAATAGTCTTATAAATACAGAGAACTGGTGGTCACCATAGAGGAGTGGGGGGGGGCGAGATGAGTGAAACAGGTGAAGGGGATTAAGAGGTGCCAACTTCCAAATGTAAAACAATAAGTCACAGAGATGAAAAGTACAGCATAGGAATAGTCAATAATATTTTAATATCATAGTATGGTGACATGTGGTAACTATACTTATGATGAGCATTTTGTAGTGGATTTAATTATCAAATCACCATGTTGTACATCTGAAATATAAATTGTCAACTATACTTCAATAAAACAAGGGAATCTGAAAAATATTAATAAATAACTAGCCTTCTTAAAACCATAATCCAGAATCGACTTCCACAAGCATTTTCATTATTCTTATCATCATCTATGTAAGAGTCAGGCTGCTCACATTCACGATCCTGAACCAGAAGCATCAGCACCCCTCGGCAGCTTGTTAGAAATATATTTCTTGAGCCCCAGGCCTGACCCAGGCTGGAACCCAGGAATCTGTGTTTTAACAAGCTCTTCAGGGCACAGTCATGACAGGCAGAGAAAAAGTCTGAGGAAAGACCAAGGCAGGAAGAGGCACGTGGGAAGGGTACGTCACTCCATCTGGCAGGAGTCACTCTTGGGGAGGGCCCGGCCACTGTGGCAGCATCACTAATGAGTTTACAATTCAGTTGCATTCTTTTCAGTCTCTTCGTAGTCTATCCTCAAGTGGAAAGTAATGGAGGCAGCAGAGCCTTGGGGCAGAGCAAGTTCTTTCCTAAGACCCATGGAAACAACACAAACTACCACCACGGTGATCTGCAAAAGAAGCAAGGGAGACACACAGAGGCCGACACTGACGTAAGGCTGAGCCTCGCTATCCTACTGATGCGCTTTATTGCCTTGTGTTGGCCAGGAGCACAGAGAAAGGTATTTTCACAATTCAAATCATAAGACTGTGGGAGAGGATTGCCAAGTGCCCAGATGTAGGGGATGTTAATTACTGTCATGGGCAAAGCACCTGAGAACTTTGTGTGGATTACTAAAATGCTGTTTTGATGTCCTGCCTTTGAATGTCAATTGACTGGAATCAGTATTAATAGATCTTTACTTTAGGGCTAAATAATAAAATTTCTACTATTCCCTTCCTCACAGAGCTGCTATGATTGTTGCCTTTATTGAATTACATGGTATGGAACCTTGTATGGTAATGTGTCTGTACAAATACAGGCACTGAGGGTTTCAGAAATCGATGGGGGAACAAAGGTATTAGAGTTTGTGTCAATGACTTTATTCTTTGAGGAAATAATGTCACCAATTTTCCCAATAAACACTATCCTGATGCTCTAATTGTGTAACACCAAAGAAAACATTTGAGCAGTTAAAAGAGCATTTTCCTGAAAGGACGGGAGCATGGGATGCAGTGGCCCATTAGAGCTGCCAAGAAATGACTTGATGATTAATTCCTCAGTGACATCTGCATGTAAATTAAGCCCATTTGCTCCTCTGAAAATGTGAATAGTAAAGGCTTGATTTGTGAAGATTAAAGAAAAATTGCCTTAGTGTATCCCACAAAATTTCTGGTGCATGGTAGGTGCTCAATAAATGGAAGTTTTTGTTCTTGTTGAACCAAACATTACCCACCAAGAGCCAGAGGCAGGGCCTGTGTCTGATCATCCATTGCTTTAATCTGCCCAGCGCCCAGTCTTTCTTCTGCTAATTACTTGTCAATTCTATTTTGGAGATGACTCCTTCCTAATAATATAGTTTTGGGGAATGTCAGTCAGGTCTTAGACTCTCCCCTGCTGAGAGGCCTCAAAGCCCCAGGGTAGGCCAATCTGATGCTCATTTACTAGATGGTAAGCAAAGAGATAAAAACAGGCCTGTGGGAAAGATGGACATTAGTCACTGATCCCAAGGTCCCAGGAGCCTGTGTGACTTTTGTCCCTTCCAGGACCTAGTTCTTCAACTTTCTCTTTCATTGTTTGAGCTGTTGGTTTCTGTTGCCTAAAAAGAGAAAAATCCCATCTGATACAGAATATGAGAGCCAGAACCATCTTTGATATCATCTACCCAAATTCCATTATTTTATAGACGAGGAAACTCAGCCCCAAAGGAAGAACTTTTGTTTTGGTTTCCGCTTTAGCTCACAGTGACACAGCGGGGACGGAGGCCTTGCGGGGCCTTGCGTAGGTGCTCCTCGTTGATCGCTGCTGTTCCTGACCCTGGTCGGGGTCCTGCCTTCCAGACCATCTATGGAGACGGGAGGAAGTTCAGCAAAACAACCCCCTAGTCCGCAGCGGACGCCAGCGTCTCGGGGCCGCTCTAGCTGCTGCTGCGGGTGGGCTCAGGGAGGGTGCCTGACTGCGGGGTGGGTGCCCCAGCGTCTGGGGGGAGAAGGGCAAGAAGCTGCAGGAAAGCATTGAGCTGCTTTAAAGAAAGAATAAAAGGAGGGCCTGGAGTTCTTGGCTGTTCATTTTGCAAATTACCCGGGACAAGGAGAGGTTTTTGTTTGGCCGGGAGTCGCCCACAGGTCTGACCGGCCTCCCTCACCTTGCCCTCTTCCCCACCCTCTCCTTTCCTCCCTTCATAATCTTTAACCATTTTTCAATTTATCTCACTGTCTATATACCTCTAATATTTCACTGCTTTAAGCTCATTAGTGAAGGATGGGCAGGAGAGGGGAAAATTGATCAGTCAGTAATTTTTTCTTGAGGATATACGTTTAAGGACACAATGACTACATAATACACTTATGTTAAGATTTTATGACTTGAAAAACTTGCATAAGTGGTAATCATTGGTGAAATGATACAGCGTGCTGCAGCGATTAACGGCACAGACTCAGAGGCAGAACACAGTGAACGCCAGCCCCGCGGCCGCTCTCTGCATCACCGCCTGCATCCCAAGGCCTCCATTTCTTCGTCCACAAAATGGTGAATGTAAAAATGGTATCACCACGATGGGAAGGCTGATTGGCTAATACCACTTTCATTTCAAACCTCTTGGTCCCTTGTTTACATCTATTTCAGGCAGAAAAGTGAAATGGTTGCTTTTCTAGCTTCTCTTGCAGCTAGGGTTAGTCATGGGAGACAAAGTCAGGTTTCTTGTCAATGAGGTAAAAGTACAAATCTACTGGGGAATTCACGGTAAACCCCCCTCTTCAAAAAAAATGACTCCCCTTCTTCCTTCTTCTTTCTTGCTTTAAATTGGGATGTGATGACAGGAGCTGTAGCTGCCCTCTTGTGACCATTAGGAAATCATCATGAGAGGAAGACCAAGATAATCACTGGCCTTGACAGTGAGTTTTTATCCAATAGTAGTTGCTACTTATCTTTGATTTCTTGGTTATGTGAGAAAAATAGCTTATATTTTAAATGCTATGGTCAAGTGTTCTGTTGTTACGTGGAACTGTGTGAAATTGTCAAACATGTTTAACTTGTAAAAATAGCAGTTTGATGTGTCAGCCTACCGTTTGCAGCCAAAATATTCCTAATCAGTTATTTGTCTCACAATATTGTAAAAGGATCAATGTATATAAAGTGCTTAGCATATTGCCTGGTATGTGCTCATAAATGTTACCGTATTTCCTCCTTATGAAGGTACTTTTCCACATTTTAAATGTCTTGAAAGTAGAATGAGGCTAACAATCACTGTAGAAAATTAATGTGGTATTTCCTTTTTTTCTGAGAGGATGTTATTATATAGTTTTCCTTATAGTAAGCAGTATTTAAAAAGTTGATTTTAACATAGTACCACTATTAAACTATGGATTAGCAAGTATTCAAGCTATATCAGTTTACTAAATGAAGCTTATATTAGGTACCTACTTACAAAAGGAATTTTCTTATTTTTATGTTTGCTTTTGTTTTTTTAGTAATTGAAACAAAAATTGCCTTCTTTTAATAAGACTATGTTATGCAGCTGACATTCTAACATTATTTTGGATCCACTGATAAAATCAGAAATAAACTGTCATGTCTTGGAAAGTGGAGAAATGGATGGCAGAAAGATCATCTTGGAAGCCACTGCAATAGTACAGACCTGACCTCGATGCAGACACGGACACGAGCAAAGCCGGCGGGTGCATCAGGACCCCCCGTGCACTGCTGAGGGTAGAACTGAACCGTTAGCTTTAGATATATTTTGGTGTTTCTATAGTAAGACTCAAAGTCTTATACAGATATTATGTCTGAACACATTGATACACTGATCCTAAGTCATGAATTAAAAGGTTTGTCACTTTAATACTACAAATATTTTCCTAAAAAATGAAACAAATATCAAGCCCTCAAAGTTTGTGAACTTAAGCCATTCCTATGGAAACCAGCTATTGCTAATGTAGGAGTTAACAACAACAACAAGAAAAAGAGCTTTTTTAATATATTTGCTGTTCGGTGATCAGAGTCCAGGCTTCTTTTGCAGTATATCTGGGGTCCCCCCTGAAAGGCCTCTCAGAGCCCAACAGGACAGTGACTGCTGTCCCCAGACCCTGCCATCCACCAGCCACACCCTCCCCCTTTGCACTGAAGCCTGGCTTCTCAGCTCAGAATGGGTAGTATATAATCATTTTTACAAAACTTCAGCATCTATTGTTTGAGTGCCTAATGTATCCCAGGAATGGCTCTAGGTCTGAGGTTTGAAACCCATGAGTGGGCCATGGACAACACTTTTTAAAAAGAAATAGGACGGGCTAGAGAGAGCAGAGCGCATCACAGGCAGGAAGAGTATCGTGGGCTGAAACTCTCCTCAGTTCTATACCCCCTCAACTGAGGCTCGGGGTGCCGCCGTGGAAAGTGGTCGCAACGTTTAAGTGGTTGGCAGTGAGGGAAAGCCTGTCCACACGCGGTGTCTTCCTGGGGGGACATGAGGGGGCAGAGAGGAAACAAACAAGCCCGCAGATAACAGTCCAGAGGGAGGGAAGTGGTGAGGAACACCTGCAGGATGAGGCGCAGAGGGGTGGGGCTCGGGGTCGCTGTTGGAGATGGTCAAGGAAGGGGTGTCAGAAGGACTGTGTTCCACGGAAAGGACTGGGGCTTTCCTGCACGAGACGAGGAGCCTTCAGAAGTCGGCCAGCACGACCGAGGCGAGTGACCACTGGACAGAACATCCCGCGTTTGGTTCTCATCGCCTCCTGTGCTGCATAACCACCACAACTGGGCTGTGGGTTCCTTAAAAGCAATTCAGGCTTGTGTGGAAGATGATGGCCATGGAGATGGACAAATAGAGAAGCCAATGTTGATTTGTCTCCACTACTGTGCCTAACGTAGCACCAGGCACATGGTAAACTTGATAAATATCCAATTCATTGTTGTTGAAACCTATTTAAAAGATAACCATAGAATTTCTGCACTTCTTGAGTAGTTCTTGATTCAGGACCACACGCCAAATGTGACAGGAATACTGGTTAACATTCCCCGAGCCCCTGCCTAGCTCAGTGGCGCCGCACACATGACACACGCTGCAAACAGACCGCCTGTGTCCTGACCCCTCCCTCCTCATGCCTGCCTGGGGCCCCGCCCCGTCTCAGATCATCACAGCTCCCCTTACTATCACACACACAGTCACTCACTCATAATTTCAAACGCATTAGCAATAAGTGGCTTTTTTTACTGAAGGTTTCCCATAGAACAGAGGAGAGTGCTACACCCTATTCCATACAGCAAAATGTAAATTAAGTCTAGCATTTCAGTCCTCTCTCCAAATTCTCTCCCCTTGCCTGCCCCACTGCAGGGTCTTTCCTCTCACAGTCTTCTCCGTGCAGCCTCTGACATGCCCGTCTCACCCAAGCAATCAAGGCTTCCCCTTACGTTTCATGCTCCATTCACCCCACAAAAACCCAACAGTGAATCTCCATGATTTTCCTCAGAAGTTGTGATGATAGCCCACTTACAGCATCCCTGCAAGTCTGGCCTTACTGTCCACCAGAAGCTCAGAAAACTTTGGCAACATATCAAGGTTGGTGCTAATAAGTGGCAGAGCTGGACCTTAATGTCCACCTTTCTCACTCTTAAGCCTATGCTCCACGCACTAGGACTCCCCCCAGAAGGCACCCCTGTCCTCATCCCCAGGTGGACAAGGAGACGGTTTCACTGACTGAGGTTGCACTGCAGCCCAGAGAGATGGCTCACTCGGCACTCTTCACTCTAGAAGCCATGGTTTTCTGCTCTGGGAGCCGATGATTCGTGAGACTTTGTGCCAGTCATTTCCCCTCTGAATTTTCCCTCTATAGAAAGTGAACTTTTCATAACAATTGAAGATAAACTATTAAATGGTTAAAAAGGAGGCTGTGTGGAACAACCGAAATCAAAATATGTGTTTTAAAACCCTCAGGGGGTTGTTATTCAAAACCCGACCCCCATACTGTCAAGCAGTTCATCCTCTTTCTCTCTCTTTCCCTCCTAAGACCCACCCTCTGCTCCCCTTACTCTGTGCATTTTCTCGTGAGGCGTTTGGGGTGCTTAAGCAATAATAATTAATGCCTGTGAAGCATGTGAGTGGCCCAAGTATGACATCATCAGTGTCTTACATAGCTGTCAGCATATAGGAGTGGTCTGCAGCAACATGCCCACACACTTGACATTCATGAGCTGGCCAAAACTGAAACTGTAGTAGAATAACAAAAAAACATTGTCTGAATCTCCCATTAGCCAATGATTGCCCTATTTGGAAATGAAAGACTCTTCTGGTTTCAGTGCCTCTCTCTGAAACAGAAGAAAAACAGGGATGGGAAGGACTTGCCTCTGTAGACTATTTACTGCATCCTGAACTATTCTTTCAAGTACTTTGCTTATCATTAAACATTAATTTCCCTAGAAACAAGAGCTTTCACTTCTTGTAGCTGCAGCAATTAAGGGCAGCTTTGGCTGGGCTGCTCTGACTTCCCAGCACGAGTTTGCAAATTCTGTGGCCTTTCCTCAGCAGAGAACTTTGCTCATATATAAGCCTTGTCATTTTCTGGGAAGCACACATTAAATCCTGCCCTAATGCAATAACCCAGGTCAGATGCCCAAGTACGGCATCTTATTATCTCCAGAAGTGTGCTTTTTGTTTTGTAACCATCGGTGTGGAGAACAGCAACAATTGCTACTTCCATCTCTGTCATGTCAATATTCCAGAGGGCCACTTAATGCCTCAGAACCCTGTTTCACTCACACATGGCCATTGCTCTGCCGGGAAGAGATGTGGGGTCTCACCTGACGGGTGCAGGAGCAGAGAAGTGACTTGGCGACAGAGTGAGTCAGGGGCTGCAGCAACAGTAGGTGTCTAATTGCAGAGTCCAGACTATTTTCTTTATTCACTGCTTGTCTGGCAACCTCCATCACCACCACGTCATATTTTATACTAAAAACACCCTGAGGGTTTTGAGCTTAAGTGTCATTCGAAGCCTCGGGAGATTATGCACCTGCTACAGGTAACCTGGGCTGCTATGCTTCAGTGAACCACTGTCTTTGCTTCCATTCTGGCTGCTGTTGGCTCTCAATTACCCATGGAAATTGAGGGGAACAGATGATGAAAACACGAGGTATTCAGAAAGTCATTAATAGTGTACCAAGAGTTTTCTCCAAGGATGTTCACTGCAGCATTTCACCAGGAAAAGCTTACCTCTTTCTCTATCAAGGGATTTCAGCACTAACTAGAATAAAACATTCTTGGTGAAAGGCAGCTAGTCTTTTTTAAGAGTAAAGCTACCAAATACTCCCTACTGCAAAAGAATACCAGAGATAGAAGAAAGGTAAAAGCCAAGAAAAGATTATATTGCTCCACATTGTGCCCCAAGGAAGGAGGGGCACTGTGCACAGCTGCCTGGGAGGCGAGGCGGAGCTGAGTTCTGAGTGACGCTGATGATCCCAGGGGGCAGCAGGAGCAACACAAACCCCCCAATATGCCAGAGGCCTCATCCCAGCACCACGGGCCTGCAGAGGGGACCAGGACACACACTGAACTCACGTGGAAGTGGGAAGAAAAATACCTAGTTACTGAGAACATGTGAGGCTCCGATTCACGGAGTAGAACACGCCAGACAGTATAGACTGAAGCAAAGCATTTAGAGAGCCTGCTAATGGGTGGCGGGGGGCCAGCCAGAGACCTGCACTTGAGACTGAGCCCTCGCAATTACTGTCTGGGTGACGGTGGGTGACAGTGGACAGGTCACTTCTCTGAGCCTTGCCCCGACAAACACTGTCCCAGCCGGGTGGCCAAGGTCAAAATCCACGTGCTAAGGCACCTGGGGAGCATGTACCACCGATGGGATGGCATGAATAGCCCTTCACCTCTGTGGTATTCCTCCATAGACTCCATTACTCCAGCCTCACCATTAAGCAAAACATCAGATGAAACAGTAAGAGGGACACAAAATACCAGGCCAGGATTCCCCAAAACTGTCAAGGTCAAGTAAGGACAGTCTGAGAAAGAGTTCAGTCAGAGGTGCCGAGGGAGATGTGACCCCTCAGTGTGATGGAGTATCTTGAATGGGATCCTGGAACAGAAAAAAGATATTAGGAAAAACTAATGAAATCCACATAAAGGACGGTGTTTGGTTAAAAATAATATATCAATACTGGTTCCTTAGTTGTGACCGAAGCACCGAGCTAAAGTTAAATGTCAACAGCAGGGGAACTGTGTGCACAGTGTACAGGAACTCTCTGCATGATCTCTGCAATTTTTCTGTAATTCTGAAAACAGTCCTTTAAAAGAAAAGGTTATTTAGATAAACAAAAGAGGTTAAAATGCTACTTGGTACAAGGGGTGTTTGAAGGGGCTTCTCACACATCAGAAGGGAGAAAGGACACAGAGTGTACTTTACAGTCCCTGAGATCCAACATTAATGCAGTGTGGGGTTGCTTTTCCATTTGAAAAGCCCCCAGACCCACTTCGTGGGTGAAGTCTATTTTCTCGGTGGTTATCATCCCACCCCATCTGCTGTGGAAGTCTTGTCCACTAAAGACCAGCCCCTCCTTGCTGCTTTGAAGGCAAGACGCCTGCATAACTTACATCTTTTCATTTTAAATGTTTGTCAGGGAAGCAGAAAGCAGGTAATCAATACAGTCAACAGGGGATTTTACACAGGCTTACACTAAAGCTCAATTCTCTTTCTGAGATGGCAATTTTAAAAAGCAACCTAATAGTTACTGAGCAAGTAGTCAATACCAGACACCAATCTAATCACTTTATAAGGCAATTGTATTTACTCCTCTCAAACAGGCTACAGATTACTATTAGTATCCTCATTTTACAGATGAGCAAACTGAGGCACAGATTATTTAAGTGACGTGTGCAAGGTCACACACTGATAATGGCAAACTTGAACCCAATTTGGTCTTATTCAGAGTTCTTATCAGAGCTCAATACAAAGAAATCCAGCAAACATCCCCACCTCGGCACAGACAGCTGGATATAAAATTCAATGATGACAAAATGATCAGTTATCCCCTGACTTCCCAATATGTGCTTCTTAATTTAGAGCCTTTCAGAAAAATCAGGATGCAGCTACTCCAAAAGGAAAAGAACACATCTTCATGAATTGATAATTTTTTTTAGAAATCAGGAACTGGGGATGGGCGTCAGGTCCCTGCCACCTGCACTGTCTTCTCACGCAAAATAGCTGAAAATGTAACGGATTGATTTTTCAGACTCTGTCAAACCATCCCGAGCTTCAAAGCAGGCTTTTGGCAAGTTTATAAACCCCTGCAGAGTGGGGAACGTCCATTCAAGCAGCCTTATTCCACAGGCAAAATGTTCATCCAAGGCTTGCTTCAAAGTAAAGACAACAGCAATAACCATAATCAGGGTTATTGAGTGTCTCCTCAGGGACCGGATTGCATCAGTGGTTTACAAAACATGTATTATATACTGACGATGATCAAATAAGGCCTCATTATCACCATTTTGGGGTTGAAAAACAGGCTGAGAGAAGTGAGCAGCTTGCGAGGTCACTCAGGTAGTGAGTGCAGGAGGGGACATCTGAACACAAAGGCGCCCCACGCACACTTAAGAGTGTCCCGCATGCCCCTGAGCCCCTCCCACCATGGCATGTTCCCAGGGCCCCCCGGCTGCACCGCTGCACTCTCTCCCCAGCCCTGTGCAGGCCTCTGCCCTCCCTCCTGAGATGGCCTGTCCTGCTGTGGCTCTCAAGCCCAGGGCAGCAGCTTTCTCATCTGGTAAAAATCACCCCGTGAAGTAACAAAGACCGGTAGGGGCCCCCACGGCCCCACCCCTGTGGCTCCTACGCTGGAGAAAATCTCCCACCTCCTGTCCTTCGATAGCCCAGCGACTTGTTGGGAGCATCAGTAACTCACTCCCCAAATGAACATAAGGCTGGCTGTCCTGTTGTGGGTAAAATTGTAACATTCCCAGAATACCTCGCCTGGCTTTCATACATCTGCTTATCAACAGGCGTTCAGAGGCGAAAAGGAGTGTGGCTTTAGCGCATGTGCATCTTTCCTCAGGGGTGGCGAGAAGGTCTTCTCCATGTCGGAGGGTGATTACCTGGGCCAGGAGGGCTTATCTGAACCTGAGAGGGGAGGGGAGGGCCAGTTTTGCTGCTGCTGGAGCAGGAGAGAGAGATGGGCCGGACTGCAGTTTTGTAAACAATAAACGGGTTTTAAACTTTATTTCTCCCTTTGACTGATTTCAGTTTTTAGAGGTATTTTTCCTCAGGACTTCCTCTCCCTGGACTTATATGCGTCCATCTCACATGTATGAAGTATGCACTGACCCTTTTGGCAGTAGCTTCCCAGTCATAATTGCATTATTAGATGAAAACTTATCGAAGAGGATGGGACATTTTGTAGTCAGCAAGCATCCACTGTGCAGATTCCACATGACAAGCTCTCGACTAAGCTGTGGGTAAAACTGCAGTATTTCCAGAATCTCTCGCCTGGCTTTAGGGCATCTCCATACCAACAGGCGTTTCCAAGGGGTGGAGAGAGGTGGTCCATCTCCACATCAGTGGGTAATTACCTGGGCGAGGGAGGGCTTCTCTGGACCTGACAGGCTGGGGTGAGGATTCGCCAGCTCCTGCTGCAGCAGGAGAGAGAGAGGCAGCAGACAGATTTTTTGTAAGCAACAAATGGGTTTTAAACTTTATTTCTCCCTTTGATTAATTTCGGTTTCAGCTAGGCATTTTGCCCCGGGATTTCCTCTCCCCAGAGTTACCTAGCCCACCCGTGTCATTATTTTATTTAATACTCACAGCAATCTTATGGTGCGAAGCATTACTGATGAGCTCATGGTGGCTTGAAGAAGGTCAAGGACTTAAAAACATATAACTAGAGAGGAGCAGATATTTCTTAAATGTAAATAAACCAGGTTAAGTTGTTTTTACAACTGTGAAGAATGAGACCAAGAAACCTAAACATGAATGCGTGAGTTCCGGAAGTTGTAGGGAAATTTCCCTCAGATTCGTAAATTCCTCCCTGAAATTAAGAACCAGCCATTATGCTAAACATGTACCTAAAAATAGCTTGTTTTTCTGGGTTGCGTAAGTAACTTTCAACATAGCAGCATCACATCTGACCACCTCTGTATCACTTAGGATTACATTGCACTGTGAGCTCCTACGAGATGGAATGTCTAGTTTGTTCCTTGTTTTCTCCCTAGCACCTAACATACTGCCTGAATTAAATCAAACAGAAAAGAATTAAATCAAATGGAATCTTCTTGGATAAGGGTAAAGATAATATAGCCATTAAAATTTCAGCCATTCTACACTGCAGACGCAAGAGAAAAATCTCCAGTGTGGAGGATACATGTGCTGGATCTCTGAGGAGGAGAACGTTAATATTCCTGATGTATTTTTTGATGCAATAAACATGAAATTATGTTCATGGAAGTCATGAGTTGTTTGTTAAGATAATAAGAATGAAGATGCTAGACATAACACTAACAGGTAACAGCCAAATAATCATGCAAAGTATTTTTGTGCATTATTATTTTTTTCATTTTCTCCCTACTCTAGTGCTTAAGAGGATAATAATGTCTGCCTATGCATTTCACTCCTGGACAGGTCACCTGGGGTTTATACTCTCATTATCTACACAGCATAGATGAGGAAAATGAGCTTAGAGAGCTGAAACCATTTGCTAAGTTTAAACACCTGGCAAATGGCGTATCTGGAATGTGAATTCGTGTCAGGTTCACATCTAGAGTCTGAACTTTAACGACCGTCCTATCCAGCCCCCCCTATCCACCTAGTGTGAAGCAGAGCTCAGGGCAGGTGGGCCTGAGCTCCACCCCTGTAGCGAAGAAGAAAAGCACGGGAACCAGCACCCGCCCCTCAGCTTGCTGCCTCCCTTCCTCTGACACCCTTTTCATTAAGTTCAAAACCTCTTTATACATGTCTTTAAACCAAACTGGTCTGTTAACTTTCTTCTTTCTCTTCCTAAAGAGGCCTTTACCTCCTTTCGCTATTTGCCTTTCTTCTTCTCGGCAGCACCTATTGAAAAGTCACGCCCTTTGGTCTTTAGTACAAATTAATATCCTCTCCCTTCACGCTTTCGTGTTGCTAATGGCACCAGAGTCACCTGCACCTTTCACAACCACTGCTAAGTCAGCTATGGAGGCCTGGGTGGGACAGAAGCCCTGCTGCAGAGGTTTTGTTTCGCAGCCAGATGCTGCAAGGAGCCCAGATAAAATCACTAATGGAATCGCCTTCCTCACGATGTGCTGAAAAGCAAGCAGCCCCAAGTACTTTGTCTATATCCTAGGAATGCAATGCCCATGGCCTCCTGAACACGGAAAGCAGCAGGATGTAACTGAGAGAGCAGCATTCTTGAAGCCTGAATACCTAGCTGGCGCTGTCCCTTACGAGGGCGGGTCATTTACCTTCTCTGAGTCTCAGTGTCCTCAGACACCACATGGAGGTGATACTATTCCTTGAATGATACACCATCCAGCTTGTATGAAAGCCAGAAATCTAAGAGTCATCCTTGTTTCTTCTCTCTTCCTCCCCCAACACCCAGTCCAGTCTCTGAATTCTGCTGATACCACGTCTTAGATCTCTCTCAAATGTCCTGGTCTACGTTCCCACCAGCTATGCTGGCTCAGGCATTGTGATGTCCTCACTAGACAAACGCCAACTCTTCCAAGCCCAGCTCCGTGTTCCCATTTAGCACCTCCAATCCTTTCTTCTCACTGCAGACAGTTACCTTGCTAAAGCACTCATCTCATCATTCTGATGCTGATTAAAATTGTTCTATGACTCTCCATCATTTGTAGAATACAGTACAAATTTACCAGCCTAGGACACAAAGTCCTCCATGACCTTGATCTAACTTGCCTATAATAGTTAGGACCCTTGCAGATGCAAAGGACAGAAACACCTCTCCAATAGGCTTAACTCAAAGGGAGGACTTACTGGCTTCTGAAACGAAGAAAGCCTGGGGCAGACCGAGTACACCTGGGTGTGAAGGCGCAGTCTCATTAGGAAGCTGTTTCTCATCATCCTGTGCTTTGCTTTTCTCCATAGTGACTTTATTCTCGATTAGGCTTGTCCCACTCAGTAACAAATTTACCACCCTAGCAGTTTCAGGCTTATTAAGTACTTAATTTAGCAACTCCCTGGAAAAAGAACATTTTTTCTCACTCATTTAAACAAAAGTCACAAGGCAAAATCACAGTGGCTGGCCTGGGGTCATCTGCCCAACCTTCTCCTAAGCTCAGTTCCGAGGGGCAACCCGGTGAGGACGCAGGCCCACCCAGGAGGCAGGGGGCAGGGCCAGCCCCACCTGAGCTGCGTGGCTTAAAAATAGGGTTACTCATAAAAAATCAGGCTGTCACCACCAAAATAAGAGAAAATGAAGGCCATGATGGCAAAACAACACCTGTTTCAATACTGTTACACAGAAGAATGTCTCCCCTACTCCAGGCTCCAAAATTTAGTGGCTTAAAACTACTATTTTATTTTGTTGGTGAGAAGTACCTGACTTGCAGTCACAATTATTTTCTTTTGTTATGGACACATTCCCATCATTTCAACTTTTACTTCTATGGATGCACTTCTTTATGTAAAATACCATTTTTCTCTCGTCTGTCTCCCCACAAGGCACACCCTGCCCCCCTCTGTGCCCTCCTCTCTCCTCTCACATAGACGAGCACTGCCCTCAGTGCCTGCTTTGGGCCACTGTATTCTGGATACATAACCTCTTTTATAATGCCTTTCCTGACATAGCTTTTTGACTGTCTCTATCACTGAGCCATAAGCTCCTTGAAGGCAGGGACAAAGTCTTATTTCCCTCCGTACCTCAATATTAATCGTGCCTCCTAGGCCTTCAGTACATGTTGGCTGAATGACAGAATTAGATTCTGCATCCAAGGAGCTTTTCAAATGTTAAAGTACTATTCTAACAAAGCCTATCATTATTTACAAGATAAGTAAGACTTTTACTGAGGAAAACGTAATAGCTTCTAGTGACAGCCTTCTGCCTCACAAATTCTAAATGGATAATCCATTTAACTATTTAATAAAATTTTAAATACATTTTTAAATTCATTTCTTTTTCTTGCTTAGACACTAATGACACCTGTTGTTTGCCCTTTATATTTTCTGTTACATGGCTCAGTGTTTCCAGGTTTTATCATAAGCCACTTTTCTGAGAACCTGTTTTATCAGACTAATCCTTTTCTACATCCTTTATGGTTTTGTACCTAATTATTTCAACAACAAATTTTCCTGGACCATCTTTAATTAGTCTATTATTTATTCATATAAATTTTCTGATTATCTGAGAGCAGGTGTTCCAATGGACCCTGGAGAATAACAAGTCACAATTCCTCTTAACAAGAAATTCAGTGCCTGGGAGAAGAAGAAAATGTCAACAGCACGAGGCAGATGTTAAGCCAGAGGCCTGCAGAGAGAGCTGTCGGGTGGCTCCCTGCTCCTGTCCGGGATGGGTAGGAAAAACTGCAGAAGCAAATAGCCGCCCATCTACAAAAATGAGTATTAGTAAGACTAATAAAGAAGGAGACATTCCAATGAGAGAAAAAATCCTATAAGAAGGTATGGAGACAGGAAAGAGCAGATGCCGGGAAGATCGAAAAGCAATTTCATGCTCTCGGTGTGTAAAGAATGAGACAGAAAAGGGTGGGTTTCTGGGGCATCTAGCCAACAAAGTTGTGGACTGCCTTGGTTTTCAAGCTTTACACTCTGGAAATCTCTGACCAACGTGGAAGCTACTTATCCAGTCCAGAGCTCTACTTTTTACCATCTGAGAGACTTTAGGGACAATTTATTCATAGATCCTCATCTAACAAATAAGAATACATGATATTATTCCTGCCTGTCTCAGAAGGATCCTGGCAGAACCACGGATGATGGTAAAAGCAGACATGTCTTTCCTGGACAGTGGTTACTTTCACCTCACCAGCTTCTTTGTCATTTCTGCAGGTCAGAGAACACTTCTCTTCCTTCTCTCTTGGGGACCGCACTCTATGTGTGAGCATGTGGCCTTGGTCTGACCAGTCAGAACATTATTTACCCCTGTCCATATTAGACAATGCAGGACTGAGCACATGTCCCATTCTGGTTCATGGATGACCAAGTAGTTCCACCTGGTTCAATAAAAATAAATCCTGTATCTTATAGAAAGCTTGGAAAAGAGAAGCTTTCTTTCCAGTGGAGTTGCTAAGTCACTAACTATATAGTTCAAACCAAGAACCACTAAAGGGCCACATGAGTAAGGAATGCACAAAAGAAGACCACGGAGAAAAACAGCAGAGAGAAGAGATGAGTAACTGAGAAAACATAAATGCTTGACTATAACCATCCTTGACATAAAAGTACATCTCTTAGTTGTTCATTTCCACTATTTAAGTGAGTTTTACTTCTGTTTATGTAGCCTGCAACTATAAAGAGTCCAGATTTATAAAGTCCTATATATAATTTATAGTAGGACAATATTATAGGACCCTGTCCTTTATCTAATACATTCTTTACTTTTAATAGTATATTCTCAAAGTTCCATTTTCAAAACAACATCTGAAAGCTACAGTCCAAGGAAACATTCCTGGAAACAAATTAATCGGACATACTATACACCTGGGAAAATTGACCTATAATAATTATCACCGAGATACATTCTTTATTGAGATATAACTGACATACCATCAAGTCATCCATTTAAAGTGTACAGTTCAATGTACTTTTGGTGGCATGGCCAAGAAGCATTATCAGATCCAATGTCATGAAGATTCCCCCCTAAGAGTTTGCATTTTTAGTTCTTCACTAAAAATATAAATATATTTATATATTTTATATATGGTATTATAAATAATATAATATTATAAATGATGTCCCAGCATCATTTATTGGAAAGATTATCCTTTTTCCCATTGACTTGTCTTGCCACCCTTGTTGAAAATCAACTAACATAGGTATAAGGGTTTATTTCTGGAGTATTAATTCAATCCCATTGAAGTATATTTATCCTTAATCCGAGACCACACGTTTTTTTATTACTGTAGCTTTGTAACAACAAGTTTTGAAATTGGGAAATGTGACTCCTCCAACTTCATTCTTCTCCAGGTTTGTTGTAGCTATTCTGGATATGTGAAATAGCTATTCATTTTCCATATGAATTTTAGGACTGACTTGTCAATTTCTGCAAAAAAAAGGCAGCTATTTTCTGACAGGGATTACTTTGGGTCTTTAGATTAATATGGTGAATATTAACATTTTAACAATATTTTATCTTCTGATCCATGAACATTGGATATCTTTCTACTTATTTAGATCTTTCATTTCTTTCAACAATGTTTTACAGTTTTTCACTGTACAACTGTTATACTCCTTTTGAATTTATACTTAAATATTTTAGTCTTTTTGATGCTTTTAAAAATGTAACTCATTGTAAATGTATTGTAAAAATGGAATGTGAATTTTATTTTTGGACTATTCATTGGTAGTGTTTAGAAATACAACCCATTTTTCTATATTGATCTTGCAGCCTGCAACCTTGCTGATCTTTTTATTAACTTCAAATAACTTTTTAGTAGATTCCCCAGAATTTTCTCTCTATATATGGGGTCACACCATTTGCAATATAGAGTTTTACTTCTTCCTTTCTAGCCTGGATATCTTTATTTCTTTTTCTTATCTAATTGCTCTGGAAAGAATCTCCAACACAATGTTGAATAGAAATTATGAAGAGTTACTCTTTTCCTGTTCCTGATTTTAAAAGCAAAGAATTAAGTCTTTCACTATTAAGTATGATGTTAACTATGGGTTTTTTGACGATGTCTCATCAGAGTGGGGAAGTTCTATTTTATTTCTTGTTTGGACCTTTTTTCATCATGATTTATCATATTTTAGCAAATGCTTTTTCTATGTTTATTGAGCAAAATATATTCTTGCCAGAATTACTGACTTTGAAGAAAAACAAAAAATTAAGCATATATGCAAAAGACAAAGTCACTATAAAGATAATCAAAACACCATCAATATCTTAAGCCAAAATAAAATGGAGTAAATATTTAAGATACTCACGGAAAGTAAATACAGCCAAACTGACTTTCTAATATAAAGGCAGATTACAATCAAAATATAAGAACTCAAACTATAATGTTACCATGAGCCTACATGGGCTCTGATCATTAATTAAAGCATAGACTTTAGAAATAATAAGAAACTTTCAAAGTATAAATTTTTAGAGCAAAAATAACTCACCAACACTAACTCTAGAAGAAATGCAAAGTATGGAGACCTTTACCCATTGAAGAAATTAAATAGGATTAAAATTTTATTCCTATACACACAGAAAATGCCAGACTTCCAGAGAATAGAAAAAGAAAAAATACTTCCCAACTCAATTCATGAGGCTAGGGTAACCCTGAGATGAAAGACAGTGAGAACAAGAAAAATGAACAACCAGCTAAGTTTATGAATATAAATATCCTAAGAAAATATTAGTACTACATAACTACAACACTCCAAGAAAACATTGCCTTGCTGTGACCAAGTTATGCTTTTTCCAAAAGTATAGGAATAGTTTAATATTAGAGAATTAATAATCCATAATATTAGGAAACTAAAGGGAACAATAGATGCAGCAAAACCAGACACTAAATAAAATTTGGTTCAACAACCATTCATGATAAAGTGAGTAGCACAGAAGAGAAGGGAAGTTTCTTAATTTGCTTAAGGACATCCCTCTAAATCTACTTTTGTATTATTTAATGTTAAAGGGAAGAAACAAAATACAAAATACTTATTTGATATGATGTAATATCTAGATGAAAAACTAAATATACAAACATGTCTTTAATTAATGAGAGTATTCAATTACATTCCTATTATTATTTTATTCCTATTATTTAACTAGAAATAAAAACTTGACAAATAAAATGTTTAATAGTACAAAAAAGTACTCTTTTAGAAATAGATTTAACAAAAAATGTGTAATATTTCTAAAGAAAAGCCATAAAACCCTATTAAAAGATTAAATAAGACTTAAATAAATGGAGAAATATATAATTGACAAGGATCCACACAGTAAAGCTGTCATTCTTCCAAAATTAATTTATATACTAAATTCCATTCAAAATACCAATATGCTTTTCATGAAATGTGACAATTCAGTTCTAAAGTTAATGTGTAATGCAAAGGTCCAGGAATAGCTCAGAGAGTCAAGGTTGGAGATTTTTACCACCAGACATCTAAATTTATTATAGAGCTATAGTAATTAAGATAACATTGGTAGATTTAGATAAATTGACCAATGGAACAAAATAGAAAGCTCAGAACCAGACCCATACATGTGCAGAAATTGGTGTAGTCATTATGGAAAGCAGTACGAAGTTTCCTCAAAAAAACTGAAAATAGAAATGCCAAACAACCCAGTAACTCCACTCCTAGGAATTTACTCAAAGAAAACAAAATCTCTCATTCATAAAGATATATGCACCACATTTATTGCCACATTATTTACAATAGCCAAGATAGGGAAGCAACCAAAATGTCCATCAATAGATGAATGAATAAAGAGGTGGTATATATACACAATGGAATATCATTCAACCATAAAAAAAAAAAACATGAAATCGTGCCATTTGCAACATGAATGGACCTAGAGGGTGTTATGGTAAGTGAAATAAGCCAGGTGGAGAAAAACAAATACCATATGATTTCACTTATGTATGGGACCTTAAAAAAAAAAAGAACAAAACAGCAGTAGACTCATAGACACTGAGAAATGATTGGTGGTTACCATGCGGAGAGGGTTTGGGGTGCTGGGTGGTGTGGGTGAGGGGAATAAAAAGGCACAAAAATCTCAGTTTTATAATTAAATAATATAAATTAGTCGCAGGGTGAAAGTACAGCATAGAGAATACAGTCAACAGCTCTGTAACATCTTTCTATGTCGACAGTAACTACACTAGTTAGGGTGAGCATTTAATAATGCAGATAACTGTCAAATCACTATGTTGTACACTTGAAACCAGTATAATATCACATTTCAAAAAATTTTTTAAATAGAAAAATCTCACACTATCATGGAAACATACTTAGAATATAAGCAAACAGAGTAAAACATGAAAACACCCACAGGTATGGCACCACCCATTAAAAAAACTCAAATGTTCATGAAAACATCTATGCAAAGCTAAGGAGAGGAAAGAGATATGCTATAGTGTTAACAGGAGTTAGCACTTGGGGGTAGCTTATGATTATTTTTAGTTTATTTCTGCTTTCTGCTTCATTTTCTCTAGTGAACATAATTAGCTCTTAATAAATCTGTTGGATTAATAAACATTTTTTAATGCCACGGTGATAGTAATAGTGGCAATCAATGCACTTGTGCTGAAACATCCTTAAGAGGCAAACATAATCAGAAAAATGCTTCAGAGGTGCACTTCTACATTCAATATCTCATTTGACCTAGTTGAGAAAGTAAGTTTAAGGCAGGACAATACCCCGTCCTCCATGAGTTTACCAATTAAAACCATGACTACCAGGTGCAAGAGGCCGTGAGCGGAGCACCAAATCTTGCATTTGAATCGCACTGTTCTTTGACATTGCAGATGTACGGACGGTCTCCTCTCTGCCTTTTTGGTTCTGGAGAAGAGCTCAAGCCTCTCACAGGAGTGTGAAAGAGCTGTCACGGCCTTTGTCACACCAGATGGTCTACTTTCCTTTCAAAAAAGGAAAGTTAGCACTGAGCCTACCCACAAACTATGGGAAATGGATTTAATTGAAGCATGATATGTCTGACGTTTTGTTTTTAACTCACCTCCTCAGTGAAGACGCCTCCCCTCCTCAGAGCAGCCAGCTCGGTGTGGGTGTGTGGAGCTTCCTAACTTGCCATCCGGCCCAGCCTGTGATAAGACAGAAATAACAAAGATGTTGCACGTTTCCCTGCAGGATTTGAGTCCTACCAGAAAAGGGATGGAGTGGGGGATAATCCCAGTTATATAAAGGAAAGCCTCTGGAAATAGAGGAACAGGGGCTGGTGTGGTCATTTTACAAGTATTAGGAGGCAGGGACCATCACGGGATCCACAGCACCTTTGTGGTGAGTCCCTGTTAACACATGACCAAGCTGATCTTACCCGGTGCTTACCTGTACTTGGTACTGTGCCAGGGGCTCCGCATTCATCATCTCAAGTAATCCTCCCGGCAACCCTGACGGCAGATCCTATCTTATGAGCCCCATTTATAAATGAGGAAACTGAAACTCAGAGAGAAGCTACATGGCTTGCCAAGGCCGCGAAGGCAGCAAAGGAAGGAGCTGGGATCTGTGCCCCCGGAGCCCGTGGGTGCCTGAACTCGAGACCGCCACACACCTGTCTTCAGAACCCTTCAGGGAGCTGTGCTTCACCTGCATCCTCCCCGTCAAGTCTCCTCCTGCAGCTATTAGTGGTAGCAGGTGTGATCCCTGTTTACTGATGAAGTAACCGAGTCTCTGAGAGATGAAATAACTTGCCGGAACCACCAGAGCCGACCTCGAGACCCGATCATGAAGCCCTGGGTCACACTCTCTTTCTCAGATCCAGACCAGGATGCAGTCCCTCTTCCTCGCTCTGTCTCTCCGTTTGCAAAAGAAAGGGAATCATATTTTACCCCTTGAAAACCTCAAGGGTTTTTAGGGACATCAAATGAGATTTTGATGTGTAATGTGTAAAAGAACTTTGAAAACTACAAAGACAGAGAATTCGAATGTGTACCTTTATTTCAGCTAAGTTTCCTTATCAGGCACCGACTCTTAGGAAATGCCAAATTTCTCCCACTTGTAATTATAATGCTCTGAGTAATAACGTGTTCTCTATTTCCTACTCATTGCAGGACTCAGATAATTACTCCACTACCCAACTTCTACCTGATTGCCCTGTGCTTTGAAACTAAGCTGGCTTCATCTCCAGGTTCAAGAGTGGACACCGACAGGCCTGCATCAAAGTGAACTAGCCCCCTGGACACAGTGGTCCCTTCAGTTAGCTTTGGCTTCAGAATATCCACTCCCCCGACTGGGGGGTTTAACTGGACTTGGCCTTGAGGTGGGTACGGATGGCACAGTATGCAGATGTGCAGCTGGGAATCACGAGATTCACTGTCTACCATCAGAGAGATTGGGCATGGGATGCTATAGAACCATCAGAAGCGGTAAGAACTTCATAAATGTTATCTATTATTATTACACTTAAAGTTTTGACAGGTTCCGTCAAGTCTGTTGGCCCTATACCCTTCTCACAGATAACTATTTCTAGGACATCACCATTCAGATCTGCATATGCCATCTCTATAATTCACTTATACTGTTTCATCCAAGTAATCTGTTTGAAAAGACGATCTCCTCTATGCCCCGTTTTTGTGTCATTTTCTAAGGCACTAAGTTTTTCTGCCTATCTGGGGCAGTGGGAACACAGGGAGGCATTTGTAGGCACAGGTAATAAGGTCCTCATTCTGTTTCCACTCAAAAAATGCACCCCAGCTGTAGGTGAACAGCTAACACGCATCTCACAAATCAACACCTGTTAAGCACAGTTCTCTGAACTTCTAAGTTTCATCTTACTCTGTGAATTCGAAGCATGTTTTCCTTTGCAGCCAAGTGCCACCGACTGCTTAAGCCTCTAATTTTTTCCATGTGAAATAAGAAATACTACCAAAATCAGATAACTTACTTTTTAGTATTGAGATGCCATTTTCAAAGAACTGTGCACCAACACCCACAAAATGAAGACATTTCTCACATTGCCTTAAGGGAGGAATTTTGAGATGGAGAAAAGAACGGGGAGGCGTCTTCTCCAGCCCCGAGCTGGGCCTCATATGCAAACTCTGGGTTCTCCATTTGTGCCCATCTTGCCAGTGGGTTTCAGCCCCAGGCAGGTTCGCTATGGATTCAGTGTGACCAAAGAACTGACAGTGGGACATTTCTTTGGGGTGAAAGGGTTTATTCCCCGGCCTGTTCTGCCAGCGGCAGGTGGAGCACTGACGTGTCTGCCTCCGCCCAGAGCCCTGGGGCCGAGCTCTCTGTATAGCACGACGGTAGCTTATTGCCTTCGGGTGCAGAAGCGGCAGCCCAGCAACATCATCAGGTGGTTTAAAGTTCAGTGGGGTCCTGGCCTTGGAGCCCCAGCGTCCCTGCAGTGCCCCACCCACCCTGCAATTCTGTGTTTCCAGGTGGCCAGTTTCTTGCAGCCAGAAAAAGCCAACCTCTTTTCACTGTCCTTAGCTGCCCTCAGACCCACCCCTTCTTTCTCCACCGCAGCATATACCGCCCCATTTCCAGGCCCCGCAACCCTCGCCTGGATCACGGCAGCAGCCTCCTCACGTTTCCCCCCTCGTCCTGTTTCCCCGTTTCCTGTTCCCACACCTCACTGCTGCCAGAGCTCTCTTTCTAAAGGGCGAGCCTGGTGATCACATCATTCTCCTCTGTAAGGCCTCGGAATGGCTGTCCCTCATCCTCAGGACGGAACCCCACCGTCACGGCCTCGTGTCCGAGACCCTCTCCCGTCTGGCTCGGGTACGTGGGCAGCCACTCGTCCGGCACTCCCATCACATACTCATTCACCGCAGTTACATTATTTTGAATCCCTGACAAAATAGAATGGGACCAAATTTTGAAAGAAAGCCTTTTTAATGAAATAACTTACATTTCCAAACATTTTTCTAACAATTTTTCTTTCTACATACGGTATTTTAAAGTCCCTAGCCTTGATTTTTGTGTATAGTGTGAGGTAGGGATCGAACTTTATTGTCCTTCATATGATTAACTAGTTGAACGAATGGCATTTAACCACTATCCTTAAGGTAGCTGTTGTCACTTTTTGGAATATTACACCTAAAATAGATCTTAGAAATGTCTTTGGGGGAGAGGACATGCAAAATCTCTTTAAATTTGACCCCATCCGGGTTTTCAGTGTAGAAAGGATTCCTTAAACAAGATACAAAGAGCACAATTCAAAAAGAAAAAAAGTTGATAGATTCAGCAAACTTTATCAACAGGTCCTATAAATGAAATGAAAAGGTCAGTCATGGACTGAAATATATCATACATATATTTGACAAAGAGCAAATATCTAAGATATATAAGGAACGCAATCAGTTTTTTTTTAATATGGGCAAAAGTTTTTGAACATACTATTCACAGAAGAGGAAATTTAATAAGAAATGCTAAATTTCTTAGTAATCAGGAGTCAGGATGTATATGATTGAAACACTGAAAATGTATTGCACACTTAAAAATGTGTTAAAAGGTTAGATTTCATGTTTGTTTGTTTTTTACTGAAGTTAACAATAACAAAAAACAATGGAAAGCAGCACCACACCTTCCAGAATGGCAGATAATAGAAATCTGTGGGTACCAAATGCTGGTGTGGCTGGGGCCGCTTGCGCCTGGCGCGCTGCTGGTGGGAATGCCCATCGGTCCAGATGCGGCGGCACAGCTGGCCTTTGCTGCACTTAATGGACCATTTCTGGTGCCCTGCAGTTGTGAATCTGGCTTAGCGTTTTTGAATCTGGAACAACATCTCAGTTTACAGAATGAACAACATATGAGATGGAAAAAGCTGTATCCTAAGATAAAGCAGACGTCCAGCAAAAGACTGTCCTAGAAGAGCACCAACCCCACAAGGATCTACAGAGGACCAAGAACCGCCTATAGGCCAAGAAGCCTGGACAGGCGGACAGAGACGGAGCGGCAAGGTTCCCAAGGAAGGGGGACAATCCCCGAGGCTCTCTCTAGCTTGGCTGCGGGCTCCGCAGAGTGTCTGCAGCCTCCCCCAGGATGGGCGGTATCGAGGGCGGTGCTCGGCCGATTTCAAGCAATCGGCAACTTCCCTTAACCTGGTTCCAGACCGCACCCCCCCCCCACACTGGGGAAGGAGGGGTCAGGCCTCCCCGCGGTCCCAGGCCCGGGAGCAGTGGAGCCGGGGTTCCGAGCCCTGCTTACGGTTTAAATCCTCTTCATTTTGCTTCGGAGCCTAATCCTGCCCATTTTCCCCGTTCTCTTTCAGACCCAAGAAGGAAATTAAGCACCCAGTGTTCCCTGGGTGACTCCTTGGCTCCGTCCCCGTGGAGAACACGATGCAGCGCGAGACACCCACGTCGGGGCTCTGGTCCCACCGAGGGGCAGGACACTATGTGCTCAGACTTGTGGGTGGCCTCCCCTTTCCGTGAAGGTTGCTGACCCTTTTTATGTCCTCCTCCTAGGTCTCCTCGTCCCCCTTCCTCCCCGTGCTCCCACCCCCCCTCCTCTGAGGGAAGATTCGAGATTGTGCAAGAAGCAGGTACGGCAGAGAGAGAGAGACGGTCGCGGGGAGCGGGCCTGCGCAGGCAGCCAGAGAAAGGCTTCCACCTCCAACACAGCTTTCCGGTGGCTGGTCTTCCGGACCCTGGGACCTACCCAGAGAAGCGGGGCGCTAGGTGCCCAGCCTAGGCGAGGGCCCTCCACGCAAGAAGCACAGGCCGCCTCTGCTTGACCCCAGGAAACCAGTGTGGACCCGAGCCCCCGAGAGCAGGACCTTCCCTTTGACGCTCTGTGAACCCCAGCGGCTGCGAGGCAGGCGGGGACAGTGAGAGCCGGGGGGGGGGGGGGGGGGGGGACCCAGGAAGGACAGCCTGCGTTTCTCATCAGCCTGGTAGGTGGGGACCGGCCACTTGTGACTCATAAACAATAACAACAAATGTGACAGGGCTTGCAGACCCTTGTTTGCACGGTGTTAAGACTTATGCCACCTTCTACATTAGAAATCATAAAATGTCAGAGGTGGGGCCATCCTTAAAGCTTGTCCAACCTCCTCGTTCCTTAATGTAAACTTACCTGATCCACCAGAAAGTGATTTCCAAAAAGGTCAGGGAATCGCAAAGTCAGGACCACACGTAAACAAGTACCCAGGCATTTTATCCAACACTGTTTCCAGGCTCACACTGCTTAGTTGGAAAAGAGCAGTGCCTTGAAAAGCGTGGGCATCTCTACGCATTTTTAAATGAAAAAAAAAATCCCAAGTATAGAAATGAAGGTGGACACCTGAGTCCAGGCCCCCAGAACACAAACTTGACTTTGGAGGCGAACGCTGCTTCGTACTGCCCTCTGGTGGATCGGAATAAAAGTGTCTCTGCTCAGCACTGTCACTTGGCTAAGTTTAAAGTGAACTCGAAAAGGATTAAATTTAAGAAATGAGGAGGGAAAAGCCTCCTGTTCAAATTCAGAGCATCTCTGGGCAGCTTCATAGATATAAACCCTTTGATTACTATGACTATTGCTCCAAGTGACTAAGTGTAGACATGAACACCGTGGACACACAACGAACTGCAGGTCGCGTCCCAGCCCTGGACCTCTCGAGACACTGCCCAGTCTCCCCAAGACTCACTTTGCTCATTGGTGAGGGGGGTATAATAATAGCACAATAGGGTTCTGTGAGTAGTAAAGGAGAGAATCTACACGAGGGTCCTCAGGAAAGAGCTGGATGGGTAAGAGCTTAGCAGAGAAGCCATTCTATTCTAATGTTTCTTATTATACCATTGTACTTTTATTGATAAATTTACAAAAAAGTAAACTCATATGCAAATGAACACAGTCTTGATAATTAATAAAATCATCAGGGACTTGTCTTAGAGGAGCAGGATTCTGTGCATTTTTTTTATGTGTTCTATGGCTCCTGTGAGCTGATGGAATTACATTTACCTTTGTTTTCTGTGTGTTTACCTTAATGCTCACTCCTCACCTTTAAAAACATCCTAAATATTTTCTCACCACTGACTTTTCACTGTGTCCTTTCTCAGGCAATGAGGCGACAGCATCACCTGCTCCACGCCCCGTCTGTGGAGAGAGAACGCCTAAGCTGAAGCCCTCAGGGGTCTGTCTTGTGTGGGGCACTCTAAGCCTTCACTTCCCTGTTAGTGGGGATTGGCTGAAAAAGTGCCCTGATACACTGGCCAGCAATGTCTTTGCTCACACACGGGGCCCCTGCCTCCAGGTGGCCACCCGCCCCCTGGGAGGCTATGGTGGGCTTGTGGCATGGTGGCTAAGGGTTCTCAGCAGCAAGAGGGAGCAGAGGCCGACACACATGTGCAGCATCTCAAGCCTCTGCTCCCAGCGCACTCGCCAACACCAAGTCACATGGCCCAAATTCACGGGGTGAAGAATTAGGCTCCTCCTCTCGTTCAAAGGCATGGCCAAGCCCTACTGCAAAGAGATGTGTGTGCAAGCTTACGGCAAATTAGTGGCCATTTTTTGCCATCTACCACACCTCCAGAGTCTCCTAAAAGTGCTGGGGAGCTGAACTGGTCCACTACACCCAGACAGCCTCAGCGACAGCAGCTGACCTGGACTGAGGCTCTCCAGGTGTCACACTCCAACGCCTTGAGGAACAGGCTGATACTAGAGGGGGGAGAAGATTTTCGGGGGAGGGGCCTGTGGCAAACGCGGCTCTCATGTCTGGCTCACTGTTCGGCTCCACTCCGGTGCTGCCACTGGGAAGACAGGCTCAATGCTCCATGTTTCCAGATATTTGGATTTTGTCAGGAGATGACAGAAACCTGGATTATTATGTAAAATCTCTTGGTATTTAAATGTGGACAATTAATCCCATGTCTTAAACTTTGAGCAGGAACAAGCAAATTCTTCTGGGGCTGGGGCACAGTGGAAGACTGGTGCCAGTCCTCTGGCTCACCCATGCTGGGGCAAGTTATTGACGTCCACGTGGACTCGGGGGCACTATCTTCCCTTTAAAATGTATGACACATGAAGTGGGAGCAAGCCCAGAGCAGCAGGTGCACTTGGCAGGAAGAGGAGCAGAAAGCGCCCCGAGACTAAGTGGGGCTTTTAAAGGCCAGACTTCGATAGCACACGCTGAAGATTCGCTGAAACAGAGCACAGCACATGAGTGTGTGGATTTTGGAGTCAGAGGAACCAGCTCTGCGGATGACCAATGTCTCTTTTTCATTCGTTACCTTTAAATCTCTCTCAAGAGCTCAAAAGCACAGTGCACGGGGCCAGACCACCCAGGTTTGAATCCTAGCTTTGCCACTTAACAGCTGGGTGAATTTGCTGTTATTACTGCCTCATCCATGCTGAAAGAGTGCTTTATGTTAAAGGTACAAAGCAGTTTTCCCCTGGGTTATATGAGCTGTATGCATATCTGATTTCCTCAATACACCATGATCCCATAATAACATTAACAATACTAGAAAACATTTAGAGATATTATCTTATCCTTTTCCTTAGGAGTTAAACAATTTATGTGCATCATATCCATTAACACTCATGAAAAGAGTAGAACAGCATTCTTTATATTCCCATTGCATAGATGGAGAAACAGAGTCTAGAAAATTAAGTGACTTGTACCCAGTTTACACAGTAAATTGGTAGTGTTATCATTTGAACTCAAATAGATTGACTGCAGACAGAGTTACTCAAACTGGGACCGGCAGACCCTCAGAAGTGCAGGGGGACATACTTTCGAGGTCTTCACACTTGCCTCCAAAGTTTTTTAAAATTTTGAGTTCATTTTGATGTCTCAAAACACTATTAGCACTTCTTGACTGTCTGGAGGCTCCTTTCTATGCACGTTCTGCTGCACTTCAGCGAGTGCATTCACATCTCTGCTTACACTCACATTGGCACTTGGTGGCACTTTTGTGATTGTCACTGGCTAATGGGAAAGAGCAGAGGGAGGGCTAATAGGTCAATGCTGTGCTCAAGCCATGTGAAGGTGTCATGGCATCTTTAACGGGGAAAGTGTTGGTAGAAATGAGTCATCTTGGCCCACAGCAGTAGAGGCATGAGGATCGAACAGAATTCCCACCACAGAATCACTACCATATGCCTGCTGTGAGTGGCCATTCAGTCTTAGTAAAGCAAGAGTCATTTCCCCCATTAAACCGTGTTAATTAAAATTGTGTTGGTTTTGTTGCTTATATTTAATTTATAAATATATTTCGTTTATATGAACTGAAAGTATAAAAACAATATATCTAGGTTTATGCTTTTACATTATAATAAAAAATAAAGTACGTTAACTGGCTGTATTTTTTTTTTTTCATTTAAAAAAGCACATTTCTCAACTGTGGGAGTGTGGCTTTATACTACAGCGGCCCTTAAGGGTGGGGAGTGCAATGGAAGAGTAGAGTTTGAGCTCTGAAATCACACCATCTGAGTCTGAGGCTCAGCTTTGACATCTATTAGCTGTGTGACTGTGGGCAAGGCACTGACTGCTCTGTAAGATTCAGTGTCATAATTTATTATGTAGGAGAAACAGGGATGCTGTAAGAACAAAATGAGACACTATAGGTAGTGATTGGACAGTGTACTTGGAACAGTAGAACTGACTTAGGCTGATAATACAAACAACACAATATGTGGAGACAATTCCTGCCCAGTGAATACATGGGTCCACATGTAGGCTTTGATACATGGCTTGCCTGGCTGGGATTCTAAGCTGAGAACCTACTAGATGGAGGGAAAGAATTTACCTCTGACACAACAGAGCCTGTCCTTCCTGAAATGAGAGGTGAAATCACTGCATATATATGCAGCCATTTAATTTCTTAGAGTATCTTCCTTTATTTTAAAGAGCAACTTTCAAAAATCTGGGATGGCTTCCAATCAGGCAATTAGACTGGTTTCCCAGAATTAGTTTCTTATTTCCAACCAAATGAATTTTTTTTTAAATCCATCTTCACCTCACATGTCTTTGTGGTCCAGAATACAGGCAATTTACTGCAGATATTGCTTTATTTCATTAAGGAGTAGGCGTCTTCCTGACCCATGGCTTGGTAAGTCACTTGGAATAATTTCAGAGGAAGAAAGGCAATTTTTATAAGAAAGAATGTTGTTCTCAAATACCATGAATATTCAATTGGGACTTGATGGCATTTTAAATAATTATGTGATAATATTAAGCACTATGCCATTAGACAATGTCTTAAGTGAAAGAAAGCTGGCCGCTTACAGCTGGTGCTACATGGTAAAAAGGCTGTGAATTTTAGAAGCAGAGAGCCTTAGAGCTGGTCCCCACTTGACTCTTAGAATGAACCTGTGAAAGTTTCTTTACCTCCTTTTCTCTTGACAGCCTCTACTTCCCATTGACAAAGGATTATCCTTTTGACGGCCTGAATTTTAGTAATTTCTACTCCTTTTCTTTCTATCTTCCCAGCAGATCTTCTAAAGAGTAGAAGTAAATAGTCTGTTATAATTACTATAATTGCTTGGCGTGGCCCACTTCACTCATTCATTCATTCTTTCACTCAGCAAATGATCATTAAGTGACTACCTTTGCCACGTGCTCCAGTAGCTGCTGGGGAGTCCGTGGTGGGAAAAGGAGACAAGTCGCTCTCAAGGAGTTTGACTTCCATTGCAGAGGTAGGTTAGAAAATAAATGCAGAAACACAAAAGCAAGATAGTTGCAAATCTGCACGAGCGCTAAACTGGTGCTGCGAGGGCAAGAAAGCGGAGCACAGAGAGTACCTGGGGCTGTGCTGGAAGGCTGCTCTGACCCGGTGGCCACCGAAGTCCTTTCTAGTTCAGGCATCGAGAGCTGAAGAACTAGAAGCAGTGGGCTCTGGAAGGATCTGGGGAAAGAGATCCTAGGCAGAGGGAATGGCGAGTGAGGGCAGAAGCCTGCAGGGGCTCCGGGAGGGCGGCTGGAGCAGGTCAGCACAGAGCCACGGGCGGGGCGGTACCAGCGAGCCAGATCACGTCAAGTCCACTAACAAAACAAGCCTAATACACAAATGGTAAGGAGCTTGGATTTCACCTGGAGCCGGGTAGGATGGCATTGAAGGATTCTAACCAGGGGTGGGAAGGGATGTGGCTGTGATGCGGGGAATACGTTGTCAGGAATCAAGAGCAGGAGACTAAGAAGCCTGTTATTGTGGGCCAGGTGACAAGTGAAGATGGCTTAGACTGAGGTCACACAGAAGATGGAAAGAACGGAATTAGACAGGAGTGGATGGGTTCAGTGCAAATAGAATGGACAGAACCATGACTCTCCATGTCTTTAGGGCTCTTCTGCTCAAATGGAAACCCAGACTCTGACGCCCTGTTGTTCTTGCCCACTTTGTTGCCACCCCGAAGAGTTAGAGTAAGTTGTTTGACTCTCTTGAGGCTAAAATCTACATCATTCAACAAATAAGTACACTGTGCAGAGTTCTGAAGCTTCCCCTGCTCTCTAGGGGCTCGCACGCCAAAGCAGAGCACACTCACTGAGAGGAAAGATGGAATGAACGTGTCGGCCACACCACGTGTTTCACCACCAAAAAGCGGGAGGGGCCGTAAACTAAAGGAGCAGCTGTATTTGTTCAGGCTTTGCTATGCGGGGTTTGTGGACCATGTCTTTTTTGGGTAATTACATTGATAGAAATGACCTTCTTTTTACTCAACTCTGAAAGATTCCAGCAAACTCGGTTTTCTGAATAACAAGTGTGGGTGTGTGTTTTGAATCAATAGGGCAAAATACTGGTGAATTACCCAGAACCTGAACCAGCCTGTTGCGAAGGGAAAGGGCTGGACTGAAAGTGGCATAGGGGCTGACAGGTGACGGCTGTCCCAGGGAGTATGATCCACAAAGGACGTTTTTATGAATTTTCTCAAAAAAGCCTCAGACCCACCCTTATGAAAGTAGTGCTCCCAATCTCTCCTCCTGGGGACACAGAAACTCAACCTGTTTATACAGAGCACTGGAATAATCAGAGAGATTTGAGATGATCTGTATGGGCTTAGGGAGTTTATCACACCTTATTTATATCATTTTAAAGATAAAATACAAAGTATTAAAGATTATTATAAATATTTAATTTGTATAATTTCCAAATAGTAGCTTAACCAAATAAAAGTTTGGCTTAATAAAAATTCTTGGTGAAGACTTGTAAAAAAATGAGCTCTTCAAATTCAGGTTAGACATTATCTATATAAAACACTATTTGCTCAAGTATGTGATTTGAAAATACTTTTCAGCATTCAAATATTTGCAAAATATTGATTTTGTGTAAAGGTGCTAATTGGTCTTCTATCTTTTGTCGACAAACACTGTGATAATGAAGATAGATTTTTTGACCTTCTCCCTTTTTCATATCAAGTGTTTCAAAAGAGTAATGGAATTTTCTTTTGTATAACTCAAATGCTTGATTATAGAAATTCTGAACCCAGTCTGGATAATGCTAGAGGGACACATTCTACTCCAAAGGGATGGTCCTACCTCCTACGTGGGAAGACAGGAATTCTGGCATCTAACTGCAGCTGCCACTCCCAGGCCCCCTGTCCAGCTCTCTAGCCCTCCATCCCAGTCAGCCACATTTTGCTCATGGTGACATTCTCTCTGGACACCTGGAACATAAACTGCTCTGGAAGCCCCATTACAATGGGAGGTTGTACCTAAAGAAGGCAGCTGGCCGCCAGAGGTAGCAAATCTTGAGGTTTTTTCCCACCCCAGAACTGCCTTGAGGAGTTGGATTGCAGATGAGAATATATTTTGATGTACCAAAAATCCTTCATGGCTCTGCTCAAAAGAGTGTCATAGGGTGCTAGTGGCTCATGGGGCTATGAAGCATACAGGGGCAATCTTAGCACAGATGAAAAGAAGATGCTCTCAGGATGATGACATGCTTGCTGACTTTCCTACAGTCAGAACATAGCAGGTCTGAGACAAAATTGGCAGCTTCTTTCCACTACATCTCATCCCCTCTCCAGAGCCGTAAGCTTTATGGGAAAATTAGAAAACCCAGCAGCACAGAAGCCAAACGGTCTTCGGGCATTCATATTTTCAGCTTTGACATGACGAATGCAAACCTATAAAATTACATAATGCAAAGATTATGCAAAACAGTTTGCATCTCCCCTTTTCAAAAACATCCATTTTTCTTGCAGTGATGGAGTAGGAATTACTTATATTTTAGCTATTGGTTGTATAAACGGAGGCAATGGATAAAAGTTTGCTACTATTCAGAAACCAAATGTCTGAAAGCTTTCCATCGCAGTCATTGTTTGGGTTAATAAAAAGCCATGAAGCGCAAACAAAAAAGGAACCATCTTGAACCACATGTGCCCCCAAAGCGACCAGGACGTCAGGAGGTTTGTGTCAGTGATATTCTCAGAGCACTGGGGAGCTAGAAACCGTCTTCTAAAGATAAAAGGAGTGAAGATTCCTACTTAATGGGAGAGAAAGGGCAGGAAGGCGGGAGGGAGGAGAAGGTGTGGGTGCGCCACTCGTTCTCAGGGACCAGATCATCTGAGGGCCAAGAAAAGGTTCCTGTGACTAGGTCCTTGTCTCTGTGGCTCAGGACCTGTGTTCCCCACATCGTGCCGCTCTGGGTTCCTGTACCTCAGGTGTAGTAATTGATTGGTATAATATTTCCTATAGAATGTATTTCCCTTTATTTCCTTTTTGACAATGTTACAAATTTTCCAATAATACTTTTTCCAGTTAATGAAGAAAGTGTGGCTCAAAGAGGTAAATGAAAAATTAGGAAAAAAGTCTGAGTGCCTAAAATTGGAGGTGCAGGGATAAGAGTGTAAAGTTATACAGAAAATAAATTGATTTCTTAGATCGTCTCAGACATTGAAACCTTCTTTCATTGTCTCAGAGAGTACAGACATGTAAATATGAGGCTCCTTTATGAAATAAAAACACCAGCACGATACACACACACACACACACACACACACACACACACACACAAATACCATTTAAGCACGATGGTTGAACTGAGAAAGTTAAGCTCTTCCTGGAAAAACGGGAAACTGAAATAGTTGTGACTGTGAGGTGACTCTGTGTCTTCCCTTGGCTTATATAGCGTAAATATACAGCATAAATAAGCCAAGGGGGGACACAGAGTAGTTTCTAACATAATGGCTTACTTAATATGTACCAGGTCCAATTATTTGCTTCTCAAAACTCGTTATATCACTAATGGAGTAGATTCATTAGTTGAAGTAGATTAGGCCTTAGTATCTTTTTCTTATGTAACAATTAGTGTATGTGAAGGAATAGGGCAAGTCTCCCTGCTGATAGAAACTTTTTTATCATTAACACTCAGCTTTCAAATAAACCCCAGGTTATCAACATCCCAGAAAAGGAAAGAACACGGCAGCGCACAGAGTAGGACTTCATGCCTATGCCTGGTTGCCACTCATTTCCCACTGCAGAAAACTTAATCACATGGTCAGAATTACCTTAGCTCTGGAGGATGCGCGCTCCCGGCCCAGGGCCCAGGCCCCCTCTGGAACCGGTGAGACGACGATAAGCTCAGGGAAAGAGCAGGTTGGGAGAAAGGCTTCTCCTCTTTGCAGTCACTGGCGGCTCACGCTCCCCAGACTGGCACACACACTACTTCCCCACCGCTGCTGGAGACAGTCTTACTCACTATGGTGGGGGCTGCGAGTGAGAAGGGGCTGAGGAAGAGCCAGGCGGGCACACGGGGCAGCGCGAGGGCCCAGGCTCAAAACTGAGTCCCTTCCCTCAGCAGTGGCCGTAAGTGACCCCTTGTCCAAGACCTGCCCAGCGTGTCCACTTCCAATCCATGGGCAGAAATGTATCCTGTGGGTGTGTGAGCCTCCTATGAAAGAGGATTTTAAAAGATCTGAATAGGGAGGTTAAGAGTCTTGGAGAAATACAGAAACCCATTCCCAGAGGAGGAGTCTGGGGCGAGTGTGTAAAGTCTTCCTTTGAACGTCTCCAGCACCATCGCTACTGCCCAGGAATTCCCTGCAAAAATTCTGTATCTGTCCACCTCTCTGTATTTATATTGACACCTCTATCTTTCTATATGTCATCATCAATACAGATACTAATCTAGATAGTTAGGCAGGCAGATACACATGCAGAATTCTTTTAAATCTTGTACCCCCATGTCCTCTAATTATATAATTAATCATGAGGAAAAAGGAGCTAATATCTAATTTTAGTCAGTAGTTTTGATATTCTGTATACATCTTTGGAAATATCACATACAAGATACCCAATATCACTGACATCTACTACACACAATTTTCATAATTGTTGTTTCCTTATATTTTGGAGCAAGTGCAGTTTCAAATGCTTAATTTCATGGGGGGTTTCAATGCCGAACACGATTGTCCACTCAACATGTCTTTTTTGAATGGATACAGATCCCAGGAAATGCCACGTCTGTTTTTTTGTGTTCATTCCTCAGAATTCGAGAAGACCCCAGAGGACTCTCCTGAGCCTGAGGCGCATGTGGTGGCCGGAGGCAGCGATCAGACCCCAGAAGAAGAGTCCTCGGCCTCTGAGTACTTCTCCTGCGTGTCCTCTGCAGGAGACCTTCATGCTGCCGATGAGGACGGTAAGGGAGGTCACAGAGGCTGGGCAGGATGCACAGCTGAGCTGCTCAGCCCAATCCCTCCTTATTTCACTTTCCCTTCAAAAACAGGAAAGGGCTTCAGGGCAGAGGAACTAAGACTGAAGCCTCTGCAGAGGGACAAACTGGGGGTGTGCTTTCAAGGACAGGAGAGTTCCCCGTGTGAACACTGGGACAGCTGTGAGTGAGATAGTGGGCTGTGCTGATAACAGTGTGGGAATTCAATTACAACCTCTTCCCTCAGATCAGCACAAACTCACTCACACACACACACACACACACACACACACACACACACACACACACACTATATTCCTTCATTCCACATATAGCCCCATTATTCCTTCCTTTCAGTTTTTCTCTCATATACACGTACCTTCATTCCAGATGCATCCTTCCCATTCTCTACGAGTGTTACACAGATACACACTTCCACCTTCCCTGCTCACACAATCATTCTCAGACTCTGCTGTCTACACACTAACCTGTAAATAATGTACACCCTTTCACACAGGTAGCTTGTTTTACCCCCCTCATTAGAGCTAGCCTAAGCACTGAAAAACTCATGTGCCCTGAAGGGAATGCACTTTCATATACAGTCTTTCTATTGCACATACCACTTCACCCACAAAACCCTCACCCCAAAGCCCTCAGCCCTTCAGGGAGCTGGGGTTCTGCGAAGCTCAAGCACACTTCCTCCAACACGCTCCGTCTTTAACTGTTTCACAATAAGAACACGTACCACCCGTTCACATGTTGTCGCACCACACACACATGTACACCATCATTCACCACCCCCTTACCAATGTCAGAAACTCTCACCGGGTATGTCCCAGAACATACGCAGACCTCCACACCCTCAGTTCTACATAAATCGCACCACACACATACCTCAGATAAAATGTACGTCCCACGGCATTCTGTGATTTCACATATGTATGTACTTCCAGGCCATGTGCCCACATAGGAATAGTCTCAAGACCATCCCAACTCCTACAGACTTCACACACTTATTCTAGTTTTCTCACGTCTGAAATTTCCTTTCCCAGGAACCCCTCGGTTGCCTCCGGGTACTGTTAGCAGTGGGCCTCGTGAGGTGACTCACCCCCAGGTCTTGGGGGAACGGGAAGCCTCCTGTCTACCCAGGACTCCTTTCCCCCACACCTGGGAACAACACGCGTCGGCAAGCGCGTCCAGATGAAAACAGGCGTGGCTGTCTCACGGGACAGGGCGGAAGTCTTGGAGCCCGCCTCAAAGGAGACCAGAGAAGAATGTGCTTTGCCTGAAGGGGCCCCAAAACACCCAGCCCTTTGTGTGCACAGCAACACCGGCCTGACAGCGTGTCCGGCCTGGAGAGCAAAGCCCCGCAGGAGGACGTCCAGAGGGGGAACAGGGAAGAGGACGGGGCAGAGAGGAGGCGTATGTGCAGGAGGAGGAGGAGGATGTGCAGGCGGCGATGTGGAGGAAGAGCAGGAGGAGGGGGTAGAGGCAGAGGAGGACCAAGAAGAGACCATTTAGACGCTAGACCAGAAAACACTGGCAGGAAGACATCGTGCTGCGAGTGCGCAGACTTTCTCAGGCCCTAGAAAAGTGGAGGTGGAGGAGATGAAAGATGACAGCGTGAGAGGTGAGACAGAGGCTTCCTCCAAAAATCGCATAAAATACGAAAATACCATTGATACAACTAATCCTGAGAGACAGCGGGAAAGAGGGCGGCGCCAGACTGCACACGCCTGGAGGAAAGGGCAGACCGCACGGGACAGGCTAACGCACCGGAGCCGTGGCCCCGCGGGACCCGAGCCCCTCCCCGACCCCAGCTCACCGGCGGGAGGAAGAGAAACGGAGCGGGGACGGAGTGGAGGCCTGGGCCTGCTGAGTACCCAGCTCCGGAGATCTGCGCCGGGAGCACAGACCTGCACTTCATGGTGCTTTCACGAGACTCTCGTGATTAGGGGATTGGAAAGCTGAGACAGGCAGAATTCCTGGAGGGACCGAGATTCCAGCCGCCGGTGGAAAGCAGGGATCCATCCCCGGCTGCCCTGGGACAAAAGAAAGGCAGGCGGTCTGAGAGACGTCCGAACAAGGAAGCCCTCAGCAAGAGGGCTGCCAAAGGGGCAAGGACTGCACAGAGCTTACTGCTCAAGAGAAAGGACGAGTAGACAGGATTGTCCGGGGTCACTCTGCCCAGCAGGTTGGGAGCTTTCACGATCTTCAGAGGCTTCCGCTCTCTGGCTGCCTACGCAGCTCCAAGGACCCCCTCCGTGATACGCAGCCGACTGCGCCTTTCTCCCGGCCAGACCCACCTGGCTCGCGAACCAGCAAACCCTACCCGGGTGTCAGGCCAGCCAGAGGGAAGATCTGTCTACAGCAACTACAAATGCAAAGCACAGAGGCTTATACCTGTGTGCTCGGCCCACTGGTTCAGGCAGTGGAGACAGGCATAGTGGCCGGGAGGCAGGAAACAGCTCTTTCCTCCCCCCAGGCACCAATACTGCTGCCCTGTGACCCCCGACATTGCTTCAGGGCTGAGCAGCTCCAGAGAGTAGAGCTTCTGGGCACTAGAGGACGCCATATACAAACATGAAACGCCAAAGGAACCTGGTTCAGAGTAAAATTATGAATACAACTCCTGGGAAAGACTTAAAGGACACTGACCTTATGAATCTTCCTGAAACGGAGTTCAAAATAAAAATCATTAACATGCTCATGGAGGTACTGAAAGATATTCAAGAATTCAGGAATGAATTCCGGTCAGAGATCCAATCGTTGAAGAGCACAATGGAGGGTATTAAAAGCAGATTACATATGGCCAAGATGATAAATGGAATAGAAATTAGAGAAGAGGAATACAAAGAAGCTGAGCCACAGAGAGAAAAAGGGATCTCTAAGAATGATAAAATATTGAGAGAACTGGGTGACCAATTCAAATGGACCAATATCCCTGATGAACGTAGATGCAAAAATACTTAACAAAATATTAGCAAACCGAATTCAAAGACACATCAAAAAGATCATCCATCATGATCAAGTAGGATTTATTCCAGGGATGCAAGGATGGTACAACATTTGAAAATCCACCATCATCATCCACCACATCAACAAAAAGGACCAAAACCACATGATCATCTCCATAGATGCTGAAAAAACATTTGACAAAGTTCAACATCCATTCATGATAAACACTCTCAACAAACTGGGTACAGAGGGCAAGTACCTCAACATAATAAAGGCCATATACGACAAACCCACAGCCAACATTATACTGAACAGCGAGAAGCTGAAAGCCTTTCCTTTAAGATCAGGAACAAGACAAGGATGCCCACTCTCCCCACTTCTGTTCAACATAGTATGGGTGGTACCAGCCATGGCATTCAGACAACACAAAGAAATAAAAGGCATCCAGATTGGCAAGGAAGAAGTTAAACTGTCCCTGTTTGCAGATGACATGATGTTGCACATAAAAAAAACCCCAAAGAATCTAAACTACTAGATCTAATATCTGAATTCAGCAGACTTGCAGGATACAAAATTAATACACACAAATCTGCAGCATAGAGAGAGAAATCAGGAAAAACAATTCCATTCACAGTTGCATCAAAAAGAATAAAATACCTAGGAATAAACCTAACCAAGGAAGTGAAAGACCTATACTTTGAAAACTACAAGACACTCCTGAGAGAAATTAAAGAAGATACCAATAAATGGAAACACATCCCATGCCCATGGATAGGAAGAATTAATATTGTCAAAATGACCATCCTGCCTAAAGCAATCTACAGATTCAATGCAATTCCTATCAAACTACCAACAGCATTCTTCAACAAACTAGAGAAAATCATTCTAAAATTCCTATGGAACCACCAAAGACCCCAAATAGCCAAAGCAATCCTGAGAAGGAAGAAAATAAAGCTGGGGGGATTATGCTCCCCAACTTCAAGCTCTACTACAAAGTCACAGTAATCAAGACAATTTGGTACTGGCACAAGAACAGACCCATAGACCAATGGAGAAGGCAAATAGTGGATCTGTGGCATCTTACTACTCTGATGGGCAGTGACTGCACTGGGGTGTGGGTGGGGACTTGATAATATAGGTAAAGTAGTACCCACATTGTTTTTTCATGTGAAACCTTCATAAAAGTGTATATCAATGAAACCTTAATAAAAAAAAACATAGTGGTATATGAGCCAAGGAAAAAAATCCATCTGGAAAAAATGAGTAAGTAGAAGTTTTTCTCCAAATTTCATTGAAACTGTGAGTTTTCTGTCTTGTGACCATTTCTTTGATATTCCCATGTACATGATAAACACTTCCTTAAGAAATCACAAATGAACTTTCAATTTTTAAAAATGCTCTATTTGCCTCTCTTAGAAAGGAAGACCAACTCTGTAAAAGAACCATGAATGAGAAATGAAATCTGACATATAACGAGAGCAAACACAGTCTTCCTCGTATTCTTTTTATTCTGGTTTCTACATTTAAACTTAATGCAATTTCCAAATAATATTACAAAAAGTGTTGAAGTCACAGCAACCCATCTAGACTACCCTAACCACCACCACGAATTCAAAGAATACATACACTACTAATTTTATGAATTCAAGGAACATACAGGCTATACATTTTAGCTTTCTATGAGGCAACAAAGCGAAAACCTTTCCATAAAGGCCTTATAAACCTATGAACTCTATGACTGAGCCTGATTTCTTACTGCTGATGAAATTTAAGGATAAGAAAAAACAACTTCCACATATAGATCAAATAGGATTTCCTTTTTTAATTAATTAAATTAAAGCAACTACTGAGAGTTACAGAGGAAATTATTCTAAGGAGTAATGAATCTTCTGTTTTCAAACTCTTCACACACTGCACATAGCCTTATTATATATAATGCATCCTTCCATGATAAAATAAAATCAGCAACTGTATAGTAGTTCAAAGCCTCTGGATAATTTAGGACTATGATTATAAACTACCCAGAAGAAATTATATGGAAAAATCTAGGTAAAGGAATGTAATTTAGTGAGGGCCTCGGCTAAGAGAAAGTGTAAGAGGCAAAAGGATGAATCGTGATTCGCATCTCAGTGTCGTCCTCAGAACAAAGGTCTCTGAAGGCTTTATTTCTATAGGAATTTAATAGGGAAAAAAACAGTATACGAAAAAGCCTAAATAATGTGTAACCCAAATTAACACAAATGGTAATCAGAAGTCAAATACAGGGTACTGTTACTGAATGACTGGATAAGAAGGGGGTTGGAGCTTTGAGAATGGTGCATCAAATGGATTCCATGAATTCGGCAGTATTGTGAAAATAAAACATGAAAATACCTCACAAAAAACATACCGCACACCAAAGAAAAACCATGTCCTACAACTTCCACTCAGATTAACTGTGGTAATTTTGTCCTATAAAACACTTAATCATCTCTTCAAAAGGAAAACATGGTGAGAAGTTTGATAATCTAACTCAATTAAAATATTATTGGAGAATTATCTTGCTTTCTTATCTATCTCAGAACTTAGAATACCAAAACGTAATAGTCAAATATACATGCAAAATGACCCTACAATTAGATAATTGTTGGTACCAAATGTTGTGTTTAAGTTGTGCAATAAAACAGTCTCCCAGACATTTAATAGTAGGTCACTTAGTAAATGAAAGTTTCCACAAAGTAACAGCAGTGAGACGACCTAAAAATTATGCTAGTGAAGAGTCTGGCTGAAAGAAACAAAAATATGGATCATTTTGATCCAACACTAATTTTATTTCAAGTTCCTACAGAGCTGAATAAAATGCTGACACCACCACACAAAAATGTATTGAGCGGGCAAAAGGCAAAGCATGATGTCAGCCTCCAATATCACCATCCACATTACCAAACAGCATGAACGTTCAATGCTTGAACTTCTTAGACTTCATGGCTAACATTACAGTAAAAACAAAAACCTTAGGCATGAGGCATCATTAAACATAGATGAGTTTAGTTTGGCATGGTTTGGCTCAAATTAGTCTAGTACTTTAACAAATTCCAGAAAAAACATGAAAAAATGCAAGCTTAAACATTACAATTTTTTAAATGTGCTACATTCTGCACCAAACAGACCCATATAAATAAGTCTAAGTCAACTCCAACTAATATTCAAGTAAATAACACCACTTACCCCTACCCCCTGCACACCCACAAAGTGCAGGCTGACAGGAGACATGGACACACACATATGCACACACCCATGTAATAAGTCCTTACCTTCATGGCATGGATTTCTTTAAGCAATCGTGTGCTCGTCTCTGGTTTTTTTTAACAGTACATCTTCAGTGCCCCTGCAGATAATACAATATGTGGCCAAGAAAAGCATTTCTCTTAGATTCATATCAAATGAAAAATTTCTTTATTTCTTTTAGAAAAGCATAATAAATCTCTAAATAACACTCAGTCATCCTGTACTGCCCTCAACAAACTCAATTCCATTAACAAACTCAAGTTTTTGGCAAAAAGAGGCATTGTCCCAGCATTATATCAATGACTATTAACATTAACAGTTTGCCTTCTATTCCTTAATAGGATGGCCAAATAATACTTTTTAATTAACAGATCAATAATGCTTTGTTTTAATGTAATACAAATTTCATAAGCTATAATTAAAGGTTGAATTAAATTTATTAAATGAAAACTTGTTCTCTGGAGTTAATGGAATATCTAAGTTAAAAATCTGATTATACTGGAGAGGAAGGCTATCTTCTGAAATATTTATTAAGAAGGAACAAGAAGTTAATCGGGAATAAAACACATCCTGAAGCATAAAAACTATAAATAGCATATTTTTCCTCTACTACTAGTGAAACTAAAATTACAAAGTACATTTTCAAAAAAATTAGGTTGAACACTTTTTCATAAGCACTTCCACAAGACACTGAGAATTTCAAATTAATCACCAATTCAAGGAATAAAGTGATATAAAATCTTTGTAAGGATCCAAAGCATTAGTACATTTTTAAAACTATAGCAACATCTTAAAGTAACTTCCAATAACATAAAACACATAAACAACCCCAAAGGGCTTTCATTCCAAAATGGCGGAAAAGAGAGTTTGGGAAAAAAATCAGAAGAATTCATCACACGTTTTAAAGTAAATAAGGTCCAAACCATATGATGACATGCTGACACAGCACATTTTATCTCACTCACATCCTTTCCACATATAAAACAAAGTGCTGCATGAGTAAGATATTTAATTATTCCTCTAGGTCCCATGCTTCACTTTTGTAAATACTGAATACAAACAACTTTTCACATTTTATTAGCCCAGGACCATTAGTTTAAGTGACTAACTTTTTGACTCCAGTCTGCTCACACTCCTGACAAGTTTTCAGATAAAAACTCGGATTCTCTTCACTTCTTTTCTCATCTTCCCAACCTGTGAGGAATAAAGCCAAAATTACGAAGGCTCTTAATTCAAGAAGAAACATACTTTGTTTTGAGTTTCTTATAGATTACCAATTGAACCAAATTTTTGTTTAACTATATTCAGTTTGATGAAATCAAACCTCTTCCATCAACAGCAAAGGAATAAATCAACATTCTAAAAACATGTCTGAGGATTTAAGAGAAATAAGTTGTGATTTTTCAAAAAGGTCATAGCATTCCCTGTGGTTAGCATATTGATATCACCCTTCCATCCTGTTCCTGGATCATCATAAACGATGAGTTCCCTGAGGTCAGAGACCATCATGTTCATCTTCGGGTCCTTGTGGTTTAAAACAGAACTTCACCCATAATGGGAGACATTTAATTTCCTGAAGGAGTGTTTGGAACAACAATAGCAAATATGTCAAAGAATTGTATTTATTTATAGAGCACCTCCACATTTACTTTTGGTAATATATTATTTCAAGCATAACTTTAAAAGAAACACCAAAAACACAAGGACATACACACACCAGATACATGCTTTCAATCATCCCATTAGAGAACAATGTTTAACTCTAGAACAAAAAAATAGAACTATGGCCAAAGACATGGAGATATTACAATGATAAAGAACTCCGTATTACGACAGTGCTTACTATGAGAAGGGATGCTACCATGTTGAGTTTATGTTCGTCTGTCATTGTTAGGAGCCATACATCTTATAATTCTTCCTGTAATGTCCTTCTCCTTCTCCACTTGAGGAACTACATAAACTTCAGTTCAGATATAATCTCTCCTGTGAAACCTTCAATGATTTCTTCAGCTAAACATAACCTGTTCTCCCTTGAGGTTCCCACCATACTTTGAAGGTAGGGTCTCACTGGACTGTCACTAACTGCACATGTGGCTGCCTTCTTCTATAGTCTGACCTCCCCTCAGACGACAGGGCCTTGCAATATTTACACAGTGTTTTCTGTGCCTTGCAAGAGTGCCTGGCACACACAAGCCCTCAAATTCTTCTCACAAAAATAGTATTATCAACCTCATCCTGTTTCTTCAAGGCTCTTGGATTTAGCTTTAACAGCTTCTCTTATCTCCTATTAGTACCATTCATCCCTTATCTGCTGAAGATATTGGCAACCAACTTACAATTTCTCTCCATCCTAAGTTTTGCCATCATTCTGGGTGAGGTAGATGTCCACTTGAATAACCAATCTGATATTACATCCTCACTTCTTGACTTCCTCTTTTCTAATGACCTAATCTTTTCCATCTCAGCCACCCACAATTCCAAGGTCACACTGCAGCCCTTGTCATCACTAATAACAACCCCATTTCTAAAACCATGAATTCAAATACTCCACAGTGAGATCACAACTTCCATCAACTTGCTTATTCAACTTCATCCACCACAACTGTCTGTGACTTCACCAAAACCACCAGTTCACTGACCCCTTTCACCTTCTCCCAAATGGTTAGGCCTTTTAATTTTCATTTTATCCAGTTTGGGTACATGATCAACACTTGCCAATACCTTAAACTCCCTCTGGTTAATCCTGGATGAAAGCAACATTCTGAGTCTCCAGAAGGCAGGAAATATTTGAGATTCTACGATAAATCCCCCAGGGCTAACGTTGACTGGCCTCTACACTTCCTAGCAACTCTACTGGACTTTCTTGGTCAATACACTCTACAACGACTATTTTAAACCTTTGCGTGCTTTCCTAAAACATCTGACCTTCTTCCTCTATTTTTCAATTTCATGGAGAAAATAAATATCAGATGGGATCCATCATTTTTTATTACCACAAATACAAATTTACTTGCATCCTCATCCTCTATTAATAAAGTTATAAGAACTACCCCTACACATATGTCAGGTTAGTCTCCTAATTGTGTTTTGGGAGCCCATCCTTTTCTGCCTCCCTAGAACCCTTTCTATAGACTATTCCTTTCCTCTACCATTGTCCATCTCTTTAAATGGATGTTTTCCAGTGATTTTTAATCATGCCAGGATCATTTTCACTAAAGATACAACAAAACATCCAAACTACAAAGTTTACTGGGAGCACCCTCTCTCTCCAACTGCCTCAGAGCTAAGCTTTTAAAGAGTTCAAACTATTTCACACATTCCACATAATTCCAGTTTCCCTTCCCCATGGTCCACTTAAAGCTATCACAAAATTCAACAGGAATTTTTCAGACTTCATTTACTTGACATCTGAGCAGCATTGGACACTGCTGACTGCCTCCTCCTCCTTGAAACGCTCGGTCCTCGGTTTCCAGGACAGATCGCTCCCCTGGTTTTCCTCCTTCCTCCCTACACACTCCATCTCGGTTTTCTAAGGCTCACAGACCTCTAATCAGTCATGAGTTCAAGGCCAACTCTTCTTTTCACAATATACTTTTGAACCCTAAAGATGTACATGCATATATTGTTTTAATTTGCCACCTAACCAAAGATGACTCAAACATTTCTGCCTTTGTCTGAGATCTCTCTTTTAGTCCAGATCTAAATATACAACTGCAACTGCCTACCTGGTATTTCCTCTTGAGTGTGTTTAAAATTATTTCCAACTCACACTTGTCCCTCTCCAGTTATCCACAATTCAGTCATAATACGTTATTTAACATGCAGATCCGATGTCACACTTTTACTTAACTCTCCCCAGTGGTTTCCAGTTGCTCTTAGATGGTCACACGGGCCTTTTTTATTCCTTCATACTCGCCATGATCACATCTACCTCCAAGTCTTTACACTTGCAATATTCTCTGGTATGAATGCTCTTTCTCCCCAAGTTAGCTTGTAAACATCTTATCCCTCTGACGTTGGCTCAACTGTCATTTCTCAGGGAAATATTTTCTGGCCTCCTGGAGAAGGTAAAACATTCCATTTATGAGCACTTAGAGTGCTGCTAGAACTTATCATGACTGTTAGTTTTAGTTTAATTTAGTTTAATTTTACTTTTGATCGAATTATGTTTAATGTGTCTTCCTTTCAGTAGGTTATAAATTCCATGAAGGTCAAGTATCTGGTTTTACTCAACACTGAATCTTACCACCTAACACAGTGGATGACACAGCAATTGTTCAATAAATATTTGTTAAATCAACAACCAGTAAGTTTGCAATACTCACGTGTTCATTCACTGTTTCAAGTGCAGAGTATATACTAACAGAATGCAGAGTAATCAGGTTTCTTTCCCACTAGATATGTTAACCTCTTTAGAATTTGTTTCAAAGTTAGATCCATTTAGAAAAAAAAAATCACACTGTAAAGAGTCTCTTCAGTTAATGTTGTTGGGAAAATTGGATATCTACATGCAAAAGAATGAAATAGGAGCACTGTCTTACACCACATCCAAAAATAAACTAAAAATGGATTAAACACCTAAATATAAAACCTGAAACTATAAAACATAGCTTTTATAGAACTAGAAGAAAACATATGCAGAATGCTCTTGAACATTCACATTAGTAATTTTTGGGGGGACGTGTCTCCCCAGGCAAGGGAACCAAAAGCAAAAATAAACAAGTGGGACTACTTCAAACTAAAAAGCTTCTGCACAGCAAAGCAAACCACCAACAAAATGCAAAGGCAGCCTGCTGTATGGGAGAATATATCTGCAAATTATATATCCAATACGGGGCTAACAAAGGCTAACAAACAAAATATATTAAAAAACTCATACAACTCAACTCCAGAAAAATAACAAATAATCCAATTAAAATTGTGCACCGTGCCCAAATGGACATTTTCCCTAAGGAGGTATATAGATGGCCAACAGACATGAAAAGATACTCAATATCACTAATCATCAAGAAAATGCATATCAAAATCACAATGAGATACTTCACACCAGTCAGACTGGCTACTAATATCAAGAACACAAGAAATAAGAATTGGAGAGGATGTGGAGAAAGGGAACTCTCCTAAACTGTTGATGAGAATGTAAGTTAGTGTGGCCACTATGGGAAGCAGTATGGAGGTTTCTCAAAAAATGAAAAATACCATACAATCTAGTAATTCCACTCGTGGGAATTTACCCTGAAGAAAACAAAATCACTAATTCAAAAAGATATATGCACCCCTATGTTCACTGCAGTATCATTTACAATAGCCAAAATACGAAAGCAATGTGTCCATCACCAGACAAATGGATAAGGAATATGAGGTACATATGTACATAATGGAGTATTACTCAGTCATAAAAATGAATGAAATATCACCATTTGCAACATAGGTGGACCTAGAGGATATTAAGCTAAGTGAAATAAGACAAAGACAAATACTGTATGTAGAACCTAAAAACAAAATGAATGAACAAACAAACAAAACAGAAACAGATCCATATACACAGAGAAGAGACTGATGGTTGCCACGGGGAAGGAGACAGGGGGATGGGTGAAATAGACAAAAGGGGAAAAAATTGGTTAGAATGTCTGATATCTTGATCTCAGTGACAGGGACATGAATATATACACATACACGTGTCAAAATTCCTCAAGCTGTACACTAAGATTTGTGCATTTTTATTGTATCACTTAATAAAATATGTGTATCAATGAAAAGTCATTTAGACTAAGTTTAAGTAAAAAATAATTGCTACATTTTATAAGCAACATAATAGGGATTTGTGACCCATTTTTTTGAAAATTACATCATTTATACAATAATAACAAGTGATAAAATATGCACTAAAATTTATTAGCAAATGTTTCTAAGTGCTATACCCTGCTCATGCATGAGGTAACTATACAGCATTTGCTAAGCACTGTAAAACAAACCTAACTAATAAATCGCAGACTTGGTCCTCAGTTGCACTGCATTCCAATCACGGGAGAACTAGACTCCAATTTTAAAATCCCAGTGTAAGAAGTTCTATGGTTGCCGGTACTGCATCAGGGGATTCTTAAAAGCAAAGGGAATGTTTCATGCACTTAGTTTCATGCTGATGCCAAAAAATGCTTTCCTAGCCTTTTTTTTTTTTCAGTATGTATACTGACTTTAGTGCTTTTCCTTCAGTATACTACTTTTACAGTACCAGTGTGTAGGCAGTAAGAAAATTTGAAAAGCTCGGAATATTTAAAAACATAAGTATATTCACTTCATGTAAAAATGGAGTTAGTTTTATTTTTCTCCCATCTACTCACCTCAAGCACTTAGTTTCTTCCGAGCATTTACATTTTTGTCCCACTGACAGCTAGCTAGCTACCAATAGCCTTTCAGTTAGGATTTAAAAGGTTGGCAATGAATTTCCACCTACAATGAAGCTGGTTGACAGATAACCCAAAAGCCAACAAACAGGCCTGAAACACCCAATATCATCAGAAGGCCATGCACTGTTTGAAGACCAATGGTTGTTGTTGTTTTTTTGATTCTTCAACCAAAAGCACACAGAACTATCGCTGTTAGAAATGTGAAAAAGTATGATTTTGATAGGGGGGAAGGAAGGAAAGAGAAATAAAGTGATTGGGAGAAAACAGTGGCATAATAATGGAAATCCTATGTGCTGACAGAGAAGAAATAAAATGAGAGAGAAACGACGGGAAAAAACATGAAGACAGAAACTGAAGGACAAATTTGTAGGTCATCACTAAGACCGACAAGCCCAAGCTGAGCGCCTCCAAACAGCAAAAGAACGCATTTAATATAACCTATGAGAGCAGGAGGAGGAGTGAGGACTTGCACACAGGAGTGCACAGCACAGCTGCCGGGAGGGAGGCGTCACCGAGACCCCAGCCGTGCGGATGCCCTCAGTTAACCTGGCAATGTAACCTGCATCACCTCTTCGGTAGACAATGACACAAAAAGGGAGCCACAAAGAGCAAAAGCTGGCAGTGTCCAACTCAAGGAGATTCCAAGAAGAGTTCCCCTGCTCAGAGACTTAAGAAATCCAAATTGTACTGGAATAACTCAATAATGGGGACAGATGTGTCATAAGTAAACACTGAATCATGCAACTAAAACAAAACCCTTTCTGTGGTTCTACCTGCCAAGCAGCTAATGTAGGTCCAAGGAAAGGAAAATAATGTGTTTTACAAGGTGAACGCTCCTATCTACATTACATATATTTCTTAATAAACCAGCTTTCTCATGTACGTAGACTTCTATAAGCTTATGGTCAATGTGAACTTGCTTTTGAGAGAATGACCTATACTTGTGGGGTGACACTGATAACACGTGTCCGATCTACAAAGCTGAGAGCAAACATAAAGGTAAACTCTGCTGTGAACCGACCCTCAGCCGGCTGTCTGCCAACGTAGAGCAAAGTTTGTCTAGAGTCTATTGATTGAATTTGGGATTGAGTGTCCAGCTCAATCTTCATCTTCTCTGAGCCAAACTGTATGAGGGGACTCCACATTTGATCTCTGAGTTTCATTCATTGCCAGTTAGATGTAGGATTGAATGCCCTTCATAATGCACCTTTTTAAGGACCTGCGTTTCCTTCAGCTATAGCCTTCTGCATCTTGTCTTCCTCGCCTTTCTAGACCATAGCTCTCCATCACACTTGGGGCTGCTATTATGTTTCCTTTTCCTTAGATGTAACTAACCACTTATCCTATCTGATCCTACAGTCTCTGCCCTTTATCTGGACCATGTGTCCTGTTCCATGGTCTGCTTTTCTGCTACATTTGTTGTGTCGGATCCATACTGTCCAAATATAAGTTGCTGTCTGAGTTCCCTACTGCTGAATAGAGCTCCCTTGGATGTAAAAGAACTTGCATTTGTCACTGACCTCCAGCTCTTGCTCCACCTCTCTGAACTCATTTTCATTAAACTATTCTTTTTACCGGCCCTGCTCCTGTCATCATGTTGGGTCTTGTTCGCTTTCTTGAGCCCCATGTTGCTAACCAATATGATAATGTCCTGGTGAAATCCTTCTAACCATCTGGGTTTTACACTATGCCAGACTGTAACTACAATGGGAAAATAGGTTCCCAGCCTGGGGCAAATAATCTTTAAAGCCAAAATCAGCCAAAGGGAGAAATAAAGTGGGAGAAACCCGTTTATTGCTTACAAGCAGTTATCTACTTCTGCTCGCCCATGTCTCTCTCTTGCAACCCGGCTGCAAAAGGGGCCCCACCAAACCTCTGGGGTCCAGATTCGCCTTTGCTCCCCCTTGTAATCACTTATTGATATGGAGATGAACTACCTCTCTCCACCCCTTGGAAACACCTATTGTTTTGGAGATGCACTAAAGGCAGGCGAGAGAATGTGGAAATAGTGCACATGGAGATTCTGGAAATATTGCAATTTTACCCACATAGACTTAAAATACAACTCAGATAAATACATTAAATTTCTGCATTTCAGTATCTTGTACGTCAGTTGTTTTTAAATCTATCTGTGCCCATATAGGGTTATGTACCCCTTTAAGAATCTAATGAGAATTTTGGACACTCTTAAGAAAAAAGTACATGGCGAATTTATTTTGCATTTGGTTCCACGTGCTAGGAAGGAAAGGACTTGGATCGGTGTTGCAGGGAAGTCAGATACAGCGAGACGAGAGACCAAAGGCAGGAAAGCAGAGTCAGTTTTAATGCACTCAGCACAGAGCAGCAGAGCGGGCCTGCCTGAGACAAGACAGGCAGGTGTGAATGCTCATTCTGAGGCTCCTTTATGCAGTTTTGGCAGGGCACAGAGGTCCTTGATTGACAGCTGTCAGCTCTCTAGGCTTGTTCTGATTGTTGAAATGGGGACAGAGGCTGTGCTGTACCTTTGCCTCTCATGTTTCTTATCTGGGGGGACCCTGGACATTTCCTGAGTCACTCTTAGACCCTGTGGCTTCATCTGATTAACTCTTTGACTCATTTCTGGCTTTCTGGTTCTATTTTATCAATTCCCTGAGTCATCTTTGAGGGGCCCTTTCTCCTTTTCATCCCTGTCTTTCTGCCTAACACATGGATCCTCTGAAGCCCATCTATACATCTTTAAAAAATCATAAATCAGTTTCATGTCAAATGTCCAGAGACCACCTTCATTAGAGACACCTGAAATGTGGTTTAAAACGGCAGTTTCTTTAACTCTATCAGAGACCTACAAGTTCAATATTTCTAAAGTGGGAAACTCTTTATGTTTGACAAGCAATCCTGACACTCTGACATCTATTAGGGTTTACAAATTGCTGTTGTAGGTCCTGAAGTAGTAACCATGTTGGCATGTTGGGCACAGGTGGATCATAGACACAAGGTTTGGAAAAATGTAGAAAATAAATCTCCCAGAAATCAGAAGCAAGTCTAGAACTGACTTTATTAGCAGTGGAACAGACTTGAAAATAATGCAGGATGCATCATAGCTACAGAACTCATGCTGACCTCGGTGGATCTCCCAGGGAAATCCATTGTGAAAAAGACTTGAACGTAGATTTTGGGGTTCCAAGTAATTTGGTTCCTCTAAATACTTAGCATTTCCCTTTATGGTTCAGATTCAGTTTTCCATTACTCAACCTGAAAAGAAGATAATGAGAAAAGTCGAGGGTCAAGTAATTGTATCACCACCATAGAGAGACAATGTGATTATTTAACAATCACATGAGAAAAGGCAGGTCTCAGCTCTGGCTCGCCTGGGTCACCTTGACTACTCGGAGAACTCGTGCACTTTATACGGACCTTTCTTGCCCTTGTACCTTATGTATAAAATGAGAGAATTGGGTGTCTAGTGTCCCTTCCAAGTCTAACTTTTAGACTTTAGGGGAAACTTACCTTAACATTTATTTCTGCAATAACAATTCATTCACCAAGCACTCAATAAATTTTGGAACTATTAAAAACGAGAAAGGTATAATTTTCACTTTATTCCTAAAAATAGAGTGGGCATCCCTGTCTTGTTCCCGATCTTAGAGAAAATGCTTTCAGCTTCTTGCTGTTCAGTATAATGTTGGCTGTGGGTTTATCATAGATGGCCTTTATTATGTTGAGGTACTTGCCCTCTATTCCCATTTTGCTGAGAGTTTTTATCATGAATGGATGTTGAACTTTGTCAAATGCTTTTTCAGCATCTATGGAGATGATCATGTGGTTTTTGTCTTTCTTTTTGTTGATGTGGTGGATGATGTTGATGGATTTTCCAATGTTGTACCATCCTTGCATCCCTGGGATGAATCCCACTTGGTCATGGTGTACGATCCTCTTGATGTACTTTTGAATTCAGTTTGCTAATATTTTGTTGAGTATTTTTGCATCTATGTTCATCAGGGATATTGGTCTGTAATTTTCTTTTTTGTTGGGGTCTTTGCCTGGTTTTGGTATTAGGGTGATGCTGGCTTCATAGAATGAGTCTGGAAGTATTCCCTCTTCTTCTATTTTTTTATCACCTGCCTATTTTTAATCAAATTGTTTCTGGTTTGTTTTCACTGTTTTGTTGTTTGTGTTTTGCTATTGAGGTACATGAGTTCTTTATTTACTTTAGATATTAACCCCTTATCATATATGACTTGCAAATATTTTCTCCCATTCTCTAGCATTATTTATGATAGCCATGATATGAAAACCACTGAAGTGTCCCCTAGTGGATGAATGAACAAAGATGTAGTGTTGTATACCGGCAGTGGGACAAGCCAGACAGAGGAAGGCAAGTACTGCCTATCATTTCATCAAGAATCTAAAAAGAAGTCAAGCTCATAGAAACAGAGAGTAGAATGGTAGTTACCAGGGCTTGAGGAGCAGGGAAAATGAGATACTGGTCAAAGGGTACAAAATTCCAGTTATAAGATGATTAAGTTCTGGAGATGTAATGTATAGCAAAGTAACTATAATTAATGATACTTATTATATACTTGAAAGTTCCTAATAGCGTAAATCTATTAGTGCTAATTATGTGATAAGGTTTTCGTTAATGCTACTGTGGTAATTAACCATTTTGCACCATACGTAAGTGTATAAAATCAGCACATTTATACCTTAAACATTGACAATGTTTTATGTCAATCTTAACTCATAAAGCTGACACACACATATATAAAGTTGATATAAAAATATTTATATATACACATATTTGTTTTATTTAATAAAAAGCATGTATATTAATAAATATCTTAATACAACTTCCCCCAACCGCCCACTGAATGCCAACACTGAATCTGCCACGTGTGCAGGCGGGATGCTGCAGGACCCTCTGCTTGTGGGCCCATTGCTCTGGGAGACTTTCCTGATACAATAGGACAAGGTACAGGAATCCTGGTGACAACAAAGGGCAAGCTGCAGACAAAAACTCACCAATTCCACACATTCTAAGGAAAAGCAACATGTCAGATTCCCTCCCTAAGGGCCACTAAGCAGCAGCCAGCTGGGCCCTACTGTCACCAACCCCCGCCGCAGCCTGCAGACTCAATCTCCAGGATGGAGCCCTGAATGTCACGGGGGCTGTGAAGAGCACTGTGTCCGAGGGCCCTTGCAAACAGATCCATATTCCCCCACGGAGGCAGGAGCTCAGGAAGACAAGCACCGCATGAGAGGAAGACTGTCTTCTCCGCCCCCAGCTGGGTGCTGGGTGAGCTTAGCGGTAGAGGGTTTCGGGTTTTCAAGTGAGTGAAATATTTCTTTAAGTGTGTCACTTAAATTTACATTTTCAGGAATGAGGGGAAAGAAGTATGATTTAACTAATGGGTCCTTTGAGGTCAAGTCTCATTTCTTACCTATGCATTTCTAGATGTATCAGTTTTAAAAAGTAACACTATTTTAAATTAGATAGTCTGTATTATACAACTACAAATTTAAAGATGCAGGTTTTCAGGTAAGATCAAACAGTTGGTTATTGCCAGCAAATGCTCCAACAGTTTAACTGAAAATCTCTAATTTAGTTTTTAGATCAAATCATATGCAGTGAAAATCATTTGTAGTATATGGTTCTACGAGTTTTGACAAATACATATGGTCACATAACCACCACCCACATCAGGATGTGAGCCATTCCATGATCCCCCAAAGTTCCTTTGTGCTGCCGTGAGGAATTTTCTTTGTGGCGCTTAAGATACTGCCTGTCATCTGACAAGGCAATTTGCTTTAAGACAAATACAGGCTTGTCACAGTTGGAAAGTGAGGCAAAATATCCCAAAGAGAGTATCAGTGAATGTGATTTCTCAGATGAAAGTAGTATTTTCAATTTTACTGAAGTGGATAATGGCACATGCCCTCCAACAAGAGGCATTCTAAGCATGCCTATCTCTAACTCTGCAGGGGTAAAGTTCATTAGCTGACCTTGTTTTTCCAACTGTAAACAACTAGAAAACGTGATTACCAAGCTTGCCTCTGGCTGTCAGGTTTATAGCTTCTTTTGCTTCCTAGATATTGGAAATTGCCTGCTTCTACAGAATCCTATGGTCAACTTTCCTGCCTACACTGGTCTCCATATATTTGATGCTTTGTTCCAGTATCTAACAGGATCTCCTAAGCACCATAAATTGTGGAATATTGGGGAGCAGAAGACATAAGCATGTAGTTCAGCACTTTCCACCTAGAGTTAATACTTGGAACCTCTAAATGTACAAGTCTGGGTGTCCCAAGTTCACCCACCACCACTTCATATAAGCTGTTCCACTTGGTATATGTCATATATAGCAAGAGATTCCACAAAAAGGTTTCCAAAATTTCTCATTTGCAGAAATGGACTGAACTACAAATTATACTAGAGAGAAATAATTTCTTTAATACATTCAGGACTTAAATAGGAGATAAACCATGTTTGTGGATGAAAATTCTTAAAGAAAACAATAGAAATTATGACTTCATTAATTTACAACTTCACTAAACTATTTTAATTTGATTCCCAAATGGAGAAATTTTGTAACTGAACAGAATCATTCAAGTGCATATATTTTATATGCATGTACATATTTAAATGTGTGTGTTGAAACAGGAGTATTTAAAATGGCACTCATTTGACAGGTTGGAGAAACAAGTATGCTTGTAATCTGTCTTTCCATAATAAAATATTACAAGGGTTTTGGAAATTTGGAATTACCTATAACATATAAGCTGCACATATTATTTAACTTAAAATTCAACTTCAAAAAGTCTAGAACTAATTGAATGAGCTTATGATAATCTGCACAACTATGCTCATTACAGCACTGCTGGCAAAAGTATGTAACAAGAATACCTTAAAAAGAATTGTGTATATTTGTATATATTTACATGAAGATATACCATTGACTGTTAAATGAAAAAAGCTAGTTGCAGAGAATATCTTGATTATGTCCTTCTGTCTCTATTTTTTTTATCTATATAGCCTAATTTTTTTTTCTCTCTCTCTCTCTCTCTCTAAGCCAAAATTTTGAATTCTCTCGCAGCTCCGTCTTCCTATTGTCTTTTTCTCTGTGTGTCTGCATCAAATCTTCTCTTTTATAAGGACACTTACGATGACATGCAGGGCTCAATTAGATAATATATAGAGAGAGATATATATGCATATATATATATGCATATCTACATACTATGTATATATCTATATGTGTTATTACATGCATATGTTGGTATCTATATAAATATGGATATGCACATGCACATATATGCATATATCTATACATACATACGTATATATTTACATGTGATTTTAGTATAGTTGTATATTAAATATTTGTATATTCATATATGAATATTTATGCATAGTAAACATTTTTAGAGCAGATGCATCAAATAATCCACATATCTAAGAATCCTTTCAGTCCTTTTAGTGGTTAGTTTGAAAAACCTGTGGCCTTCTGTGCATCATAGGCAGTGTCTCCTGCTCTTAGTAGCTGTTGATCAATACCTGTCAGTGAAAAAGTCCAGTGGGTAGAACATAAGAGCTTCAAAATAATTTCAACTCTAAACTTCAGTTTGACTTTCCCTCAACTGTCATGTGTCAGAAGGATTTGCCTGCACAAATGTCCTTCGTGGTGTCTATGTAAATATTTCAAAGAGCTGGTATAAACATAGTAGTCACTTCAATAAAGGAAAAATTTTTTCACTTACTTAGATTTTGCATCCTTCCAGTAAATGGGCACAGAATAGTGCTAGACTCAAAGGTTCTTTTTAAACCTTGGCTTTCTTCACTGATTTAAAAAAAAAAGTGCAGGTTAGATTTGGGTAACAAATATAAGTCTAACATATAACCCAAGAGCAGACTGTTCTAATATTTTATCCCTAATACTTATGAGAAATTATTCTTCTCATATTTAAAACATATTTAAAGGAAATTGTGGGTTAGAAAGTGTGAATACCGTGTCCACGTTTCTCAGCAGTAGATGAGATTTGCACTCAGGACTTTCATTCTCCAAATCTCTTTCCAGAGAACCAGACGATATAAAGCAGATCAGATAAGTAACTGTTTACATCTCTTCCTGCTTCGAACCCTGCAGGTGGCCCACTTCACACTGAGGTTAAGATCAAATCACGCAACACACTCCACGTAGAGCACCGGTCCCGTGTGGTCCGGTCTGTGCCGTCCCTGAACCCTCTTTCCCTCCCGTCCTTGACACTCACGCTCTGTCCCTACCCACGTGGGGCCTCTGCGGACACTCCTGGCCGTGACGACGGGATGTTCCCCCTGGGGAAACGGTTTGCGAGGAACACAACTCTCTGCACCAGCGGTCAGGACTTCATGGATTCTCCACCGATCGCAACATAAAAGGCTCAATAAAAACCAGCTCTGCGACGGGGCGCACCGTGCCCGTGTCGCCGAACACGAAGGGGCTGCGGTGCCCCGGGGCGCAGTCCCCACGCAGCCTCCCGCCCCTGCCCGGGCTCCCCCACCCCGCCTCGGGATCCCGGCGCGGCCCCGGCCTCCTCCTCCTGCCGAGGGGAGATCCGTCCGTTGGGGGTGTCCGGGGAGGCGTCCCGTCCGAGCACCGGGGGTCCCCCGAGGGCCTGCCCCCCCCCGGCAGCCTCCTGGGGGACCCGCAGGGGGCTCCTCGGCCGGCGGGGAAGGAGGAGGGGAGGCGAGCGGGGCAGGCGCGGCCCCGGAGCTGCAGCCCCCGCCCCCTACGGCCTCCCGGCCCCGGGCCGGCCGTCCCCGGAGGGGCTGCTCCCACCTTCGGAGGGAAGACGGGGGCTCCGGGCGGGGTCCCGTCGGTGCGAACAGGCTCCTGGCGGGCTGAGCCCAGCGCGGGGAGGGTGAACGAGCAGAGAGGCCTCGTCCCGGGGTTTTTCTCAAGTCTCCCGGAGGCCTTCCGTCCACGTGCATGTCCTGCTGATCTGCGGTTTGGGGTAAGAAAAAAAGAAATAGTTCGCTGTGGTTAGGAATCTGTGCGGGTGGAGGAGACCTTTTACCTGCGACAGACTCGCGTTTGTGAGAGATGGACGACTTGTCCCCGCACCTTGTGGCATAAACATTCCTACGGGTTTTTCCCACAGACTTGATAAGATGCATCTCTTCTCATCGTGGATCAAAGCTGTTTTCCTCGTTGCCCTGAAATTTCCTCTTTATTCGGGTGAGTAACATTATCAGTCCTGGGTGAGGCAGGCATTCCACGTGGCTTAGAAAACAGGACTGGAGGGGCTTGTACGAATCTGCGATACTTAAACTGGCAGAATCAAACCGGGTATGTTACAAATGCCTTTCTTGAAATTGTCTCAGGGGATTGCTTGCTTTTTCTCATTTCCCACCTTAGAGCGGTGGAGATGAAGAGGTGCGTTGAAAAGAGCCATCAGTATAACTCACCTCTGTTCATCTGTGACTCAAGACATTTGTTTGTTTGTTTTTTTCTTTTTTACTTTGTGGAGGTCAGATTCCGTGGTAGCTAAATGCAGAATGTGGGCAGTGATGAGGTCTTCTAGATCTAGGCCTCCTTGACAGTCTGGTTGGTTGTTGGTGAGTCCTGAGCCCACTAAAGTCAAGGCGTTGTGGGAGACAGCTTGCTGATTCTTCTGCTGACAACTTACCTTCCTTAGCGCAGGAGGGGCCATGAATTTCAGACCAACGTACCTTTAATGTATTGGTTAGATCCCTTATATTAGGCCTGCATACTAATTAATTAAGTAGTAGTTAATTCCTTCATATTAAGTGAATTTATGCCAGGCATATTAAGTTGCATTAAGCAAGGCATTGTATTCTCTGTGATGTCTTATCTGGAAAAATGAGAAACAAACTGTGGTATTTTTGGAGGTTTGGTGATTATTAAAAAATACGTAAAATTATTTTTCACAGAGTGAAATAAATTTGGAAATTTTTTTTTCCAGATTTGGGTTATTCCATGAATTTATTGTTTTGATACTGCCCCTTACAAGGCTCACCTCATGTGCAGGGTCCTGAATAGGCAATTGACATAGCATTTTGCTCTTAGAGGATATAGGTACTTCCCACCAGGTCCTCTGATTATTTTCCCTTCTTCTGCTGCTTCTTTTTAATTTATCTTTTGTGTGTTGGTTGCAGAAACGGCTTTTGTACCTGCACTAGACATTCGTGACATTCGTGAATTGGTAAGTTTATATTGATTAATTTGGGAATTGAAATAAGTAACTTAATTTTTTTGTATTGTGTGAACAGCAAATTTCAACAAACAAAATGTACAACAGAATGATCCTTTAAGAAGTAAAAACAAAACAAAAAATCTTGTTATTAGTATACTAATTCTAGAAATAAACCTTGTCAGACATATAAAACTATTTGACCTTATAGACAAGGTAAAAATATTCCACTGTTTAAAAATTCTATTATTGGGCATAAACCTTGTTATATACAAGCATATGATATGGGCTAAAGGGAGTTTAATGTAGAATTGTTTATTCTAGCAAAATGAGGATTTTTAAAAAACAACTTTCCACTTAAAGATGTGTAAAATAATAATTTTCATGTATATAGACATACATATGTACAAATGAAATATGACATAGAGGTGGAGAAAATGAACTACAGTTCTAAACATCTGAATAGATGAAGGCTTCAAAGATGTTTAAAAAGCAGTTCAGTAAGAATACACACAATATTGTTTATTTATGTAAATTACCAAACCACCAACACTAAACAAATTCCATGTTTATCTAGAGTTATATATACACATATGCAAATACATATATATGAATACATACATATGTGGTGATCATGTGACATTTGACACTACTTTATCATCTAGTAGTGAAACTATTTAGAAAGACAAAGCAATTATAAAAAATTTCAGTTTTATGATTCCTTGTGGTAAGAAACAATGGGGACAATCTGACCCAGGTATGAAAGAAGTGGGGCAGAGCGGCTAAATTATAAAAATACGCTCAGCCATTTGCTTGTTTTTTTTAAAAATAATTTTGGGTTTGTGAAAAATATACCAATGGTATTTTATGTCTAAGCGAGTTGTGGGTACATTGTTTATTTTTAAACCTCAGTATAGAATATATTTCATTTTGATACATGATATTTTGTATTAAGAATAAAAAACATTTTGCTCAAAAAGTTCACTGTCTGATAAATTTTATGTTGTCTCTTTATGTTTAACAGCCAGGCTGTAGTGTGTATGCAGACCAACCACATTTTTGTACAAGGGAAATGGATCCAGTCTGTGCAACCAATGGCCAAACTTATTCTAATAGATGCGTGTTCTGCAGTGAAAAATTGTAAGAACACAAGAGTTATATTGGCTCTTCCAAACTAATGAAGAAACCATCACAAAATGATAGAAGACTCCATGTTTCTGATAGTACATATGGAAGAAATTGTACTCTGTAAAACCCACAGAAACACACTTGTACCTTTTCCTGAAGTTCTCATTTCTAAAAGTTGTTTCATATTTGTTCTTTCTAATATAACTCTGCAGGACATTACACAAATATAGAAATCAACTAATTTAACTTTTTAATCACTATGACTTACTAATGGCAGTCCAATGATCAATATAATGTAATTCCAAAGTCCAGATGATAAATGATAATCTCCATTATGTAGCTTCAGGCTACAGGGAACATAACTGGGCAAGAAACCCTACTGACTACAGAACTCTGAAGTCCATTACACAGGCCCATTTATGTCAGGAAGAGACTCCTCTGATGGTCCACTCAGTCTCCTGAGCTTCACGATAGACTGCAAACCTTCCTTAGAGAGCAGGGCATTCGAGGGCACTTCCCTCCAACCCATATCCTTCACTCGGAAGGAGTTTGTAATCTAAAAGTCTGGTCAGCCTCTCTGCCTCCCCACTTCCTCTTACAGGTGTTTCCTCCAATTAATCCCGAGAACCACCAAGACAATCTGTAAGCCTCTCCTCTCTCAGGGATGGCAGGTCCCAAGACTGAATCAGGCCTGAGTATGCAGGAGAGTCAAGCAGCCCACAGGCTGAGGGGCGACATGTGCAGAGATGGGGGGCAGGCGGAGCCCAGCTGTCTGTGAAGTGGGACACGGCACCTCCACACTGTCCCACAGTCTAATCCTCCTCTTTGGGATGTACGCAGTGCAATATCCAGGTAATTTTAAATGTTCTTCCATTAATTTATTTTTCTTTCTTTATAGAGAAAATAGTGGAAAGTTTGAATTTAGTCACTATGGTGCATGCTGATTCTGTCTAAACTACACATTCCTATGGCTTTTATTGCAATCCTATTTCGTGATGGATTCTACAGCCAATTAAGGTTCTGAAGTCCTAGATGACCAAGCAAAGCCTTCTATGCTACACAAGATGGAACACAGAATGATGAAGAATTTATCCAACTCAAGAACCTGTGATTGAAAGATTCTTATTCCCTATGTCCAGTTATTCAATTACAGTTAAAAAACAATTGTGTTTGATAACATAAAATGTAAAGCAATTTAAAATCATAAGTATTTCAATCAATAAAATGTTAAATATTATCTTTATTAAAATACCCTTTCTTCCCTTGGTTAGTGGGTTGAAACACATGAATACTTTTGGCAACTATAATTAAGGAAACATTTTCAAAGGTGAACAAATAATATATTACTTGTGTGTTTCTTAAAAATACAGACACCTGGGCTTCCCTTTATCCTAAAGAATCAAAACCTCCAGAAAAGGGATCTGGAAACTTGAATTCTAACATGTACTCCAGGTTAATCTTATTATCACAAATGTTATGCAATATGGTCTTAAATTCTAAAACATAGGTCATGTCTGTAATTAAGTGAATTGCAGAGCTACTTAAAGATTTCTGAGGTTTGGGAGAAAAAATTATATTATTTTCCTTCCATCTCACAAATCATTCAAGGGACAATTTGGTGAGCCTATCCATTTGGTGAGCCTCTCCATCCGTCAATCAAGAAGAAGCAGTCCTTACTTCTCTAAGACGCTCATTTAAAGACAGCACTTGGATGTGTATTGAATAAAAATGTGCTTTGAGTAAAGGATTTTACCTTTAATTTCCCAGACACTTTAAGATATTTCATAATTTCCAGGCTTGACTGGTACCCTGGATTATTTCATATTTGCCTTTTCTAAACTCAATAAAATAGCCTCCAAAAATAGAAAAGTTCACAAAAGCCTAGGAGAAAATACCTCTAACTACAATACGAGCAGGCTGGACTGAGAAACAATTTGTGTCTAAACAAGGCAACTTTGTTAGGGAAGACAATGCTATCCCCCAAACTCTGCAGATTTAGGCACAACATTCCAGGACAAAATACATGCATTAATCCAAGGAAACTTAACATTCATCCTAAGCATGAAAAACATATTTATAGATTTTTAAAAATATCTCCCTAGGCAATTAAAAAAAGAAATATAATTTCATCAGACATATTTTCCATTGTCAGAGCACAGCTCCATGTCATTCCCTTCACTTCTGGGTCACATGTAAGGCCAGCTCATTGCAGAGACATCCTTCCTGGAAAAACACTAAGAGGAAGGAAGGAGACGGGAGATGGTAAGTAAACACTTATTTGTTTGCTCTGCTCTCCAGGGAAATATCAAGTCTACTGCCTGCTCCCTCTACCTGCTCCTGGACATGCTAATACATACGTGTGTAGTGTGTGTGTGTGTGTTTATGTATGTATGCCTGTGTAGTAAAGGCTGGGGAGGGAACTGGTGTCTAAAGAGTTATGTTAAATTATTTATTAGTGAATAGTCACCCTGTGCCTCACGCACTCCTTTATTTGACATCTCACGAGAGTGAGGCATAAACTAATGATGTAGAGAACAAAGGCAAACTGTGTCTGATTTCTTTATCACACACAACTTCTTTAAGAAGTTGAGTCATTTGTGTATTTTGACCTGTCATTCTCTCTTTAAGGTTGTATTTTTAATCATTATATTTAGAATACAGAAGATGGGAGTAAAATTACATCACCATCACCACACACTCCCACACACACATGCCATACAGAGAGGCAGCCTATAGTATGATGACAATGATATTGATGGTAAACCAGAGCTCGGAGTTTGGGGAACTTATCTAAATACTCGAGTTTCCATTTTCTGTCCTGAAAACTGAATAACCTACAGGTTTGTTGGTGCAGATTAGATAAAGTGACAGGCGTGCACGTTGCCTCTGTCATATCCAGGAAATCGCACTTGCTGTTTTCTTTGTGTGTAGAGCCTTCCTCCTCCACAAGCTGGCCACGCTAAAGATCCTTGCTTTCCTTGAACACAAACTGCCCTCTCTTGCCTGTGCAGCTTTGCACATGCTGTTCCCTCTGGCTAGAACACTGTCGTTTCCTTCCCTTTGCACAGCCAACTTGCACTCTACCTTCAGGACTGAGCTGAGCTACAATTCTGTGACACCTTTGCTGACACCTCTAGGTTATATCATGTACTTTATTTATGTGCTCACAGAACACCCTAATTTCTGTTACCAAGTCCCTGCCACCCTATATTGAAATTGCCAGCTAACTTCACTGCATTTTTAGCAGATGATGAGCTCCTTAAAATAAGTATCTACCTTGTTCAGTGCTGTAACCATGTCTCCCAGCAATAATCTTTCAAGAGTCAGTGCTGATGAGGGTGCAGTGAGATGAGCATTCTTCCACAATTTTTGTATGAAAGAGAGATATTTGGTATAATAACAATAATGCAACTATTATGTACCAGGCATTGCACTGAGTGCATTCATGCATTATTGCATTTAATCATCCCAGCGCTCTTTAGGAGTAGGTATTGTACAGATCAAACAACAAAAACTCTCAGATTCTAAATGACTTGCACAAGGGCATGAAACTTTAGGTGGCAGATTCGGGAAACCAACCCAGGTCCATCTGACACTAGCAGTACTTTTTTGCAACAACAATGCTTCACTGTGCAAGTTTTCTGGAGAGCAATTATACTATCCACCCAATGAATGCTGTGGAATAAATGGGCACATGTGTGTGTGTTATATTATATATTATATATGTGTATATATATATATGTATATATATTAATGCATGGATATGTTTGATACTAGGTCTGTCTTTTATTTGGAACACTAGAAATAAAATATTCCCATTACGTCTTAGGACCTCAGGATTGCTTTCCTCTCAAACAATGCCAGGCTCACAGGCTGAGTGGCGAAGACAGCATGATGTGTCTCTGGTCTCACTAGGATGCTTGCTCCCCAGGAGTGGGAATTGGTTTATTTATCCCTGGGTCTCCAGCTCCTGCCATGGTACCATCCCCACTGCAGAAAAAGGGTAAACAGCGCAGGAGTGGGTTGTTAAAGAAACCATAAACTTGAGGTTACAGAATTTGTAAAGGCAGTTTAGAAACCAAGCAACAATTATTCAACGACATTGGAAAACATGCTGGAGGGTCTTTGCAAAGATTGTATCTGTAAGAAATCTTTAGGAGGTTATGGCATGCAGTTTCTAGGAGTGACTTATGAGAAGTGGACAAATCAGGTAAAACTGAACATTGAATTGAGACCAACAAATATTTGAGAATTTACTAAATACAAAGCATGTGCTAGGATTTTATTATTTATTTTATAACTAAGGAGACTTTTCTTAATTGCTGTAAGAGAGAACTCATGTTCTCAGTAGCCGTGGATAATTTGCGTAACAAACCAAGAGGAAATAAAACTTTGTCTTATGTGGACAGCGCAGAGCATCTTACTAAAGCTCAACACTAATGCGTCCATTTTCCTGCTTAGCACAATTGAGGGATCCGCATTGCCATTATGTTTAAACCTCAAGCTATTTTCCACAGTGTATTTTTCAGATTTTTTTCCCATCTTCTCAGTCCTACCAAACACCTTATATTCTAGACTAAACTTCGTATATTCCTCCCAAAATATGCCTCCAGATCTGAAATGCTTTGCTCTCTATCTAGAGACCCTCCATTTACCCCTCAAGACCCAGATCAAATGTCACCAAAGCCTCTGGAACCTTCAGGCGGAACTAACCGGTTGGCCAGCACCCTTCGCTGCTCCCACCTGGGCACCGAAGGCTGTCAGGCTGCAGTCAGGGTGCAACCCCAAACCCACAATCCTCATGCCCAGCGTCATTTACGCGTCTTTGCACCCTTTAACCGTAGCCCTAGAAAGGCCCATTTAGGTCACAGGAATGGTTGGAGCTGCAGTGCATCTTCTTTGTATTTTCCACCTGGACTAAGAAATGAAAAGAATGATGGAAACAGACAAACATTTGTTGTAACACTTTTTATGTAGCAAACACTGGCTCAGCACTGGATATATAAAGGTGGATAAGACAAAAGCTTTCCTGCCCTCGGGGAGCCTGCGTTCGGTGGGGTGGGGCGAAGACATACAAAGAAGTTACATAAACAAATTACAGTTCATGATGCGCATTCATATGGGAAAAACGAGTGTAGTGGAGAATGGAGGGGGTATGAGGAAACAGCTTTGGGTGAGGGGCTGGAGGAAGGTCTCTGAGCTGGAGAAGCGTGAGCTGAGGTCTGAATGATGAGAGGGACAGAGCCATGTCCGTCAAGAAGAGCCGCTCAAATGTCCTGGGGTGGACACGGATCAGCCCGATCTGCGAAGGGCAGAAATCCGGTGCGACGGGAGTGGAGAGAGCCAAGGGCCCTGATCCGACATGAGGTTGGAGAAACTGGCAGAGAATGGACTGTGTAAGGCCTTGTGTGTCGGATAAAGACTGTCACTTTATTCTAAATGCAACGGGACCTAGTGGAAAACTTTAAGCCAAGAATGGGTATGACTGAATTGGTGTGGTATCAATGTTTATAAGCCATGATTAAAGACAATTTTTTTTTTGTAATTCTGGGTTTCTGACAGTATTTCCTCACTTTATTTTCATTTCATTCTCCTTTCCACAAGGGGGCTCCAGAGATTGTCATAAGTATCCAGCCTGCTTAGTCTCCCAAATAACGGGCTGTCTTCTCAGTTTCTCCACAAGCTCTGGTTAAGACAGGAATACTGACAGGAGAGTATGAACAACTGAAAAACTAAAAGATTAAAACACAATCCGCTTTTTGAAACAGGTCTGCATTTGACAGTTTGCATATATTAATAAGAATCATAGTTTTTCTGTAAAACCGATTGTACGCCATCCGTCAGCCTTTACGTGACTAAATACATTAGGATTGACTAGTTTTCCTTTAAGCAAAAATGACTGAGCCCAACAGAAGAAAGATTTGTAGAGCAGACTGGAGAAGTATCAGGGAAGGACTTGGCGGCTTGCCCAAAAAATGGCACCCTTAACAGTCACCACTTTTGGCCCAGCACTGTGTTAAGTATATTATTTTATACATTACCTCATTCAATGCTCCATCAATCACGGCTGACAGGAATGTCCATTATCCCCTTTCCCAAAGTTGGAAAATAAGGCTCAGGGCCATTGAGTGACTCGGCCAACATCTCAGAGCTCTTGAATGGTGGAGATGGCATTTGGAAGAGAGACGGCTGGACTGCACAGCCCTTTATGCCAACGAGGACACTAATACGCAGAGACTTACAGGGACTTCGGTTCTAGTCTCAGTTCACTTTCTTGTTATTTCTGTTTTCTTAGTGAAAAAATGGGTGCCATTATCTCTGGGGGGTGGGCAGGTAGATAATAACGCAAGTCCACACATTTACAGGGCATCTCCAACACCATGAAGATAATCAAAATGTTGCTCAAACTGCCAGATGTTAAACAAAAACTGGATTTTCAGTCAGGTCCGAGTTCTGCCTTAAAAAGAATACCCTCTCGAGACTAGAGGTCACCAAAGGGAAGGGGTTGGGGAGTTGGGGTGGGGAGGGAGTGAGAAGGGGAGGGATTAAGGAGCATTATGATCAGCACACATCATGCAGGTGTATCACGGGGAAGGCAGTGTAGCACAGAGAAGGTAAGTAAGGACTCTACAGCATCTTACTACACTGATGGACAGTGGCTGCAATGGGGTGGGGGGGGACTTGAAAATATGGGTGAATGTTGAAACTACAATATTGCTCATGTGAAACCTTCATGAGATTGTATATCAATGATACCTTAATAAAAAATAAATATAAAAAATAAAAATGAAAGAAAGAAACCCTGCCATTTGTGACAATATGGGTGGACCTAGAGGGTATTATGCTAAGTGAAATAAGTCAGGAGGAGAAAGACAAATACCATATGACTTCACTTATATGCGGAATCTACAAACAAAACAAAACAAAATGAACAAAATAACAGTAGAGTCACAGACAGCGAGAAATGACTAGTAGTTACCATGGGGGAAAGTTGGGGGGCTGGGGGAGATAAAATTGATGAAGGGGATAAAGAGGCACAAAAATGTCAATCATGATATAAATTAGTTACAGGGATGAAAGTACAGCACAGAGAATATAATCAAGAGTTCTTTAACATCTTTTAAGTTAACAGTAGCTATCATTTAATAATGTATATAACTGTTGAACTATTATGTTGTATAACAAAAGCCAATATGATATTAGATATCAACTATACTTCAATAAGGGTATTTAACTTAAAATATTAAAAAATTTAATTTAAAACAAAATAAAAGAATACCCTCTCCTAAAAAGGAATTCCTTTAAAATTCCTTTTTCTAAATTGCCCTCTTCTGGAACTTCCAAATACCACCTTAAGTGTTCATTTAGAGCATCTCAGGCAGGTTCTTCATAAAAGGTTAGCAACATAAGCTAAGTTTCCACCTGGCTGTGCCACCCGTTCACTGTGCAGCACAATCCCTTCCGAAGGACCCCAAATGCAAAATGAGAGATGAAGTTCAAGTTTAGTCCATGTTTTAAATTACTAGAGTAGACTATAGCCCATGGCTGAGATACTTGAGAGAAAAGGAAAGGGGGATAGAGCATAAAATATGACAAGAGAGTTACTCTGAAATATTTAATAAGTAAATTATGGCACTCTTGACCTCAAAGTGACTATGGACGTGTTCAGCAGTATCAGCGGATACGTAAGGTGCGTTGGACGCCACCCTAGGGGCTGGCACTGAAGTGGTGGGCGAAGCAGTATGGTTCCTGCACGCTGTGAAATTTTACATCTGGAGAGATTTTAAAAATGGGTGCCTGAAAAATACGTTTCAGCCACAGATGGATTTTGTTCAACCAACACAGTTGTCAACATTTTTAAAAAATACCAATGTTTTAAAATAATGGGAATTTCAACAGAAGTTCTCGTTTCTAGCTCCTTTTTTCAAATCGGAATGTTTGGCAAGCTGAGCTGGCGTCTCCACATGGCAGGGAGATGCTGGGGCTGAACAAGCTGTCGCGACCCCACCGGAAGGCCAGAGGTCACTGGCCGTCTGCCCCGCCTCACCACTGCCTGCAGCCACACAGCCTCGCCATTGCAGTAAGCGACCCAGGTGCCAGCTCTCCGGGGGCTTCCGGGTAGGTGACTCTTGGGTCGGTAGGAAAGCAGTAAGGCATTTCAATCCTGTCACTGCAAACCGGAGCCCGGGGAGCAGCTGGAAGGGAACATGGACACTGCCCGGGGATCGCCCTCACCTGCGCCCCCGGCCCCGGCCCCCGCCGCCACACGCCGAGGTCCAGGGTGACAAGATGCACGGGAAAAACGGGACCTGGGGGTCCAGAAAAGGTTCTCTCCATTAATTGTCAGGCTGGACAAGTGCTTGCCTTCTCGGTGCCTCGATTTCCCCGGCACAGAAGGAGGGAGTCTGCTAGACCAGCACCACTAAAAGAGCCTTCTCGTCGGCGCCTGGGAACTCCTCCCCCCCTGGGGTCCCCGCCACCCCCGGAGGACGTCCCGAAGGACACCTTGCGTCTCCCCGCCTCACATCTGCACGCCGCGCCCGCCGCCCGCGAATGCGCCCTCCCCGGCCGCGCTGCCCGGGGTCCTGCGGGAACGGCGCCCCCTCCAGGGGCGCTGGGCTGGGCCCGGGAGGCTGGGGCGAGGGCGGACCTGGACGCCGCCTGCTGGCCGCTCCCCGCCCCGCCCCGCCCGGGAGCCGCCCTCCCGGCGGAGCAAAGAGTCCGGCGGCGCTCGGACCCCTCGGCCGCCGCAGGTGCCCGACCCGGCCCCGCGCTCGCAGCCCGCAGCCCGCCGTGCGCCCGGCCCGGTGGGCGCCTCCCCGCCCGCGGCCCCTGCCCGGGCCCGTCTGCGGCCGCCGCTGCCCGGTGGGCGTAGCCGAGCTGCTTGGCAGGCGCGAGGGGACAGCCGAGGTCTAGGTGAGTGGTGGTCCAGGTTGTTTTCTCTGTCTCTTGAAAAGCCTGCTTACTAAGGGCACGGTTGGGAGGCTAGGAAGTTAAAAGGTAAGAGAAATAAGACAAAGACAGGCGATCAAGATGGCCCATTACCGCCAGAGAGGGCCGGGGGCAGCCCTGGCTTCCTCGCTGTAGGGCACTGCTCCTCGCGGGACCAGACACAGACCTCAGGAAACATTTACAGGGTGGAGATAAGTGCGGGGCTGTGTTTCTGCTTGTGACTCGTACCCAGTTTCTAAGCAAGCAGAATTGCCTTTGATGGGTGGCTTCATCTCTACAAGGATTTTTCTGCCAAAAGCAGACAGATTTGAACAGTTTGCACATACGTATAATGTGGTGTGTTCACACAAATGGACTGCTATGCAGCTCTTAAAAAGCTTAAATCAGAGCTGCAGAGATCCGCCTGCCTAGATCCCAGGAATAGAATGGTAAATGATCACAGGAAGATGCAGCATATACCTACTCTAAGATGTTAAACGTTTAGGTGACTTAATTTAAAACACATGTTATGTTGTAAAAATCATAGAAAGTAGACTGTAAAATATTCACGATTCATGACTGTGGCTGTCTTTGGGAAGTATAAAAAGGGAATTCGTTTGGTCTCAGGGTTAACCTGCAAATAGTGTTTACTTATAATTGTTAATACAATGAAGCCAAGTTGACAAAATATAAACAATATAACTAACTGAGCGTGGTGTTAACTTGGGTGTTTTTCATGATATTTTCGTTCTTCCCCATATTTCTAAATATTTCTCAGTTTGAGAAGTTTTGTTTCTCAAATGCAATCAAAATAAATTAGGTCTATGCACAAGCTGTGGCGGTGAAACCTAAACAGGTCCATCAGAAGTTGCAAATTTCCTGCTTCAGGGCACAGGGTCCTAAGCTAAAGGTGACACCACTTTACCTAGGGAGCCTGAGCTGCTTAGGACGCTCACCTATCCACAGTCCCCAGAAGTACAGGCCAAAGGTCAAATGTTGGCATTAGAGAATGAGTCTGCAGTTATTCATCTGATAACTTGGCCAGGTCAAGGTAGATCTGAAAATTCCCTGTGGTCCTGTAAGACGCGTCGTCTTTCTCTTATATTTTCTATGTTTAGGATATTCATTTCCATGGGTGGTGACTGTCTCTTGACATCTTGAAACGATGCTTCTGTAACACTGCGGACTTAGTACCAGAAGGCCGGGAAGGGCGTAGGGTCTGATAGAAGAGAGTCCTATAGTTTTTTCCTGGCCCCGTTCAGCACAGTGGAAAAGATGCGTCTGTGTTTTCCTGCCAGAGAAATGCTGATTTCTTTCTGGATATGAGGACAAGTTATCTAATCTGGTCAACCACTTGGGGAGAAAAAGAGATTGGGTTCGGAAATGGATTGGGTGTGTTGCGTGCGGTGGAGATGCCAACACTGCATTGTCCCATCCAGCTGGCCCTTTTTTACATCTTTTCTTCCTGCTAAAAATCACTATTTCTTTGGTGAACAGAATTGCACATCAGAATGGAACTCCAAAATGCGGCAAATTGTGATGATCTTGCTCGTTTTTTCTCTTTTTGATTTGACAACTTGCGAGGTCAGCTCTTGGTACATTTTATGTTGCAGGAAGATGGCTACTTGAGAAAAGCCTGAGGGGTGAAGAAAATGTAAGAATGACAGGATTGGGGTGTGCCGTGAAAACCATGCGTACTGAGGTTTCACACACAAAAAAGAATGTAGTCCTAAGACTGCAGTGTTAACAATTGCAGCTCCTTAAAAGTCAATGGTCACTGCAGACCAGTCCTCGCTGATGTCAGCGGGGCTTCAGTCCTTACTATTTCGCACCTATTCTGAGAGGCCCTAAATGCGGTACTAACACACACAGGGCACCCATTTGCTCTCGTTCCCCTTTTCCGCTGGGATGAAAAGCCCTTTGTTTCTTCAGCCTGAAGCAACAGTTGCCTTCTTTTTATCTTCCTGATCCTAATAACTCCCAGGAGCCTCCTCCACCACCTGTTACCACCTGCCCCTCCCACCTCCTCCCCTGCCGTTTAATTGGTTGCTTCCTAATTGCTGACTCTTTGCTCTGTATTTAATGATTCTTTTAAAAGTGCGTAAGGCACTGTGCCAGCAGTCAGCTTTTAGTATGAAAATCAGCATTTCCTTAATGAGTCTGCCTTCCAAATGAAGGCTTAGACTTTCCTGATGGGAAAACGAGCTTTTCTTGGTAGTCTTGCTAAAGGTGCTTCTCAAGTCTTTTTTCAGTAACACATTTTAGCCCAGGTTTGCTTGGGACACTTTCTTCAATTCTGCCTCTAATCTGTATTTCCTTCATGGGCAAAAAGTCCAAGAGGAAGTCAACAGGTGTCGAATTTTAAAACCAAAATACGATTAAGAAATGTGCTACTAGTAACACTGACGCTCTGCAAAGTATGCGGCAGGCTTTGTGCTCATTGTTCTATATACACCGTCTCATTAAGTGTGAGCAGAATAATTTGTCCCACGCGTGGGATTTTCTCAGGCCATATACAAAAATCAATTTCAAAATACTGTTTTGTATAAAACCTGGATCTTTATCCTTTTTCTTTTCTCTCTCTCTCTTTTTTTTTTTTTTTTTTTTTGGTGGACTCCAGATCTGACCTGTGAGCCCATATTTCCACTTGGCAACCGTCTTCTAGATCTGAGAGTAATGAATGCCCTCTTTCAGTGGAACCTAGATTTTCCAGGTGACCAGTTATCCCACCCTGTGCCCAGGCCTTCCACCTGGTGCAGCTCAGTCACATGCATGTCTGCCTGGCCCTCTGGGCATCTGAGCATGTGACTGACCACTGAGGGAGGTGCTGTGGATTCTCACATGTTACAGATGAGATGTTAACTGGCCCCAAGCTATGGTCAGTGTCAGTTTAGACCCAGAACTGGCTGCTGCCTCTCCTTACCAACTTCAGGCAAAGTAAAATTCCTTATGATTGTGTTTTAAAATGTACATTTTTTTCAGGACTTTTAAAACTTTTATTTAATTCGAGCTTCCGACTGGCCAACAATAATTGAGCACTTGCGCTGTGAAAATACTTTAATAGTGACTCATTAATCACATTTAATTTGCCTTTGAGGTAAGGAGCAATTCCCATCTTCAAGTTCAGGGGAAAAAAAGATGTTTAGCAGAATTCAGTGCCTTGCTGGTGGAGTAAAGCCCAAACTCAGAGCTCGGTCCTTTCACGGTGCAGCACTTTCCATGGCAGGAGGGAAGGGAAAGAGAAGGCATGTTTATGCCTAAAAAAATATTAAAGTTGTCGAGCACACCTCAAGAAATAGTTTTAAATTAACTTATTTTCTCAAAAAATATGGAGAGTCCCAATAGAATATTTGTATTTTATTGTTGTTACTAAAGTCTGTAGAGAACTACAAATGACAGTGGCTTAGACTTGACAGACGGGTTTTTCTTTCTCATGTAACTCAGGTTAAAAACTTGCCTTGCTAGTTAGAAAAATATTTGGCTTTCCTCCTGTTTGTACGTCCAGATGCACTACCGATAGTGGGTTCGCCCAGATGCCCGATGTTCTCTGTTACTTTGGAAATCCTAGCCAAGCACAAACAGTTCCACTGCAGGGGACAGAACTGGTTACTGTGTGGGCCACCGTCTGTACTCAGGGTACCGAGGGGACACCAAATTGTAAGGATTCCGTTCTTTTTCTCCCCCAGAGATCCAGCTGTGGCCTCTGGATCCCTCTGAGGGAAGATGAGTATGGCTGCCAGGATAATGTAACTGGGAGATCCAGGTCTGGGCAGACTCGACCATGGGGGCCAACGCTTCAAGCAAACCGCCAGTGTTTGATGAAAATGAGGATGGTAAGAAATGTGTGATAACTGCGCATAAAATATAGAATTGTGCAGAATTCAAAGCTCTTAGTTTCATGAACAAATTGCAATGTGAAACCATGGAAAACAAAAGAGGTTGAACTGCAAGGGTAAACCCCAGGACCACGGATGCTGATAGCTGGATTACCTTCCGCTTTCCACTGCCCTTGGGCAGCTTTCTGAATCACAGCTGCTCCTATGCCCTTTGTCCATAGGGAGCTGTACTCGGGCACCTGCTAGATAGAAGCCCTTGAAATTAAATGACTTGTTTGTTCTCTGCGCTGTTCCCTTGATGGTGCAAGTTACCCCTACTGCTGGTTATGTTATCAAATTGCCTGTGAAAGATAATCCGTATTTGTGGTATTACAGAGTGGAGTCATGCGAGTAGGCGCCTTCTGAGCTCCCACTGGCATGCTTCAAGGTCCTCGGCAAATCCCGCAGGGCTAGATCATAGGAGGAAGTAAATGTTTTATGGGAGAAACAGGAGACTTTTAAGTTCGGGCTCAGCAAGAAGGGAAGTAGATCCTCCGGTCATCCCACAGCGAGGCAGGCCAGAAGCAGGAGTGAGCCTCCCTGTGCCGCTGTTCCTCTTACAGTGGGAGTGTGGGCACCTTGTCAGTGCATTCAGGGTGGAAACTGTTTAGAGGTTGTTGGGGGCAAAAGGCAGCCCTGGGTCCCAGCTAGTAGGTTGACCAGGCCTCCCAGCGGGAGCCGTGGAGTCATTTCCAGGGAGTTCTGCTAACGGGACAGCAAAGAAAAAGAAAGAGGAACTGCAATTCAGGAGACACAAGCACCTGTCCTACGGCCAGCGACCTGTGAGGCTCGAGAAGCATATTTCCGCACCGTCTTCAATTTCCTCATCCATAAAGTGAGAACAGGGTACCTTTCAAGTTCTTTTTCAACTTACAACATTTATTGTTTTTGAGGTCTTAAAGCCACTTTGCAAAAACTATGAAGCAACATTTAAACCATCAAGAGAAGGGTCTTTTGTCAGACCATAAGCTTGAATGCAGAAAGCACTACAAGTGACAGTGGCTTAGATGTGAGAGATGGGTTTTTCTTTCTCATGTAACATTCTAGGCCTGAGTAACCCAAGCAGTAGTGGCTCCGGAGGCTCAGGGGCTCTGACAAGCTTGCTTTGTCCCCCGTATCCCGCAGGGTTGCCACCCCCTGCAAATGCAGCCAGTGGGGACGGGGAGGGCAGGGAGGCTGAGCCCACTACTTGTAACCCTATCATCTGGCCACTGCTTGTCAGTTTCATTCACACGCACACACCTAGTTAAAAGGGAGGCTGGGAAATGTCCTTTGTTATCAGGTGTGGCCTGTTCTGTGTTGTTACAAAAGAGGGGGAGAATTAGCTGGTTGCCAAGGCTGGAGGACAACTAGAAGCCTGCTACAATCTTAGTTTTTGAGTCTTTGAATGGACCCTTCCGAACACAAATACCCAATCAGGATGCCTTATTCCCTGCTATTCACTATCAATTTAGAGGGCGTCATTACTACCTATACAAAATATTGCAAAGTAATCCTGAAACGAAATAGTCAGAAAACAGCCTGAAGAAAACTTTTTTCCACTCTTACTCCTATTGCCTTGCTTTGCTCTATCAAGTAGTAAAGGCAAGAGACTCGTGATGCTGTCGGAGTTTTCTGTCCCTAAAATGGCCTTGACAAAAGCCAAGACGAATAGGCTCGGCTTCCCTTTGTTTGGTTCGCGGGGCTCCTGTGGACTCGGAGCTGATGTCGTGCATGAGGCTGGTCCTCAGAAAAGAGAAGCCAGCTTCATGCTTATAACTTGCTAGGAATATGTGTCATTGTACGGTATTAGGATAGCATTATCATGATTCTTCCTTCATTCAGCCAGCCTTTCTTCTCATGGAATGCCCAAGAAAGTTGTGGGCCTGAGGGATTGTGACAAATGGGGAATAAGGATCCACTTTTTATAAGAGTACCTTCCAGGGACTCTGGAAAAACTAGGTTGGAGCAGTGAGGTTCAAGGAGCAAGCAAGTCCTTCTTGACACCCTCTAGGTTCCCACCTCTTTGTTGTCCAGCCCCTGACCCGATGAGATAAGACTGCAGCACGAATAAAGAGATGAGCTGAGCAAAGCAGTGTGTCCATGCTTCCTGGGGGCGAGGTCCTGGGCCACTTACACGCACAGGTGCAAGGCAGAGGTTGAGGGGCACATCCCCCACTAGGAGCCTGTCGCCTGCTGGACACGAGGAAAAGAGAAGGGAACGAGTCAGCCCTTGCCCTGGCCTCATGGAGACCATGTTCTAAGGGGGGAAGGCAGACAATAAACAAGCGAACAACAGAACCACCTGGGTAACTTCCGGCGGTGCTTTGGTGTCACCAAGGAAATGACTCTGAAGGACCCTATGGAGAGTGACAGCGCAGTGGGGGGACGGCCACTTAAGGGCGTGGTTGGGGCTGGCCCTTCCCGAGGAGGTGACATCGGAGGTGAGGCCTGAAAGGTGGGAAGGAGCCACTCATGTGACAAGAGACTAATCCAAGCACAGGAAAAAGCAAGTCCGAGGTCCAGCAAATGACCAGGTCGGAAATGAAGAGCCACCCGTGTCGTGACATCGTGAGGCACCCACGTCTGTGTGGGGCAGAGAGGCACTGTGCTTAGCTGCCATATTAACTTGTTTATAAGATCATTGAGTTTGGGGAGGAAAAGTATGGCAACCTGGACACTTACATTTTTTTTTTTAGTCAGTAAATCCTGTAATTGTCTCCTTTCATGGCTCTGGATTGACTACAAGGTAAAATTTTATTTGATGGCTATGAAGCTTCCTACCAAGAAACCACCAGCACACGAGCAATGGCTAATCAAAGAACATGAAGGCCTACATCATTTTTTATCTCCATAGTTTTATATAAATAATCAAACTGGGCCAGAATCTAGGGCACTTAAGTGAGCCAATTTAATTAATTTTAAAATATTGCTGAAAAAACTCCAGTATGTGATGAAAAAGCCTGTAGTATTTCCTCCAAAGTGTTTGTTTTTCCCAATATATAGATTTGAGAAGAAAATCTGAGCCACTTTTCCCAAGTAATATTCAAGATTTCTTTCTGATTGGAAGTGTTCGGTTCATTTGGAAGGTAATTAAGGGATAAGGTAAAATGTTATTGGATGTCCCTTGGGATAAACTGTTCTTGCTAGAATTGATCCTGACACTTTGCATTTCATATATGATAATATCTTGAAAGAGTAACGTAGTCACTTATATGATCTGTAGTGAAAATAGAAAGTAAGATTTACAGTGTGGCTGAACAGGTATGCTTACTTGATTACTAAGGCAGCTTTTACAAAGTAGATCTCAAGTTATACTACTATTTTGTTTTGTGGCTCTAGCTTTTATATGTTAGTGCAAACCTAAGTCCTAATTACTTTATTGCAGTAAAATGTACACAACAAAATGTACCATTTAAAACATCTTAAAGTATACAGTTCAGTGGCATTAAGTATATTCACATTTTGGGGCAACCATCACCACCATCTCTAGAACCTTTCTGAACTGGAATTCTGCACCTATTAAACAATTACTCCCCATTCCCTTTTCTCCAGCCTCTTGCAGCCATCATTCTACCTTAGGTCTCTATGAATTTAACTATTCTAGATACCTTATCTAAGTGGAGTCATGTAATATTTATCCCTTTGTTCCTGGCTTATGTCACTTAGCACAAATGTTTTCAAGGTTTGTCCATGTTACTGCATGTATCACAATTTCATCCTTGTTAAGACTGAAAAATATGTATTGTGTATATATCCCACATTTTATTTATTCTTTCATCCATAGACATTTGGTTGTTTCTACCTTTTGATTGTTGTAAATAACGCTGCTATGAATGTGAACATGGGTATACAAGTGTCTTTTCAAGTCCCTGTTTTCAGCTCCTTCAGATATATACTTAGAAATGCTGGAACATATGGTATTCTTTCAGTTCTTTCAAGGAACCAGTATACTGTCTTCCACCTAATTATGTTTTGTATTTTGGTAATGGGAGACTGCCTAGCATAATGGGCTAAAAGCATAGGCTTTGTTAGTAGGAAGATATACACAGGTTCAAATCTCAGCTGTGTCACATCACAGGCTAATGATCTCTGTGTTTCTAAGGGAAAAATCAAAGAGGATGCAGCCTGATCAACCATTATCAAATACAGAATCAGTTTGACTAATTTTAAGGTGTTCTAAAGGGACTCAGAATACTGCAAAAAGTCTCCAAACCTAAACAATTACTAATGAATTGATTTGGGAGAAAAAACCTTTCTATTGTGCAAGTTATTAAACCTCTGTAAGCTTCAGTTTCTTCATGTAAAATGCAGGCAATGATTGGGTATACTTCACTGGGTCATTATGAAGATAAAATAATTCAAGTAAAGCACTTAGGGAGGTGTCTGAAGAAGTACCCACCCAGTGAAAGCTAGTTCTATTATTTACTAGCATCAGAGTCTCGGAGCATGAACTTTTTGAAGTCCTTCAACTTCTACAAGAAACAACATTGATTAAGTGCAACTCCATAGATGCCACAGATGTGAGATTATTCACAATTCTATCAGTGGAATTGCAATTGACAGAATGGCAGATTTTATGGGTTCTGTGAAATACCAAGTAAAAGCTCTCTAAAGAGAAGCCAAGTTCCTGACTTCACAAAATTAAACAGGGATAATCTCATCTGGTCTCTCTTTTGTCCTCCTTGGGGTATTTGTATTTTCAGTTAAGCTAAAATCAAGAACTCACTGGGCTGAAAAAAATCAAACTTTACTTTTTCTGATTTGAGCCTAAAACTGACTATTTAAATAATTCAATTCAGTCAACAGACATTGTACTGTGACATCACCCCCATAGCCAACTACCATGTGGATACCCTAAGAAGTAATTAATACAGAGACATTGTAAGTTTCAGAAAGACAAGAAGTGCAAGTGATACTTGTTTTCAGTATTTGTAACTTTTCCTTTCAATCTGCTTCATTCCCTCTCTCCGAATGCATGGTTTTTGTTGGTTTGATTTGAGGGATTTTTTTTGCTTTATTTTTAAAAAATCAACATGTTAGAAGTCCAATCATTGAGGTTTTCAGAAATTATTTCATTACAGGAGAAAGTGGACTTGCTTATAATGTTGGCAACAGAAGAGAGTCTTGCAGTTGTTATAAGAGGCATGTGTCTGCAAACGTATACAAAAAATATACAGTTGATCATGGATGGAGCTAGAGGGTATTATGCTCAGTGAAATAAGCCAGGCGGGGAAAGACAAGTACCAAATGATTTCACTCATCTGTGGAGTATAAGAACAAAGGAAAACTGAAGGAACAAAACAGCAGCAGAATCACAGAACCCACAAAGTGACTAACAGTTACCAAAGGGAAAGGGACTGGGGAGGATGGGTGGGAAGGGAGGGGATAAGGGCAGGGAAAAAGAAAGGGGGCATTACGATTAGCATATATAGTATAGTATAGCATATATAGTATAGTGCGTGGGGGGCACAGGGAGGGCTGTGCAACACAGAGAAGACAAGTAGTGATTTTACAGCATCTTACTACGCAGATGGACAGTGACTGTAATGGGGTATGTGGGGGGGACTTGGTGAAGGGGGGAGCCTAGTAAACATAATGTTCTTCATGTAATTGTAGATTAATGATACCAAAATTTTAAAAAAATTAAAAATAAAAAAGAAGTATACGGTAAAAAAAAAAAATGTACAGTTGATAAAGTTGGTTTAGTTCAACCAAGAGACAACTTTCTTCTGGAGTATTACAGCTAAGAAAAGTTGGCCTCAGGTTAAAAAGCTGCTACAAAGAGTTCATCAAAGCCCTGAATTTGCAGACAGAGTTCAATTATTGCATTATTCTTTGGACTTGCTGAAACTCAATGTTCTCTTTTCATTTGGCGATGCTCTCATCTCCTAGGACATGTGACTGCTTCCAGCTCTCTGGCATCTTCTTTGGCCACAGAGGCAGTGGCTCCTTCAAAATGCTGGGCCAAAAAAATTGGCCCCCGATTTGCAATCCAAAAGAAGGGGGAGGTTCCTGAATTGATTCCAGCAATGAAGGGCTTTCAGAATATTTGTTCTTTTAGTATCTATGCATTGCATATTTGCACCAAATTGAGTAAGCAAATGAATTTCAGACTTTCCCCTCTCAAACTTGATTTATGTTGTCTTATATCATTTACTATTTTGCATTAGGATGATTGAAAGCATAAAAGGAAGAATTCTCTCGTAAGAGTTGGCTTCTTAAAAAATTAAGTCATCTTGTATGGTCTAATATTTATTAAGGCGTTTGTCATAAATAACCTCGGGTCCAACAGTTTATAGCACCAAACACTTTTAACTTGTGAGGGCTTTTCATTGTTTATTTTTAAGTAACACTCATGGTATAGTCATTTCTTATCTTACCCACAGCTATTTTTCATCTTCATCTTGAAACTACCTAGGTTGAAAAATATGTAAGCTGGTTTCAGTTTTCAGGCTATGTGATTTGTACAGCAAGCCTGCAGTCTTCAGTGAGAATGGGAGTGAAGGCCTTCAGAGGATCCGCCTTCTGATGGGTGGCCTTGAGGTGTAGACTTAATAACACTGACCAGTGTTAGCCATCAATTCACCTCTGCGGGTCCTATGAATTATACAAGGATTTCAACGATGCATTTCTATGTGACCATCCATGGAAATTTCATTTGGAAACACACACACACAAAAAGCCAGTGATGGAATAATACTGTTAGAACAGGACATTGAGCACAGTTTATATGGTTAAGAGGACTGGAAAACTTACAGATTGTTAATTCAATACTGACATAGGCTTTATTTTCTCCTCCTGAACTATTTCATCTTTCCTTTTTGGAGGCATATTTATAGTAAAATAAGTAATAACAATACTTTGTTTTATACTTGAGTAGCCTGCATTTTTTATGTCTGAGAATGATTTAAAGGAAGGGTTGGCACACTATTTCCGTGATGGGCCAGAGAATAAACACATTACGCTTTGCAGCTTAGACAATCTCTGTCACAACTACCCAGCCCTGCCATTGTAGCATGAAAAAGCCTTGGATAACAAAGAAACAAATGAAAATAGCTCTGTTCCAATATTTTATTTATGGACACTGAAATTTGAATTTCTCATTTTTTCTTATCACAAAATACCTATTTTTCTCAAGCACTTCAAAAATACAGAAGCCATTCTTAGCTTACAAGCCATGTAAAAATAGACAGGGGTTTTGATTTGGCCTGTGGGCCATACTGTGCTAACCCCTGCTCTAAAGCATACTGCAAACATTTATCTGCATGTGCTGGGGGCCCTGTGATGCCCGTCTGTAACCCTGGAGACTGAAACTGAGGTACTGGGCAAGGAGGCCGATCTCTGTTCTCTGCAGATGCTTCATAAATTCACTTCACTGTCTTTCTTCGGGTTGTTCAGTGCGAGCCAGTGGAAGTACTTGGACCAATAAATCTGTTTTAGAGGGTAAAATGTATTATTTTTGTAGTTATATATGATGTGATGGTCCACAGACTGGGTTCAATAAAATAGGTACAACCTGTAATTTATCTGGAATATTTCTAGGTAGAATGTATTCCCTACTAGGGGCATTCATTCAAATGAGGGGCTTCTGACAATTGTGGGTACTGATCCCCCCCCCTTCTGCCCAACTCTTCAACTTCACAATTTGCTCTAAAGAAATAGCCAGTGTGTTTCTGACTTCTGAGCTAACTCATGAACTGGGGTCCAGGAGGCAGGAAAAGAAGCCGTTGGTGCCCACTGCTTGGTCTTGGCACCAGTAATGGGCGTCAGTAAATCCCGGACCCCCTGGGACACCGAGTTTCATAAAAGGGAAGTGCTGACTATGCAAACAGATGCCATCAGTTGGCCTTGGAGGCTGCCTGTCTGGGGAAGTTCCAGATACTTTCTTAAAGGACCTGCCAAGCTCCACATGCATTAGTGGCAACTATTTGCTGCCAACCATTTCAATTGATAAAGGGCTAGTGAACCAGCTAAGTATTTTTCATCAGTGAGTCACAAGGGATATGCTTTAGAACTAACCTTCAACCTTAACTAGTATCCGAGAGTTACAAGTTAAATCAGTGGCTCCCAAACACCCTTTTTGGACAAATGCCAACCAATGGCAATGTTTTTCTTAGTCTGTGGTGAAAAGAGAAAAATGAGGGCATTGTAATAAGCTTCTCATAAAGCTAACACTATTAAAGTTTGTAAATCTAAGACTACATCCTTTCTTATTGTGTGTGTGTTTAGTATTTCAGGATTGTGGAAATGAATTTTTTTTAATATTGAAAACTTAGAGAAGTGACTCGCCTGGTCTCCAGTTTTCTCAATGGAAAAAAGGGGCTAATAACAGTATCTACCTCATATAGTTTCTGTGGGAATAAAAAGATTATCCATAAAAAAATGTGTAGCCTAGTGCTTGACATATAGTAATTGCTCAATAAATGTTATTACTACTACTGTCACCCTAGTTTTTAATGCTCTGACTTAGCAAATAAAAAATAAAAATGACCCAATGTTGATTTTTCTTTTCTCTCCTGTTTTTTTTGTTTGTTTGTTTCTTTTTTTAAGAGCATAGGGTTTTCCTGATCTGTAAACTCCAAATGTATAATTGTATGCAGATAACTTAAGTAGCTGAGATGGAAAAAAAAACAAAAACAAAAACAGAAGTGACCTATTTTAACCAGGACAGTCGTATTCATTGAAGTGAAAGATGGTGTTGCCTTGGCTAATTACAGTAGCAGTGGACATGGAAAAGCTGAGTTTATATATATTTTTTCAAGATGAAATAATTGTGAGCTACTGATGATCTGTGTGTGAAGTAAGAGGGAAAGAATGAACTCGAGAATGAATGCTAGGTTTTTTTGCTGGAGTAGACAGAGAGACGGCTGTGGCGCTTGGCTGAGATGGGGAAGAGAGGGTGCTGAGGGGCTGGGGACATGTTCAGGCGCTGTCGGGAGTCCCTGTCTGGATGCACCAAGTGACTGTGACACACTGAAGTGGTGCTGTCAAGTAGGAGGCCGGACAGGAGTGGAAAACTCTGGACTAGAGAAATAAAGATGTGTCTGTGGTCCTCCAGGGATGGGCGAGGCTGCCTTGGGAGAGTGTGGAACCAAGAAGGGGACAGAAAGCTCGGTACTTAGACACCAGGCAGGGGAAAGCGATCCAGCCAAGGGGGATGGGGAAGGAGCAGCCAGCGAGGAATGAAAACCGTTTGTCTTGAAATTTAAGAAGGAAGAATGTCTTTAGAAGAGGGAGTAGTCACGCATGTAGAATGCTCCTCTGTGGCTGAGGAACGGGAGAAACAGCGATGGGATCAGGCAGCCAGGGGGGCACTGGTGACACTGACAGAAGCAGTTCCCTGGGGGTGTGGCGGCCCGAGCCGGATGCTGGGGAGTCGGGGGTGCGCGAGCACAGACACAGCAAGTACAGCCTGCTTGTCTAGGCCTAAAGGGGAGCAGAGGGGTGCGCCAACAGCTGAAGCTGGGTATGATATTAAGGGAGGCTTTTTTTAAAAAAAAAAAGGAAATACTAGACTTAGAATACAAGTCTAAGCAGATAGGAATGAACTAATATAAAGGGAAACATGATTAAATCACGTGCCCAGGAACGAGGGTGGCTCCTTCCATGCCGCCCTTCTGACACAGCCAGAATGAGGGGGCATCGTGCTGGCCGCCGTTGCTCTGGGCTGGCAGTCGCCATCTCTAAATTCTAACTAACTGATTTTATCTTTGAATTTGGACGGGACCACGGATCACGCCCCGGGGGCCTGGAGCCCTGACTCCCGGAGGCCCCCTCCCTAGGGAGGGTCTGGGCTGATGGCTCCCGGCGCTGCCCCAACCCCTCCGGGTCTAGGGTGGGGTGGAGGCCGACTAAGTGCTGCTGCAGGGGTGGTTGCGAGTGAGAACCGTGACACACGCGGATGGGGCATGGTGCTGTCACTGCCCTAGGCTGGCGGTTTGTAGCTCAGGTGCCAACTAGAGACTGTTCTTGGCATCTCACCCACCCACCTTCTCTCCAGATACTGAGAATGGCATGGAGTTTGTTTAGAAGCAAGTGATGTGAAGATGCACTCACTGTCCAGTAACATTCTTGTTAGGGGAGACCAACAACCGTAAGCACTTAATTATCCAAGCAGTTTGCAGTTAAAACACGACAGGACTGAGGCATGGGAAGATTAAACTACTGACCTGAAATCAGACAGTCACATGGCTGGATCCTGCATCTGGATATAAAATGCATCTCATTTACTTCAGTTATAGATATCCTCCCAGGATGGCCAACCAGAACGAATTTATAAAGTTACATAAACAAATGCAGGGATTGCTCATTAAGAATACATCAACCCCTATCATGTGCCTAACACTGCGTCCTGCCCTCAAAGAGCGGAGTCATTTCATTGCACAGTGACCGTCGTCGTCACGTCTGCTGTAAGTCAGTAGCGTTGCCCCGAGACGTCACTGCAGACGTGCTGGGGGTTCCGTAGGGAACAGCTTGTCGTCCCTGGAGTTCGTCACTACTCTCGAGCTTTGCTCGTTCATTTGGATCCAAAGACAGTTTCAGGGACCCTTCATCCGTGTCTTTCACAATCCTCTTCACCATCACCATCTCTCGCTCTTCAACCTTTTTTATATCAACCTTATTTATGATATCTTGTGGAATGATTTTGATTTACCATTATAAAATACTTAAGTCATTGCCAGTTTGATAAATCCTTCATTCCTGTCTGGGACATAACACACCAGGAAAAATGCTATAAACCAAGGCCTGAAAGAGGCATTAGAAGGAATTTAAGTCTCATGTACCTAATTGGGAACTAGAATGGGCTCACATCCCTCCACAGGTTTCCACAGAAGATTATGGTCCCAATATTCCCCATGGTTAACATTTTGGGCGCTATCTAGTATAAAGGTAGGTAAGCTTTATTGCAGCTATTCTTAGGAAATGAATATTTAAATACACATTTAAGGGCAATTTTTATAAATACAAAAGTAGTACATCTGAGTCTTAGAAAGCCTGGAAAATAAAATCAGGGGGAAAAAATTACCCACAATGCCTCAACCCACTAATAACTATTACTGTTTGGCAGTTTTCTTTTGCAACCCCATCTCCATTCTGGCTTCCCTCATCTCTCTTGCTCACTCTGATTTCCTTCATATTTCTTGTTTTAATTTACTTATTTGCTTTGTTAGCTGTGTTTCCTTCTCACTAGAAAGTAAACTCCATGAAGACAGGGATTCTTGTCTGTTTTGTTCACTTTTATATCCTCAGTACCCACCTTATTGAATAAATACATCAATAATCTTTTTCAATCTATGTATGTGTATCAAAGGCATTTGATATATTTGAGATGATGCACTATATTCTTCTGTATGTTTATTTTCACTTTTATAATGAGTGGTTTATCCCAGTTTCTTTATGCAATTCTGCAACATGAATATGCTATATTTAAATGTATGAGAAGTTTTAGACATACCTAACTGCTAAAATACAATGGAGTTTTCTTAGATTGCATTGCTTCTTTGATATTGAATAATTCTGTGACCCTGAAAAATATTTTGGTGGTAGGAAGGAAGAGAAATATTCTGTATTTTAGATGATTAAATCAACACTATAGTAAAATAATATTCAAAGCAGTTTGATTTTTTTTAGATAAGTTATATTTCATTAATATTAATCCTGATACATAAATACAGTTACTTGAATCAGTTGTGGAGGGTTTTAGCACCATTTTCTTGAAGCTGGTTCTTTTTTTAGCATTTCTTAATTGTGGAAAAATATATATTATACAAAAACATTTCAAATGACAAACTTTAAGTATACAATCCAGTGGCATGCATTAAGTACATGCATAATATGTGCCACCATCTCCGTTCTCTATTTTCAGAACTTTTTAATCATCTCAAACAGAAATTATGTACCCATTAATAATAAGTTTCCAATCCCCCTCCCCTCCAGCCCCTGGCAACTCTGTTCTATTTTCTGTTTTTAATGATGTTGACTCTTCAAAGTGCCTCGTGTAAGTGGAATCATATAGTGTTTGTTATTATGGGTCTGGCTCATTTCTCTCAGCATAAGGTCTTCAAGAGCTCATCTGCATTGTGGCACGTGTCAGAACTTCATTCCTTTTTACGGCTGTGTAATATTCTATGGTGCATATATACTACATTTTATTTATCCATTATCTGTTGAAGGACACTGGGTTGTTTCCACCTTTGGGTTCTTGTGGATAATGCTACATGAACATTGATGTACAACAATCTATTTGCATCCCTGGATGTTTATTTTACTAGGAGTAGATTTGCTCAGAGATGACTCTTGGGGTTCAGGCATTTACCACGTGGGACTGAATTACCCTTACATGATGGTGGAGAATGGTGTTGCTATTTCCTTCAGGATGTCTTTCAAGAAGGAACCCTATAGTCATCTCGTGCCTAGAAGTAGGCCTGTGCCCTTCTCCTTAGCCCATACATCACTGCTGGACGTGCCAGAGCTTTTGCTTATCCATATTCAAGGCATCAGTGCTTAGAAGACCAGAATGCAAAATTTTATTTTTGTTCAAAACGTGCTGACAATAGGCGATTCCAATCAGCAAGTTCTGTTAAGAGTAGAACTGATGCACGGCAGAAGCATTTCTTTGTCTCCCTCCTCCAAGCGCTGAACTTGGCATCAGGTAGACATCAGGACTTAAGGAACTGTCTCTTCAAAGATTTTTAAAAACTGCTCTCTTGCTTGCTCTGCTTGGCAATCTTCTCAAATATATGTCCTGAACAGCAGGGACACCCTTCCATCTACTCATCAAGTTCTTGGAGTAATTGGCATTAGAATTAACCAATCTTCCTCTTATTTTATAACATTTCATCACATTTTTTCAAATGCCCCTCAAGCCAGTCTTGCTTCTGAGATGGACATGGAAAGCAGGTGCTACTGTCTAGTGGTAATGAACTCAGGTTTGGGAGTCAGACACTCCAAACTGGTTTCTTATTATTGGTTTCCTAGAACTATTTTAACAAGTACCACAAACTGGATGGCTTGAAACAATAGAAATTCTCACTGTTCTGGAATCCAGAAGTCTGAAATCAGGGTGTCGGCAGGGCTCTGTCCTACAGAATCCTCCGGGGGAAGTTACTGCTCAGCAGTTCGTGCTCTGGGAGCCCAGGGCATTCTTTGGCTTATGGCACCATCATCCCAACCTGCCTCTGTCCTCATAGCTCTTCTTCCTCCATGTGTAAATTTCTCTCTTCTTACAAGGACACCAGTCCTATTGGATTGGGGGTCCACCCTATTCCAGTACGATCTCATCTTAACCAGTTACATCTGCAACAATGCCATTCCCAAATGAGGTCACTTTGTTGATGTACTAAGTCCGTGACTTCAACATCCTTTTGGGAGATGCTCAGCTCATAACTGACACTCTTGATTCCATTGCCAACTCCAGCTCTTACTAGCTTTATGGCCCTGAGCAAGTTACCTACTCTCTATTAGTCTCCATGTTTTACTTTTGTTTGGGACTAATAAGGATTGTATGAAAAAATGCAAGTAAAGTTACTAGCACGGTGCTTCATATACTAAGGGTTTGAAAGTACCAGCAGATCATCAGTAGGTCTGTGAAGGGGGCTTACGCTTAGGGCTTTATGTTAGGATTCTAGTCTAGAGGTAGCATCTTTCATTTAGAAGATACCTAATTGTTAACCTAAGATCTGCAAATAGGATTCTGAGGAACCTGCAATTTATACCAGTATTAGTTTGTGTATTTGCATTCTTTTTTCTCCTTTGAAAAATGATCCATGTATGCACCAAAGGAGTCATGCCACCCCCTTAAATTTAAGAAAGTGGGGAGAGAATAGGAGAAGATGGTGAAACAGGAGGATCATGAGTCACTTACTCTCACAGACACACTGAAGTAGCAATTACATGTAATGCAACTCAATCCAAAAAAAACCTGAAGACTAGCAGGACAGGTGTTCCACCACTGAAGACATAAAGAAAAAGCTACACCAAAAAGGGTAAGAGGGGCACAGCCACGGTCAAGAACCAAACACCTACTGTAGCAACTCACAAGTGGGGGGCATATCACAGGCGTGGAGATCCTCCCTGGGGAGCAGGGGAGTGATCCCCACGTCAGGGACCACCAGCCCTGGGGACCTGCACTGGGAAGATGAGTCCCGTAACATCTGGCTTTGAAAATCAGCAGGGCTTAACTCCAGGAGACCCAGAGGGCTACAGGAAGTTGAGTGTCCACTCCTAAAGGAAGAGCACGCTGTAACATCGGGTCCAACACCCAGCACAGAGGCAGCGTTCTGAAAAGTGCCTGGGTTACATGTGAAGGAGACTTGTTGACCAATTTTAAGGCATATGTGGGAGGAAGAGGGATTTGTGGGGGCTTTCTAGGAGAATGGGGGTGCTGGCAGGTGCCATTTCTCCTGCCTGTCTTCAGCCTGGCTGGCCAGCCTCGTGGAGACACCAGCTCTGACATACTCTTGTCTACTTGCCAGCACTGCTCGCTCGGCCCTAGGGCTCCTAGCGGAGTCACCACTCAGATCTGAAGGGGAGTTAAAGAATTTCCTAGACAAATAAAAGTTACAGGAATTTATCACCACTAAACTGGCCTTACAAAAAATAGGAAAGGGACATTTTTAAGCAGAAAAGGACAAAACTAGAAGAAAATTATGAAAGGGAACTATTTCACTGGTAAGAGCAAACAAACAATGAAGGTAGTAGATCACTTATAAAGCTAATATGAAGGGTAAAAGACAAAAGTAGCAAACTCAACTTTATCTAAAGAACTAGTTAGAAGATTCACAAATAAAAAGATGTAAAATATGTCATGCATAAAACACAAGGGTGGGGTGAGTAAAAAAGGTAATGCTTTTTTAGGAGGTGTTCAGATTTAGGTGACCATCGACTTAATGTAGACTGCTGTATTCATAGGCTGCTATATCTGAACCTTACGGTAACACAAACCAAAACCCTGTAATAGATACACAAAAAGAAAGAGAAAGGAATCCAAGCATAACACTAAAGGAAGTCAAAACACAGGGAAAGAGAGCAAGAGAAGAAGAAAGGAACAGAGGAGGGTCACAAAACCCACCAGAAAACAATTAATAAAATGGCAATAAGTACATACCTATCAGTCATTACTTTAAATAGACTAAATTTTCCAATCAAAAGACATAGAATGAGTGAATGGATTTTTAAAAAGTACGAAATCCATCTATCTATATGCTGCCTAGAAAAGACTCACTTCAGACCTAGAGACACATACAGACTGAAAATGAAGGGATAGAAACAGATACTCCATGCCAAAAAAAAAATAGGCTGGAGTGGCAACACTTATATCACACTTATATCAGACAAAAAAGACTTTAAAACAAAGGCTAACAGACAAAGAAGGGCATTATATAAGGATAATGGATTAACCCAACAAGAGGATATAACAATTTTAAATATCTATTACCTAATTATATAAAGCAATTATTAATAGACATAAAGGGAGAAGTTGACAGTAATACAATAACAGGGGAATGTAATACCCCATTTGCATCAATGGATAGATCATCCAGACAGGAAATCAATAAGGAAACAGTGGCTTTGAACAACACATTAAACCAGATGGACTTAACAGGTATATCCTGAACATTCTTTCCCAAATCAGCAGGATACACACTCTTTTCGAGTACACATGGGACATTCTCCAGGATAGCTCACACATTAGGCCACAAACAAGTCTCCATAAATTTAAGAAGACTGAAATTGTAGAGCATCTTTTATGATCACAACAGCATGAAACTTGAAATCAATTACAAGAAAATAACTGGAAAAAACAAATGTGGAGGCATGCTATTAAACAATCAATGATCAATGAGGAATCAAAGAGGAAATCAAATACCTGGAGACTAATGAAAACAGAAACACAATGGTTCAAAATCTTTGGGATGCAGCAAAAGCAATTATAAGAGGGAATTTTGTGGTGATACAGGCCTACCTGAAGAAGCAAGAAAAATCTCCATCTAATGGAACTAGAAAAGAAAGAACAAGACCCACAGTTAGTAAAAAAGAAGGAAATAATAAAGAGCAGAGCAGAAATAAATTAAATAGAGACTAAAAAATGATAGAAAAGTTGATGAAAGTAAGAGCTATTTCTTTGAAAAGATAAACAAAAGTTGATAAACATTTAGCTAGCCTCATCAAGAGTAAAGAAAAATTAAATAAAATCGGAAATGAAAGAGAAGTTACAACTGGCACCATGGAAATGCAAAGGTTAAGAGACTACTACAAAAAAATTATTTGCCAACAAATTGGGTGACTTAGAAGAAATGGATACATTTCTAGAAACATGCAATCTTCTAGGCTGACCCAGGAAGAAATAGACAATCTGAACGGTCTGATTACTAGTAACAAAGTGGAATCAGTAATCAAAGAACTCCCAACAAACAAAACTCTAGAACCAGAAGGGTTCATAGGTGAGTTTGGTCAAATATTTAAAGATGAGATAACACCTATCTTAAGCTATTCAGAAAAAATAGAAACAAAAAAAAAAAGATTTTGCTTCCAAAATCATTCTACAAGGCCAGCATTACCCCGACACAAAAACCAAATAAACACATTACAAAAATTTAAATTGTAGACCAAAATTCCTAGTGAACATGGATACAAAAACCCTCAACAAAATCTTAGGAAACTGAATTCAATGTTACATTGAAAGGAGCATTCAACACAATCAGTTGGGATTTATTCCAGGGATATAAGGATGGTTCAATATCCACATAACAACCAACTTGATACACCAGATTAACAAAATGAAGGATAAAAAGAGAAGAAGCACTGACAAAATTCAACATCCATTCATGATAAAAACTCTTGACAAAGTGGGTTTAGAGGGAACATACCTCAACATAATAAAGGCAACATATGACAGACCCACAGCTATCATCATACTCAATGGTGAGAAGTTGAAAGCTTTTCCTCCAAAACCAGGAACAAGACAAGTACGCCCACTCTTACCACTTTTATTCAACATAATACTGGAAGTGCTAGCCACAACAATTTGATAAGAAAATAATGTCGTAGGACACAGTGATAAAGGTGCAGGATACAAAATTAATATGCAAACAATCTGTTGCATTTCTATACACCAATAAAAAATTAGTAGGAAGAGAAATTAAGAAAACAATCCCATTTACAATTACATCAAAAAGAATAAAATACCTAGGAAAAAATTTAACCAAGAAGGTGAAAGACCTGCACTCTGAAAACTCTAAGACATTGATGAAAGAAATTAAAGATGACAGAAATAAAGGGAAAGATATACCATGCTCATAGACTGAACATTTTAACAATACTAATTTTTCCAAACTACCCAAAGCAATCTACAGATTCAGTGTAATCCCTATTAAAACACCAATGGTGTTTTTCACAGAACTAGAACAAATATTCTTTAAAACTTGTACAGAACCACAAAGACCCTGAATAGCCAGTATAGTCTTGAGAAATAAGAACAAAGTTAGAAGTATCATGCTCCCTGATTTCAAATTATACTAGAAAGCTACAATAATCAAAACAGTCTGGTACTGGCATAACCAAAGACAACACAGGTCAATGGAACAGAATGGAGAGCCAGGAAACAATATGTGGTCAATTGATCTATGACCCAGGAGGCATGAATATACAGTGCTGGAAAGACAGTCTCTTCAATAAATGGTGGAAGAACTGGACAGCTACATGCAAAAGAATGAAACCAGACCATTATCTTACATCACACACAAAAATGAATTAAAAATGGATTAAAGACTTAAATACAAGACCCGAAACAATAAAACTCCTAAAAGAAAACATGGTAGTAAACCTTAGACATTGGCCTTAGCAGCATTTTTTGGATATGGCACTCCAGGCAAGGGAAACAAAATCTAAAATAAAAAATGGGACTACCTTTTGTACAATAGGGAAACCATTGACAAAACAAAAAAGCAAACCTGCTGACTGGAAGAAGATATTTGCAAATGATGTTTCCAGTGGGGCTTAATATCCAAAATACATATTTTAATAAAAACCTCATACAACTCAACACCTCCCCCCCAAAAATTACAATCTAATTGGAAAAATATATTTTAAGGTCCTCTGCCACTTTTCAAAGAGGGCATACAGATGGCCAACAGACACATGAAAAGATGCTCAACATTGCAAATCATTTGGGAAATGCAAATCAAAACCACAATGAGATACCACCTCACACCAGTCAGAATGGCTCTACCAAACAGATAAGAGACTACTGGTATTGTTGAGGATGTGGAGAAAAGGGTGCCCTCATATCCTGTTGGTGGGAGTGTAAAGTGGTGCAGCCACTACAGAAAACAGTATGGAAGTCCTCAAATTAAAAATAGAAATATCATATGACTTAGTAATTCCACTTCTGAGTAGCTACCTGAAGAAAACAAAGACAATAATTCAAAAAGATACATGCACCTGTATGTCTACTGCCACATTACTTACAACAGCCAAAATATGGAAGCAACCCAGGTGTCCATTGATAAATGAGTGGATAATGATGTGGTAAATATATATAATGGAATATTACTCAGCCATAAAAAGGAATGAAATCCTGCCATTTGTGATAGATGGACCTGGAGGAACTCATAAGTCAGAAAGACAAATGCTATATAATTTCACTTACATGTGGAATTTAAAAGATAAAACAAATGAACAAACAAGCAAACAAAAAAACCACAGAAACAGATTCATAAATGGAGAGACTGGTGATTGCCACAGGGGAGGGTGCTGAGGGAATTGGTGAAGTAGACGAAGGCAGGTAAGAGGTACAAAATTCTAGTTATAAAAGAAATTATAGGGCTGAAAAATCCAATAAAGGAAATACAGTCAAAACTATTACAATAACTTTGTATGGTAACAGATGGTAACTATACTTAGCATGGTGAGCATTTCATCATGTATGTAACTTGAATCACTATGTTGTACACCTTAAACATAATATTGTATGCCAGCTACATTTCAATTAAAAATTAAATAGTTTAATTAAAAAACAATGTGCTTGTACTCATATTCAGCCATTCATGATGCTTTGGGGTAGAAGGTTTATAGGGAACACCCAGTTCAGACACCTTAGAGCTGGTCAGAGAGACAGGTGGGAGAAGAGAATCAACCCTTACAGGAGTGCCCCTCCAGATGTGGTGCTTCCTTAGGTCATCTCTTATTACCCTCATTGCAAATTACGAGGACAGTGTCAGCCATGGTGATTTGTAGAGCAGAGAACTGAACTCAGCAAGGTTAGAAACCTGCCCACGTTCCCACAGCTAGGAAGAGGCAGAGCTGGTATCCTCCCAAGGAGGCCTCCAAGCTGCGAGGCCCAAGGAGGGCACTGTACATGGGCACAGTATCTGCTCATCCTCCTCTAACTTGACTCTTAAGCAATCCCGAGATAGAAATAAGAAAGCTGTAATCCTCCCCTTATTTGGATGAGAATGTAAGTCAAAAACTGGTCTTAAAACAAAGCTAGCTGAGGTCACAAAGCCAATAAATGGTAAAGAGACAGTTATCTCTGACATCCACTTTTTTTTTCCAAAAAAAATCTTTTATTGAGTGTCTACCGCACTCCCAATATATTCCTCATAAACATTACCTCATTTAATTCCCACCATGTACCTGCGAGGAAGGTATCATTATATCTACCTTACAGATGAGAAAAAATGGAAGCAAGACCTCAAGAGAAAGATGGTGACCAAAACACATCCCTCGACTTCGGTTCCACCAGGAAGTGGCAGCCCCATTTGCCTCTAGAGGGAGAGGCGAAGAGGACAGTCCACATACGGAGGGTTGTTTGGGTATCTGGGTGGAAACTGGTCACATCCCTTCGACTACTTTGTCAAAAGAAAAAAAAAAAAGGAAAAGAAACTGGTCACCCCACCTCATACTGTGGTTTACCCTCTGGAAAGGAGGGTCTCTTAACTGGAAAGAGCTGGCACGTGAGGGCACGGGGTGCCAGGTCCGTGAGTGTGCTCCGGGTGTGCAGGCCCTCTTGCCCGCTTGGTTTTGATGACCCTGGCAGCTGGGACCTCACCCTCCATCAAGAGGATAGCAGAGGTTTTTTTCTGCAGACTTTGGCCAACCTGAGAAGGAAATCTGAAGCTATGAACATGGGACTTTCTCAGACTCGACATCCTAGCCTTAGCTCTCTAGAGCGAAGCTTATGGCTGCAGCGTCTGCCCAGCGGCTCAGAACTCCCAGAAGGGTTCAGGTCTCCAAGCAAACATGAGCAGACAACCAAGGATTTTCGGACATGTGGGAAAGACCTCTGATAGGGCGGACAGAGTCTAAAACAAACGAGCACAAAAACACAACTTAAGGAAAACTATCAGAGAGATGTAAGATACAGCAACCAAAAAATAATTTTTTTTAATAGGATGCCAGGAAAGCAACATTCAGAGTGCAAAAATTAGCTTTAGAGGAAAAAAAACAGCATGAATGGTAAGATTCAAAGAAGGTTGAGAAGGTAAATTCAAGGAAAGTTCCCAGAATAATGAGCAAAATAGAGACAGAAAACAGCAGGGTAAATAATAGAAAATTGAAGGGCCAGTCTAGGAGTTCTAGTTTCTAGAGAATGGAGAGTGCGGAAGGAGAGGGGGAAAGAGAGGAAACCGCCACTGCGTAATTTAAGGGAAAAAGGAGAGGCCAGGACTTAAGGACACATGTTTCCCGATTGAACAGGCTCATCAACGCCCAGCACAATGAAAAAAATAAGCCCCTATTGTCATGAAATTTCACATTCAATACACATATACAATCCTGTAAGGTTCCAGAGAAGAAAACAGGTACATCAAAGGATATGGCATCAAAATAGCTTTAGACTTCTCAACAGTGACACAAAAAATCAAGTAGAGCAATGCCTTCAAAATTCTGAAGGCAAATGACTTCCAACCTAGAATTCAATACTCAGGCAAACTCTCAATTGAGTATGAGTAGAATAAAAATAGTTTTCATACATACAAAGCTTCAAAAATTGGTCTCCCACAAAATCCTCACAAAGCTGTTGTAGGACGTGTTCCACAAAAACAAGGCAGTAAAACATGACAGAGGGAGACAGTGCGTGCAGCATGCGGGGAAGCCGTCGTTAAAGAGGAGACCCGGGGGGACAGCTGTGAAGCAAGAAAGATACAGTCCGGGCCGGTCAGAGGCTCTGGGAGCGTCTTTGTGGAAGGCGGCAACGTGATGCGCTTGAACATGTGAAAAGGAATGTAGGTGGTCAGAGAAGAATTTGAGAATAACTTAGGAAAGAGATGCAGAAACTAAGCACATGTATAAACAAGACAATTATTAACTCCAGAGAAAAGAAAAAATTGTTTAAGAAAGGAAAAATATAGTTTACGACTTGACTTAGGTGCGTATCCTCTTCCCATACCGAGATGCAAATCCTGAATATTGATATAATTGAAATGATTCTATCAGGCACAGCTGTATTGGAAAGGTGGGCACATCCTGGCATGAAACCAGAAGAGCGGACGAGTGAGCCAAGCCCTCACCTGCCGTCTTGAAAATTCAGTAAGGAAGGCCTAAAACTAAAATTAAAAAAATTATACTGTTTAGAAAATATGGTGAAACTACTACACTTATTAGCTAAAAGAGGTAAAAAGTGTTACTTTCTCAGCTGGGAGAGATTGGGGAGTGAGACAAGTGGCTCATGAGACTAATATCTGTTTCATAACAAACTTTTGGAACTATTTGACGCTTAAAACTTTACGTAAATGTAGATGGAGATGTATAACTCATAAAAAATATTAAGAACAAAAATGTCAATATATTAATTATGCTTATTTTTAGATAATTGTTTTCTATTTTCTGTATTTTTTATGCCAAAGGAATATTCATTTTGTATTTTTATTATAAATATATAATAAATATATTATTATTTTATATTTTCTATTATATCAGTTTCTATTGTTATTGTAAACAAGAAATTGAAGCTTAGAAAGGTTAGGTAAATTTCCTAATTTCATTTACCTTGTAAGGTGTGAAGCTGGAATTCCAATGAAGTTCTTTCCAACCCAAATCATTTAGCTTTCATTGAAGCATTCAATAGTTGTTAAAACCCATAAAGCAAAATTGTGATGCCATAATATTCTCTCCCCCCTCTGAAGGGCCATGGAGCATCTTTCTACGCCAAACATTACCACTCTATTGCTTTCCTGTGTTTGCCTATTTATTTATCCATATATTTGTATTCCTCTAACCCCAGAACGATGAGAAACTGTATTCCAAAGATACATACACTGTAGCAAAACAAACTTAAATGAGGCCAGGGGTGTCTGACTGTCCAGGTTTTAGGTTCTCATGAATGCAGCTGCATGAGTCTTACTCCGTGTCCTGGCGATGTGACGTAAGTCCCGGGCTCCTTTGTGCTTCCATCTGTGCCTCTAGAGTCCTGAACACACAGATGCTCAATGACTCTTTGTTGATTGGACTTGCTAGCAGTGATCTTAGCTTTTTCCCCACCTTCCTCAACTGTCTTTGAAGGGTGGAAGGGAGAGTTTCTTTGTAACTGCCTCCAACTGCCTCCATTTGGGAATGTAACACGATGACTAAAGATTCATCTCATTAATGGAAAACTGTAAAATTCCACCAGAGGACATAGGTTTTTAAGCAGAGCTTCCATTTTTGTCCTTTTACTCCCTTTCTTGGCAAATCATGAAATCCCCATTCTTAAAAATGGGCAAAGTGACAGCAGGACTTAGAAGAGGGACTGATTCCTGCTTTGTTCTCAGAACGTAGTCGGAAGACTGTAATTTAATGTGGGTACCTTTCTGTTGCCATAACGAGATACAGTTACTTTGTTCAAAGATAATGCAGCTCCAACCAAGCAAATACTCTCTGCCTCCCGCTTTTAACTGCCTGCCAGTTGTTGGGGGGTCACCACGTCCACGCCCTCACTCAGGATGATCGGTGATTGTCAAGTTGGTGGAGTGGAGAATGGCAGTTCTGGACACTTCTGAGCTCAAAGAGAGAGTAAGTCGATCCTTGAGGTTTTTAAGCTGTAAATCCAGTGTCCTCAGAGAAATCTGGTTGTCAGCGTTCAAATGGAGACTTTCTTCATTGCCCGGCTCATAAAGACTTTGACAGTAGGTGGCTGCTAAGACATTTCTTAGGCGCTACCTACTGTAAATGACAATGTGCTAGGAAATCAGCGTGAAGGGAAATAACTTCAAAGTTTTTCCTCCTAAGCCATCCATATTCTGTAAAACTTAGGGGATGATACCTCATTGCCTGGTTCCTCCACTTAGGAAGTATTCATCATGCACCTGCTACCACTGGGTGGTTCTAGGAGGTGCGAATGCAGTGACAGACAGAGTGGCTCCAGCACCTGCCTTCACGGGGTCATGTGCTTACCAGTGTTCTGGGTGAGCGCCCACCATCACGCTGCCTCAGGTTTTGGCAAGAAAAGTAATGCTCTGGACCAGTGCCAAGGCGACCCATCTGGTACCAGTGACAAAACCAGCAACGATAATGACCCACTGATTGAGTTCTTACTCTCAGCTAAAAATACTCAGTAAGCACCTTTGAGATGGCTTATTTCGCCTGGTCCTCGTAATAACCTTAGAGGAGATCATCTGAATGGTCAAAATTTATAGAGAAGGAAATTGAAACTCGACAGGTTAACTAAATTAACTAATTAGTTAAGTAACTTTAATTCACTTCAAGTTCATAGCTAATCGGTAGTAGAGACACAGCCCGCACCCAGTTTCATGCTCATAACCGCCATATGGTATCGCTTGTCACATCCAGGATGACTGATGGGATCGTGTTGGCAAGGTGGGAGACGAATGTCATTTTTACACCTTATTGGCACGAAGGAGATTTGGTGTAACAGCTTTAGAGGCCTAGTTTACAATATCTATTAAAAATTGAAAAACTCACATGTTCTTCGTCCCAGCAGTTCCACTTTTATAAAGTTAGAGCCTGCAAACGTTCACACAAAGCTGGCTAAGGATGTCTGTGGTCGTGTTGTAGGTTAATAGCAGATAATTAAGCCATCTTCAAAAGTCCATCAAGAGGCTAAATATTTTATGGTATATTTAGACAATGAAATACAAAGGAGCTGTTCAAAATAATTAGATATAGATCTGTTGGTGATGGTGTGAATGGGCAGAGACAATCTAATTACGTGGAAAGGGTTTATGATCCGTATCCCGGTAGGGTAAACCAGCGTGTTATCTGTTGCTGCCAAAAGGGAATGTATATATGCAGAAAAAAAAATCTCTTAAAGAATACACAAGAATTTGTGGACATGATTGCTGTCTAGGAATGAAACCACAAATTTGGAATGGGAAGGCACCTTGATTTCCTTTGATAATTGTACTTTTTTAGCATTTGTAATTTTTAGTTTTCAGCGAGCCAGTCATTCTACTTCTGGCTTATAGCATCTCGTCTTCAAAGCCACCTGTGAGTCAAGTTTAATTAGCTCCATTCGATAGATAGAGACATTGTGATTTGGAAAGATTAACATATAATGTCACACAGCTGGTATCCTGGTTCCCTCATCAAAGGAAGATTTACATAAACATCGAGAAGTGCGCATCTCAGTTGCACATATGTTCATATTCGGTACTAAGACTAGAATGTTTTTTAAGGAAAAAAAAAGTTTTCCAAATATTTTTACCTCAAAAGTGAGGGGAGGGAGCTGGCTTCCTTCTTTACCTTGTAGAATGTTGTTCTCCCAAATTCTAGGGGTCAAGGTGGTATTACGAACTCTAAAAAGCGTTTCCCCTTTTCCTTCCCTCAACGCTGCTTATTGCACAGCACGAGGAGTGTGGGAGGCGGTAAGACAAGTCAGACTAAGGGATTGACAGCATCAGCACCGAGTTCCTCCATCAGCACGTGTATGTTCAGGGAAAGACCTGGGAAAAGCTGACCTGGCTCATGTGGTCATGAGAGGAGAGAGGAAGAAATCACGCCTTGCTTGCCCTGATTCTTCCTCTGGGATGGGCACACGTCCGTGTGCCGTGAGAGCAGCTTAAGGTGGTGTTTCCTGGGAGCCCTGAATCGCACTGTTCCCCAGGAGGTAACAATGGTACTAGTTGGGGTAGTACCATTCCATATTCTAAGCACTTTAGATATATTAACTCATGTCACCTTTTTATAAACCCTATGAGGCATATACTGTTTTCATCCCAATTCTATGGATGAAGAAACAGAGCAGAGAAGTAAACTGCCAAGATCATGCACCTGTTAATAGTAGGAACTGGGGTTTGAACCCAGGTAGTGCCCCCAGAGACAGTGGTCTCCAACTCAGGGGCTGGCAAACTTTTCTGTAAAGGGCCAACTAGTCAGTGTTATAGGCTCTTCTATGGTCATGATTGCATTTTTTTTTTCCTTTTTAACACTCTTAAAAATGTGAAAACCAATCTTAGCTCAAAGGTGGTTCAAAACAGGCTGCAGGCCCATTTTGGCCTGTGAACCACACATCATCTGCTGGTTGATACTACAAATGTGGATCGAAGGGTTAAGTACACAGTGGGCATGTTATTCCATGATCCCCTTAGTCAAATCCTATATGTTTGTAATACAATTGGATTTCTGTTGGCAAAATATTCCATGATTCTGACTGTATCTCTTTCTCTTGGTATGTCTGACCTTTTATAAGGTCTCATTGCCTCTTCCATCAGTCATACTCCTAATTCATGAGGCTGTTATTGGACATTTAAGAAGAGACTGTGAGGATGGAGAAAGAGCCACTCTTCCAGTCACTTTTACACTGTCCCTGGCTTTCTTCCCAGGTGGTATTACTGTAGGTAGATGTGACTTTAGGCCATACAGAACTGGACTGGGGGCTGCTCTTTCTTTGACTGACTAAAAATAAAGGCATAAATAAGATGCATTATCTCTAAAACTTTAGGCTTGTTACTTTCCAGGACCTGACTTGCCATTAATTAAGGAAGTTCTGCCAGAAAAATTTTACCAGCAACCTGGAATCTGATTCTTCATCATTCTCATTAAAGCTTAAAATGGCTTATAAAGAGACATGGTTCACGATGGATGACTATCAAAACAGAACTTCATGCTTTCTAGGTACCCACTAAATGCCTGGATATTAAAGATGTCATCACGGCATTCTAGGCTAGGCTGCTAGTAGAGAAATCACTGAGTTACTGCATTTGCTCAAGATAAAATCTTGGACTTGCAAATAAATCCCTGTCATTTTACCCCCAACATTTGCACAGTACGTAATATATGATCATCCTCATGAAACAAGCATGAAGAAATTATTGCTCTCATTATGTCAGTTTGAAACTTAAGAGAAAATTCATAGATGCATTCAAGTTATTTTGACCACAGCCATAGTAAAAAAAAAAAAAAAGTAACAAAATTATGTCTTGATCCAGCATAAATGTATCTACACACATATAAAAATGGCCATTCTACTCTTACTACATTTGAGACATCTCTGATATTGTCCAATCTATTCTATTCTATTTAAATTGTAATGCTTCTCATTATAACTAAATTTATGTCCTACTCAGTAATGGGTCTTGAACCAGTTTGAAAACTACTTCCTTAGGAGACCCAAATGTCCACACTGCTCATATTTACAAGAAGCAATTGTTCGGGGTTCTTGTGTACCCCTATAGTTTACTTTGACTTATTTGCTGAGAACCTACCATGTGTAAATCACTCTGTCAGGCTCTTTGAAAACTGCAGAGAGTTTTGCTTGCACCTCCGTGAAGTCAGGAATTTTCCCCTCAGTTGCCAGAGAAACTGGGATAAACAAATTAACATACCTCTGTCCCCACAGAGCTTATGAAGTAGTGCATGAAAGAAACTCAGAATTCAAGAAATTTTGGATGGTAAGGCATTCACTTGACTATGTTAAGTAAACAGTTTTATTAGCACTTTCTGGGCAAAAGGCATTTTCTTCCTTTCTGGGAGGGTCAGTCCATTTTTAGAGGAGAAAATGGAAGCTCAGAGAGTGTCATTTATCACAAATCGCATTGTTATTTTGAGTCTGAATCCAGGGTTATGTGTAATATACATGCTGCCTTATATGACTGAATGATTTTTGGGCTGGAAATAAAGTGATTTGGGGTTCAGATGAAGTGATGATTACGTCATGTTATAAAAATGTTTCTTTCCTTAGAAAGCTTAAAAAGACCTTAAAAGGTCCCCTTACCCATCTCTCTTTCCTTCAGGAGGAGCTAATCTCATTATTCTTGGAAAAAGAGACAACTAGGTTTTTTAAAGAGAAGAGTTGTATCTTCTAGGATTTTTCAGTCTTTTCTGAATAAACTCTTAAGGTCCCATATTTGGAATTTTACTTAGCTAAATCCTTATTTCAAAAATTAGGAAACAAAGTGGAACATTTTCTCAAGCTCATCAGGTCAAGAAGCCAAAGGTCGCCACCTGTCTGGGAGGATCTGTGCATTGTTCTCATCGCCCAACATTTCATGAGCACCGACCCAAGAGACCAGGAGCCCAACACCTACTGCTTCCGACTTCTAGGAGCTGAAGTTTTACAGTGGCAGATGTGAAAGGCCATCCCCACTTGAAAGCATTTCAAAGCACCATTCAGTGGACCTCTACATGCATATTCATGCTAATCAGATATTTGTGCCTTGGGAATCAGCTCATCCTAAATACTTAGGAATATAATAGTGTCCTATTTGGGAAAACTGAAATCATTTATATACAAGAGAGTGGTTGCAGTGAGAAAACAGGGAAAGAAGAGTTGTAAAGTTCCGATCCTTAATACAACCATATACATAGGAGACCAGATTTCTCTGAGATCCTCTGTGGTCACGGATGCTTCTCCTGACCTTGCCAAATACCTGAAGTCCTCTCTCATGCTCTTCGAGCCCCAGGACTTGCTTCCTTAACATTCAGGAGTTTTAATTGCCCACTTACTTTGTGACTATTTCATCCATGCAGGTCTCTCCCTGTATAGAGCCCTCACTAGACTACAAGCTCCATTTTTACTCTGGCATTACTATATCCCCCAGTACTACTCACTGTGATTAATGCAGAAGTGTTCAAGAAATGTTTACTGGCTGCATGAACGGATATGGTAAGGTAATCTTGAATGTTGTTTCAAGTTAGGTACTTCAGTTTAGCCTAATGTTTATTGTTTATTAGCTAATAATAAAGATCATCAGGGCAAGAGGCAGAAGGTTGCTACCTGTCTGGGAAAATCTATACTTTGTTCTATGCTTTTAGATCCCCATGACTCTCTCCTTCATAACATTCAGGAGTTTTAATTGATTTTGAACTGATAGTCACTGACGATATTCTTTTTGTTTTACAGTCAACTTTGACCACTTTGAAATTCTGCGAGCCATCGGGAAAGGCAGTTTTGGGAAGGTGAGAACCGAATTCGTCAGCCTCCACAGGGTTATCTAGCTCAGGGGATAGAGAGCCTAAGAATTTTCACAGTATTGGGTTACTAAGACCACAGGGAGTAGTATTTCAGAGTTGTTTTTACAATGGATTTTTTTATAAATTCTCACTACAGTCTGAGCAGAGCATGTGACATAACGAACATACACTGTTCTCACAATTATCTCGAAGTCAAGTTCATTTACTCTCACTAGACTTTAAGACTCTGTCTATTCTAAAGGAGAGACTAAGATTTCAGAATCATTTTCAAACTGTACCAGGACCTTCAGTAACAATTATCTTTCATGTAAGAGTTAAATCTTTTCCTATGGGAAAGAAGCCACCTGATTTCTGTGTTTTTTTTTTCCCTAGTTATACCATGTTTTTATTTTAAAAAACCTGCCAGGAAGAATGTACCTATCCAGTCTAATTTTTTATAAGAACCTTCTAGATTCAAATCCTGATTATTAGTTTATTAGAGACATCCATTGAGAGAATAGTTCACATTTCATATTGCACTTGCATTTTAAAGTCATCTGCTATTGGCTTTATCATGCACTATATGAATCTCTAAAAGAATTTTTGAAATATGGACATCATCTTTAGTGTTTTTCCAGCCCGTAAAGTTCTCTCTGGTGCTATCATGATGGTTGTAAACAGAAGTTCTTTGCACAGTATTGTTCGGCTTGACAGTTTAGCCATGCCAATTGCTGTTACTCAAAGTAGAATAAGGGTGTATTTGCTACTGCAAGATTCCAGACAAGGAGGCAGCTATTTTCTTCAAAATGCTGTCTAAAATAACCCAGAAAGCAAAAACAGGCAAACAAATTTGAGAGAGAAGGGAGTCAGGAATTGGCCTGGTACAGGGTAGCAAAATGGATTTGTTTACTCTGAAATCAGAGCTAAGCAGCAATTTTAATATCAGAGAACCTAACAGGTGATAAGGTTTTCAAGCCATGCTGGAGAACAGGCCTCACTCTGTCTTCACTGCTATGATCTGTCATCAGCTCAACCACTCCCTCACTCTGGTTTGCACCATTAGGTCTGCATTGTACAGAAGAATGACACCAAGAAGATGTATGCGATGAAGTACATGAATAAGCAAAAGTGTGTGGAGCGCAACGAAGTGAGGAATGTCTTCAAGGAACTCCAGATCATGCAGGGTCTGGAGCATCCCTTCCTGGTCAATTTGTGGTAAGTGGTTTTACGGGACCTCTGAATGGAGACCCACCGCCGTCACCCCAGGTACTGTTACATAAATCCACTTTGATTTCTAGATGTGCGTTTGCAAAATCCTCATTAGGAGCTTCAAGGGCTTTTGTTCTTGGTTTCTTTGGCTTTATAATGAAATTTTTGTCACCAATAAATACTGCTTGGTTCAGTTATCATAACTCCCCTTGTTTTGGAGGTCAGTATTTTTTTTTAAACATTGTAATTAAATAAGGACTGACAAAGAATGAGTTCAGGTTGCTCACTCAGATATTCTTCCCGTTCAGCTGCAGAGTGGGACTTTGGGTGAAAAGTATGGCATCTCTGGCTAACGTGAGGTCAGTCTTTAGACTGAACAAAGCACTTTGTACTTAAAATGGCTGGCAATAAAACTGGTTTCCTTGCAACGTGCTTCCTGAGCAGCCACATATATCCCTGAGACTTGGAAAAAGTAGGTGCTGCCTTTCTCACCAAGTAGGTTTTAACAGAGCTGGTGCTAACTTCTACCAGTGGCAAGACATTAAATGACTGTGATATGCTCTCAAAGCTATTCTCATGATCCCAGGCTTAGAAAATGGCAAAGGAGCTTGCATTACCTACCACTTCCTGTTCTTCTCTTGTGTATGGAGGCCTTTCTGTGGCTCTCTTCTATCTTAATGCATCCATTATGTTAAGAGCCAGTCCTTAAAGTTAATTCAGTATGACTGTTATTTAAATATGCACGCCAAGCAGTTCTTACTTAGCAAAGGCAAAAAAAAAGTCTTTATTCAAAGAATACTAATGGAAAAATAATTGAAATGTCACTGGGTGTTTAGGGACATTCCTCCGGAGCAATCAGCACAGAAAACCTGTCTCCTCACATCTTTAATTAATACAGTGCACTTAACATACAATTTGCTCAAAGACGCTGTGCTGTGGTTGAAAAGAAGATGGCTCTGTGCGACTTGGAAACAGGACTATTATAGTTTATGCACTACTCAGAATCTAATGTGGCTCAGGCTCAGTGTATTTAATCAGTATTTTAGAGTGGCCTATTCATAGTGCTGCCATGTGAAGAGTTAAATGGATGCAGCTCTTTCTTCTCCACCCTTAGCAAGCAAATTGCCTTTTCTCCCTCTTTCTCCACCCTGAGAGTGGCAAGACAGTCTCCCTTTGTTCAAAGTCACGTTTTCCTTCTCTCAAAGTTCAACCAACCACTTTTCTCTTTGTAAGGCCAGGAACCCTTCAGAAGGACATACTTAGCATTTTGCCTTTTTATGCTTGTCTCCCATCCCCAGACAGGCAAAGTTAATTTCATTCTAGTCCCACTTTTTTATAACATGGGTGTTGTGAGACTCAAAGCTGGCCAGCATTTACAGATTTGGCTATTTGCTAACTCGATGTCATCCCAGACAGCATTCTGCTCTCCACGCCTGCTGACTTGCTGATAACATGACATATATCCTATTCTTCCCTTCTTCTCGTTTCTTACACTGCATCTCACACACCAGAACATTGGGCACCATTAATATTGATAGAGAAGAGAGAAGAAATCTCCCCCTGACCCTTAATTCTAGCACCACCTTTAGAATTGGAAATTGAGAAGGGGCCTTCCTAAAAAGTACAGCACAAAACCCTTTCATCTTTCAAACCTTAGGATAAAAATCTTCAGAAAGCAAATTCATTCCTGTGTCAGTAAATGCAGCATAGTAAAGGGAAGTGACTCTTTCCACAACTGTTGAACACCTTGCAACGCTTCTGGAGGCATGATTGTGAGTATTCTTTGTCATTCCTAAGTCACGTTGTTATAAGAAGGTTAATGTGTGTACCTTGGGCTGTTTTTATGAATGACATGAGATAAAGAGTTCTGCGCAGTGCCCAGCACATAGTGAGCAGTTCACAAATGGGTCCTTCCCTGCTCCACGAAGGTGTAACATTCTGAACGTGCCCATCACTGATGGGCCAGGGACGCCCTCAAGAAAAGTTTGAATGGTGCTTGGCCCAGGTGCATCACGGGAAGCTGTGTGTGTGGCGGGAGGGGCGCTTCAACTCTCTCTCTCTAAGGCTGATGGTTTTGTTTTCCACCCTCATTCTGCAAATCAAAGAAAAAAATCAAAGATCCCTCAATGTATTATATGCGATTCAATCACGATTTTGGTGTCTTGGGTTTAACTACACTTACCTTTAAATCCCCAAATTCTCCAGAGCTGATTTTCTTAAGAAGCACTGTATGATTAATAAAATGACAGCAGTGCTTCTTTAACTCCTTTGTATCCTTTGTGTTGTCTATTTTATTGACAGGCTACATAGGCCTCTCAATATTATTGTCAGTAATCTTCCTCATAAATGCTCAAAATGCTCCTAACCTCTGGGGATGTGTTCAGAAACTTCTGGTTTTCAGACTGTGGGAAAACACAAATTGTTTCTCTTTTAAACAAGTTTTACACCAATGTTAAGAAGTTGGTATGCTTGTGTATGTGTGTATATGTGTAGATACATACACATGATATTTGAAAACTTTTCTGTTCATTGTAATCAACTGAAAAACAGAAAATCACATAGAAGAATTAAAATTATCCAGTAATCCTATCACCTCCAAGCACCACTTCTAACATGTTGGTGTGTCATTTCCAGTAAAATGGGTGTAGTTGATTTTTTGGTTTTGATCAGGCATTAGCACCATTCATTCCTTCATTCCTGTGCATATTTACCCAGCATTAGATTTGAATTTCAGATAAATAACCAATAATTTTTAGTATATGTCCCAAGTATTGTGTGAACCATTTTAACTGAAAAGTATTCATTATCTGCATTTCTAATTTAAGTGGGCATCTTGTATTTTTGCTTGCTAAATCCGGCAACCTTAACTGTACGGGAGAACTGGACCCTGGGGACTCAGTGTCAGCAGGTGTGGGCAGGGCCCTGATCTGCCAGACATCGTTTCCATTAACTGTGAGTGGCTGAAGGGACGAAGTAGAAGAGGGAAAGTGTGTGTGTGTGTGTGTGTGTGTGTGTGTGTGTGTGTGTGTGTGTGTGTTCAGGTGGGACAGCAATGTTGAGAGTGAAAAACACATTCTGATTTAAAATCAACCTTCCCAGCCTACCTAGACCTGCCCCACTCAGGAACACAGTCCTCAGACGTAGGCTGTGTTGTGAAGTGAAGGGTGCTTGATGGGCTGGCGTCCTGGAAAAGCAAATTCAATTTCCTAAAGGCTGCGCTGCCAACAAAGCCCAGGCAACCCACTGCCTGCAAACAAACGGCCGGGTCCTGCCTGCAGGGCCGGGTCCCCAGGTGGCTTTTGTTAATTGAGATTAAGCCTGCGGCTGCACGCGGCTCCCCAGACCTCTGCCCCCTCCTTACTGCGTCTCCTGTTCCTGGGAACAGAAACGGTCCGCTTGTGGTTTCAGGAAATCAGGAGACGAGATGGTCTGTTTTAAGTGGAGAGGACCCCCTGGGTGCGAGTGTGAAGAGCGGCCCTGTCGGATGGCTGAACACACGCCGAATAAACAGGTTCTCTGGAAGCCGCCTTCACCATCTGCGACTCACAGAATCATGGGTCATGAGACCCCAGGGTGGGCTTCGGAGCCCCAGCAGCCGTGATGATGGCTTCCCTGGCAGTGGAGTTTTACGTATTGGCTCATTTATTCATCCTAACAGTTTAGGCTGAGAGGGATTCTTATTCCCATTTTACACCTGAATAAACTGAAGCTCAGAGGGTTGAATAATTTTTTAGGGCTACACACAGCAGGGAACTGGCAGAGCCAGGGCTCAGACCCAGGAATCCCGACCTCAAAGCCCTTCCCTTCCTGCTGCTGTACACATACCTTCCCCCGCTGGGACTTTGTGAGACTCCTGACAAAATATGGAGGGAAAGGGTATTTGCTTATTGTCGTTCATACATGACACATCTTGTCATTTCACAAGCATGCAAACTCCATCAAGCAGGTGTGTTTGTGTGTTTTGTTCACTGCCTTATTCCCAGCACCTGCTCAGTGAGGGCTCAGTAACTATTTGTGGAATGAGTGAACTAGTGGTGGGACCAGGCTTCTAGATCCTGTTTTTTTACTCTTTTCCAGCATACCACTGCCACTTCTTGCACACAAGCACCCCCCCATATAATCATGTCTGCTCCAGGTTCCCTTCAGGCCCTGAGGTCAGGGGGCCTCGAGCTTGAATCCCTGCCCCACCACTTGGTCACTATATTTGAAGTGAACAAATATCATGTATTTCACTTAGCTTCTTCATCCATAATTGGGAGTAACAGCAAAAACTATAACAGAAGGTAGTGCTATGAATATATACAGCACACTACACATAGTAGATGTTTAATAATGATGACTTTAAGCAAAGAACTCAGTGAGGCCCCTTCCAGATACGGAGCATCCCCTCAGCCCCCATAACCAGCGAAGATTCTTACATGAACAAGTACACCGGGGCTTGGGCTGGCCTGACATTATGAAGTCTTATTCTAATTGTTTTTTAATTTAAATAATTTTTTGAACATAAAATACATATTTTTTATGTAGTCCCACTCATTAATTTTTGCTTTTGCTTCCCTTGCCTAGGAAGACATATGCAGAAAAAATTCCTAAGGTTGATGTTCAAGAGTGTACCGCCTAGCTTTTCTTCTAGGAGTTTTATGGCTTTAGGTCTTACATTTGGATCTTTAACCACTTTGAGTTTATCTTTGTGTAGCGTGAACAGTGGCCCAGGTTCATCCTTCTGCTCATAGCTGTCCAATTTTCCCGACACTCTTGATTGAAGAGACTCTCTTCTCCCCATTGTACATTCTTGCCTCCCTTGTTATAGATCAAATGACCATATTCTGTGCAGCAAAGGAAACCACCAACAAAATGGAAAGGTATGGGGGAATATATTTGCAAATGATAAATCTGATAGGAAACTAATATCTAAAATATATAAAGAACTCATACAATTTAACACCAAAGCAAATAATCTGATTGAAAAATGGTCAGAGGACATGAATAGACATTTTTCCAAAGAAGACATATAGATGGCCAACAGGCATGTGAGAAGATGCTCAACATCACTAATCATCAGGGAAATGCAAATCAAAACCACAATGAGATTCCACCTCACACCAGTCAGAACAGCTAGCATGAACAAGACACGTAACAAGTGCTGGTGAGAACGCGGAGGAAAGACAGCCCTCGTAGGCTGCTGGCAGAAATGTAAACAGGTCCAGACACTATGGAAAGCAGTATGGAAGTTTCTCAGAAAACGAAAAATAGAAATACCCTATGACCCAGCAATTCCGTTTGTGGGAATCTACCTGAAGAAAGCGAAATCACTCATCCGAAAAGATATATTCACTCCCATGTTAACTGCCGCATTATTTACAACAGCCAAAACGTGGAGACAACCTAGCCACTGACAGATGAATGGATAAGGAAGATGTGGAACATACACACAGTGGGGGGGGTATACTATTCAGCCATAAAAAAAGAAACCTTGCCATTTGCAACATGGATGGACCTGGAGGGTATTATGATCAGTGAAATAAATCAGTCAGAGAAAGGAATACAATAGGGTCTCACTTATATGTGGAATCAGAAAAACAAGTGAACAAACAAGACAGACTCCGACACGGGGTGGATAGTGGTGATGGGTCGGGGGTCGGGGGAGCTTGAAATAGGTGAAGGGGATAAAGTGGTACAAATTTCAAATTATAAAATAAGTTAGACACAGGCATGGAAGTATAGATTAGGGAATGTAGCTCATAATGTGACATCTTTGATGACAGATGGTAACTACACTTCTGGTAAGCATTCAGTAATATATATAATTGAATCACTAAATTCATCTGAAACCAATATAATTGCATATGAACTACATTTCGGTAAAAAAAACATTTAGAAAACAAAATAGAATATTTTTGTATAAAACGGAGAAATACAGAAAGTTCTAATGAAAATAATAAACACCCACATTTCATCACCTAGAAACAACCGCTCTATTAGTTCCCTGTTGCTGTTGTAACAAATACGTAGTGGCCTAAAACAACACAAATTGGAGTCCTTGAGGTGAAAGCTATTTTCATAATATATTATTTTTCTTTTGCCCCACATTGTTATTTGCACTTAAAGTTCACAGACAAAACTAATCAGAACAATGATTTACCTATGAGATAGAGAGATTAACTAGACGGTAGCAGGTAGGAAACTTTTGGACTGGTCGAAATGTTATCTTTATGGGGTGTCGTTTATATGAGGGTATGTAGTTCTAAAACTTCGTGAAGTTAATACATTTAATATCTGCACACTTCACTGTAAAGGAATTCTACCTCATTAAAAGAATATGGAGAAAAATTAAAAACGCAAATTTGTATCTTACAGTCCTGCAGGTCAGAGGTGCACGGTCGGTCTCACTGGGCGGAAAGCGGGGCTGGGCACCCCCAGGGGGCTCTGGAGGGGAACGTCCCCCGCCTCTGCCGGGCCCGGGCGGCCTGCACGCCCCGGGTCCTGGGGTCCGGGCGGCCTGCTCCGTCTGCAGGCCAGCCGCGCGGCCGCCCCCGGTCCCGCCCTCGCCCGACTCTCTGCCTCCTCCTCCGCCCTTAGAGGCGCCTCGACCGCATCAGGCCCACCCGGTGGGAAGGGTGCCCCCTCCGTGGGGCCCGGGCCGGCCGCCCAGCCTCTGGCCCCGGGGAGAGGCGCGCATCCGGCGGGCACCTGCCGGCAGGCCCGGAGGAGGCCCAGCTGGGCCCGCCCGCCGCCCGTGCGCCGCGGTCTCCCCGCCCCGGCCCCGCCGGGCCCCCTCCTGCCGCTCGCGACCCCCGCGTTCTGTCCGCCGCGCCCGCTCCCTCCCTCCGCACAGATCGGAACCGCACTCCGGCCACCCGGGCCCTCCTGCCACTGCAGCAGCGGGTCACTGACCCAAGTCCGTCCGTAATACTTCAATGAGCGTCCAGCCCCGTTATTTTAGGAAGATAGGCCATTGAATTAAGGATCCTGGGAAGGGGAGGTTCTCCTGAATTGTCCAGTGTCATCGAAGCTGCCCTTGCACATGACGGCGATGAGCTGGGAGAGGTGGGGAGGGGACGGCAGCCCCCGGGGAGGACTTAACAGGGACAGTGTTACTGTGCGGCCGGCTCATAGTGATCATGCCAAACGTAGTTGTTGACTGACTGACTGACGGACTAATGAACAGGAAACTGAGTCTTTATAATGCAGAAATCCATTTGCTCATTCACTAATCAATACTACAAAGGATTCCTTTACTGCAAAAAAAGAGGAGCTATGAAAAAAAACAAAAAAGAAAATAAAGTTTTAAGCACTATAATCCAGTTCTGTACAAGAGAATGTATACATATATATAATATACACACACACACACATATATGAATATGTATGTATGTATGTACATACATATTCATTGCTTATAACAAAAAAGCATAGAAGAAAATAATCTCCCAAATGTCTGTGGTGATAACTCTTGATGGAAATAATTTCTATATTTTTATTTTTATTTATGCTTTTCTGTATTTATGAAATTGCCTGCAATTAGCATGTACTACCTTTTCAATTGGAATAAAACTCAAATTATTTCAAAATTTTAAAAAACAGGTGCTATTAGAAAATCTAAGCTAAAATGAAATTTGCAGGGATATGGAAGCTTACAGGCTCAGAAGTAAAGCCGAAGAAATAGGTCTCAGGAAGGTGAGAGACAAAGGCAGTTCTGGGAACCTAAGTAGCTTGAACTGATGGACAGGCTCCTAAGATTGTCTCGACTGGAATGAACCAGCTCCAGCCAATGTTCTAACCTTGTGTCCTTCACTCAAGGGTCAGAGTCCTGGGAGAGACTCCAGCTGGCCCTGCTCCTTGGCCAGAAGAAAGAGGAAAACAAGCAATGACCCCTAGACCCCTAGCCTGAGCAGCTTAGCAGATGACTGTGTCATTCCCAAAGGTGGGGAGATCTGAGGAGGAGCGGGTTCAGTGTGAAAATCAAGAGCTCTCTCTTAGCCGTGTTGATTGTGAGCTGCATCTGAGTCATCCAGACACAACGGGTGAATAGGCACTGAGTCTGGAGCTCAGAATAGAAATCCAGGGTCCAAGGAGAAGGCCAACGAAACACAAATGTGGGAATCGTTGGCTTATCGATGCTGCTTAAACCAGGGACTTGAAGGGCACACCTCTGGAGACAAATTGCATAGAAAGAAGAAAAGCGCTGAGGACTAAGGGCCTAGAGCAGGCTAGTAGCTCTTGCAGAGGACGAAGACTCACAAAATTAGACAAGGGAACAGCCCGAAAGCTAGCCAAGAAGCTAGGGGTGAATCAGGAGAAGGCGGCGTCCTGCAATCTGCAAAGGGAAGTATTTTGGGAAGGAAGGAGTGCAAACCATTCCAAGGGCTGCGGAGAGGTAAAAAATCAAGGCCTTGGTAACAGCCAATTCCCAATGGCTGGAACAAAGACCACAGAGAGCGGCCGGATGAGAACACGGGAGGCAAGTTCGCTTTCAGAGGGCGGAGTGCCAAGTGCGTGTGTTGTTTTGAGATTCATCTGTGTCGTCACAAGATGCGATAGTTTATTATCACTTCTCTATCATATTTCATTGTATGAATATCTCATGATTCATTTATACATCTTACTATTGATGGGTATTTGGATTGTTTCCAGTTTGAGACTTGTACTAATAGCACTTGTACTAATTTTGATAAACAAAAGGACACATATTTGGGGTATAAACCCAGGAGTTAAATCTCTGGATCCTACGATTTATGTAGGTTTAGCTGGTAGTTTTCAAAAGAAGTTAGACCAGTTTATACTCACATCAACAATGTATGAGAATTCAAGTTGCCCAAAGACCTCAGCACATTTGGACCTGTCAGTTTCTGTACATATAGGTGCTCCAGTTAACGTGCAGTGGTATATCACTGTGGTTTTGGTTTGGATTTCTCTGGTGACCCTTGAGTTTGGGCAAGTTTTTATATTATGCTTCTCAGCCATTTGGAATCCTCTCTTGAGTAGTGCTTGAGTCTTTGGTCCATCTTCCTATTTGCTCCCCTTTTTTTTTTTCATTGATCCTTAGAAGTTCTGTAGATATTCTGTACACAAGTCCTTGTTTGGATATAAATTATTTCCCCAGCCTGTGACTTATCTTTTCATTCCTTAAAGATGTTTCTTTAACAGTAGAAAAGCTTGAAGTGAAATGTGGTCTAATTTATCCGTCTTTTCCTTAACGGGAAGTGTCTTCTGTGTCCTGTTGAGGAAATCTGTGCCTGTACCTAGGTTAAAATATTCCGTCTTGCTCCCTGGAAGCTTTGCTGTTTTAGTTTTTACATTTACATCTGTAATCCGAGGCCAAGACGGACTTTCTTCCCCATATGGATACCTAATTAACCCAGCACCATTTATTGAAGAGTTTACCCTTTCCTTACTACACCACGGTTACTCATTTATCATTTATTAGTCTAGTCAGCATATATGTGTGGGTCTCTCGACTTGGTTCTATTGATCTACTTGGGTATCTTTACCATTTATCACACTTCCTACTTACTGTAGCTTAACATTGGCAACGAATTCAGTAACATAATTCTTCTTCTTCTGGATGATCTGGATTGTAGTTGGCCCTTTGCTATTCCATATAAATTTAATAGTCAGCTTGTTAATTTGTATTTTAAAGTTGCCGGTACTTATATTGGACTACACTGAATCTGTAGATTAATTCAGGGAAAATTAACATATTTAAAAAATATTGAATCTTCCCATTCATAAATTTATTTTTTAGATATTCATATTTATTTTATATTTTATATTTTATGTATATGTATACATACACACACACACACACATATATATATATATATATTTACAATCGTGTCATTAGTTAATGACAGTTTTAGGTCTTCCTTTCCAATCCTCTTAATCTTTATTTCCATGTCTATTGCTTTTCCCAAGAACAATGTTGAATACAGTGGACATCCTTGTCTGTTGTCCTGATTTCATGGGGAAGGCTTTCAGTATTTCATATGATTCAGGATTTAATATGTTTGCTGTAAGCCCTTTATAGATATCCTTTATGACAATAAAGAAGTTTTCTTTCAATCCTAGTTTGCCAGCAATTTTTATCATGAATGGGTTATAAGTTTTGTGTTTTCTTTTTTATTGAGATCATTTCTATTATATGGTGAAGTAAATTAATTGGTCTGCAAATCTAGATATAAACCTTGATCTTAAAATAAATCCTAGTTGGTCATGTTATGCTATCCTTTGTATACATCTCTAGATACATATATTTTAAAAAATATTTTTATTTGTAAATAGCATTTTATTATATATATTTATACTTGCATACATATTTTAAGATGTGAATAAACAAATTTGGGTGCAGAGAGTAAGAGACAATGGAGAGGAAGGAACAGGTAATATAGGATAGAAATGGGAAGATGTCCAGGGTGAGCTGAGACGGTGAGATGGGCGTGGCTCGGGGCACTTCCTTCACTGTACGAGGAGAGAAGGCAGAGTGTGTAAGTGTGTATTTTTGCAAGCTGGCGAATATGCTGGCGGGCAGATGACGTAGTTCTTATGTCATTGCCTCGTGATACATGAGGTCGTCAATCAAGAATGAGGAGCAGACTTGGTGCAGGGAATGTTGAAGAGAGAAACTGGTAGGTGAAAGGTGAGATTCATAGAGAATCAGAACAGGAATTTCTAAGTACCTGATGGAGACTTGTGGTTATAAAGTGAATTCAATCAGCATAATTTTGTGTTTTTCTCCTTAGATTACATGAAGTAAACGTTTGTTTTTGTTGCTGTTTTAAAGAGTGTATTTGTGTTTAACAGGACTGGAGTTTAATTGGGAGAGGCATCCTTACCCTTACTATGACAAAGTTTGGTGAACTGCAAGGTCCATTTTTAGGCGGTACACTCAAGAAGTAGGTTCTTGGGAGAATGTTAAGGAAATGACACACATGTAAGGGCACAGTTTAATTAAGACAGCTAATATTTTTAAGGATTTATTACTTTTGAAGTGCTATGCTAACATATCACATGCATTGCATTATCTCACATATCTTCAAATACTACTTCTTATCAGATAGAAACAAATATTTTCCCTTTTCTAAAGGTGAGTAACTAAAGATGAGAGGTTTGATTCCTTGCCAAAACCATAAAACCAGAAAATGATGGCACATCTGGAGTCCAAATCTCACCCCACACATTCTCTAAGGCCCTCAGTGTTAACATATTTATTTTGATGTAACTTATATGCATCATTACTTTTCAAGCTCATCTGAGCTTGTGTCCTGCTTTACTTCTATACAGGCAGCAAGATGTTGTTATTATTCCCCTTGGCCTCTTTATTGGCTGTGTTGTTCTCTGGGGTAACCATCTCCAGGGATTCTGAAGAAGATTTTAATGGCCAAATTTCCCCCAAAGGAGCCTTGTAAATAACATCTTCCGAGCCAGTACAGACGAGCTGACAGGTCGCAAAATAGCACTGAAAGCTCTGTACAGAGAAAGGTCAGGACTAGAGGAAAATCAGCTTCTGCCTCAGAACGTCAGGAAAGTCATCTCAACCTGTTATGTGTGATTTAAAAAAAAGAATCCCTCACGATCTTGTTCATTGGGTGAATTTTGCATGTTTGCTCATTTTATTTGAGACTGTAGCTTATGGTTTGAATCAGGCAAGTACGTGCGTTACATTGTCTGAGGCCTTCACAACCCCCTACGGTCAAAATTACGTCCTTCTGCTAGTCTGGCACGGGACCCTGCCCTTTTCCTTCACAGTCCATCTCACATTCCGTATCACATTTTATAGCTCCCTATTTGGGTAAATATTTATTTATCTTTTAGAGACAATTAGCTTTAAAAAGAAGGAAACAATGCTGTTGGTTTCCTCTTTGAGCCTCAGCACCTCAAAGAAGTAAATAAACATGCAATAAATATTTGTAAAATGTCCATTGAAAAAACAACTATTAATTATGGACCAAGCTGATATGCCAGGGGTTGTTGATGGATACAGAGAGGTACACAGCACAAGTTCCTCAAATGGCTTTGTCAAATGAGGAATTCAGGCAAAAAATATTAACGCTTACGATACAATACAAACGATGCAACCATCTAGAGCTCGGTTTGTGGAGTGTTCCGCAGTAGAGAAGTGGCTTAGTGCTGTGGAAATGCAGGTAAGAAAACAGAGAGGGGAACATCTAACTCATTTTTGGCAAGAAGAGGTCAAGAAAGACTAAAGCAGAGGGACGATGAGCTCAGACCCAGAGTCTTAATGTCTCCTGACATGTACATAAAGGTTTCTTCTAGCGAAAAAGGAAGATTTAATGAACATTTATTATAACTATTACATGGTAGTTCTCTCAAAGCCATTCTACCTACTGCCAAAAAGATACGCATTAACTCTAAATGATCCTTGTTTGTGAATTTTAGATATATGGGTGTTTAACCCAGATACACTTTACACAAGATACACAAGAATGAATGAGGTCATGTATGTGTGTTTTGGTGAGGGCATTTAAGGTGTGTTGTTTTCCTTGGGAAACTTTATAAGGCTACTTATGAGATAGAGAAAAAAGCACTTTATAAGTTTCAAGTCTTTTTGCTCCACTGCTAGGTTTTTCTGAAGTTGAAAACCTCTGGAATTTGACAACATGTCCTAGAGAGAGAATGTGGGGAAGTAAGGGCTCATATCACTGGTGGGAATTCAAAATGATACACCCTCTATGGAGATAAATTTGGCTATATACAGCAAAAATCACATACACTTTCTTTTAAACAACCTTTATCTTAGGAAACCCATTTCTAGGAATCTACTTCAAAGTAGTTCCAGCCAGAATATAGAGAAACAAATGCATAAAGTTTCTCACTGTTAAACTATCAGTAATAGTAAGACTAGAAACAACTTGAATGCCCATCAGTAAGGACCAGGTTGAGGAAGCATGTGTCAACTGCAAAGTGCTGCACTACGCAGCTGAGGAAGGGGATGAGGAATATGTCCATTTGCTGTTACGTCTGCCCTCCGGAATATACTGGCCAGCAGGAAAAGCCGTGTGGACTCACACCCATCTACAGACCCTACACCATCCCTATCAAAATCCCAGGTGGCTCCTTTGCAAAAATCGACAAGCTGATCTTAAAATTCATACATAAATTCAAAGGATTTGAAATCCAAGAAATTCAAGGAGCTTGCCAAAACAGTCTTGGGAAAGAAGAACAAAGTGAGGGGGCTCACAGTTTGCAAATTAAAAACTTACTGCAAAGCTATAGTAATCAAGACAGTGTGGTGCTGGCATAAGGATGGACAGGGAACAGAATTGAGAGCCTAACAATAACTCCCACAGTTCAGTCAATTTACTTTTGACCAAGGTGCCAGGACAATGCAATGGGCAATATGTCTTTCCAACAAATGGTGTTGGATGACTATATATCCAAATGCAAAAGAATGAAGTTGGATCCCTGCCTCGCACTGTGTACAACATGGGCTCAAAAAGGGTAACAGACCTCATGTCAAAGCTAAAAATCTTCTAAGAAAAATAGGAGTAGCTCTTTGTGGCCCTGGATTAGGCAATGTTTCTTGAATATTACACCAAAACACAATTAATAAAATCAAACACACACACACACACACACACACACACACATATATAGGACACTTAAAATGATGTAAAAATCTTTGTCCTCCAAAGGTACCATTAAGAAAATGAAAAGACAACCCACAGAATGGGTGAAATTATTTGTAAATCATATATTTGATAAGGGACTTGCATTTGGAATATATAAAGGACTCTTACAACTCAATAATAAGAGAAATAAAGCCAATTTTAAAATGGACAAAATGTCTAAATAGATATTTTTCCAAAGAAGATAAACAAATGGCTAATAAGCACATGAAATGCTAATCAAAGTCACAATGATACTCTACTTCATACCAATTAGAATGGCTAATATTTAAAAAGTGGAAAATAGCAAGTGCTGACAAGGATGCAGAGGGATTGGAACCAGTATGCATTACTGGTGAGAATGTAAAATGATGCAGCCACCGTGGAAAGCAGTTTGTCTGCTCCTCAAAAAGTTAAACATAGAATTTCCATACAATCCAGCAATTCCACTCCAAAGTATATGCTAAAATTATTGAAAGCAGGGACTAAGACAGATATTTGTCTACCAATGTTGACAGCAGCATTATTCACAATAATCAAAAAATGTAAACAACCCCGATGTATATCAACAGATGAATGAATAAGCAAAATATGGCATATGTATACAGTGGAATCTTATTCAGCCTAAAAGGGAATGAAATTCTGATACATGAATGAACCTTGAAAACATTTTGCTACGTGAAATAAGCCAGATACAAAAGGACAAATGTTGTGTGATTCCACTTACATGGGGTGCCTAGAATGGAAAAATCCATAAAGACCGAAAACGGGGTGGGGAGAGGGGGAATAGGGAGTTATTACTTAATGGGTACAGAGTTTCTGTTTGGGATGAAGAATAAGTTCTGGAAATGGATAGAGATGAGGGTTGCACAACATTGTGAATGTATTTAATGCCACTGAATTGCACACTTGAAGTGGTTTAAATGGTAAAGTGGAATGTCGTTAGTGGAATATTCTTTTTTGTCATTAGTCCTGAATATAAACTGCAAGTATCATTTTGAATTTATGACGCATTCATCTTATATTACATTTGTGTGTGCACATATACATTATGCCTAGACCATATATCTCCATCTACATCTGTATCCCTAGTCCACTGAAAAGACCTAGTAACAGTGACAACCCAACTGCAACGAACACGTCTGTCACTCAGGTGGTCTGGGGGGGTGGGGGGGAATGTGCAAGATAGCCAGGAGAAAGTCATAAAGCTATCAAGACCTACTATGATCATGCCAAAATAATAAGTCACTCAGCGTGACTCTGTTCATATTCCTATGCCTACTTGCCAAAGAATGGACGTGGTGAACTTGAAATCCATAGGGGTGATGACCTCAAACCCATGAATTCATTATGATTTTTTTTAAAAAATCTAATTGATCTCCTTGGGAAGATTATAGGAAACCAACAAATCATTTCGGAAAGCAACAAATAAAAAAAGACTTAGCATTTGTTTTGCTCTGCCTATGACCTGTAATTCAAAGTAAAAAACAAATAATTGATGAAAGCCAATTTCTCTTTATAAAAGTCCTTAAGTTAAACTGTAAAGGAGAATGAGAGAAATCAAATATTATAACCCCTAAGGAGTTTTTGGGATCTAGGCATTCAGATGCTTAATGGCTGATATCACCATGAATATACAGACTTATTCACTATATACCTCCTGATTGAAGTACACCGCACTGTCTGTAAAGTAGTCTTGCCCCACAAAAGTCAAACCTGAATCTGAGCAAGACTTGACACTGAACCACCTATTTTCACAAAACAGAGAGTTGTAGAACATGTAGACATGATAGGAATGCAGTGCCTGAAATTCAGACTGTGGAAATGCTATGACAAATATGATTTGCTTTCTTCAACAAAAATATACTAGGAATAAAAAAAGAGTTAGGGAAGGTATAAAATAAAAACGATTTTGAAGGCACATAAACCAAGGACAGAGTATAGACCTTACTTTGAAACCATTTACAGGACCCAAATATTCTATAGTTTTTTTTTTTAAGGAACATACATAGAACAATTAGGAAAATGTGAACATTTGACAAAAACTACTGGTCTAGATAATTTAATTTATATAGATTAGAAGAGAACTCCTTTCCTGATTAGACGTGTATTTTTCCCTGTTTTATTCAAATATATTTGACATATAACACTGTGCAAATTGAAGGTGTACAACACGTGAATTTGATATATTTATATATTGTAATACAATTGCCACTATAACAATAATTAGCACCTCTATCATGTTACATCATGATCCTTTGTTTTTTAGGGATTGGAATCATTAAGTTCTAGCCTCTTAGTAAGTTTGATGCTTATAATACTGTTGTCTATGTTCACTTCACTGTGCACTAGATCTCTAGGGCTTATCTACTTCTCAATGTATGGAGCCAATATATATTAGATATATCAGGGTTGCCTAGAATGAAATATTTTTGTCATATTTATTAGACCTCTTAAATATAAAAATATAAATTAAAAATAAAATGACTTACCATCCTATCATTTAGATAACTGCTTATTGTATTTTCAGAAAAAATGTATGCATATACTGGCATATGTGTGTAATGTGCTTATTTTCCTTTTGTGGTTGTGTGGGTATATCCTTTTTTAATATGTCCTTTTTATGTACACTAAGTATCTCTATACTATAACGCATAGAAGAGTATGAATATTACTTTGTCTTCATAATATAATATCTTAGAAATCCTTTTATATCGTAATGTAGTTCTGCCTCATTTAAAAAATTTTCTATATGATATATAGCACGCATTTACCATAATTTATTCACATGCTCCCCTATTAATGGGTATGCACATTGTTTTTTATTTTATATGATATAATGAGTATCCTTATAAGATGGTATAGTTTAGGTATAGTTTTTCAAGTTTATCTTTAGTAAAAGTTCCTAGTAATGAAATTACAGCGTCGAAAACCATGTGTTTTTTAAAAAGATTTTCAAGTTGTCCTCAAAGACGCTTTCCCCAAATCATCTTCCATCCAGAGCATATGGGAGTGCCCAGTTCTCCATGTCCTCATGAGCGCCGGCTCCCATCAGGCCTTGATGGAAGTGTTGTCACTCTGAACTATTAATGGGTAACAGTCATACACACTTTTCTACCTTGTAAATCCCCTTCCTCTAAATTTATAGCAGGGAAAATTTAGATTGTTGTCTCAACTTGGTTTCAGTGTTATCCAGGCCATTAACCTTCCTTTTACCTCACTCTGTCATTCATGGTGTTGCATTTCTGCTAAACACACACACACACACACACACACACCAATTGCATCGAGCTTTTATAAACTCTTGAAATCTGATCTTCGCAAACCTTGGATTTTCCATGTTGCTATGGCAAATTAATTAGGTGAACTACTGTAAGTTTGGCTTTCTTTTTTATGAATTTCACACTAGATACACTCTAGAAAATGACTGCAGAGTCACAGGAGGAGAAATATGATGATAGGCCACGGCTCCAAAGTAAGGTTCTAAAATTCAAAGTTGTGCTTAACGAATGGGAATGGGACAGTGTCCACTCGCCTTCTCTGCGCCGGTTCCTCAGGAATCTCTTCCCACAGGGCTTATGGTTTTCCAAAACTGTAAAAGCCTGCTGTGTGCACTCCCTGTTCAAAGTCTGAAAAACACAGATTAATTCTTCTATCTTTTTAGTGCACAGAACATTGGTTCTTAAAAACCCTTCTGTGGAGATCCCTGGCTAAAGATTGGAAATGTCCCACTATCGAATGAGACTAGGCAGGAGGCATACAAATTGAATCCTGAGAGAGAATCGAAAGGCACTTAAATAATTATCTGATTCCGGGGCAGGATTCTGTTGCAAGCTTTGGGGGCTTTCTGTCTCACGAGCTCGATCGGCCCTCATGCGCACAGCGTGTATGTCAACCGTATGTGGGTCTAGAAACAATCTGCCTCCACAGTTTCCTACATGTGGTTCTTAAGCAAATATTTGACCTCTTCACACACAGTGTTTGTTTCCCCCTGCTCAGTGACCTCTTTTTTATAACTTTATTGAGGTATCTTTATACCTCAAAAAATTCACCCATTCCCAGTGTAAAATTTAATGATCTTTAGTAATCTTTACTAAGTGATGCAACCATCACCTTAAATCAGTCTTAGAACATTTTCAACCTCCAGTAAGAGCCCCTGTGCCCATTTGCAGTTAATCATTCCCACCCCAAACCTTGGGCAACTACTAACCTGCTTTCTGTATCTAGAGATTTGCGTTTTCTGGCAATTTCATATAAATGGAATTGTAAAATTCAGTCTGTCATGTCTGGCTTCTTGCACACGGCATAATGCTTATGGGGTTTGTCCATGCTGTCGTGTGTGCTAGTAGTTGTGTTTTTTAAATGCTAAATAGTATCCCATTGTTTTTAAGATCTGCACAAGAGGCCATCAGATCTGAAGTGCTGAAGGAGAAAGATGATCTTTACCAGCCAAACCTGGCTACATGATTAAATACGTTTATGTTCATACTGGGCAATGGCAGTGTGCTACCCCTTGCCTGGGCTTATTTCTCTGATTAATAATCCCCTGCATGGTTGAAAATGATTTTTAACATGCCACAACTGGCACCTTTATCGGTCTTTCTTTGAATAAAAATAGCCCAATTCCCAATAAAAATGTTCATTTGGGGTAAATTTAATAAAACTGTTGTCCCCCGTTAGAGTTAAGTGGGGTAATTGAAGAGGAGTCCCCTGGTCTGCCACCAGATTCATGACCTCCTCCTGCCTCCAGGGGGAGCTGAACGCAGTCAGTGCAGCTCTGTATGCGACCCCAGGTGGTTTCCACTGGCATCTAGTTGTGTTTGCGGTAACGCTGTCTTCTCCGTTCTGTACCCAGGCCTCCCCCATCTCACCACCCCTCCCCCCTTTGCCTCCTGTCCCCAAAGACCTTGCTTACACGCCGGGAGCCATCATCGTTTCTGTTATATTAGCTCAGAGCCGCCTGAGGCACCATGAGTCTCAGGCATGATTACATATTATTTAGCACTTACTGGAAGACTTATAAGCACCATAAATATAATTCAAAATGATGCAGCTGGGAGGTTTGTGAACCAAATAGCCCAGGTCAGGCCCCTTTTCTGATGACCATTAAGCCCGTGGCAGGAAAGACGGGCCGGTCATTGCACAGAGGCGAAGCATATCACTTCCTAAAAGACAGTAGCAAAGGTGTGTTTGTTCTCAGTTTCTTACAAAGCACTTCCTGTGTTTCCACCTAAATTCCCTCCAAGGGCTTAGTTTCAGACATCTTCTGCGTGAATCAGTCTTCAATGGTAAACACGATCTATCTATTGAGCAAGTAAGCACAAGGGACTGTCAGTCTTCATTAGAGTGTCCCCACCTCAGATGATGCAGCACTGAATTTCTTTTTGTTTGCAAGGCCCTTCCCCCTTTAGCACAATGATTATTATGAAGAAGAAAATGTAGTAAGTACAGTTCGCTCGTCATTGATATTCTGCATTTATTTCCTAAACAAAGAATTTGTCACTAGGAATTGATTTGCATCCCTGGGCACTGCTTGCAGGCACTTAATTCTTTGATTCAAATAAAACTTTAAAATGTGATCTCCGTGACATTATGTCAAGAGAAACATGTCAAAAACAGTATTGGGACAGGCAGCTTTATTGTGCCTAGAGATCATGTCTGTGCTTTGTGGGCAACAAAACAAACCATAGCGGTAGGAATCCATTTTTACAGGAGACTTTGCAAACAGCAGAGGCCAGTTCTGCTCTTCTGGGCCTCATTGCCTCTCACCATCCTGCCACCCCAAGCTCCTTCAAGAGGTATGTCCTGCGTAAAGCTCTGCAGGGTCTCCTGCCGCCCCCCGACCTGCCGGTCAGCCGCCGCCCGCGTCCGCCTTGTGCCTGCCTCTCTGGGCTCAAGCTGCTCCACTACGACTGTTGTTTCAGCAACATGCTGTTTTTCTCTCTCAAATCTTACTTTTGGGCCTGGAGGACCCTTCATCTCTGCCATTTATTAGGTGTTTGACCTCGAACAAATTACTTAAACCTCACTGGGCCCTGATTTCCTCACTTCTAAAACGGGAGCGGAAGTGCAGCCTCTACTGACTTGTGGAGGGCTCAGAGCCGCTCCCGGAGAAATCCCTCATGCTCAGTGGAAACATCAGTGACATTAGCATTATTTTGTAGTTATTAGTGTCACCACCCTTCAGAATTTAACCCGGCTGTCATCTCTGCTAAGCAGCAGCCCCTTACCTCGCCGTCCCAAAGACAGAATTACTTCCTTGTACTATGTACTTACTTCTTTATTGCCCTTTTCATATCTTTTTCTTATTAATGTGGTCCGTGATGTGTTACAATGTTGCTGGGCAATGAAGTCATCAGCATGGAAAAATGGGCATGTGAATGGTGCAGAGAGACCTGGTAATTCATGTTTATGGACCTCCTGCAGTAGTGTGGTTAGGATACGATCATTAATGATATGTGAATAAATAGGGTTTTCTTTTTTTCCGGGCTTTATAGCAGTTAATAAGTGCTCACTATATGTCAGTCACAATTTTAAATATTATACTTATATCACATTCATTCTTCTCTCTGATCAAATGTGGTCACATATCCTGAGAAGACTGTCACTATGCATGTGGAAACTGCTGGACCAGGGCCCGAGAGCTGGGGATCGGTCCTCTGATCCCAACACCCGACCTCTGTAGCTCAAGAGCAATGTGCTCGGATGGATAAGGCATCATGTGCCTCTGGGGCTCTTCAGTGTGTGAGTGTATTTAATACTCTTTCATTCTGATTCTATTGCAGGTACTCCTTCCAGGACGAGGAGGACATGTTCATGGTGGTGGACCTGCTGCTGGGCGGGGACCTGCGCTACCACCTGCAGCAGAACGTCCGCTTCCAGGAGGACACCGTGAGGATCTTCCTCTGCGAGCTGGCCATGGCCCTGGACTACCTGCAGGGCCAGCACATCGTCCACAGGTTAGTCAGGCCCCAGGGGACATCCTTGGACCGAGCGCCCCGGAGAGAATCCTCCACCTGCCGCGTTCAACGCGTCTTTTTTGAACATGACACGTAATCCTCATTCAAATCTGCCAGCAGTCCCTTGAGGTGGGTTTATTGTCCCCATTTGGCAGGTTAAGAAAAGGAAAAAGAAAACTAGCACATTGAGCTTAATTTGCCCAAAGTCGCAGTTACTGAACGAGACCAAACTCTATGAATGTTGGCACCACTTATAACTAAGCCTAGATAAAGAGGAGAAAGGGTGACATACAGGAACTTAAATTTTAAATGAATCAATTGAAATACAAATGGAAGACATACATGGAGGGAATGAAAGAATGGGAAGGGATGAAAATTTTCTGGGGAGAACATGTGTGCCCTGCCACCTGCCTGCCACCCGCCCTGTTCTGAGTCCCTGCATGTGTGCTGCAAGCAGAGGTCCACAAAGAGAGTGGGTCTCCTTCGCTTGGGGCATTTGTATTAAAAACGACAAATAAATAACCCAAGTAGCCGTAAAACCAAGCAGACAATAGAGAGAAAATGATAGTACTATATATTTGTAAAGAAATTGACAGTTTTAATGGTTTTCATTTGGTGATATCTCAATTATGACTTGTAATAGTGATCAGAGCAGGTATAGTTTGCCCAGTATTTCATATGAGAAAATTGTGATTTGGAGACATTAAAAATATCATTCACGTTGCTTCTAAGAATTTTGAACCTAATAACCATCAAAGCAGCTACTATTCACTGACAACTTACTACAGACCGGGCACTCCTGAGTACTTTCACGATCATCTTACTGAATTCTCAGAACTCAGCGAGGACTTCACACCGGAGCCGAGCGTCCCGATCACACATGTGTGGAAACTGCAGCTCAAAGATTTGCCGGCGACAAACAGTTGACGAATTGCATGGCCGGGATTTAAACCCAGGCTTCTCTGATCCCAAAGGGAGCTCTTCCCTGCCAACTTTCATTAGGTGCACATATGAAAGACACGCCTTAGTTAACTAGACGTCATTAAGTGGAAATCAACATGTGAGACTGCAACTATTGTCATCTCCAATCTTTGAAGAATTTGCTGCATTTTTAAGTACAATTATGTCTCATTTAGCAAATATTTGGATAGGTGATCTATTTGTGCACTACCAGCTGATATTTCCCTAGAATTCACCTGGATTAGTATAGAGGCTGTGGGTGAAAATGTGGCGCCATGATTTATAGATTCTCCGTGCAGGCCCCGTGGCCCAGTCCTTTCCCATGTGTGGGGCTTCAGCCTGGTGCACTTACGTAGGTCTGATTTAATTTCCTGTCTATAGAAGAGCCTGTTTGTATTGGAAATGTGCTCTTCAGGCAACAGATAAATGGAAAACAGACCAGTTAATCACGTAGGACCTTGGAAGTGTATGTACACATGTGGTGTTTTGTCAGTAACTGGGGATCCTCTTTATAAGCAGTCTTTCTTGCACACTAGCTTTCTGGTCGCCCACAGTTCTCTCTGAGGAGAAACTCTTCCTGTTTGTAGTCTGGGGCAGGCCTCCCAGCCCCCCTGCTGGCTCCCCTTCTGCCACAGTGCCAGCCCTCCGCCCACGGTGGCTCCCAGAAAGGGGACAGGCCTGCGAGAAGCCAGCATTGCCTGAGGGCACATTCTGGCTTCCTTCTTTCCCAGTCCAGGTTCCAGGCTTTCTTTCTCTGGGCTTCATTGTCTCTGTCATCATAAGTTGAGATGCTCTGAGCATTTCTGCTGTGTGCTTAGAACTATGTTCCAAAAGGAACTCAGAGAAAAATACAACAGATTTATTTACCCTCCCGGAGCAAATACCAAATACTGTAGTTCTGTGCTTCACTCATTCTTTATTGTCCTCCTCATCACTTCATCACTTACATAAGAAACCAAGGGTCAGCCTTGTGCTTCTCACCCTTTACACACTTTGTGCCAGGCTTCAGAAGGGCCACTTCACCCCCAGATGCCTCCTCACTGTGGCACATGAATGGAAGGCGAGGACAGTGACATTCTGAACACTGTTCAAATGAGGTGACATCCGCCTGGGGTCAAACACAATTCAGGTGTGATTCTGTTCTCGTAAGGCCCTACCCACAGCGCCGTCTTGTATGTTACACGCCACTGTAGCATCTTGTACCTCTCCTAAGGAGTCGCGACCTTTTTGGTGTGTAATTATTTAATCAATGTCTGTCTGTTCTACTAAGTTAGACCTGAGTTAGGACCATGTGCCTTTTGCTTTTCATTGTATAACCAGTGCAGCAAAAACACGAAGGAATGAACACTGCCCAAACAAAGGGCTGATTGACTAGAAGCCCAAGTTTACAAATAACAAAAACAAAATTAAAATATAGGGCAGTAAAGCCAAAAATTTCAGAACCACCTTGACCTTCATGTTGGGCGATCTTATAATTTATCATCCAAACCAAGGTAACTCCTGAGACTGGAAAGAGTCACTGTTAATAATTATCCTAAAGTACAACACAGAGAAGAGAAGTAGTGACTCTATAGCATCTTACCACGCTGATGGACAGTGACTGTAATGGGGTATGTTGGGGGGGGGCTTGGTGATGGGGGGAGTCTAGTAACCACAATGTTGCTCATGTAATTGTAGATTAATGATACCAAATAAAATTGGGAATCTAACTTTAAAAAAATAATAATTATGCTAGGACAGTGGGAAAAAAACATAAATGTTTCAGGAAAATCAGGACATCTATCAACATCATGAAGGCCTTTCAAAACAGTAGTCACCAAATAGCTGTTGTAATTGTGAAAGAGCTTTAATAATGAGGCCTTTCCACTTCTTGAGTACCAGCTATCAATTTGAAATGGTGCCGAACGGCTTAAAAAACATGTATATGGTAAAACATGCAGTGTTCCTCTGTCTGAGGCATTAGGAGAATAATCATGGTGGCCCTGAGTCAGGATCAGGGGCGGAGTTAAAAGCATGAGAGAAACACAGAAGACACAGCATCTTCTGAGGACTGTGATTCTCTTTTTGAAATCTTTCTTCAAAAGAATCAGCAAAATTCGTGCTGGATTTGACTGGGTCTGATAACAAAGCAAACATCTTCCAGCTCCCTAGAAGATCGCTTTGTAAGACACAGCCTGAGTTTCAAGATACTAAAGCGTGAATTAAAAAAAAGGATCAACAGAGTACAGGCGATCCTCCAGACAGGGAAAGACCATTTGCATAAAACTGCGGATATAACATATGTGACATCCTAAGTCCAGACTGAAAGCAACATTTTGCCTCTGGACATGGTAGAAGGTTCAGAACTGTCCACTGCGATCAGCCGTCATGTGTGGGGCCGGAGTGGTGGGCAGGCTCCCTTTGCAGAAGGCGTCCTGAGCACCAGGTGTTCTGCGAAGCTCTTGCGAATTATTTTGCTCAGTCTGCGCACACCTCCAGGAGATTGGTGTTGTTATTGTCCCCGTTTTGCAGCCGATGAAACTCTTATTCAGGAAGATTGAGTACTTTGCCCATGGCACCTGGCGAACGAGTAGGTGAGGCATTGTTGAAGGAGATACGGAGCTCTTAGCCTCTTTCTACACCACTGATGTTCAGCACGTCGTAGCCCTGGGGAAGGTGTGGTACCAGGTGAGGCGTGGCCACCTGCCTTCAGGTACCCGCAGTCTGGCTGCACCGGTGAAGAGGATGCGAACGGAACCACCAGATGAGAGAACAGCCTAAACTGGCAACTACATTGGGTGGGAAAGGCTGAAGAACTTCAGAGAAGAAGCTGGTTTGGGGAACAAAGTTCCTTAAGAGCTTAGAGGGTCTGAAGGATTTTAATAACCACAGCAGAAAGGAGAGAGTGTGGCCCACGTGAGAAGGGCACTCTGAGCGCAAGTACTGTGTCTCCCTGGGGTAACACAGGATGGGCTCGCTTTTCAATTTGTGGTTTGCACTGACTTTCCTGCCAGCAATGTCTAGCTGAGTTATTTTTGTAAACATTATAAATCCTGTTTGTGCCATAAATTCCCAGGGAGACATAAATGGAGCTTTGTTTTATGTTGTTGGTGGACTTTTTTAATCCACAGACTTGAATGTTTTTGTACTTTGACAAATATGTACTATTTAGCTAATTGTCCTCAATTTTAGAAACTCTCTTTTCTATAGTTGGGAAAGACACAGGATTTCACAATAACTATTAATTTTTACTTGTACATTTAGACAGTTTTCTTATTAGTCAAGAAGTCAAACATTTTTCTATGAACATGACTGAAAGTAAGCATTAGTTTCCAAATTACAGCCAGTTTCTAGTGCAGCATTCCCCTTATATTAAATCAGCAAATGATGATTTTAAAATATGGACACAGTGACTATTTGCTTTTATTAAAAAAAATAAGAAAACTGAAATTCATTCAGTCCTTCCTGTGGAGATAGTGCTACTTGATTTGTTGATTCTCAGAGTGAATAGTATGAATGAAAAGTAATTGTTACAGTCCAAAAACAAATTTGTATTCCCTCCCTTGTCAGATTACAAATTAAAGCTAATGAGATGAATTGCAGGGGACAGTGAAATAGTCATTTTGGATCAAAACACCATTCGAGTGGATATTTGACTCTCAGAATCTCCCTGGTCTAGCGAAGTTGTAACTCACTACCTTCTAATTCCTAGAAGAATGAGATAAAAATCTAATTAGGCAATTTGTGTAAATAATTGCAGTACAACAGGGAGAGTCGCAAAAGTTTCATCTCTAATTGATTAACAGGTATGTCCAAGTAGGAATAAAAGAAAATTTTTTATTTTCAAAGAAAAAGGCCGGATGATATTTTTGTCCATCACCTTTGTCTTCTTTGGTGTTGATCCTAGGAACCTGTACCTGACGCCCAGGTTATCCAAGAGCTTCTGTATGACACTCGGGGAGCTGATTTCCACACATCCCCTCCTGGCCTGCGATTGCTCCTTGTGAGCGGTTTCTGTGATTCTTCTAGAAACCAGCATTTTGATGGTGCAGAAAAATCTGAGGGACAATGCTTGTATCATGCAGATTCATTCAGAACTGTTCCTTGAGCGCCTCTTTGCCAGACATTGTCCTCAGGGCTGGTGTCCAGGGATGAAGGGACTGATGACTTCCCTGTCATCTGGGGTCGCGGATAGTACAGCATGAACAGGGCCAAGGAAATGCGTCAGCACTCAGATCAGAAAGGTGTTTATATTCTGTGGCAGGTATTAGAGAAAATAAGCAGTTATGTGGGTGTCCTGAGATATACACACATCACTCACACCCAGTTGTATCCTCTTAATGGTTACGATCATACTTCTAATTGGAGCCCTTAAATCACAATATTCTTTACAAAATCCTGCCTTTCCCTCCCTAAATTTAAGCCATTATGGGTGGTGACTGCATCTCATTCATGCTCTGATCCCCAGCATATAATCTAGTCTAGAGTGGCTGCTGAATAAATCAGTTCCCCGAGCAAATGAATGAGTTCGGTATGTACGTGTGATCCTTGTACGTGTGATCCTTGGGCGTGTGATCCTTGGGTGAACACAGAGGGTAAGGGCTGCTATGGATGATGGTATCTTCAGCAACGTTTTTATTTGTTCCACATGGTCCTACTGTGTGACCATGCTGTGGGGGGCTCTGTGCTGCCCTTCCTCCATGCTGTATTAGTTTGTTATGCTGTGTAACAAATTGCCACAGACAGAGTGACTTAAAATAACACACAGTGATTATCTCATCATTTCTTTGAGTCAGGTGACTGAGCGTATCTTAGCTGGATTCTCTGCAAGGCTGTAACCGAGGTGCCATGAGCCTCTATCGGCACATGTACTAACCAAGGTCTTGTTTGCAATTCAGTTGTGAATCAAAAGTACGTGTTTTAACCAAGGTCTTTTGTAGGAGGCAGAGATTTTCTAGGCTGAGATTTCACCTTCTTGTCTGATTCACACATAGTATAGTATCTTGGAAGTCACATCTTGTTTTCCCGAGATGATAATTCATAGGAAAAACTAAGGTCTTTCTGCAGCTAATCAGTTTAATCAATGATTACTGAGTGACAGATGACCTTCTGATGAATGAACCTGATGATACAGTGTCACCCCAGCTTTCTGAAGCCTGGAGGAATGAGTCACCTGCAGAGATGTTTTCCTGATTCCCAAAGGTCTTCACTCCTTTCTGCTTACCAACATTTCTTAACCACTTCATTTAATCTACAGAGTATATCTATCATTTTTTTAATGACTTAGGAGAGCTATAATTTATTATACACAGAGTACAATTCACTAATGTATAATGTAATAATACCCAAGTGCTAATAAGTATTTTGCACACAAAGCCTAATTTGAGAGTCAGCAATAAATGTGACAGGATTCAGTAACTTGCCCAATAGCATCCAGTCAGAACACCAAGGCCGAGTTCCAGAGGAGCACCATCTAACTGAAAGGCCCTGCTCTTTACATACACCTCCTTAGTTTCACTCTTAGGAAAATCATAGACTCCCTCAAGATCAGATGAGCTATTTAGTGTTTGCCCAATAGCAACTAACATTAGTTTAAGCCCATACTTTTAGTTGGTATGAGCTCCGTCTCCCTGAAAAAGATATGCTGAAGTCCTAACCCGCTGTATGTCAGAATGTGACCTGTTAGGAAATAGGGTCTTTATAGAGGTGACCTAGTAAACATGAGTGTGTTAGGGTAGGCACTAATCCAGTGTAATTGGTGTCCTTTTCAAAAGAGGAAATTTAGACACAGAGATAGACATACACAGAGGGAGGAAGATGTGAATGGACACCAGGAGAGCTCCATGTGAAGATGGGGGATTCAAGTGAGGTGTCCATAGGCCAAGCAGGACCAATGATGTGAGCAGGCTGACCGTAGCTGGGGGGAAGCAAGGGCGGCCCATCCCCTGCAGGCTGCGGAGAGAGCAGAGCCCTGCAAACACCCTGATCTCAGCTTCTTGCCTTCAGAACTGTGAGACAACGTATTTCTAGTTTTTAAGCCACTTAGCTTGGGGTGCTGTTTGGTACAGCCACACTAGCAAACTAATACAGTATGTTTTTATTGTTTTCTTAGCAGCTAAGATTTCAATCTTTGCATCTCTAGTAAATGCTGCTCAGAGCAATTCCTTTCTTTATTGCTAATATGCTGCTTCAAATATATTATGGGGTGGAAAACCAGATGACTAAACTTGTTAGAATTGTTTGTAAAATTATGGCAACCCAAGATAATATTCAGTAAGTCAAATCCATTAGCTTTAGTATATGGTAGTCTATTTTATGTTGCCCAGAGACTATCTTTGCTTACTTTTGTATTTTAGATTTGGTGAGATATTTCAGGTACCTTTTTACAATGTTTCTCTGACCCAAGGCATTTTATTTTGCTTTTAAATATCTATAAGGGAAGTTAAATTTTCTCCAGTTTACCAGGGCAGCATGTCCAGTATGAGAAAATTAAAGTCTGAAATTTATTCTAGGTGATGTGATTACTCGTATTGCTCACGTTCCACCTGATGCTGGCATTCTTCCTCTCAGTGTACTGATAACATTTTCTGTTCATTGCAGTGGGATAATTAATAGATTTTCATTTCAGACTACCATCTTCTGTGGAATCGTGCAGAAAATGCCCTTTCTTTTGGTTTTGGTAAACCTTCTTTTCAATAGGTCACAAGCCCTCGCAAATGTTTTCTTTTTATAATTCCCAGAGCAGAAAGCCAGTTGAGCCTCAAAAACAAAACGGCAGTGCAGTAATGAGGGTATTAGGTTGATACGTTCCATTCAGCACCTGCTCCCAAGCTACTGAATAATGAATGAGCATGAATTACACATTGGAAAAACAGGCATACCTGCCTTCTTTGTGTTATGCATCAGGCAGTTTCAAAAGGAGCTCTGAAAGTGTGCTTCTCACCCAGGGCTACCCATTGGTGAGACCCCATGTGGAAAAGGGAAAGAACTGCTTGTCTCCTGGCTAACGTTTAACTAGCCTGTGCTTAGCCTTTAATCGTCTCTGTAAGGTTAAGAGTTTCGTTAATATGCAACTGGTGACTCGGTCCAAACAGAATTTTGCATTGCCTCGCATACATTTTGGTTCAAAGCTTCAGCGCCATTCTTTCAGGTCCCGTCATTTAACACCTTGTTTTGACCACTTATTTCTATGCCAGGCACACAGCTCCGGAATAGAGCTTTAAAGAATAAAACCATGGTTTCTCTCCTCTTAGAGCTCACAGTTTAGTTGAGGAGATAGACAGTGAGCAAGGACCCAAACATGTAAATGACCTCGTTAGTTACGATAGCAGTTAGTGCTTCACGGGAAATAAACCAGGGTCTAAGAAAAAGAGGACAGGTGTCGGGGGCAGACACTACCTTGGTCTGGTGCTCAAAGAAGACCTAGAGAGAAGGTGGCACTGGGGCCGAGACTGGCAGGACAAGCAGCTCCAGGCGGAAGTTTGTTATGTCTTGGAGCTTCTGTTTTACTTCCTTCTAGTCTTACTTGGTTGGGCACTAAATACACACCGATGTTCCTTCATAGAATTATCACTATCTGTATAGGAATAAACAAATATTTATACACACATATAGCTAGGCCTATTCTTTGTGAATGTATTAAAATATGAAGATATTTATACACTCAAACTTGTTATGCAGTTGTCTGCTGGGATATTCACACGCTCACGGTGAGCCTGTGTGCGAGGTGTCCCTCACAGGCAGTGACTGGCAGCATGGAGCTGTGTAAGGGCTCTGCCGCTCACTGGAGAGACCGACCGACATGGGCACGTGGCTGGGCATCTCTGACTCTCATTGGCTGACCACACATGCTGTGCAGGGCTGTGGTGAGGAGACTGCTAAGGCATACACAATGCCTGTGTAGAAGGTATTCAATACATCATGGCCATTAAGTAATATTGAAATAATATATTCATTTGCCTTTAGTTCTCACCTTTGCCATAAACTGTGGGGAAAACTTATTGTTCCTTCCCATACTCAGGATATGGCATCACAAAAATTATACATTTATCATATAATAGAACCATGGGGACAAAAAACACTGTTCTCCTTAGCAGTGATTAAGGGGCTTTGGACTAGTCAGATGGGGTTCGATTTGGGGCTTTGGCCACTTGCTAGCTGTATGATTTTAAGCAAATTAATAAACTCTGAAATTAATTTTTCTGATTTGTAATACAGATTTCATAACACCATATATAATAAAGCAGGAAAAATATGAAATGCTCCTATAGAGCTTAAAAAATCAGGAACGGCTAATAAAGGGAAGCCGGACTGCCACTTCCAGACAGCTGTAAATAACTACGGGCTATTACACATCAGAGGCGAAGGTTAAGTTAGAGGTCAACATGCCCAACCTCCATCCAAAGGTGGGATTCTTCCGTGGTTTCCCCAGCAAGGAAGTGTCTTGCATTTAAATACTTCAGAGGTGGGACACTCACCACCGTATAAAGTAGTTCATTTCATTCTTAGACCTGCCTAGTTAGAAAGTTCCTTCTTCTGTTGATTCATGATCAGCCTCATGATTCGGCTGCTGCCCAGTGGAGCTTGACTAAGTGCGGCCTCGAGTCCCACAGGGCCCCTAATTAGTCATCACCCACCGGTACTGCCTTCCTGGTAATCTGTCCACTGCCTCCAGGGTTCTTCCTGGGCAGGGCCCTGGTCTGGTCAGCCGATGTTTGTGCCTTACTGAGTATTGTGAACATGGCCCCTGGTGTCCGATGAATGTGAACTGGAGTCCTGACTCCTCCTGTCACAGTGGGTGACGATGGGGTGCTTACATGGGCCCTCTGCACCCCAGTGGACCCATCTCTGAAACAGGGACCGTGCCTTCTTCACAAGGGTGTTGGAGGATAAGACAGAATTGAGCATGTGAACGCTTCATTCTGGGTCCCCTGTCTTGCATCAGAGGAAACCTGTCAGCGTGAGCACCTCACAGTGGTTCTGTGGTGCGGAAAACAACTATTCATCATTTAATACCTTCCATTTACCATCAGCCTCTCACCATCTGCCCTTCCTGCACTGGGCACATCCTGATTACTTGTTCAATGTTTTCTGAAAGTTAGTTGAACAAGGACTATGTGCCAGATACTACTCGGTTTTACATGCCTCACCTCACGAAAGGTTCGCAGCAACTCTGTAGAGTGGATACCGTTCTGTTCTCTACGTACAGATTCAGGGCGCTGAACCGCAGAAGTACACTGCCAGTTGTGTTTCTGGTCTCAGCAGAACAGCTAACTCACACGGGCTTAGACACCGAAGCGGACCTATCATCTTAGTATCGGAAAACCCAGGTGTGTGCCAGGCTTGCGGCGTCCCCAGCTGTGGCTTTCCTTCATTCCCTCTCCGCCCTCCACGCAGTCACTTTGGCCTCAGGTCATTCTTCCAAGCGGCTGCAGGAAAGCTGCACACTGCCCAGGACTCCACCACAGCTCCTTTAAAACCAAGGGGTTGCACTCTTGGGGCGGGTGGTGGGTGTGTGTGTGTGGTAGAGAGGTTAAATACCAAATTAAAATGGAAATGATTATTAAGACAATGAAGAGAGCATGATGTTTGGAAGGTGATCGCAATGTATTAGATAAGGTTATAACTGCCCAACATCATGAACTAGTAAGTTCTCAGCTGAGATCTGAAACTGGGTCATCTGACTCGAAGCCCACACTGGACATCTGGGGTCCACATCGTCCCACATGAACCTAGTAATCCCTGGGATTGGAGAGGACCGTTTGCGGTTAAGACTATTACCAACATTATTCTAGGTACTAATATGCTCATACAACCTAAAAATCATACACACGCACACACACGCTCATAGTCTACTACAGCATGGCTCAGATTTGCTCCCTATTCCCATGTGGCTGCGCCAGTTGTAAAAACATCGAAATCCTTGTATGTCCGTGTGCTGGCTGACAGAGCTGCTGCCCGAGCCCTCCCGCTACCCCAGTGCCTCTCCCACCCACCCTCTACCCCCGGCTTCCACTCCCCAGCCACCCCACCTCCCTTGATGCAGCAACTGCAGCGCTAACCCCTGCCCACCCAGGGTCTCTCTGGGTCCACTCCTGGCCTCCACCAGCATCCGTTCTGATTAGCTGATGACTGTGCTCCTCTGGTTGTTATATATTCCGAATAGCATCCGACCCTCTGTAAGTATATATACTTACATAGAATGCTGATGGGATACAACACTTAAATAAGATATAATGTACTAGCATATGTATAGTTCACTCTTACTAATAAGAGAGATCACTTACTACTGAGTAGTTAGTGTACACCAGGCACTGCTCTAAGAGTTTATAAGTGTTGCCATAGTTAATCACAGCAACACTGCGAAGTAAGTACCAATATAATCATCTCCACCTTACAAATCAGGAAAGTGAGCCACAGAGAGACTTAGTAACTGGTCAGGGTCTAACAGGACCTGGCTGGAATTCAGCCCCGGGTCTTCTGGGCCAGTCACTACACTCCCACACTGCCTAGCTATAAGAGATGCTAGAATTCGCCTTGCCATCCTCCTTGGTAGTAGAACCCCAGTTTGGCAAAAATGTGCCCAGATCCAGGTTGGGAGATGATTGGCCTAAATCGGTCATGAAAATCCTGCTCCCCTCACAGCCTCCTTTAATGTGGGTTACAAGCTAGTGCGGCCAGTGACCCTCAGGGGGATTCTATTAAAAGGGCCCTCAGAAGGATTTCTGTGTTCCTAGTGGAAGATTATAAACCCAGTTGCTGCTGCTCTTCCTGCCCTGAAGGCATATGTGATGTCTGGAGCTGAAGCAGCCATTCTGAGGCCATGAGACTGCAAGCCTCCTAGCTAAGTTGGCAGACCAGGAAGACAGAACGAGGCTGGGGCTGTGAGGATGGTGTGGGGCCAGTGCGCACACCCTGGCCTGCCTGATTCTCCCATGGACTGTTTAGGCAAAGGCACACCAGCCAGAGACCACCAAGAACACACCTGTAGTCCAACAAAGGCAGGTTTGTTGGTGTTTGTTCCAAAAGTAAGACTACATACATGGGGGACTATGGGGCAGCTCACAGAAGGGTGTTAGGAATGGCTGGAGCCGCATTCGGGCTGTGATGGGTGATTCGGGGAATCAAAGTTTTCCTCCAACCTGGGTGTCGTCGCACAGGGGCAGCTCCGTGACTGGGCACCTTGACGGTTCTTATCGAGGAGGCAGGAGGAACAGAGCAGCCACAGCAGGGACGTCAGCTTTCTGGTCTGAGGCGCTCTTACTCGTGCTCAAACGTGACCCCATGATCACCTGGGGGGGTCTCAGCTCTCAGTCACAGTTGCCGAGCAACCCCGTCGGCTGTGGGTATTCAGCAAAGCCTGGCTCCTTGCGACAAAGCAGCGCCCCGCTGCCGGCTGCCCCAGGCTGCTGTGGGCCCCCTCTCTCTCTGCGTACACCGGCGGCGGGCAGCTTTCCCATGGCCTGCGGCAAGCCCCGTTCCTGACCGGTCCTCTAAGGAATGCCGACCCTAGCTAACTGCCCCCATGCTGCAGGTTTGTTCATTTGAGCCCTTCACACTGGCACGCCCCTCCTCAGGCCCTCTTTGGCTACGGCGCCTGCCAGGACAACTTACTTGCTGGCTTTAATTTCTTTGCACTGTCCTTGTACCCAATCTGTTTTTTTCCCTACAGGGCTGCTGGTCTCCCCTGTCTGGCCGCTTCCTCTATTGCCTTTCCACCTACTCACCCATAGTGGACAAGGACAGCTTCAGAGCCGGGCTCTGGGTTCACCCAGCCCACACTCAGATCCTGGGGCCGCCGGTCAGGAGCTGTGATTTAGAAAGGTGTCCAGTCTCTCTAGAGCTCAGTTTCATTGTAAAATCAGGATAGAACTGGCACTTATCTCCAGGATTTGTAGATGGAGATCAGGTGAAATAATACATGTAAAACATTTAGCACAGTTTCCGGCACATGATATGGAATCACGTTACTGTAAGTTCGTACTCCTTGTAAAGTGGAAGAGCCAAACAGCCTCGTAGTTTTATTCTGTGACCCCCTTTCCCTTCTCTGGCCAGCACAGCGCCTGACACACAAGCATCTCAGCCCTGGGGCTCCCAGCACCTAACGGGTTCCCAACTGGCTCTGGAGAAATTCAGGCATTATTTCAGCTTCGTTTTTTTCCATTCTCGTGGGGCCATGGGGAAAAAATTTGTTTTATTTTCAAGTGGGAAGTTTATTTTTCCTACTGCTAGGGAGGATACTTTCAGAGCTGGAGCTGAAATGGAATAAATTACTTTTCAGCTCTAATTAAATACTCCTGTCCTTTATTGAACTAAAAAAAAAACAGAAAAGGTAACCCCTCTCATGACAGCCTATCTGTCACAGTCACCAGAGCACAACTGCTCTTGCCCTTTTGCAGTCCCTCTTCCTTTAGAGAGTCTTCCCCTTCCTCTGACCAGTACATTTCTTTGCTTAACGTCAACATGGGTTTTCAGTAGAGACCCAGGGGGCTTGAGCTCAGAGCAGCTCTGGGACCGAGGGATCTGGGGCGGGTCCCTGACACTCTGTGGTCTTGCATCACTGGCTGTAGAACGCATGCGTGTGACCTAGGTGTCCACTGGTGTGAGTCCAAATCAAAGGAGATAATGGTGGCACATGAGCCTTGATGAATGTAAATGGCAAGGCAGGAAGCCTTGTCATTGAACATTCTGCCTCCCAAGACTTACAAGAGGGTTAAAGATCTCAGGTTCCTGGGATTGTGCTATGCAGCCATACTCCTCAGACCGGAGTGTCTGTGCTGTCCAGGATCTGTAACCCCAGAATAAACATGATTCACCTCCCCAGAACAGCGAGTTTACTCCACACTGAGCGATGTGGAACTTTAATAGTAAAAAAGACATGGATATATTATAGAGTGGGGAGCAAAATCTACATGATTTCCAAATATACCATGAAACTATGACAAAAATTAAACTTGCTGCAGGCCAATTTGAACCACATCCCAGACCCCTGTGTATGTGAGGACATTCTTCTCTCCTCTTAGAGGAAGTGAGACATAAACATGGGAGATACAAGCTGAGACTGTACCTCGTAGTCTTTGGTTGTAATCCCAGCTCAATCGGTTACTTGTCCTGCAATCCTGGACAACTGATTTAAACTCTGACCTACCCCTTCTTCATCTGCAAAAATGGGTATGATATCTAAGTTACGGAGCTGCTGTGAGGAGCAAAAGATAAGCTATCTATCAAGCGCCTGCCGCAGCATGGACAATACATGGTAGCTACGACCGTTATCATTACTCATGAGAAATACAGCAGTTTGAAAAAAAAATAATAATCACCCGCCCTCAAATGCCTGTTCCCACCCAGCATCAGGGACGGCTGGCACTCCTTCCCCTCGGACATGGAGGCCATTGTTTCCAACACAGGCAGACGCTACCAACTGAAGAGGTGGCCCAAGCTGGGAACCTAGCTGCCATCCTACTGAAAATAAGCAAATGACTAATAGTGGAAAGAGCATGACATTTCAATTCCATCTCTGCCACTTACGAGCTGTGTGATTGTGGGTAAATCTGCCCCGAAGTCTGCCTTTCTTTATTGGTAAAATGTGGATATTGCTTTCCTTGGATATTTAAGTGATAAGTCAGCAGAGAGAGCTGGCTGTGGGGGCCTCCGTTAGAAGTAGGCTTGGGCGAATCCCACAGACTCAGAGCCCAAAGGGGTTCTAAAGGCCGGCTGACCAGCCTCGTCTCTGTTGCATTCCTCACTTGCATGTATTGCTGCCACATGCTTATCCAGCCTTTGTGACAACATCAGCGTCACTTTTTAAGATGACAGTTCACACCAATGTTGGAAATTATGACGATTAATAAGTTTTTCCTCAGATCTTAATTGAAATATTTATTTGTAACTCCCTCAACTGGTCTCTCCTGAAGAATTCTGATCTTTTTTCACCAGACAGTCCTTTAACAGCTGCTCCCTACCGCCCCTCCCCTCTGCCAAAGAGACAGACCTTTGTTGGGTGAATCCCTTGGTGAGATGCTTAGGTTGTGGGGATTAGAGAAGAGTGGGAAGATGGGATGGGGTCTTGTAATCTAGCTTTTGTTCTGCTGAGGGAGCGTGTAAACTAAATGATGGCAAACAACTGAGAAGACATCTGGGAGGGGGAGCATGGTGGGGTGCTGGTATCTTGAATGACACTTTGGGAAAAGAAACACAAGTTCATGAAGGGATTCTTAGGACATTTTCGTGGATGGTGAAACCACGCCCTCACCACCTTATTAACTTGCAGTGGAATTAGATCTGTGTGTTGGGATGACCATGGAAAGCAAGACTGTCCTTGAAAACCAGGCACACCTGGAATGAATATGCAAATGTGTTGGACATCCCATACTTGCAGCATTTACTGCAGTGCCTGAGCCCCCTTAGGCCCTTTACTGCATTTCCCTGTAATGGCTTCTGCAGTTCATACTGAAAACACTGGGGGAAATGCTGGAGCTGAACAACAACAAAAAGCAGCAGCTAGAAAGCTGCTGAGAGTAAACCTTAAAAATTCTCATCACAAGGAGAAGAAATTTGTAAGCATGTGTGGTGATGGATGTTAACTAGACTTACTGTGGTGGTCATTTCACAATATATACAAATATCGAATCAATAGTTGTACACCTGAAACTAGTATTGTGTCATGTCAATTATATCTCAATTCTTAAAAATAAAATTTAATTAAAAATAAAAAGAATCAGCCAGCTGCAAGAAACAGATAGAGGTTGATACCTGGTGCATAATAATCTAACCCTGGCAGCTTTTCACTTCTGCCTCGCATTGCAAACTATATGTTTTTGCTCACAGTTTCCCCTCCCACACTTCCATACCCACCATATTCTTAACATAGGTCTGCTTATGTGACCAAGAGACTGTGTGACATCCTTAACAATATACAATCATATGTATAATTTTTTCCCCTTCTCAAGAACATGGAGAGGACTCAGTATAACAGATTATGTAACAAAGAGCTGACCCCACACCGGGGACCTGTCAGAGGCCATGGGACATGGAAGGAGTTGATTTGGCTCTGGATACGCCGATCGTCTTCCTTCCTGTTCTCACAATACCTCGTACGGGATTGCGGGGTGAGCAACTTGATTCCAGGGGAGGCGCAGTGAAGGGATGTAATTAGCCTGTTAAGTTCTGCTAATGTCTTGTAAAGTCATTCGAGCGAGAACAGCAGATATATGAGTCCCACCCTGGACGCTACCGCAGGGAGCATTGTATTTCCATGCTGTTTACAGTCGCTCAGTAGGTATGGGCAGATTCAGTGGGACGTGTCCCTCTATTTCATCAGATCAGATCCAAAAATGAAGAATTTCTACAGAACGTGTGTTCCTCCCAGTGATTTCTGTAGCGCCTCTCTGAAATCATAGGCTCCAACTGTGCAGAAACCCCTTCTTTATTACTCTTGCTCTAATATACACTATTAAAAACGATCAGTTGTTCAGTTGGTCAACAGTACATATAGCCCATCTGGCATAGATAGAGGGTTCTTTTTTCTTTCTTTCTTTTTTTCTTTTGATTGTTGTTCTTTTATTTTGTTTTGTTTTTCTTCTTAAGGTTCTTAAGGGAAAAAGAAATGCATGGCTTATTGTTCCAGAAGTTTGAGAAGCCAGGGGACCACAGTTACTCATTTTTATGACACATATTTACTCAGGCACTTACCTCCTTCTGGGCACTTTCCTGAGCCTGGGAGCCGTAGCATTGAACAATACAGAAAAGAAGCCCTTTCTCTGAGAACTTACATTCCGTGGGGGAGGGGGGTTAATAAATAAATCAGAACCAGGCAGTGGTTAGTGCTGTGCTGAGAATAAGAGGGGGACGAAGGCGTAAGGGCAGATTGGAATGCTGCTCAAGACTAGGTGGCCAGGGGCTTGGAGAACGTGATGTTTGAGCCGAGGTAGGAGTGAGAAGGAACCAGCCATGTGCTTCTCTAGCAGAACAAGACTGCAGGCGGATGGACAGTCGGCACAAAGGAGGTAAAGAAGACCGGTGTGCAGGGACAGGGTGATAAGAGATGCAGCTCAGGGATGAGCAGGGTATATAATATCCTAATAATAACAATCTAATGTTATATACATAATATTGAAAATAACCAAATAAAACCACTGAAGTGCGAGTAGTCATATAGAAGACTGAACCCTGGAGAATCTCAGTATTTAGAGGTTGAACCACGAAGATGCCAGCAAACAAGGCCAAGGAAGGGTTCTGTGGTGTGAGTAGAGTCAGGGGAATGTAGCTTTTGCAAGTCACAAGAATAAAATATGTCAGGAGGGAAGGGTGACCAACCCACTAAGCAGCTGAGCACGATGACCAGAAGTGTGGCAGTGGCATCTGGCGAGCTGGAGGCCCTCAGTGCACCCAACAAGGGCCATTACAGGGAGCAGAGGCAGTGGAGGCCTGGTCAGAAAGGGTGAGAATTCCCCACCTCTCAACAACTCGATCCAGAGGTGTTAGTGTGAAGGAAAATGGTGAAAGTGGGGGTGGCTGTGCATCAAGGAAGGTATTTCCAACAGATTCGATTATAAGATTTTTATTCAAGGAAGAGGAAGGAGATGGCGTAGGGGAAGGAAGGAATCCTGACCTGAGGGGACTCCAGGAGAAGGTCAGAGGGCAGAGATCCAGAGCCCAGTGGAAGAGCTGCTGGGGGTGGGGGCAGAGGACCCCCCTCAGGCATCAGGGGAGGGAGTCTGGACACAGGAAGAGGAGGTGGGAGACTTAGTGGTGGATGAGCTCTCCGATGATAGTTCTCTCACTTTGTGGAGTAAGGCGGTTCGGCCCTCACCCAGGACAAAGTGGGAGGGAGACCGTGTGGGGAGGGGGGTCAAGGGTCATGCCGGGGAAGGCGAGCGCCATAGCACCGCCTGCCGCACTGATGGCCACCGGAGACACACAGCCATTGATTTAAACAAGAACCATCAACAGTCCTCTGTCTTTTCTTCTAGCAAAGGTTTGGGTGCATGGCTGCAGGGAGGAAGAACTGGGGAGTTGTGTTTTTATTCGGTTAGGGTTTATGTGGGGTCTTATGGGGTGAGGGCAAGGGAAGGGGTGGGCACATTGAGAGATTGTACAAGGAATGTGAACCAGGGACTAGGGAAGAGGACTGAGGAGATGAGGCTTTGGATGTAAAAAGAAACCGTGTCAGGGGCAGTAACAGGGGACCTCACTGTGTCGGAAATGCCAGCTTGGGAATTGCTGTGAACTGAAGGCCATGCTGGTCGGGTGGGGGCTGTGGTAATGACAGAGAAATGACCAAGGAAATGGGACTGAGGGAACAGTTGGGGCAGCATGGGTGGGAAGGTGATCGGAGCTAAGTCGGGCGGTGGGAGGCTAAGGTAGTAGATGGAAGGTCCTCACAGGCACTGTATCACCAAGAATGATAGATACCCAGTGGGAGGAAACTCATTAGCTACCTGTTAACGATACGCAGGTTGTCAGAGACCTCCACACATACTTTAACAAAAGAATTTTGCCAAGAGTGGTTAAGTGCTGTGCTTTTCCAACACTTTTCATTCATAGATAAGCTTTTAGAGTTTCGTATATTAAAACCCAATTGATAATTTTGAATTTAGACAATGGTATTTCATGGATGACATGACTGTACATCAGAAGGTCCTAGAAGATTCTGCTTGTATTTGGACGGATACCTGGCCTTTCCACAGAGTCTGATTGCCGTAGGACCGAGCAGGGTCTGGGGATTCGTGTGGTTTAAAGCTCCCGAGGTGATTCTGAAGATATCTAGGCTTGGTAAGCACCAAGTTAAACCATGTTATAGATCACCTTAAATGAAAGAAACACTTTGGAATAAAGTATTCCATATTTAGGGTTACTTGAGAAGACAAGACTGGAAACCTAAGGAAGTGGCGCCGGATTTCAGGACTAGAAGATCTCAGCTTGTTCTAGCAGGAATTTTAATAGAATACACCGGGTTTATTTCCATTTTCTTTCTCCTAGCGCATGAATAAACAATGTTATGTTGCAGTCTACCCTTAGGCGACTTCGAAGTTACATCATCCCATTTTGGGAAACCGTGTCTTTAGAATTTATGCGTAAATGCTTTGTTTCTACGTTAGAAGTCCACTTTTGTATTTGTCTTAGATTTTCATCATATTCTTTCCCTGAATGTAGTAGTAGACATGCCGCTTCACCACTTCAAACCGTGTCAGCGTGCTTCTTTGCGACCCTTTCCCACCCTTTCTGCCCCCAAGAAGCTGCATCTTGTCTGTGTCTGTGGTTCCCATATCCCAGCACAGTGACTTATCAAAGCAGATAAATATTTGATGAATAAATGAATGTAAGATTGAAGTAAGAAGTGTCACATTAACCTCTCCGATCTCTGTACTATTCTTTAAGCTTCAAGGTAGCTTCTGGGAGAAGTAGTGGGTATAATGATATGTAGCTTTAATAAATTTAAAAACTACTGCTCAGGGGTTTTATAGAAAGCTCATAAAATGTCAAGCCCGCAGCAATCCGCTCCTCGCAGCAAACCCTCATGAATTCAGACCAAGAAGTCATCGCGCTGATGGTGCCACACCCAAGTCTCTTCCTGTCAGGACTCCTCACAGCCTCCTCCTCGCCTGGCAAACGCCGACCCTCCCTGGAGGCAGGTCTGGAGGAAGCAGCAGGTGCCCGGTCACCCTGAGCTCTAAGCTGCGGAGAGTGTGTGACGGTGCACGGTAACGCTCTGGGACGTACTGCTGGGATTAGCCTGCTTGAGTGCACGAGAAACTCCCCCAGGATCGTTTCCTCATTCATTTACCGCCCAGCAGGCACTGTGAGCCTATGTGATAGAATTAGACATTAACCTAGAAACCATCCCTGACATCAAGGAATTCATGATCCAGTTGGAAAAAAGATTTTAAGAAGTGTGACAAATATCATGATGGAAGAAGTGTACAATGCAGAGGATAGAGAAGAGGCCATTGACTTGGAATCAGAAAACCAGGGAAGGCTTCCTGTGGGAGGTGACCTTGAGGCTGTGAGGTGAGGGATGAATCTGTTTTTTCCGTGTGCAGGGGAGAGAAGGCCCTTATTCAAGCAGAGGAACAGCAGAAGGTGAGGGGACGTGGGAAACATTCAGGGAACCCCTTACACTTCTGTGTGGCTACAGCATAGGAGCCATATTATGAATGGGATTTTATTTTATATGAGTGAGTTTGGACTTGGTCGTTTTTTAAATCATAGGCTCCATCAAAGGGTTTGAAATGGAGTCTATTAAGAGAGACTTAAGCCAGAAAAACATGCAATTAGAAATCCCCTTACACTGTATCTTTTTAGCAAATTGTACCTTGCACCAGGGAACATCTGCCACAGATACAGTTGATCACTTAAGAATTCAGAACAAATTGTAAGAACCCGACAAACTAAAAGAAAATCACCAAAGCTCATGAGGAGGTCCGTTCCCCTGCATGTGGCCGTGGCCTATACTTGGTTCTGTTTGTAGGTAAGGGGTTTGTTATTCATTCAGATTCTCAAGAGGACCCTGACAGTCTTGATTTGTCTAAGATTGAGGTCATCTTAATCTAGTGACATAAAAGCCACTTGACAAGCCGGAAAATGTGTTCCCAAAACCTGTTGCAGAATCTCTTCACTAATGGCTTCTGTGAACTTGAGTCGAGGGCTTTAAATGGCACATCAGGGAAGGGCAGCCACACGCAGGGGCAGAGGGGCGCGGCGCCCGCGGCAGTGCGGTTCTCTGGCTGAGGACACTGCTTAGCATGACGCTCACTTCAGGAAGACTGCAAACCCTACAGGCCATTCCTTTAAGTATTTACCATGGCTACTGCCTATTGGAAATTTTCCCTATGGATTTAAGGATCTCACCAAGGCATGAGAGACTTGTCCCAATCTTTTGAATAACTACCCAAGGAATAATATTTAAGTAACTACAGGCATTACAGCACGATCCTAAAAAAGATTTCTAATCCCTGCATGTTTAAAACATAATTACATTTTGGACTGTGTTTTCTTCTTATTTTATAGAGTCTTTAAGTTCATACCAGTCACACAGATGAAAATGATATTTAATAATTAGTATTACTATCGTCTGACAAGTTTTATGTCCCATCCGACCCTAAGAGCACTATCTCCATGCTTAGATACCATATGCTATAGAAATTATGAGTCAGAGCTTCTGCATGAGAGGTCCAGGTTCAGGGTCCAGTTCTCCCATTTACTAGCTCTGTAACTTGGGTGAAGTTATTTAACCTCTTTAAGCCTTAGTTTTCTGATCTAGAAATTGGGGGAATTAATGGTAACCGTCTCATAGATTCACTGAGAATTGAACGGTATTGTGAGTCGTGTGGGGCCTGTGCCCTCATTTCAATCCTAGTCTGCATTCTTGAGCATCTGCAGCTTTACGCTTCAGTTCTGTTTGTCTTACTATGAGCAACTTTCTCTTTCTTTTCCTCCTCTAGGGATATGAAGCCTGACAATATTTTGCTGGATGAACATGGTAAGTAAATGATTTATTGGCAATCCACGTGACATGTAGAAAAAAGCATGTGGAACAAAAATGATTACCCGCAGCAAAGGAGTATTATGCATGGCACAGCGGTCTTGCTGGAGTCGGTCATCCATACAAATTCCACTTTGTGGGTGGATAGGAAAATATGAAGGAGCTTTATTTTAGCAGGTGGTATGGTGCATCAATACGCCCTCACATGACACTGAACTTGCTTCATGAAAAAGTAACTGTTTACAGTTTTCTTCCTCACCTACCGATTTCTTCCGGAAAACCATCACAGTTTTGGGGTGCTAATTTCCCTTAATATCTTTATAACAATCATCTCCCTCTTGTCATAAAGACAGGAGAGGCCTCAAGCTTCAGGCATTTAGCAGGCAGTAGTGTCTGCCTCGAACTTAATGACACTATTCTGTTGTCATTGCTTCTATTTTTCTGCTTTCCTTCTTATGAGGATGAGTGGGTTTTACCTTTGCAGAAGAGATATCAAATTTTCTATTCAAAGATTTTTCACCTTAAAAAATGTCATCAGTTTAAAGAAATATATAAAATGGATAAGAGTATATTGGTACCCAAGTATCAAAGTGATATCGGGATATGGCAATAATCATGAAGGAGACAAATGAATGCCCAAGTTCAAGAAACTCATTAAAAATATCTGGTAGAATAAACTCTTGCCAACAATGATTAGATGTGCATAATCTCTTCCAAATACTTATTCTAATGTACATTTGGATTTACGGGTACCTTAGAGCAGACCTGTGAGACACACAGCCTTCATGTCATAAATGTTCCAGTGGCAGTAAGATCCCTGTCATGTTTTCAGGAAGCTGCTAGATGAGGGAGTCCTAACTCTGAAAAACTCCTTATTCATCTAACGTTCACAAAAGGGCTTTGCAAGGGGGACTGAAACTCCAAGTACCAGCCATTGCTCATTATTTATTTACTTAGTTCATTTTGAACCTGATTTACCAGACCTGTGCTCAGAGGGCTAAGAAACACTTTTGTGTATGACCTCTAATTTCAAAGCTCAGGGTCATTATTTTTTTATGGACTATCAAAAAATTTTTTTCCACTTTCTTCCAATGCCTTATTTCTTGCTTCCCTTTCTGTTTCCGACATTTGGGAACAGATTCTCTGAGTCTCAGCAGGGTGAGCACGAGTAGATTTAGCGTAAAGGCGACTTCCATTAAAACACCAGCCATCCCTGCCCTACAGAGGAAGCAGGCTCCTGTCTCACCTAGTGCAGGTAAGCTGTAGGGGGCTTCACGGTTACGGAGAGCAGCCCCTGGTCTAGAGGGGCTACCTGTGCACGACTGAGAAGGAGGTGCTCCGCCTGCCCACCACAGCCTCGTGAGAGCGTGTGGCCGGTGAAGCAGAACCCAGTTTGGGGTTCCGCCCCCACCCGCCTCCTTGGCTGGTTGCCTTCGTGTCCAGTTGCCACTCCACCAGCTGCTGAGGCCCTGAACGGAGACACACAGGTCCTGTCAGTCAGAACTTTTTAAAGACGTACCTTCCTTTCAGAGAACAGTGCTTTAATCTTGGGTCTCAAACATGGCCTCATTTCTACCATATTGAGGTCACCTGTTCTCTCTCATTCAGCTTCTTGCCCCTCATTTTTTTTTCTTTTTGTCAACTTGGTGATTGTAGATTAGGAGAACAGTCCAGAAATAAATCATTCCTCCAAGTTTAACTACCCTGGGAGACTACCCTTGTGAAAGATTAATTGCCTGATACAATTAAGGTCATGGATTCTGGAGCCAGATTTGCCTGCATTTCAAAACCCCGTTCGCCCGCTCACCAGCTCTGACAGTCAACAGGTCGCTTCGACTTTCTCTGCACCTTAGTCTCTTCAGGATCAAAAGAGTGCTCACTTCTGAGGGGTGCTGTGCAGGCTAGGTGCCATACATTTATAGAGTGCTTGATTGCACAGTCTGCACAAGGATATTAGTCTTAAGAAAGTCAGATGTTAGTGTGATTCCATGAGGAGATGGTGGCTTTCTCCCCTAGGGAAGGAACCTTAAACGGCTTTCCCTTGTTTGATGTAGCCTTGCCCATATCACATAGAGTCATTGTACAAGCTGGGTATTCACGTATCTTTACCCAAGAATTATTTTGATTGCAGAAGGGATGTACCAAAGATTTTGTGTGTCTGTGTGTTAGGTCTTGTGTTTAAATAGTTCTGTTGAACCCTAATTTTCAGATAACTATGCTTTCAATGGCCCATTCTGCCTTTAGCGTACACGCACAGGGGGCTAAGCCACTTCTCAGGGTGTTTTCTTGTTGGTGGGGCTGGGGCTCCGGCTGAGGGAGCAGAAGCGCCATCCTGGGGTGCCTGTGCCTGTCAGCGGGTCCCCCCCTTTGCAGTGACCCCTTTAACTCTCAACTCTTGGGTTTGAGACAATGAATTAAGTGAGGGCTTATCTAGATTATACTCCCATCCTGAATTCAACTTGAAGTCACTACAGCGAATAAGAGACACACAGCTTTGAAAAGGATTATGGATGTGTACGTGGGATGGAAGCAAACAAAAAAGATTGAGAGCTATTGTCTTGACATTGTCCTGGGGACCCCTTTCTGGAGAAAATTATATTTTGAGGTTATTTACTTTCTCTTTATTCAGATTCTGAGAAACTAAGGCTTTCAGGCTCACTCAGGGATCAGAATGAACCACTTGCAGATGAATAAATTGCCGCTTACCTACCGCCCACCTCCCAGCTCATGACACTGAGCGGCTCTTGGGCCGATCGACCGAATCACAAGTCAGTGCCTGCCTTGGGGAGTGTCTCGTGGTGTGACTTCCCAGGCCCCACATTTGGACCCTCCTCTGTCTTCCCCAGCCACATTCATATTATTTCACCACCGATGGGCCATCACATGCGCCTCTCGCAGGGGGGTTTTAGTGAAGGATAATCGCCTATCTCGGATATGCCCCCTACACGCCCTCCAAGAGAGCTGTGTGTCTCACCACATACATTTCAATAAGCATCATTCAGTCACAGGAAGAAACTTTGCCTCATTCTTATTGATTCATATCGGTTCATATTCATCAGGAAACAGTGATATTTAAAGGAGCCAAATCATTTTTTAAATGGAGAATCTTTCACCGTACAAACGAACATTCCTTGTACATCACAATTTGACTTAAAAAAATGTGTTTAATTTAGAGCGTACGTGTTACTCTCTTCCCCAAACGTCTCCTCACTAGTTCAGAGCCGCAGGTGGCGTCTGACTTTTGGACGGCTCATAACCAACCGTCCTGATATATATTCTTAGATTGTACCAACTTAAGTACCCATCTAATTCGGTCACTTCCATAGTGTCTAAAATTCTTGTGTTTTTCTTAAATTATTCAGGAATAGATGCTGCAGCCAGAGGAACAGTAATGTTTGCCTGGCACATCTGAGAAAATGGCAATTAGATATCGTCTATACTTTAGGTTTCTTAATATTATTCCTCATCACAGGGAACAGAGAGGCAAAAGTCCAGTCTGGGGGAGTGAGGGAGAACTAAGCCTGCTACCTTAACAGCTTCTCCCTTGCAGAGTCCCAAAATGTACCTAAAATCCAGGTAGGCAACAATTTTTTAAGAAAAAAAAATCTATATATATATCATCATATATATATATATATTACTGTGCCATATTCCCAATAGTCAGATTTATTAAGTCTCAGCTAGTACCTAAGGATATGCATTTATAACACGAACCTCAGAAAAAAGTGGCTCACATACTCTCAACATTTTCGAGCAAGGGAAATTTTTAAAAGTCAGGGGCAATGCCAGCCAGTTGGTTATGGGGTCCTGGAGTGCTGTGCAAAGGAAGGCCCTCGGGCTGAACACAGGCATGGCGAGTGTACATCCAACGACAGAGACGACTGAACTCGGCGATTCAACACTAAGACCTCGGGCTCTCAGTTCGATCCTGTGCCCCCAGAGGTGGCAAGACAAGAGGGCGGGTCAGGGTGCGGCCTCAGGCAGTCCTGCGCCTGGGGCCTGGAGAGCCTCACGCTGAGGCTGTGGTTCTAACTGGGGAGGAGTTCGCTCTACCACCTCTCCATGCAGGGGCCACCAGGCCATGTCTGGAGCCATTTATGATTGTCAGGGGCGTCCAGCCAAGAGTAGGGCATGCTATTGGCATCGGTGGGTAGAGGCCAGGGATACGAGTAAGCATCTGCCATTGCACAGCACAGAATCAGCAGGACCAAGATCTCAGTAGTGCCCAGGCTGAGAAGCCCCGTCCTGAGACTCCCCAGGGCCTGAGTTTACAAAGAAGCCAGCGCATTCCCTTACTCCCAAGACAACTCCCGGCTCCCTCAACCAGCAGGTGACGGACCCTTCCTCCCCTGTGAGACGGCCCCAGATTCATTTTCACAGCACAGGAGGGAACCCAGCAGAGAGATCACCAAGGTGAGCAGACACGGGGTACAGTGGCATCCTGGGCCTGGAATGGAGGCTCCAGCCACTGCCCATGGGCTCTGGGAAACCTTGCTTTCATTGTTTAGCTTAAACACATGAGGTTTCCTTTCAACCAGATTCAAAAGATACAAACTGAGAACTTACTAGGGTCTCCCAGGTTCCAGCAGATCCTGACCCTCAAATAATTCCTCCCCATCCTTTACATCTGGTGGAGAAATAAACTCTGAGCCAACCGAAAGGTAATTGTTTCCTATTAATCCAGCCCTTTGGTCTCGGGATGTAGCACAAAAAGTTTTTGGAGGCCAAATTCTAGGTCCTTGAATTCCAGTTCCACTTAGCCACAAACAACTCTTCTGTAAAATAAGACTACCTCACTAGGCTAAAGTGTGTGAAAATCATTTGAAAACGGCAGTGAATCATAGGAATGTAAATGCTGCTTGAAAGATAAACTTCAAGTTCCTTCCAACCAAATTCAAAAGATAAGTAATGAGTACTTACCAGCGCGAAGATCTGCCACCACGCCAGGTCTCCCTTCAAAAGAGCGTCCCAGACTTTCCTTGGATCGGAACCACCTGGTGGAGGGGGTGTTCGTGTAAACACCGGGCCCGCCCTCAGAGTTTCTGACCCAGTGCACTGGGGGCAGGGGCCGATCATCTGCATTTCTAACAAGTTCCCAGGTGATGATGCTATTTTGCTGGTCCGGGGACCACGCTTTGAGAACCAAGTGGCTCTAAGCTATCCTCTGCCTTCTACTTCTACACTCGCCTAGATAACCCTGGGATTCAGCCGGTTTAGCTCTTCTGCTCAGGCTGAAGTGGAGGGCTGCATGCCTGGCTGCTCGTCTCGGCCACCTGTGGAGGGTCTTATTCTTAAAGTGGGTGGCTGGCTCTCCTCCCAGCCGCAAGGCACTGGGGTCTCCGGAGAGGGAAGTCCAGGCACGTGTGTTTTGCCAAATGACACTGGAGTTTCTGATCATGACAAATAGACGGTGAAGTTTAGCAGGGGGTGTGCGGACTGTGGATGTGGGAGAAGTAGATGACATCCCTCCCTACAGCCACATCTCATCGAACCACAGCCGCGTGCAAATGGAAATGCCAACACTTCAAGATCCTCTGCAAGCAAAGGGCTTTGTGCCAGCAGCTAACACGATGGGCTTGTCCGCCCGAGCCTCTGGTACTGCCCTCTTCCTCCTTCTAGCTGTAAATGCAGGGACCCTAACACACTGTAGGATGCGCTCTTTGCGGAACTTGAATGTTTGGACCCACACTCTACTGCCACAAGTATTGGAGCTGAGGGAGACCCTAGACATCATCCACTACCCAGTCCGTTTTGTTGTGGGTTTTGTTTTGTTTTGTTTTTAACTAATGGGAAACAGGTTTGACACAGGAAAGGAACATGAAGTCTACAATGTATTAGGGGCTGAGTTCAGAGTAGGACCCAGATCTCCTAGATTCCAGTCTAGGGCTCCTTATAATAAAATTTGCCTTTTTTCCCTACCTTCTCTTAATAAGCCACTTTGTCGAGGATCAGTGAGGGAAAGCCTGAACTATTTGACAAAAAATACTAATGGTGTTTCAGAAAAATGAGGAAAAAAATGACTTTTTCTTGGTATAGAATAAATATATGTATTTGTGTCAGCTTTGTAGTAACAATATTTGTCTCCTAAAAAAAAAAAGATCCCGTAAGAGGTGCTTGGAAATTTGATACTTCGAATAGCTTCTGGCTGCTTCCCTCTTGATACTCACAGGACACCAATTTAAAATGTTGCCAGCTGACAAGGACTGGCTAGGTAGAAAGTACCACAGCATGAGCACTTAACCAGCAAGGTTAAAACTTTCTGAGGATGAGCTCCAAGTTTACAACCAGACACTAACATTTGCTTATCACCTTCTGACGGTTGGAGGGTTGCTGGCTGAAGACCATATTGGTCTTGAGGACAGAATAATTCAGCTTTTACTTCCTGGACCAATTGCAACCTGGATACAAGCATTTTTTACAGGCTAAGCTCCCAGAAGCATTCAGTTGGAAGCATGCTGTGCCCCTGGGTTGAATGCGCTGACGTTCTCTGTGGTCCTTCTCTCTCTCCAGGGCACGTGCACATCACAGACTTCAACATCGCCGCGATGCTGCCCAGGGAGATGCGGATCACCACCATGGCCGGCACCAAGCCTTACATGGGTAGGGGCTCCGTGGGCACCATAGTGACTAACAGCAGGGCTTTTGTTCTCCATGCCTGCAGATACCACTTATTATGGGTTCCATCAGCAGGGACTTGCAGCCAGGAATGCCAGTCCTCTGACTTAACCCCAAGAGCTGCTGATTTCCTGGGGGAGGTGAGCCTCAGGATTCTCCACTGAGCAAGCACCCAATCAGATACTGAGTCAGGAGGGCCACTAGATTACATTTTGAATCACTATTTTATGAGTGACATAAAGGACAGTTTCTACTCACTTCCTAACAAAGAGTATTAATTAATCCAATAAATATCTCCTAGTTGCCTCTGTGCTCAGCACTGTATCAGGCACTAGCGACCTCATAGTGAGCAAAACAGACAAGTTCCGCAGCTCATAGAGCTGACCTGCTAGTGAGAGTTTTAAAAATAGAATCAAACAGAGAAGATGCAGCGATAAATAGGGTGGTAATAATCGACGCAGAATTAGCGTAACTGCTACTTACTTAATACTTAATTACATGCAAAGGACTACAGGATTCACCAAGTGCCTTTCCATTATGATTTTAGTTTCAGTTTTACCACAGTCCTATAAGTTCTCCTTTTAAAGCTAAGTGACTGGGTTTTGCCTAAAGATTCAGAATTTACCCAGAGGGTGATAAAGGGTAAAGTCAGATGCCAAAATTGTCAGGTAGGTCTCACATTTAATTATGTGAACAGCCACAAATGGAAACAAATTCTAAGTTCTGTGGCTGGAGAAAGCCATCTCCGTGTTGATGCCACTTCACACAACCAGGCCTACTTCACATCCATCCCCAGAAAAAAAAAAAGAATTGTTACCCTTTAGGGGCATCTACTATTCAGGAGGGCCTTCCTCCTCTCTCCCTGCCTTTCCCTAAGGCGGCTGAGTCAGATCTCCAGGAATTATCTATAAAGTCTGCGTGACTGTGAGAAGACGCACCTGGTGTTCCAGTCTTGGCTGATGTCTGATTGCTCACTGCACGTGCCGACCGTTCCCTGTGCTGAGAGAGCCCGAGCTGGCCAGTGAGGGTTGATGAGTTTAGGGTCAGGTGTTGCTGAGGACCGTGGTAGGAGGAGACACAGAGATGCAGGGGTGTGTGCATGCATGCGTGTGTGTGTGTGTGTATGTGTGTGTGCATGTGTGCTGTCAGCATTAGCTTACCAGAGACACCATCAGTCCCAACAGAACCGAACCATCTCAGAATCTCTGGAGGTTGACGCCCAAGCATAGGGTGGTTTAAAAGCTCTTTAGGTAAGTCTGCTGCGCAGCCAGGGTTGAGACCCTCTGCTGCAGACCCCGAGCTATGTCAGCTATTAGAAGCAGCTGAAGAGAGATCACCCCAGGGCAGGCACAGGGCATTTGTGTTCGGGCCCCTCTGCCTCTGCTGTTCCTCTTCTGTGTCCCAAAAACAAATGGTACTTTCTCGGAAATGGGACGAGGTCTGTGGGGGGCCAGGCAGGCCGCCCGTCTCCATGCCGAGGTGGCTGAATCCAGCCGGGGGGTGTGGGGGAGCTTCGACTAAGATATGAGGCTGATTTTTTAAATTCATAGGACTAAATTTTAAAGTATCTAAGGTAATGTTTTAATAAGCAAAAGGGATTAAAATTTATTAGGCAACAGACTGAGCTGTCATTACTCCCCCACCATCCAGCAACAATGGGAGGGTATCCCCCACACAGCTATTGGCAAATGATAGAATAATGTTATTCACACTTCCACCCGAATTAGTTGAGGTGCTTAAAGCGGATGATGTCACTGGTCAAACTGGTGGGTTAGAATGAATCGCACTGGCTGAATATGATCAGTGATTCACAGGCAAGTTGCTTGAACTTGAAATCAAGGGCGACAGCAAAGCCACTTTCTATTAATACTTCATTCTCTTCCTCACGTAGCTCAGGAGAGGGAAAGAAAACCCCTACGTGCAGGGCCACCTCACTCTCCACGAAAAAGACATTTTCTATGGGAAAAAAATGAGTCTTATTTTATATGATAACTGAACAATTGCAAATTTCCTGGCTTCTGATTACCAGTGAAGGAATAAATCTCTTATCACTTCTAAAATAATGGACACATGGAATTCAGCCTCTTTTCTGCCTAGAACCCATCATACTCAGATGCTGACAACGACTGCCCAGACCTGGTCTGAGGAGTTTATTCTGTGGGTCTCTTGGGTTTCCATAATAAGGGCTATTTTCTTGGAGCCAAATCAGAAAATGCGCATCTGGGTTTTCTAGGGCTGTTTCCATGGTGAGAGGAGTAAAGGGAGGCCACCCTTCTTTTCTCTCCCCAGTGGTTTTTAACTACAATGTCTATGTGATTTAATTTTACTCAAATTTGTCATTTCTAGTCTTTTCACAACATAGAGCTAGGAAATTGGAATCGAGTCAAGGTTCTCTTTGCTTCTCCACTGTCACCCTTATAATTAACAATTACTAATATTTATTGAAAGCTTTCTATGGACCAGACAATGTGTTAAATGTTACACATTCATTTACTCATTTATTTTCTTCTTAACAACCCTATGAGGCAGACTGTAATTATCATCGTTTTACAATGAAGAAAATAAGAGGCTAAGTAATTTGCCCGAGATCACATGGCTAATGAATTGAAAAAGCCTAGATTTAAACCAAGCACTGTCTGCCTTTAGAAAACCAAACTTCTCTCTGAAAGAGAAATAAAGGGAGACATTTTTAAAAATTACTATTTGTGGTCTCTTAAAATGGTTGTAAGTCAATTTAGTCAAGCCAAACTTACAAATGTTTCCTGTTTAATTTAAAAAAAATGAATATCTGACCGCCATTGCTTATCTCCTTCCAGAAGTTCCTCTTGCCTTTGATTTTTGGATAGGAGTCTTTCTACGAGGGACGTGGGTGGAAGTCTGCTCTTTCTTTTTAAAACTCATGTTCTCAATAATTCGGTAAAATCTGCCTAAGGGACACTTGCCAGCACCCGTTTTTGGCACCCCTGTGGGATACTAACTAGCAATTAACCAGAGAGGAAAAAAAAAATCCTGAAAAACAAAGAAAACCAGGATGAAATATTGAATGAAGATCATAGGAATATGTGACATGCACCGACTTGCTGCTCTGCACAGCGCCGCGCAGCCCCTCGGTTCTGGGAATGAGGCGTGGAGCCCCCGCGGGTCCTGACGCCCCCCAAGGCCCCCACACACTCCCCAGCCTCTGCCGCCAGCCCTTCCTCCTCCCCGTTGTGAGGTCCGAAGAAACACAGTCCAGATTATTTCGAAGTTCACCCATTAAAGCATTCCCCTCCAAATTAAAACAGAACAAAATAAATGTGAAAAAATGCTAATAAGCAAAAGGGAAATAAATGTGTGTAATGCTGATAAGCAAAGGGGAAATGAAATTAATCCCACTACTTGTATTTATGTTTTCCCCCCAGACCTTTTTCTACACACACACACAGACACACGAACATTTTTTTTCAAAGTTGGATCATACTGAATTTTTGTGACCTGAATATTCACTTTATAATGTAATCACAACAATATAGGCATTATAGTGAGCATTTATTATGTCCCAAGCACTTTGCTAAGTTTTTAACATTATGTCATTGGATTATCAAAGCAACCCTATAAAATAGGTTTTACTATTATTCTGATTTCATTGATTAAACAAACGATCATGGCTAGGGAGGTAGTGACATGGTCATAATCAGACAGCTAGTGGCTGGTATGGCATTAGGTTAAGCCCAAGCCTGGAAATATCTCCAGCCTGGAACACGTGTGGCGACGATAATGAAAGGACAATGGCTGACATTCACTGAGCTCTTCACTATTCTAAGTGCATATATTACGTCACTTAAACTAAAAACTACTCTGTGCGGTGGGTATTACTGTTATTCCACGTAATCTGTGCAGACTGAGAAGTTAAGCCCTTTGCCTAAGGTGGGGCTCGAATACAGTCCACAGGGTCTGACATCAGAGCCCCCCTTCTACCACTGCTCCGCTACTCCTCTGCTTCCAGCCGACAAACACCCCGCAGCCAGAACTGAACCCCCTCCTCGACTCCAGCGCCTGTGTCTTGACAACTGACATTCTGATTATTTTTCCATGTCCATCTACATAACTATCATTTCTAATGGCCACATGCTACGGAATTAGAAAGCTGCATCAAGATTTCTTTAGCCAATTCATTATTATGAAACATTAGACTGTTTCTCATTTTGAAATATGAATAAACCTGTGATAAAAATCCTGTTAGCAGCAATATGTCCTGACACTTATTTTCTTATGACAAATTCCCATTCAAAAATGTCTGGTCAACAGGTAGTGTATATATACCAATGCATTTCTCCCCTGAACCTCCGTGTGGATTTCTGCTCATGTGCTCTGGAAATGCCTGAGGACATTCACTTCCTTGCATTCCCACCAGGGCTGCACATCAATATCTTTGGTCTTCCCGAAAAGATCATTCAGAATGGTCCTCACTGTGACGTTAGAATTTCATTTCTTTGTCTACTTTTGTAAATTGCCTGTTCATGTTCTTTGCCATTTTCTATTAGGGCGTTAATACTTATATCTGATTCTGATATTTCTGGTTGATTATATAAAGAATTCTTGCCCTTTATATATTAGGAATATTTACTTATAATGTATCTTATGTGTTATAAATATGATTTCCTACCTTTTAGTTTGCTGTTGTTTTTATGGTATTATTACATAAAAAACGATTTTCTATCATCAACAAGCCATCAGTCTTTGCTTTATAGTTTCTACCTTTGGTGGCATTCTTAACAAGACCTTCTTATTTATTGTTAGACCTTAGATATTGTTACCTGGTATTTTTATTATTGTTATAGTTTCATTTTTTACTCATTCCAGTTATATAGCAGCTTGACTGAAGATACGTGGTAAGGGATCTGTTCTTATTTTTTGCTAGATTATTAAATGATTGTTTTGAGACCATGTATTAAATAAGACCCTTTCCATGCTGACTTGAAATATGTTCATCATAAACTAATATCTTTATGTGCTAGTATTTCTATCCTATAGACTTAAGTCTTTATTACTGTAGCTTTATAATGTAATTTAATACTTAGGATGAAGGTCTTTCTATTCTTTTTAAGAAAAAACTTTGTTACTCACACTTCTTTTGTGTAGATGAAATTTAGAATAATTTCTGTGAATTCCATGAATTATTTCTATTGTGTTAAATTTGTAGATTAGATCTGGGGTCCTTTCTTTATGTCCTGACCAGAATCTACTCTCCAGATGTTCTAAAATCTGAAAACCACATGATGGAAATCCAAAGAGCTAATAAACACATTAAAATGTGCTCAAGCTTATTAGTAATTAGGAGAATGCTGCTTTAAACCACAAGGAATGTTCTTTCACAAGGAATAGACTATTCCACACTCACTAGATTGGCAAAAAATCAAAAGGTCAGTTAATACCAAGTGTGGATAAGGAAACTGAGCAAAAGCAACTCTGGTGCATGGCTGGTTATAGCGTTAATCGGTGCTATCACCTTGGTGAATGGTTTGCATTATCCAGTGTATGTGAAGATACACACCCCATCTCCAGCAGTGTCCCCCCCCCCCCAAGGAAGGTACCCTACAGATGTGTGGACTTAGAGGAGCCTTTCATCTTACTTCTTACAGTTCAGGACTATACCTGGGAGCTGTGTTCATAATACTCCCAAGTTAAAATAACCCAAATGTGGTCAACAATAAGATAGGTAGGTGAATGACAGATATTCATATAGCAAACTAACTCTGTGCAGCAACTTAAATACCATTGAGCAAGAAAAGCAAGACACCAAAGAAAACAAGGAGAAAGATTTAACATATATGTACATATAACATTCATATTGCTAAAACAGGCAAAGCTCAAGTACTGTGTAGAAATGCATAAGTAGATAGTAAATCTATGTAGAAAGGCAAGAAAATCCCTAACATAAGTCCAGGATAGCAGTCACTCTGAGGATTGTCGGCAGGACAGGACATAGTGGCAGGGTCAAGATTCTGTGGCCTCACCCATGTAATGGTTACATGGCCATTTGCTTATAACTACTTGGTAAGTTCTTCCTTTGTGTTTATTTACTTCTCTGAATGTAGGTATCGAAATGCTTTAAAACCAAACAACTTAATTGATGGGTTTTTTTTTTAAGGAAACTTGGCCTCTCTCCACATCTCAGTGGAATCTTCTAGAAGGGTTGATGAAACTCTGTATTTCCCTGCTCTGGGCTCTCAGTTCTCTGAGGGATCAAAGAATTCCCATCTGTTATCTTTCTGCAGTTTGCCATGATTTTTTTTTAATGTTCTACCGAAAAAAAAAAGCTTAGTGCTTTTTGAATGAATACATATCTAAATGTTTTCATGCCAGAAAATAAAGTAAAAAAGAGAAAAAAGAGTACCGACAGAAAGTCCGAGGATGGTCCAGGAGGGCAGAGTACACAGCTTTCTTATAAAGTTCATTCTCTCAGGTGTTCTCTTGGCACAATGGTCTGTTTATCCCTCAAAATTCTCTGCAGCTACTCTTAGTAAGACGTCTGTCACCTGTCACCTGGGCTGTGAGACACGGATAAGGGAGAGTGGAAATGAAGTCCATCCAGTGTGCGGTGGCACCCAGGGGTCAAGGCCATTGCCTCCCAAACTTCCTGGGGAGCTGCACCTTGCAGAAAGGATGCCCTGAAGCATCGAAGGGGAATTTACCAGGCGGTGAGCCTACTCAGTCCTGCTACCGCACGCCTCTCACTGGCAGGCCAGTCCCGTAATTGGAAAATCAACATTCTACCTCTAAATGGATGTTAGCCACAGGATTTTACTTAGAACTTGAGTGCGCTGAACAGAGCAAACCTGTGAGTGCAGACCCCACGTTATACCAATTTCTTTTGCCCAGAGCCAGCACTTCACTACCAGAGACTTGGGTCAACTGAGCACAGCTTTTGACCAGGTACAATTCTCATCACTATGGGTGTTTACCTGTCTAGAGAGTGCCTAATTTTTTTGGAGCACTTTCCAAGTGCCAGGCACTATGCTGAGATTTTGGCATGTGTTATTTACTTTCTCACCTCTGTAAAGATTGCCTTCTTATTATTCCGGTTCTGCTGATGAGGAGTCTCCAGCTCAGCGAACGCACTCGGTCCAGGTCTCGGTGTGCAGCAAGGGCAGGCTTTGAACCCAGGAGGCACACAGTCCCAGAGCTGGGGACCGCAGCCGGTCCTGTGGAACTGACTCATCGCTGGTCATTCATTCTCTCTGCCAGGCTCAGTACTAGGAAGGCAGTGGCGCCGCTCTGTGCTTCATACTCCCTGCACCGCCCCTCAGGGGCTGGTGTGTTCTTGGAAGAGAATGTGGGAGCTTCCTGGTGTATCAAAATGCTTAGCAGGTGCATCACTAGGGGGCCCCCACTGGGGGTAGAATTGACTGGCTCTGTCCTCTGCTGGAGTCTTTTCAAATATCTATGTCATAACGTGCAAGTTTCCCCAGCTGACGTGGACCCTTTTATCTCCCAGAATGCTGGCCCTCTACTCCCACTCCCTCAGCCCCACACAGGCTGTAAACGCCACCCTTCCCTCTCATGGGCAATGCAGACGGAGAGCCAGTCCAGTGTGCAGGGCACCGAATCCGAGGCTACTTGCAGCAGTGATATGAATTCAGGGCCTCTGACACAGACTTTCCAAACCAGGACGACATATAACATGATCTCAGACTTCTTGGTTGTAGGGTCACCTGCCCACTTGAGGCTGGTGGGATCCAGTTTTGAATGAGCACACCATCTAAATAGGAAAAACAATTGTTCATGAGGTCAGTACCTGACTGTGTGTTGGTTGATGAATGAGGCTGTTGAGAGAGGTTAGAAAATTAGAGATTTTTGCCTGCTGTGAGCAATCTGGTGATGGATGATAAAGCTTCATAGAAGTGTTTATGATTCTTGCCCTGATAATTCGCCTTTGGAGGAACATGTTAGGCAGATAGATTTGTTAATATCTCAGGGAGTAAAACTCACCTAACATTTCTATATTTTCAGCACCTGAAATGTTCAACTCCAGAAGAGAAGCAGGCTACTCCTTTGCTGTTGACTGGTGGTCCCTGGGAGTGACAGCATATGAGCTGTTGAGAGGACGGGTACAGTAAAGTTGTACTTCTTTCTGGTTACTCTTATAGCAAGTTTCATTTTTAGAATGGATTTTTTTTTTGCTGAAAACCAAGCAGTCTCCTTGAGAGGTGAAAGCAACTATGCCCCGTGATGCTGGTAATCACCCCTGGGGTTTCTGCACACATTAATTCACTCTCCTATATACACAGCCAAGCATGTGAGTTAACATTAAATTATGCAGATAAAATTAAATAATATGGATATTATAATCATCCAGAGAGGAGAAATCAATGCACCACACTACAAATCTTGTGTAAATATATTTGTTTGTTTAAAGAAAATCATTGTGCAGTCACAGTCCAGGACTCTCAGACGTGCTCGCCCGTGGCGAGTGTGAATTATTAATACCACAATTCATGCCCTGTCTTGTTGGGTTCCTGTCATTTGGCTCCTGGATTCTGGGTTTAGTGGAGAACTAGAGTAGTTTCCTGTAGAAGTAAATGTTTCTTAAACTAAGAAAATACCAAGGAAGAATTTTGCCCTCATATTATTTTACCTCTATGGTAGTTCCCTGTGATCTCTTGTATTAACATTATCAGACTAATTTTTCTTTTATTTTCCTTTCTTTTTTTTCCCTTCAGAAAGGGGAACAAAAATTACTATAAGGTTGCTGAACTTATGTATTTATATAAATATATATTAAAGAACATATAAGTTGTCTAACAAATTTTAATTATACAACACAGCATCGTCACCCATAGTCACCAGGTTACACATTATTCAGACCTTGGTCGTCTTACAGCTGAAAGTTTATGCCCTTTGACCAACAGCCCCTGCTTCCCTCACCCCCAGCCTCTGGCACAACCTCTTTTCTATTCTGTTTCTATCAGTTTGGCTTGTGTTTTAGATTCCACATGTGAACGAGGCCATGCAGTGTTTGTCTTTGGCTTCTTCCATGTAACATATGCCTTCACGGTCCAGCCTTGTTGTGACAAAGAGCAGGACTTCGTTCTTTGTTATGGCTGAATAATATTCCATTTATATGCATACCACACTTTCTTTATCCATTTATTTGCTGTCAGACACTTAGGTTGTTTCCCTGTTTGGCTATTGTGAATAATGCTGCAATAAACATAGGAGTGCAGATTCATTTTCCTAAAGCACATATCTGACTTTTCATATTTAAAAAATTGTTGTTCCCAGTGCTTCACAGTCTAACACACACACACACACACACACACACAGTCTTCAGACCCCTGAGCTTGGCATTCTTTGCCCTTCAGGAGCAGGTGACCTTTTTGGATATTGCCCAGTATGAATGGCCCTGGCTGGCCATGAACTCACTTTGGCCTCTCTGGACCTCCTCCTTTTCCCAAAGCATCCCTTGAGCTTTTTTAACCTCTCATTCCTTTGCCATAAAGCTATTTCCCAAAGCAAGCCCTGTCCTTAAAAAATCACTTTTCAGATCAGTTTAGGAAGGGCTAAATTGAGTTTGAGTAAAGTGAAGGCTGCGCCTTAATCGCAGAGTTCTTCAGGATCTTTACATCCAATGAATGTCGATCATTTCTGAGGAAGGATGGACTATGAGACTCTCCCAAATTTCCTTCCTGGGGAAGGCCTTTCTCCAGGTCTTTTCTTATTCAAACCCTACCTATTCTTTATGGCCCATGACGACCTGGCACCTTCTCTGAGGAAATGTGCTGTGATGTCTCTGGCTGAAGTGACTTGAATATCTTTCAAATATTTATTACTTTATTTCTCTTATGACTCTTCTGGATTTATAATTATTGAAAATACAGAAAAGCACAAAAATGAAGGTAAAAATCAACTATATCCTCTGAGATGAAGTCCCAATTAAAAAATCAAATCCTCCTTTAACCTTCCAATCCACCTTTAGAATTAACAGTTTGCTGTTTTCTCTTCCAAAGCTTTTCTGCTCTTATAAGGATAATCTATTTTCCCACACGCATGTATATACATTATTGTTGTTCTATCAAAAATAAAATTAGTGCTTCACCTTTTTGTGGAGACCTTTTTCCACTTAAAGAGGTAAAATACAGAATGTTCTACATTAGAACGCCTCAATCTATTTAGCTTTTTAGGATTAAATCTATTTTGTAAAACTACTATCCTTGTAAATTTTTCCAGGTATATCAATTTTTATGTGTTTATCTCTTCTATATTCTTAGACTATAAATTTGTTCAAGGTATTTTATACATTTCAGTAATTCCCATAGGATTTAACTTTAAATAGTAATATAACAAATGCCTGCAGAATCGATGGAGGAACAAGTCACTGCAGACCAATTCTGACACATTCCAGGAAAAATGAGCCAGTGGGCCGTATGCAGTTATGTCTCAAAGTATAGCTGATCTGAAGAAATGGAACACCAGCATTTAATTACAACAGTCAACACAACTAAACCACAGAGGGAGGGCACTAAACCGTCACTCCCTCCACGTTGACAAATTCTTATTTACAGAAAAGCATATGCCTCAAAGAGAAATGTGCTTGAAAACATCCCTGTGGCTTCTGAGCTTGGTCACAGTCTTGATGAATGGGTCCCTTAGCTGTTCACCTGCTTTGCCACCTCTGTGTCTCTCGGCACCCATTGCCACTGTGAAGGCAAAGTCCACGTCTTCTCTAGTTTTGTGTTGTTCCCAAGTATTAGCTTAGGATAGGTTCGTGTATGATTCTGTGCTAATTGTACATCCTTAGCAGCAATTCTTTGCTTCTGTACTCCTAGAATAAGACTGTCACTCCAGCACCTCATTCTCTCTCCTCTGATGTTTTAGCTGTTCTACCTTCCTCCTTTTTTCATTCTCACTCTCAATTTACATGCTGCCTTATAATTTGATATGTCCTGTCCTTGCACACTGTGATTTTTTTCTTTATGGCATGCATTCCATTGATTTAAGTGTGTATGTGTGTGTGTGTACACTATATAATTATCTGTGGTTTCCCTAAGTAGACTACAGGCTGCATCAGTGTAACAATCCTGGCTGTCTGTTCTTCACTGTATCCCCAGTGTCCAGTAGACATGCTGGAGTGTCGTAGGCATTCAATAAATATTTGATAAATGATACATACATAACTCGGGTAGTTGATGAATTAGCTTGAATTTTAAAATGTAGAACTGGAAAAATAAGTTATTGTATAAGATAAGGGCAATTTGACTATTTTGAATTAAGTTGACAGGTCATGAGGATTTTTAAAAATATTAAATTTGGTCATATGGCCTTCTAAAATAATGATAAAAACACACGTAAACCAGTTGCTTATGGCATTCATCAGTTAATTTATTCATTTATCAAATGATTTTGTGTTTTTATATGTCTAAGAAAGAGTAGGTTTAGAAGCAGAATTGAAGAAGAAAAATAGAAAAAAACTTACACGTGCATACAACCCTGGAAGCTGAAGTCTTCCACACCTACCCAGACTCTTAATGGTGCACATGAAATGAATCATGAGTAGTGACCACAGCTCTTTGGCTAGTAAACAGCCAGCAAACTTTGATAGTGGTGAGCAGAGTGTTTGGTACCTTCTGATACTGAGCTACAGGGGTTATTTCCACTATATCATTACTGAGCCAAATGAATTAGCTAAGGTCCCTGATTTGGTCCTGAGGGAGAAAATATGTGGCAGGTGTTTTTAGACTCTGCATAAAAAAAAAAATTTGGACCATCTTATTTTCAGGGGGGGGTCAACTCCTCGTTCTTCATGGTGCCCTAGGAAACTGACCTTGACATCCGCGGAGTTAAGCCTTTTCCACGTCACCTTGATGGGTGACTCACCTTGCTGTCCACTCATCACATTTATATCCCTCCTTTTTACCCTTGCGTCAATAATAATAAAAATATCTCTCCTGCATTGTATCTAACATGTATTAGCCACTATATTGAGAACTTCCTATATATTATGTCATTTAATTTTCCCAGCGATCTCATGAGGTAGGTGCTGTCACAGACGGAGGAACTGAACCCCCAGCTGAATGACTCAGTTCAGCACTTGAGCTCAAACACTTATGCTACATCACCTTTTAATAAACTCCTCTCCTTCTCCCAATTCAGCTCATCAGTCCACAATCATGTATTTGAGTATCTGGACAGGGCCAGGCACTTGATAAATGTGCATATCCATGTTAACTATCTTATTGTTGGTTAATCTAACATGGAAAGTTTGCTCATTCAACAAACATGTGACTTGCATCTACTAGGTGCTAGGTGCCATGGACACAAGTAGGGATATGGTATAATCTCTGGCTTTCACGGGCTCACAGCTCACATTCAAGTCCAAGTCCCAGCCTTGCAGGTTTTTATGAAGTAGAGAAATTGATGCAGGTAAAGACTACCCTCTGGTGGACAGCTGTGAAACTCATAACAACGCCAGCGTTTTGTTCAATTTCCTTTCCCCAAAGTTAAAATATAGAAGACCTGGGTATCTCAGAAGTAAAGGAAGTCTTGCCTCAGTGTAAAAGTCTTCACCCCACTCCATAGACCTAGGAACTTCTAGCACTGGGGACTGGAACTGAAGTTTTCTAGGTGAATTTCTATCCTGAACTTAATTCACTATGATATAAAAAGTGAGGAAAGGGGTGGTAAAACTCTGGACCGCCTCATAATCAACACTTAAATAACAATTTTTAAAAACTTTCATTTACTGAGCACTTGTCCAATATTTTATGTAAATACTTACATAATGGACACCTTACAGAACAGTACCAAAATGACATCTCAGAGGAGGATTTAGCCCACTGGAATGTTTCCTCTGGCCCAGTGGAATTAGCAACTTTTAAAAATTCTGAGATTTCACAAGAAACTATGTATTTCTGGTATCTTTTTTTTTTTTTTTAAGTAGGAGATCTGGCAACAGACTGGACCGCATTTGCATATGGCAACACAGCAATCAGCTGGAAGGATTGTAAAATGACACTGAGATTCTACTGATTGACAATCTATCTTGGAAACATTTGCAACGCAAATTTTTTCTTTCACCTCATGAAAATAAAGACTTTTGTTTCTTTCCCTAAGAGACCATATCATATTCGCTCCAGTACTTCCAGCAAGGAAATTGTGCACATGTTTGAGACAGCTATTGTGACTTACCCTTCTGCCTGGTCACAAGAAATGGTGTCACTGCTTAAAAAGGTAAGGAGAAGGATGTATGACAAAAGAAAATGATAAAAAAGAAGCAGGCTGTCTGGCTTGACGTTAGAAGTCAGTATACATTATTGGAGGCAGTCATAGTGACATACATTTCCAGAGGGGGTATTGCAGCTGATAGCTTTCAAATAATGCCTCCGTTAAGGCAATGCATGGGTTCTTGTACGTCCCGAAGCCGTCTCAAACTCAGTGTGTCCAAAATGGAGTTCCCCTCTGTATATCCTGGTCTTTCTCCAATGTTCCCTGTCTCAGTGACTGACCTTCCCATCCATCCACTTATGCAAGCCGGGAACCAGAAGTCATTTCATCATACGCAGTCAGTCATACTCGTTCAGATTCAGTCCATCACCAGGTTCTGTGATTTGGTCTCTTAATTAACCCTGGAGTCTGTCACTTGCCTCCATCTCTCTGCTCTCTCTGCAATCCTACTGCCATCCAGTCTTGCCTCATAGCTGGTTTACCCACTATACTTTTTACACACTGCATTCCATTCTCCCCACCAGCCCATAGGGATCCATTCAAAGCAAAGTTCATTTTCATCTCATTGTTCTTAAAATAAAAGGTAAAATAAGTCATATGGCATTAAGGTTCTAATTACCCCGCAAGCCTTATTGTAGCCTGTTGTCCCCTTTTTGATCACACATAAGCTGCTTTGTCCTTTATTTGCTCTCCTCTTTCCTGTCTCCCTCCTCATCCTCACATAGTCTCTCTCACCACAGGGCCTTTGCATATGTTAGTCCCTCTGTCTGGAGCACTGCCTAGCTCTTCCAGCTCCCTCCTTTAGCTCTGTACTATGCAGGTCCATGACAAGTACAGAAATTGAGAGAAGCATTTAGACACTTACATAGCAATTAGATACTAGTGCTGACCATGAGCACCTGGTCAGTGGCCTCATCTCATTGAACAGGGTGGAAGCCCATATGATGATGTCAGGCTCAAATCGCAAGCTGCACACAGTATGGAGCTGCATACTGGCCATGGACAGGAAGACCACATATCGGTCTCAATGGATGGGAGATTAAAGCAAGCAAACAGAAATAATCGCCCATCCTGCGTAGGTCATTTGAGAAGCAGAGCTGTAGATCAGAGCCCAAATACCACATCCTTGGGGAGCCTCCCTCTGTTGCAAGTTTATGTGGCACTCTCTGTCCTCCACAGCATTGCTCATGGTTTGAAATGTGGGTGTGATTCCTGGGTCAGTGATCAGTGTCCTAAGCTGGCGGGGCAGGGACTGTGTGGGGCTTGCTCACCATCTTGCAAGGAGACTGACGGGGGGCAGAATCTGGTATTGAATAAGCAACGTCCATGACTTTCACCAGACCTTCAGGGTGCCCGTGTTTGCCTGAAGGGCTGAACAACTTTGCAGGCGCTCAGTAGTATGTATTGAGTGATCACGTTAAAGAGAACGTGTAGCCTGGTGTCCGCCAAGGAACAGCCCTTGACATCAGGGCAAACAAGGTACTGGGGGACTTTGAGAGGGTGCAACTGCTGTGAGCTTGGCTTTTTCTGAAGAGAGAAAATTGTACAGGTTGTGGCTGGTCAAGGAAAAGAGCTCTGAGGGCTAAGGATTCACACCTGCATCTCTTGTCTTTGGGGCCAAGTTTCTGATTTGGAATAGGGATGCTGTCACGGTAATGTCATCGATGAAGAAGGTGGGGAGTCCTTGTCCATGATCAGCTTTGCCTCCGTTTCCATACAGCCCCCTTCCGCCCCCACCCCCCGTGACAGCTGACGGTCCAGGCCCACTGCCTCCCAGAGCACCTCGGGTGGCACCGGCATTCCCACCTGAGCCCCAGGACGGGCGTGACAGTGACCCTGAAGTGGTGAAGGGAGCAGAAACCTTGGATCCCAGTCAGCAAATCCCAGACCTGCACCCCATAACCTTAGTTACACCATCTCTGTGTCATGCCCAGTGTATCTGGATTAGTTGTATAAACAGCTAAAATTTACATGGGGAAGTACATTCCATTTGTAAAGATGAATTCTAAAAATTCACCACCTCATATGAGCAGACCTTCTCTTAGGCATTTTATATGCATAGCCTTGCATAATTCTAGGAGCCGCCTTTTGAAATAGGTTCTTATCCCTCTTTACAGATGGGTAAACAGGTTTGGAGAAGAAACTTGCCCATAGTAAGTAGGGAAGTCAGGAATCAAAGATGTGTGGGCCTCAGTAAGACAAGCTATTTTCATGCACTACATTGCAAAAACCTATTTGCGATTCATTCTAAGCATGTGGTATCCACAATATTTATGTATGCATTATCTACATTATTTGTTTACAGGGTTAGGGGAGGGGCACACTGCCTTGTGTCCTCCAATCCTACACTTGAAAACTTTTAGAGGGAATTTGTATGCCTGTTTGCTCCCTGCTTTGATCTTCCTCGTGATCTTGATGTTTGTGTTCCATTGGCAGCTACTTGAACCTAATCCAGACCAACGATTTTCTCGCTTGTCTGACGTTCAGAACTTCCCGTACATGAGTGATATGAACTGGGATGCAGTTTTGCAGAAGAGGCTCGTTCCGGGTTTTATCCCTAATGTGAGTCGATCCTAACAAAACCATGATGACCTGTTGTTGTTGCACACTGTTCCGTGTGCCAGGTGTGCACACTGGTGTTGTAAGACAGCCCAAATTCCTATTTGATAGACAAGAAAACGGAGGCACACACACAGGGTGAATTGGCCACCAAAGGTCACATGGCTAGTGAGTGGCCAAGCTCGGGTTCTAACCGTGGCTTATCTGTGTCTGGAATCCTAGCCTGTTACCATTTTTGGGGGGCACGCATTTACTGGAAAGCCCTACTCTTCCAAAGAGTCCTTCCCAGGATTCTGTGGATTGAAAAACAACGTTTCCTCTAATTCCAACGATGTAGAAATTTGTATCCTTGGAGTTCTGTGAGTCAAAGCATTGAAAACTGTTGGAGTCACGGTGAGGTGTTTATTTTTACCTTTCACCCTCCTCCTTTGGTAGTTCTAGGCCAGAGAGCTGTATCCTAAGCACTAATAGCCAAAGGGAAGTACTTCCCACTGGACGACTCCCTGGCCTGCGGACCTCAGTGGCCTCCTGCAGACTGCCAGTAATATCCGGAGTCCAGAAACTTCCACCAAGCGACCCAAGTGAGGCCTTAGCTTCTTTCTTCCACAGCCTGATTCTGTACTTTTTGTAGACAGATTGGCCAGACAATGAGCTCCTAAAGAGGGCTGTAGAGACAATTCAGAGTTCTCTGTTCTTAAGCCCACGGAAGGCACTTGCTGTGGGCTTAGGGGAGTGCGGTCCTTTATGTGCAAACAGCAGAGGGAGATGCCCAGATGGGCGGGTTGGGGGAAAGTGCCCAGTGAGAGAAGCAGCAACAAGGCAGGGGTGGGATTCCAGGGTGTGGAGCTGCTCCCCCACGGAGAAGCAGGATGGGAGGGGTCCAGGACTTACCCGGCCACTTTGCAGGGCCCAGCAGAAGCGGCTTGTACGGAGGTCGCTGCGCGATGCCCTGGTGATCTAGGCATCACCTCCTGCTGTTCACACTCTCCCCTCGGCGCACCCACCCCTCAGTCAGCCAGCACCCCACACTACAGTCAGCCAGCACCCCACCCCTGCAGTCAGCCAGCACCCCACACTACAGTCAGCCAGCACCCCACCCCTGCAGTCAGCCAGCACCCCACCCCTCAGTCAGCCATCAGTGCCGCCTCAAGGAAAGGTCTGTGTATGGTTCTCCAGCTTTACTGTGAACTCGAATCATCTGGGAGCCTGTTTAAAATGATGTTTCCTGGGCCTCGTGTTCAGAAACATTGATTCTGGAGTTCTGGTTGGGGAACTGAGAATCTGAACAAGCTCAGGTAATTCTGCTCTACGTGATTGTTAGAACACTCTTTGAGAAATATAACCCCGAAGTTTAAACTTTAGAGAAATAATTATAGTTTGATTTCCTTTCCAACTCAGTGAGGGCTCATTGGGAGTTTAGAAAAACAAAGTATAAAATCAAAGAATATGAAAAACAATGCTGACCATAAATTATCTAAACCTTGGAAGTGGGAATCCAAGCTTATCATTCTTGGACGGCTCAGTTAGGACCAAGCGATGTTCTCCATATTCGGTCTGGTGTGTTCTGAGAAGGGGACAGGGATCTGAGGAGTGAGCCGACCTGTCTTCCTTGCAGAAAGGCAGGCTAAACTGCGACCCCACCTTTGAACTTGAAGAAATGATTTTGGAGTCCAAACCTCTTCACAAGAAAAAGAAGCGTCTGGCAAAGAAGGAGAAGGAGATGAGGAAATGTGATTCCACTCAGGTGAGCAGGTCCCAGCCACACTCAGGGGCACGGGACTCTGGGACAGCTGCAGTTTGTCTGAGAGCTCCTGGTGGGGGCCCTCAGCAGCCCGACTGTGCAGCTCTGAGAATGCACACAGGCCTCTGACATGCTCTCGATGCTCTGCATCTCTCTGGTCCCCAGAGGCACTATATTCTTTAAAGGTCAGTTAGTCAAAGTGCACATCCCCTTTGTTCATAGAACTAGCCTCTTGCCAAATTCCCACCCTATGTGTTTTCAAGGGTCCTCCGAGGAATGCTTAGCTGGGCCACAAACCCATCTTACTGATTTTCACTGCAACTGTCTTCCTCCTAAGGGTCTGTTCCTCCTGTCATAACCAACTGGTTTCTCCAGAATTACTCCTTCCTTTGCCCCTGTAGAGCTTGCTTATACAGGCTCCTCTGTTACCAGGCCCCAAAATGTATACAAGAAGAAATAGAAAATCTGAACAGAACAATTATTAGTAAGGCAATTGAATCAATAATTAAAAATCTCCCAGCAAAGAAAACACCAGGACCAGATAGCTTCACTGATGAATTTTACCGAACAGTTAAAGAGTAATTAACAACAATCTCTCTCAAGCTCTTCCAAAAAAAAATCTAAGAGGAGGGAACACTCATTTATGAGGCCAGCATTACCCTGATACCAAAGCCAGTAAAGAACAGTACAAGAAAAGAAAACTACAGGCCAACGTCCCTGATGAATACAGATGCAAAAATTCTCAATAAAATATTAGCAAACCAAATCCAGCAACAAACTAAAAGGATCACTCACCATGACCCAACAGGGTTAATCCCTGGGATGCAAAGATGTTTCAGTGTATGCAAATCAGTAGATGTGCTACATCACAACTGAATGAAAGAGAAAGATCATACGATCTCAATAGACACAAAAAAGCATTTGACAAAATCTGTACATTCATGATAAAAACTTATCACATTAGGTATAGAAGGACCATAACTCAACATAATAAAGGCCATATATGACAAGCCCACAGCCAACATACTTGATGCTAAAAGGTCAGGAACAAGATGGGAACAGGAAAAGTCAGAAACTCACTACTCCTATTCAACATATGAGGGAAGCGAAGCCCTAGTCGGAGCAATCAGGCAAGAAAAGATGTAAGAGGCATCATCTGGAAAGGAGGAAGGATATTTGTTTCTATTTGCAGATGATATGATTTTATGAGATGAAATGATACAGAAAAAATCCTAAAGACTCTGCCAAAAAAATGATTAATGTAATCAACAAATTCAGTAAAGTTGCAGAATACAAAATTAACATACAAAAATCAGTAGCATTTCTATACAATGAATTATCTTAAAAATAAATAAGGAAAATGTTCCCATTTACAATAGCATCAAAAACAATAAAATACTTAGAAATAAATTTATCCAATGAGGTGAAAGATCTCTGCACTGAAAACTACAAGACATTGATGAAAGAAATTGAAGACACAAATACACGGAAAGGAATCCCATGTTCATGGATTGGAAGAATTAACATTGCTAAAATGTCCATGCTACCCAACCTATCTACATAGTCAGTGTAATCCCTATCAAAATTCAAATGGGATTTCTTTTACAGACATAGAAAAAAACAATACTAAAATTTATAGGACACCACAAAAACCCTAAAACGCAAAATCAATACGGACAAGAACAATATGAGAAGCATCACTCTTCCTGATTTCAAGGTATATTATACAGTGATAGTAATCAAAATAGTATGATACTGGCATAAAAACAGGTACATAGACCAATGAAAGAGAACTGAAAGTCCAGAAATAAACTCATGCATATACAGTAACTAATATTTGATAAGGGAGCAAGAATATTCAATAGAGAAAAGGCAGTCTCTTCAATAAATGGTACTGGGAAAATTATATATTCACATGCACAAGAATGAAACTTCTATAGAACCTATTATAAACCACATGTAAAAGTTAACTCAGAAAGGATTACAGACTTAAATATAAGACCAGAAACCATAAAACTAGAAGAAACCACAGAACAAAAGCTCCTTGATGTGGGTTTTAGTAATGATTTTTTTGGGTATGAAACCTAAAGACCAAGCAGCAAACTAAAAAGCCTCTGCATAGCAAAATAAATAATCAACAAAATGAAAAAAAAAAGTATGGAATCGGGAAACATTGCAAATCATATATCTGATAAGGGATTAATATGCAAAATATATAAAGAACTCGTACATTTGAATAGCAAAAAAACATATAATCCAATTAAAAAATGGGCAAAGGACCTGAATAGATATTTTTTTTCCAAAGAAGATATATGAATGTGAATGGCCAACAGGTACCCAAAAAGGTGCCCAGCATCACTAATGATCAGGGAAACGCAAATCGAAATGACAATGAGATATCATCTCACGCCTATTAGAATAGCTATCATCAAGAAGACGAGAAACAAGGCGAGGATGTAGAGAAAAGTGCAGTGTTGGTGGGAGTGCAAATTGATGCAGCTGCTCTGGAAAATTGCATGAAAGTTCCTCAAAAGACCAAAAACAGAACTATCGTATGGTCCAGTGATTCCACTTCTGAGGCCATAGCCAAAAGAAACGAAAACACTGTGTCAAAGAGATGTCTGCACCTCCATGTTCTCAGCAGCATTATTTACAGTAGCCAAGACACGGATATAACCTAAATGCTCATCAACAGATGAATGGATGAAGAAGTTGTGAGATATATGTATTTATTTTTACCAATTTATTTTATATACATTATAATTTCTATTTATTTCTATTTTATTATTATATTTAATCAACGGATTTATTTATATACAATGTTAATATATCAATAAATTTGTTTTTATTTTTCTTTACATACACAGTGGAATATTATTCAGTCCTAAAAAAAGAAGGAAATCCTACCATTTGTGACAGTATTGATGAGACCATCATGCTAAGTGAAATAAGTCAGAGAAAGACAAATACTGCATGATCTCACTTATATGTGGAATCTAAAAACAAACAAAAGCCTTCACCAAAAACAAACTCTTAGGAAAAGATACCAGATCTGTGGTCACCAGAGGCAAGGGGTGGGGAGGGGAGGATTGGATGAAGGGGATTAAAAGATACAAACCCCCAGTTGAAAGATCAGTAAGGGCCAGAGAGATGACGTGCGACATGGTGACTATGGCTGACACTGCGGTGGTATGTTTGAAAGCTGTTAAGAGAGAGTAAATCCTCAGAGTTTTCATCATAAGGAAAAAATACATCATCTAAATGAGATGATGGGCATTAACTAAAGTGGCCTGGTGATCATTTTACAGTGCAGGGGAGTCAAGTCATCATGCTGTGCACCTTAACCTCATACAGTGCTGTGAGTCAATCAGAGCTCAATAAAACTGGGAAAAAGGAACACTTGTAATAAATGTGTTTCTAAGACTGCTGTTGCAGGCTGTGTAATAAGTCATTTTTTCCCTAAAATCCTGGGGTAAAACTTCTGCTCCCAGGATCCCTATCAGATTATGTTTATCCCATAGTGTCACCTCCCCCATGACTGATCCTGGAAGCCCTCAGGGTCACAAACACCCCAGCGTGAGAATAAGCATGAGGTTTGCCAGAGCCTCCATCCCTACGCTTGCTCCCCTCTCTGCTTCGCTGAAATTTCCTCTGCTTTTTATAGTTTTCTCTCCTCTCATCTAAACATTCACTCAGGAAAAAATTAATTCTCCAGTACTTGAGGACCTAGTATTTGCTAGTTCCTAGATTCAAAAAAAATGAATGACTGATATTTTTTCCTCAGAGAAGTAATTTTGGAAGTATTTTGTTGCAAATTTTTAAAACATTTGATCTGGATCTGACACTGTCCTGGCTCTGATTATAATTTTGGGGGGTTAAAATCTTCTGATTCTGTTGGAGAAGTCAGTAACAGATTTGAAAGTTGGAGCAGTACAGTGTCGAAGCAAATGTTTGCCATACCTGTGAGAAAGTCCCAAATAAAGCAGGCGCTGCTCACTGCGACAGAAGCAGTTCATCAGCCCCAGCACGGCTGCCGAGGGGGGCAGTCTGTTAGAACTCAGTGTGGAGGCACGTCCCTGGACTATTGACCAAATCCAAGTAGAGCCTCCAGGCCTCTTCCAGGAGGGCCAGGAGATGAGAGGCGAGCAGCCACCAGCTCCGGGAAGCCTGGCCCCCAGCCTCCTCGAAGCTGTGGTTTCTCCGTGGGCTACGTTGGCTGACAGACCTCATGTTCACAAACCATAACGTTACCTTCCTGGCTGGCTCGTTGTAGAGGGCAGGGCTGACGTGTGACCAACCTCTTGCTGCTTCTTACCTGTTTCCTTCTTATTCTGGCCGGGGTCTCAGTCTTGCCACAGACTTTCAGATAGCATCCACCTTGAAGATACAATGGCAGTTTTTATGATCTGGGTCATTCAGTGAACAGAGAACAGGTTATTGGCTGTTGGCGGGTCCCCACTGGTCTGCTAACTGTACCCCTGTCTTTTTCTCCGTGTTCACCTGGAAGATGTGCCTTCTTCAAGAGCATCTTGAATCCATCCAGAAGGAATTCATAATTTTCAACAGAGATAAGTAAGTAACTCCTGGAAGAACAGCAACCCAACAAATAATAGTGTTTCAGCCAGGCTTTATTTGCAGAGCCTTAATATATTTTGAAACATTTTTTATTCTTTCTAATTACAAAAATGATTTACACCCATAATAGAACATCTGGAAAAATTCAGAAACCATTTTTATCTTGTAAGAGCTTCCAAAAACTTCAACAGGTGAATTAGCTTAGCATCGAGATTTTGTTAATGGGAAGGGCAGAGGAAATGGGGCTTAAACATTTTAAATGAATGATGTTTTTAAGTTTCCCTTAGTTCATGCCTCTTTATTAAATTGTTGGGATTAACGCTGTCACTCCGAAGCTTGAATCTTTTCTTTTTCTTTTCAATGAATAAACCCTCTGTTGTTGTTGTTGTTTTTCCTTTTAAGAGTAAAGAGGGACTTTAATAAAAGACAAGCAAATCTAGCCTTGGAACAAACCAAAGACCCACATGAAGAGGATGGCCAGAATACCAACCTGGGGAGTCCTCGGGACTTCTGATTTCCCTGCCGGAACTGCTGACAGGCCCTGCCTCCTCACACCTCACGCACCTTAGAAAACGTGAATGAGCACCTTTGGAAAGAGGCAGCATAACACAGCGAAGAGAGTCCCAGGCCCTTGGGGTCTAGTTTCCCACTAATTAACTGTGTGATCTTGAGCAAGTCACTTAACCACTTTCTCTACTTTGGTTTATTCATCTAAAACGAAAGGGTTATACTAGAAGGACTCTACTCTGCCTCTTTACTGCTACCATTCTGTCATTCTAAACAGGTTTTATTTTTATTTTAAAAGGGATATTTGGATGTAGATCTAATTTTCCACTCCTTCTAATCACACTGTGACAAATGAACAAAGGGACGTAGGTGGGTGATTGAGGGAGGCGCTTCAGAGCTCAGAAATTTCAGAGGTCAGAATCTCCCAGCCTGACTGAATAGGCACAAGGAATTCAATCAGGAAGAAATGAACGAGGACAGATTAGAAGGAGCCAGGTTTATGCAGGCTTCCCAGGGGTGGGCTGGAGGCAGCACACCCTATCGGCCTGTATCGGCTAGCAAGAGCCTGCTGCCTGTCCGTCCCAACACCCGGGTCACAAAATTGCGATTGGTGATGATGGGAGTATTTACACCACGGCAAGTGGCAAACGCAGCAAATGCTACAAATGCTTGTTTCCCTTCCTAGCAAGCCAGTTGTTAAGTATTTATTTGCACCTTTTTTCAGTAAGAATGTTGAGAGCTGATTGTCCTTTTAAGACTATCAGAGACCTATGTCCAGAGAGGAACAAGAAAGAATATTGTCACATCAAAAACATGTCCACCTTGTAGTACAGTGAAGTTGTATCTTACGCAGGAGTTACAGTCTTAGAACGGAAGGTGAATTTGGAGGATAGTAGTATTTACCCTTGAAAAGTCTCTCGAATTACCTGTAACATATGGTGGGGATCTCTTCTTCGTGAAGCCCAGGAGAGTGAACCACCTTCCACAATGAACAGGTCACTGTTTGGGGTTCGTTTTGATTTTGTCTTTTGTTTTTACTTTTGGTTTCATTTTTGGCTACTATCAGATAAACCAAAATGTTGGACAAATTGTACCTAAGCCTTTAAACTAGAACTGCACTTAGAGCTACGGGCTGCCCCCCCATCTGGGAGGCCTCAGGCCCAGGAGGCCGCCGAAAGCAGCAGCAAGGCTGACCTACACTTGCTGCGAGAATGGCGAGCATTATTGCCTAGTTATTTAAAACGTGATCGATGTCTCACTATTCTGCCTTCTATTCTATTTATTTATTTGCCTCAAACAATTCACCGAAGTGAGACGTGCGTGTGCTCTAACTGCACCGTCCTGAGACAAGGATCTTGGCTGAGGGACTCGGGCAATTCATGGGCGCCTCTGCATGGGGAGTCGAGAAGCCAAGGGGCTTCATGGGGGGCTGCTTTAGCCTCTCGGCCACTCAGATCCCCCAAACCTTGTCCTCACTGTGCAGAGTGTGGGCCTCTCCAAGGGCGCAGTAAGCTGACAGCAGGCAAGCCCAGACTGGCACCCATCTGGGAAAGCAGACACATGGAAGTGGGCAGAGGCAACAGCTGCAACTGCCTGCCACCCCAGACCTTCCAGGAGCGAGGTGCCGCTGGGGCAGTGATCGTGGGCAGAACGCCAGCGCTGGGCTCTAACTGGGCACTTCGGTTTTCTGCTCACTGGGCTAATAGGCCCAGGATTTCTGGCAGAGCTGTGACGTAGCGCCTCTCTCCTTTAAAAGCAGCTGTATTTTGTTAGGAATTAAAGCAGCTCTTTTGCTCTGTGTTTTCTTTTTCTGCATTTCCCACACATTATTTGTCTGTGCTGTTTTTTTCCCCAACACTGTAAACTCTTAAGCACTTGCCCTGACTCGGCTTCACGAGGGGGGATGGACTGAAAAGAGCAAGAAGGTGGGCAGCACTTGCTGCCGGCCGGGAGCCCCGGGGTGTCAGGGGCCACCTGCTGGCCACCTCCCATCTTTCATTTGACTCAAGCCCTGAAGTGCTCTGCACTGACGTCGCCAGTCCCAGCTCCTCCTCTGGCTGTGACCCCGTGTGGGTCATCCCGAAGGAGAGACTTTGGGAAACACTTAGCAAAGGGCAGTGGATCGGTGGGCTGTCCGCTGGGATGGGGGCTCATCATTCATGCCCCTTCGCGCCTATGCAGTTTATGATGGGACTGGATTACAATCCAATACAGCCTCTGTAGTCGGAAGCCCTGGTTTTTACCTCCAGCGAGCTGCTTCTGTGCCCGAAGCACCCCCGTGGTGTTCAGGAGCCACGATGGCCTGACTGCAGGGCACAGCCTCAGGGCAGGAAGACGGATTTCCGATCCACTCAGCTTGTGAGCATGCCTAGGGAAACCCCACAATGGGTTTCCAGTTAGGAAAGACAAAGCGTGGCGTCTCCAGCAGTCCAGGACAGCTGATTACAGGTTATAACCGATCATAACTCCCACCAGCGCACATCAGGACTAAAAAGTTGTCCAAAAATTAAAAAGGATGCCTAAATCCTTACCAGAGATGCTGAAATCAGATCCTTTAGTTTTATTCCATAAGATGGGCTAAAAGTGACTGTCCTACTGAGTGGAACACGTCTCATCTAGATTTGTGACAACCAAGGCTCAGGGCTAAGAATTTTAGAGAACAGAGTGGCTAGGGCATCCTTTCGTCCGGCATTCCTAGGATCTGTTTCTTCCAATAGTTTCCTCGCTGACCTGGGTGGAGCATCTGATAAGCCTGAGGTTTTAAGGAGCAGAAGCATCCCGGGTCTAATGCTCTCACCCGCCATGAGGGCCCCCACCCTGGGGCAGCCGGTGCCCTCTTGGGGAGGAAGGGAGTGCTGTGCTGCTGGCTGGAGTCGCTGGAGGGCAGGGCGTGCAGTGCACGGCCCCACTCAGTCGGTTAGGGGGATTTAATTAGTGGTTAAGCATCTTCTGGTAAGTTCTAACTAGACATGCCTAGACTATTCCATCACAGCTCTTCCAGACTGATGGACACGTGACTAGGGAGAAGGAACGCTAACACAGCCAGCAGGGACCAGCCTTTTTCTACTTTTAGCTGGTGTGGCAATGTTAAGGCTTTAATTCTTCGAAAGCTGAATGAAAAGGAGAGTGACTTCACTTCAGCATCCAGTCGTCCTGTGCTTGGTCTACACCACTCCCCGTTTCCCACTGTCCGCCTGTGACTGCCTTTCTGACAAGCTCGGTGTGTCTGGTACTAAACACTGACATTAAAAATTCAAAATTCTGTTATCTGTGCTGCTGTGAGCAGGCAGCCCTTGGATGGGACATGTGCTTCTGTTGAGTGTAATATATATAAAGTAAATGTGCCTCTGTGTATTAAAATGTCTTCTGTGTACTGTAAGCCACTGGCCCCTCGTGGAACTGTTTGCCTCAAGGTCGTGGCTGCCCGAAGTCACTGTTCTTGTTTGCATTTCCCACCGTGACCAAGCCCTTTAGAGACAAGCTGGTGTTAGAGATGGTGCTCTAGAGCCATGGAATGCAGCAGTTTAATTGACCCACATGGATAACAACCAACAACTGACCCTGTAAGCATTTCATTCACACCTTAAGGAGCACAGCCCCGAGCTGCAGATTTTCCTCTCACTGGGACCTTGAGCCCACAGCCAGCCAAGGCACCTTTGTCCAGCCCTCTTCCTTCCTATCCCTCAGCAGCTTTCTCCAGTCCCATCCCTACACCCGAGCAGCAGGTAGGTGCTCCAAGGCCCATACCTGGAACAGGAAGGTAGCAGGCAGCTCTGAGCTCTTGCAGCAACGTCCGCCTTAGGAGAGAATAAAGGGACCTTTCAACCGCCTCTCAGACCCACAGTAGCTTAGCAGCAGGTAGGCCAGCCAGTTCCCTGGGTTTGTCCTGAAATAGTCCCTTGCTAAGTCTTGTGGGCTCTAACGTCCTGCATGCCAAGTGCCTGTTGTCCAGATCATGTTAAGTGTCCTGTTTTGTTCTCAGCAGCCAACTGAACACAGGGAAGGATCTAGAACTCTGGATTCTTCAGAGTGCCCGCCTTAGCTCTGTGATCTCCTGTCTGCAGACTGCTTTGGCCCCTTCGTCCATCTCCTGCTCGTGTTTGGTGTCCCCTCTGTGATGGCCTGATGCTGGCAGACCTGGTTCCAGAAGGACCTTGTTATTCCTGATCCGTGTTCTCCTTCCCCACCTGGGCAAACGTGACTCAGCCCTGCGTACCTCCAGCCCACAGAGGCATGAGAGTCAGTCACTGTATCACAACATCAAACAAGTTTCGTCTCATTTATAACCCTGCGACCTAGGTTCATTTTAAGCACTGGCCGTGCCCTTCACGCCCACTCTAATCCCTGGCGGAGCACAGCTGCCTTGGTCACGCGCAGGAGGGGTGTTTCACCAATACCGAGTTCAAAACACAAGATGAGACTGTGGGTCCGACTGTGAACCTCAAACTGAAAGAATTCTTTACGTGCTTAAATTAGCTTTTGATGTTTTCTAAGCATCTGTGTTAAGAGGTATCAATCACTCCACGCTCCTGTACTGACAGCGCTGTTCTACCAACCAAGAGGGGTTCATCACACACAAAAACAATTCACAAGGAATTACCCTCCTCCACCTGCCCCAGTGACCACCCAGGCGCTTAGCTGAGCAAAACACTCACGCCCCGCAGGCTGGAGAACTGGCGCTCGGTCACCTGCTGTTTTTGCCTGCCCAGCACCCACCCCCTCTTCTGCTATCACAGATTGTTTTTCTTTGAGTTACCGAGTGCACGTGGTTTGGGTGGCTGAGGGGCTGGACATGGCACCAGGTGGCCAATCAGTCTCCGAGGCTCCTGGCCACGGTGACCAGTTCAGTGTGAACACCTGAGCCAGCCCAAACCAGTCAGGATCGGTCTCTTTGGCTGGGCCTATTGAGGGAGTCCCTCCTTCCCTGAAATTGCTAAGCAGGTAAAATGAAAACCTGGAGAAGCCGATGGCTAGATTCGCTCCCGCATGGAGAGCTTTCCTAAGAATGACACTCACTAAGGTGAGCAGGGCTAAGAGCTAGAAGGTCACAGCATTCTAGATCCAGCTGTGCTCGAATCCATCCAATCCATCCCTCAAGTTTTCAGTTACACCAGACTTTTAACGTACCTAAAAAAAATTTTTGGCCTACATTAGTCTACCACTGCAGTAAAAAATGTCCTACCTAAATTGGAATTGGACCCAGGAGTGTTTCCCAGAAAGGGTTTAGTATAACAGAGTAGGTAGAACATTAAAAGATGAGATAAGATAAAGGGTTCAGTAGTGAAAAAAGTCTGAGAACCTTGAATTGGACACATTTTGAAAGACAGGAATTCTCATCTCATAGCCTTTGACTTGATACACACTTTAAACCTCCCAACAGAGTAGACACAGTAAATAATCCTTCCCAACACCTTTAGATTCCTTAGGATCACTTTTGCTAAAGAATGTATCTTGGAAAATGCTTAGTTTGAGTTTCTCAAAGCCTAGGCTTATAGGGAGCCGCAGAAAATGCTTTAAGGGGATGATGACCGAACAAACAGAAACCTTTCGGGACCATCCGGACTCAGCTAGGTTTATCCCAAGTGGCAGTGCCTTCTGCACAAATACTAAGTTTGAGGATCTATAGGAAAAACTGAGTCATTCTCCAATGTTTCAATCATGGTGATTAAACTCTGTGGCTAACACAAGTCAGCCTCAACTGGAAAGACATAAACTCTGCAAATTTTCTCAGGATAACCATTTTTGCCAGGTCTGCTTTTCTTACCATTTGTTTCATTTTGCAATTATAATACCTTAGGTGAAATGGCACGTCGCACACAGAAGAGGGCTGGACGATGGCAAATGTGATTTTGCATTTATTTTAATAACCAGGTTTACATTAACAGTCACTTGATGAATTTTTTTTTTTTTTTTTTTTTAAATCTCAGCTAAACTCAAAACACAGTTTTCTTCACGGTTCAAACCAAGCAGCCCTTCACATTCCAGAGCCGCCTCACAGCTACCACAGGTCACAGGGAGGTTTACGGTCTGTCCACATTCACCAGACACGGAACTGAACACCCACACACCGTTTTCCAAAGAGGGAACTTACAATGAATGCTGGCTGCCCGGGACAGCCCGTGGGTAACATCTGGGACTCAAGCCGGAGTTTTCCAGGGGGGGAGGCCTGGAAACTTTGTGGCAAGAACGAGTTGGGACTCATCCACCCATTTAGGAAGGGCTTCTCGGGGTGAGCAGGAGTGCAGGATTAGAACGGAGGCCTTTGGAGCAGAGCATGATTCTCTGGGTGTCCACATGAAGACAAAGGCCACACAGGATGGCTGGACTTGGAAGAAAACCCACTTTGGGGATGACTACTACTCTGCCACTTTTAGAAAACTTGGCAGAAATTTCTCTACTGGGGCGGCTGATTTAACAATTCCATAGCCACCTTCTCAATCACCCACGATGGTGGCCTTCCCAGGGAGGACCCTGGTTGGTTGCCATCTGGGTTTAGGAACAATGTGAGAAGGTCGGGGGCAGGCAGGGCATCCTTAGAGAGGGGCCAGGCCGAGAGGGGAGATGGCCAGAGAAAGCTTGGGTGGGAGGCGGAAGGTCCAGCCTGCCCTCCCACAGCTGGGTGAGATGCCAGTGAACCCCGAGGGCAACGACTCATCGGCACGGTCACTTCCTAAACCCTTCGTATCGGAATATTCCGTGTGTCCCGTGGAACAAGACACATTTGAATATTAATTTTTAACGAGTACCAACTCAACAGAATAGCAGGAGTTTTCTTGGCAGTCTCAGAAATTTCTATGCTTGGAAAGTTACTAATAATACGTGAAGAAAGGGGGTCTTTCTCAGACCTTGTTGCCTGCCCTTGCTTGCGGCAGGCACTGAGGGGCGTGGAAAGCATGCACAGAATATGAAGTTCTGGTTGAAGGCTTCACTTAGAAAGCCCCAAGTATAGCGCAGAAGACCAATTTGGCCATGAAAGACTTATTTTCACAGCATAGGGAGATCACGTGGGGGGCCAAGATAGACTCGGGGTCCAGGGAACAGCGGGGCGTCCACAAGTTTGTTTACGCATCTTTTCCTCCATCTGGTGGTTGTGGCTGGTACTGCAACACACATCCTACGGTCCAGTCCAACCAATGAGGTATACACGCTTGGGGTCTGATAAGGGCCCCAAGTCCTCAAGTCACAAATCCAGAACTACACGCCCCCCTTCACTTAAATATCCCCTAAAACAAAGGCACCATGAAAAACCCTTGAAATAGCAAGATCCTTATTATGAGAAATAATTGTTTTCCTGGTAAGAAAAAGAAATTAGCTTGCTAGGGGAAACCCTCTTCCTTTGGCTATTTTCAAATTCCTCTCAGCCACGTGTTCCATTTTCTCTGGTCTTTAACTTACTAAAAACCTGCAGCCAGAGATAACGGCTTCTCCTAAGCACCGGAAAGGTGTCTGACATGTGCTTCTTCTTTCTTTCTAACATATACCCAGGACCCAGCGTTATGGGTTCTACCAGCTGGAGCCCCCAAGCACAGAAGTCTGAGCCCAGGTTGGACATATTTTTCCTCTTTGTGGGCCTCTGGGGTCCACAGATCCTCATGGAGCTCACAGAACTCGTTCTGAAATGGACGTTCAGTTCGGACAGACAAGACAGGTGCAAGCCCTCCATGCTAACATCCTTTATGTGGCATGGGAAGGCTGCCTGGCACTCCCACTCCCCCCGGGAGATTTCAGCACAGAAACAAAAAGTTCCCCCAAAAGGACATGCCAACAGCAGGGGAAACAGATGGTTTAGGACCGAAGAGCAGAATGAGGGCCCCAGACTGGCTTTCCCAGATCCCTGCTTGGCTCCTTTATAAACTGAGATTATCTGTTAGTAGTAAAGTGTAGGGAACACCTAAGAAAATAAATTTTCAAAACAAAACATCCTATTCAATCGTAGATGTGCCTGTAGCTCAAGATAATGGAGAATCAAACACTCACCGCCGGCAAGGGCAGCCCTTCCATTGGGTCTGTCTCAGCTCCAGTCCTAACTCAGGATGCCAGAGGCATGCCACTCCCCTCCCCTTACAAGGACGGGCGCTGAGTGGCGACCTCCAACACGTGCTGGGGGCAGGTGTCAGGTAAGCACGGCTGCCCCTCCCCGCAGGGCCTGTGCTGTGCTCCCAGCTGTTGCCTTGTAAAAGCACCAAAGAGGCAGGTAGGGCAAGAGAAGAGAAGTGCCCTTTCCTCTCTCCTCTCTTCCTGCCCAGCCCAGGAAAGAGAAGAATCTGGAAGCAACACTGAGAAAGAGGCCCAACCAAATGCCAGCACGATCAAGCAGGTGGAAGTTATGGTTGGGTTTTGATGTTTTAATAAAATGTTCGAAGGAATAAAATGTAGGAGGGGACATGACAACGTCTGGAACCTGAAGACCGCCTGCCTGCTCCAGACCCCAAGGGACCGTGTGGAGGTGACAGCTGCCCCAAGCGGCCATCTTCCATGGAAATAAACATGCGTCATCAATACAATACACGAGACCCCTAATGCTCACCCACCCACCCCCCTCCCTCCACACGCCCCACCCCAGCCCCTCTGAGCCCTCTGCTTTGCTCCAGATTCCCACCACCCGTGCACCCCAAATATCTGCGTCCCTTTTGTTCATGTTCCTGACATCCCAGGTTTGTCCCCGTGTCATAAGATGCAGCACTACACACGCTCTCAACACTATAGAGCAGGCTCTGTGCCTTCAGGGCCTGACTGCATGCATGTAGATGAAGGGAGGGCATCAAACCAATCAAGGCTAGGCATAAACAGAAAACAAAGCGATATTCGTAAAGCTAGGCAAGCGAGCGTAACATCAGAGAAACATAAGGCTTCAGGCTTATCGACTCTTTAGGTCGCCACTGGATCCTCCTTCCTTCTGACATGTTGGGGTACCGTTTTGGCTTCAGACATCTCTTCTTGCTCCCCTTTAGGAAGGGGTTTCTTAGCTCAGGGATGTGATGTTGGAGCGGCCCCCGGGGGGCGCCACGATGCGCTTGCTGGCCGAGCGGACCCCCTCATCCACCTGGGTGCCTGCAAGTCGGCAAGAAATTTCCAGGAAGAAAAAGGGGGAGCGGGGAGAACCTGGGTTAGCTTGAAGGAGGTCAGACATGAAGGGCCTTCCTGGCCTCATCTCCCAAGAAACTTCCATTCTGGTCTGCCAGGTATTCCAAACTTTTCTTACCCACCCTCCTGAAAACCACCCCCGACAGGAAAAGCCAGGTTCCTACCTACACTCCACCAGATCCTCAGCATCACAATAGGGACAATAAAAGGAACAACGGGAGTGACATGAAAAATCGCTGCTTACATGCACTGTGACAATGTTTTACGTGCTTCTCAGATTGTCTCACTCAGTCCTCACCACCAGCCTTTGGGAGACACCCCACTCAACAGCTCAGTATGTGAGTAGGGCTGTGAGGGGTCAGGTGACCTGCCCCCGGTCTCACGACCCCCAGGTGGTGATGGTCGGGCCCCTGCAGCCTCAGCACAGAAGGAATCACAGGTGTGCACTCACTCATGTCCCTTCAGAAAGGAGCCGCTAAGAGCTTCGGGATCACAGCAGCCAGTCAGCAATGGGAAATGGCAGAAACAATGCCAAAAACTCTGTGTGACTGGCCCAATGTGACCTCTGGCGTCGTCACCCCCAGCCTCCAGCCCCCTCCTGTGGTCTTCCTCCCCGTCTCTGTCCCTCCTACCCCCTTTTTCCCGTTTCCTGTCCCTCACTCCCTTTCTATCCCCAATCACTGCTGTTTTCTCTTTATGTGTCTCTGCACCCTTGTTATCTGCTCCTCTCACGTTTAAACTGTTCATTATAGAGATGCAAATCTACGCTTTTTTCCCCCATTTTAAGACGACCTGCAATGGAGCAACTGAAGACTTGTTTTCCATTAATATCTATTAAAGAACAGATCGATGATACGGCTAACCTATGGTAAATGTTCGAGCGACAGTAGCTACTATTAGCATTAGTATGACCAGGAACGGGAGAATATAATAAAAATCTGAGGTTAGAAGAAGCTATTGCAACTGAGCATCAACATCACCTGAGCAGCCTTTCCACTCGGGCAAACAATCAGTAAACACAACCCAGCGCACGGCCCTCGCCATCCAACGTGGATAATCATCGCTAACAGCCCCTAATGGGAAGCGCCCGCCCCGCCCCACCAGGTGACATCTCTCAGAAGGGGTCGTTTAAACCTCCTCCTTAACCTGACAGAGCCTTATCTTGCCTACTCAGCAGGAACTCCTTTTAGATTCAGCAAACCTGCAGTGCTGGCCAGTAACCAGCTCCCAGGACCACCTGCTGGCCTGACTGGCCCTGGAATAACTGCCCGACTCACCCGACAGGCTGAATCCTGACTGATGGAGGTTCCTCACGGGGGGGTTCGGCCGCGTCGGGGAGCCCCGGGTGGAGCCTGCGGGGGTGCCCCCTTTGGGCGTGGTGGTCAGGTCAAACACTGGCCCGTCATACATGCCCCTCGGGACCGCGTGCAGGTCCGCCATCTGCAGCAGAGAAAGCACGTCGCCATTCATTCCTCCAACAAGTAAGGGTCTGTTCCAAGTGGCACAATTATATTAATGGACCAGGTGTGTATAGGGGGAGCTCCTAAATGGGTGAGCTTCAGCGGGAGGACCCAGGGCGCCTGTGTGGGGCCGGGCCTGAGGGAGGACGAGGCGTGCAGGGGAGTGGTGTGCACGGCAGCGTTCGCAGCAGAGAAAGCGGCGGGGGAAGGGGGAACCGCCTGGGGGGCTGGAGCCGAGGGGCGCAAGGGCAGCAGCTGCCGAGACCCTCAGTGCGGGCAGGGTGGGCGCCTGCGGCTCCTCCTGCCCCTCGGTGCAGCTCAGTCGGCCGGCCCGGGAATGGGCGTCCTGCGTCTGACCCACTGACCTCAGGCTGCGGCTGTGGGCTTGCCCTGGGCTGGGGAGCCGGCCAGGCACACCCACCAGCAAGGGCATGCTCGGTGCTAGGCCTGGTGCCGTGTGCTGGGTCTCAGGGGCACATGAAACGGGGAGCCTCCCTAAAGGGCCCACAGCCTAGGAGACAAACACCCCAAGACCACCCACAGCAGTGGTAGGGCCGGGCACGACCTCCGTCCACCACTTATCAGTGAGGCAATGAGGACACGCTGGCAGGGGCACCCGCGGGACGGGATGGCTCGTGGCACTCGGAGGAAGCGTAGCCCGCCACCAAGCCCTCCTCCTCCTCTGCCCGTGGCGCCGACGCAGGCACAGAGACAGAGCTCATCAAAGCTGCAGACGCGAATGATGCGGGTAGGCTCACAATCCCATCTGCACCTCCCCAAACCCTCTGCCAGTAACGGTACATCATCAGCATTCTTGGAGTCCAGAATCAAGCTCAGATACAGGGAAATAAAGAGCTGACAGAGGCGAATTTTGAGATCCCTTCTCTATTAGGACAAAACTAGAGTAGGGCCTTTTACTCCATAATACCTAGCTTTAAAACGATCACCAATAAAGAGATAAAAATGGGGGAAAGGGATTTAAAACAGTATCTTAAAATAAAGGAAGACTACAGGGATATTCAGACTAAATGACAGATGACTTTTTGGAAACACACAGACTCTGGGAGAGGTGTGGGAGGCTCGTTCTGTGCAGGAGCCGGGGCAGAACCATACTGGCTGGCGGGCTTCCGGGAGGCGGACGTCAGCCCAGGAGAAAGCGGCTCCTTCCCACAGCAGGGCTGGGCGGCTGCCTCCCTTCCAAGGCGGGGAGGCTCCCTGTGCCGCTGACATCCAGGGACTGGATGTCCAGTTCCCGGGAAGCCTGGGGGCTTGGGAGGGGGAGGGGGCACCTGGACCGTGAGCTGGTGTGGGCCTCCTCTGGCAGACACGGCGGTGTGTGCCCCGACGCCTGTCCCCAGCCCCCTCCTCGCCCAGGGGCAGCCCGCCTCCACTGCCTGGTGGGCAGGCTGGGCTGGGGGAGTAGGGAGGGAGTGTAAGGCTCAGACCACCTGCACAGAGCAGCCCCGCAGAGGCTCTGCTGAGGCCCCTGTTCTGACTGTGTCGCTGCCCAACTTCGCCCTCCGCCCTGCCCTGCTGCTCTGATTTTTGCCACAGGGCGATCCTGAAAATAATCCCCAGCAAAGCTCGTGCTGGCACATCTCCCTCACAGAGCCTGTTTCCCAGGGAAACTGCTCCAAGCCCCCTTTGCCTTGACCTCCAGGGGGGCTGGGGGCCCCGGGGCTGCGTCCAGGCACACAGACGGGCACGGCTGTTCGCTCTGGGCGGGCCCAGTGACTTACAGTGGGCGCCCCTTCTTCACCGTCTCCTCCATCCCATGCGCATGGCTGACTTTCTCTCTTCCTGCAGACGAGGTCAGACCGGGGCTCAAATCCCATGACCCCGGGGGCTGGTCTAACCCTGCTCTGTGGAAACCTAACCTTCCAAGAAGGTGGGCTGCAGGCTGGTGTGCCGTGGAGGAGGAGCTGAGAAGACAGAGCTCTGGGCCTTGTCCTCAGGTCACCTGGAGCTGCCGTTTATACTGTGTAGATACACAGTCACCCACACGTCTATCTATTCACCCACTTACACCTATTCATCCATCCATGAAATCAGGGACACAAGATCTTACTTACTGCAACCATAGAACTCGCTAGAAGAGTTACAAACACCTGCCCCTGGGGAGCGACCCTGGGCAGGATGGGACAGGGAGGGGAGGGGAGGGCGTGGGCTGCTGGTTCTTGTTGTAAGCCCTAAAGAGTAATTCATTTTTAAATATATATATATATTGACATTATCTTGATTTATCAAAAATTCAAAATATCTTAAATAGGGGCACAATAAAAATGGGGAAATCATTTTTCAAAAGCTTTCTTTGGCCAGAAAACTTTTCGAAGCCTCCTTTTATAACACATACCTGTGTGACTGTCCCTTGGGAAGGGACCTTTGGTCTGAATTTCTTCGCGAGGGCCTGGCACACAGACCCACCGATCTCATGGTTACTGTCGCTGGACCTGGATGGGACACCTGCCCCTCCCCACACCCCGACTCCGCCAGCTTCTCACCTTCCCCCGGGCTTTAATGCGCTTGTAGACGTGGTCGGAGAACGGGCTGCAGGGGATGAAGCGGCCGGCCCCCTGGGTCACGTGCAGGTTGCCGTCTTCCAGCATGATCTTGCCCTGGCAGATGACCACCAGCGGGGCCCCACGCAGCTCCATCCCTTCAAAGATGTTATACTCTGCAGCCTAGAGACGAGGGGGAGGGGCAAAGCCATGGGTACGGTGCAGGAAGGGGGGAGGGGACCGTGGTGCCCCTTGCCCGGGATCCTGCCCTCCGCCTCACCAGGACTGAGTCACCAGGTAAGGCCAGGAAATGCATACAGTGCCCCTGCCAGCTCTCAGCGGGTACCGTACCGGCCCGGGCGACACATGCTAGCTATGAGCGCATTTCCTAGCAAAGAGCAGCATCTTTAGTAAAGTTCTCAGATGGAAGTAAATTTTGTCACTGGCAGTGTTCAAAGATAACTATCGGAGACACTGTGCTTGGCAGACCCGTATGAGGTGGGTGGGCAAGTGGGTTACATGACCGTAGGTCCCCACTAGCTTGAAAATAAATAATGATACAATACGATGTTTAAGCAAAGACCATTCCCGGCCAAAACTGGGACTTCTTCCCACCTCCTTCCTTTATTCAACAAGTATAAGCCATTGTGGCAGAGTGACTAAGGACGTCGGTTTGGAGTCACGTTGTGGGGGTTTGAATTCCAGCTTCGCCATTTACTTGCTACTAAGTTAATTTCCCTGCACCTCCAATTCCTTTTCTATAAAGTGGAGATAACAACAGCGCCTACACATAGACTGTTACGGAGATTCAGTGAACTGAAACATAGCGCCTGAAACATAAGTGCTTAAAAAATATTAACTATTTTTACTAGCAAGTATTAAGCACCTTTCCATTAGGCACTGGGCCTCACAAATTATTTTTCACATGAAACTCCCCATGAGGAAGTGGTCAGTTGCTGTTCACCATTCTTTCCCTGTCCTTTATCCTCTGGGCACACAGTACCACTGCATTTCCTGCCCTCCTGGAGTAGGGAGCGGCCACAGGGCTGGCTTTGGCCAAAGCAGGGGGGGCGGAAGTGACGTAAGAAAGCTTTCTGAACTGGTACGCCAACGCCCGGGTCCTGATTCCCAGCCTCAGCAATCCTGGAAGTGCGGAGGCAGCGCCCCTGTCGGTTTCCGTCCCAGCCAACAGTGCTGGGCACAGCCCCTCGGCTGACCCATTTCAGAAACCAGGAGTGAGAAACGAACTGGTGAGGTTTTATGTCACCGAGAATCTGGGATGGTTTGTCACTGCAACACGTCCTCCCTAGTGCGATTACCCTGGCACACCACGGATGCACGGCTCTCCCGACCCGCTCCCCGCCCACCAGCTCCGGCCTCACCGACTGGTGGCTCTTGGCAGAGATGATCTTCACGGCGTCCGGGTCCCAGATCACCAGGTCGCTGTCAGAACCCACAGATATTCTTCCCTTGCGGGGATACAGGTTGAAGATCTTGGCAGCATTAGTGCTTGTCACAGCCACAAACTGGTTTTCATCCATTTTCCCTGTGGCCTATTACGATACCAAAAAAATAAATAAAATTCAAGGCAGGGCATGAGCTCAGAGCAGGACACCCACAAAGCCCCACCCAGCGAGCCACAGAATCAGCTGGGTTGCCATGGCTGCCCAGGCAAAATGGTTAAACACATGGCTTAAAACAGAAGTTACTTCTCTTCAAGTAGGCATTGTTTTTCCTGCATTTGTACATACATTTACTTATTTACCCCTTCTAATTCCAAGAAGGATTATAGGACAAAACAAATGTGGTTATATGTCCATTTTTTTAGATATGTGTTTTTGCATGGGCACAGTGTAAATATGGAATAACCTCACCCAAATGGTAACAATGGTTAACCCTGGGCTGTGAAACTAGGAGTGATTTTTATTTCCTTTTGGGTGTGGGCTTTTCTGTCATTTCCAAGTGTTCTTTATTAAGAATGTATCATGTTAGTAATTAAAATATATGTATCATTTTTTAACAATTCCAGATAAGTGCCAAGATATATAGTACATTTGTAAATATGTAAGTTTTTTAAAAAGGCAAAATCCAAGTATGTGAAAGAGACAAAAATATTTATGCTTTTTGTCTTCTCAAAAAGAAAAAGCTGGATAAGAAAAGAAGAATTGAGTTTAAAATCCACCTTTGAGCTTCCTGGAAGCCAAGAAGAAAAGGAAACTTGCTGGATTACACACTGTAGATAAATGAGGCACTGGTTCATATGTATCTATTTGGCTTTGAAATGAGGGTCTTGAGAAGCTTTAAATAAAAGTTTTTAATATTAAAAAAACAGGGGAAGTGATCAACTTATTATAATGGGTTAATTATTCATTGTACTAAAATCTTTGAGAGAAACTCATTTGCGTGGCTATTTCTTTTGCCAGCCTCTGTGATATTAAGAAGGAAAATAAAACCAGGCCATGCTGACAGAAGACACAGATAGACAATCACTTGCGCAGCCTGAATGCCCACACGCACCAGTGCAGGGCACCGTTGATAAGCAAGATGACTTTAGTTTTAGGCATATATCTCTTGCTTATCACTTCAAAGGTTTATATCCAGCCCTTTCAAAGGAAGTGATAACACTTCCCAAACAAAAAGGACTTTAAATCACTATGATTTTAGGCACAGACCATCCATGCCATCCAATGAAGGATCTGCATGTCTGCTTCCTAGTCCCTAGTAGTCTGGATAAGGAGGCCTCCTGGGAATCCCAGACCCCAGGATTCATCATGCTCTGGAAGTTACATTCCCCAAGCACCTGGGCCACCTGGTTCCAGAGACGTCTCAGCAGGAAGGAGGCCTCATCCGTGAAGGAACAGCGGCAGGAGGCTCTGATCTGGCCCTGGCCGCCCTTCCTTGACCTCGATCCTTACCACAGCCTTGTCCCAGATGACGGACATCCGCTCCTCCACCCCGTTGGTGCCCTCAGGAATGGCTGTGAAGTTGTCCTTCCCGATGGCTTTCTGGGCAGTGCTGAAGGTGCAGTGGGCACTCCCGGAGAGCTGCAGGTCCCCGCTGGCAAAGGAGAGAAGCTTTAAGTGAACCGGAGAGGTGGCTAGAGACACCCCAGGGGCCCAGAATCGAGTGTCTCATGTGAGAAGCATTTGCAGTGTCCACAGCTTGATTTAGAGTCCTGCCCCTGCCTCCACCCAGCTGTGTGGGCTTATGTGAGTTCTTTCCCTCTCTGGGGCTCAGTGACCCCATCTGGAACACCAGCGGGCGGGATCAGAGCATCACTTGGGTAACAAAGCAAAGGGACCCGAGTGAGGGACGGAACCGTTCCTGCACGTCCATGGGGGCAGCAGCAAGCGAGTGTCCCTGTGATTCTGGCTACATGCTGCTCAGAATTAGGCTTCTCTGGCCCTGAGTTGCCTCATCTGCAAAATGGTGATGACAGTCCCCCCTCATGAGGGACAAGATCATGCCTATAGTCTCCCCATACTGCTTGGCACATAGTATCTATTAACTGCTATTACTGTCATTAATACGACTAACGTAGCAATTTTTAAAATATGGGGAAGAGCCTACTGCCTGTGCCGAGGACTGCAGGGGGATTCTCCGTGCTCTCCCCTTGGTGCAGGCTCTAGTCTAGCTCCCAGATAGGCCGCTCCAGTCCTCGTCCCAGTGGCCTTCACAATGTGTCCACGCAGCGCCTGCTGCCTGCCGTTCCCGCACCCACCTGGCCAGCAAGGAGTTGATGTAGTCGGGAGTGGTCGGGTCGGGGCTCAGCGGGGGGGACGTCACAAACGCGGCCGCCTTGGCCCAGTTCCTGCTCCAGTAATGGGTCCCGTCCGTGCCGAGACTGGCGGTGATGGGCTCGCCGAAGACCACGTTTCCTGCAAGGGGTAAGAAATGATCAACAGGTCGTCTGCATGATGAATGTGCTGCTCTGGGCCCAAGTTCATGTTCCCACCTTTTCTAAAGCTTCGGCTTTTCTATCTGCCCAATGAGAACAATCTGGTATCGCCTAGTTTACGAAGAGCCATTGGTTATATGATGCAGCATTAATTCTCAAATCAGAAGTAAATTAACATTTGAGGTTAAACAAAAAACATGTATATTAATCATAGGATTCAGCCTCATTTCAGAACTACTAAAATATGGGACAGATCTGTCCCAGAATTGATGATATTGATGATATAAGACAATGTCTGCTTCTCAGTTCTGTGAAAATGGAAGGCTCTGGCATATAGACGTGCCTGGAATGCAGAAGTTCAGTAACTATAATTTCTTTACACCTCCTACACCTTTCCCACTGCAGGGGCCCAGAGCACCAAATGGGCCCCCATCACCTGGGAACCACTTGAACCCTACTATTACAAGGACGTGCTTCGGTCCCACAAGGTAAACTCCATGCCCGTGGATGAGGGGCTCTCGCGAGCTTCCCGTCATGCCCACCGCTCCTCGGCCTAAGGGAAGGCGTGACTTGCTCAAAGACACCCAGTAAGCTGCGCGCATCAAAGATGAGGCTAGATTCTTAGATGCTGTGTCTGGAATTAGGGGCTTGCATGCCCAAACCAAGCAGAGAGAAGGAAGGATATTAGGAAATACACTGATCTCAGCTGAGCTGCCCAAAAAAGAAGGGGTTGTGATACAGAAGGAAACAGTGCCTCATAGAAGGTTGGTTGGCCTCACAATTCCCTGTGCCAGCATCTTGGGCTAAAGATGCCCTGCAGCAACCTGGGCTTGTCTTTGGCCTTCCGTCTTCCACATGCAAGTTCCCCACGAAGTCAAAGTTCAGGAAGGCTCTATGGCCAGGATTTATAAATAGGTTTTGCTTTGCTTCGACTCCAGTCAGTTGGTTGTGGTTGCCTGGAAATCTGAGCTGGGAAGAATTCTACACACGCTTCTGGTCTCACTAGAAAAGAGTCATGACTGAGTTGTGATGTCTGCCGTGGGCAAAAGAAGGAAGCCGCGGTGGTGACTCCTATAGGACACCCCACTCTTTGGGATGAGCATGAACGGGATGCACACATGACTGATGAGAATTCCAAGGCCTCTCCAAAAATATTTACTGACCTAAAGCATATATAGGACCACAAATAAAGGGAACTATGAAAGTAAGGCCAGCAGTCGGCTGTACGAAAAGAAATACGACCTTCAAAGCGCAAGAGCTCCCCCTCTGGACTATCTTTTGATGGAAGAGTAGAATATGCAAAGATTTTCACCACACCTGGGCTGAATACTAGCTCTCCTGGCTAAGAGATCGTGTGTAAGTCATGCTTTGATTTCCTTATCTGGTGAATGGTGATGATAATGCCAATTTCCCAGAGATCTTTGAGAATTCTACGTAATAATCAATTCAAAGCATTTATCTCAGTGCCAGACACTCAGCTGGTCCTCCTGAACCTGTAGGTTCCCCGCACTGTCTCTGAGCAGCCCTGAAGAGCTGCTAAAGAACACTTGGTGATCAAATACACTGGGGCTTCTGGCCGGAAGGGACAAGTGGGCCCCACCACACTCCTGCTCAGAATGCTCTTGACTTTCTCCCTGCAAATGACAGTCCGTGAGTTTAGTGGCTTCCACCTCAGTGGCCAGTTGTTCGTCACTGACACGATGCCACCCTGCAACACAGCTGCCCCGCTTCTCCCTGCCAGAGAGTCGCGAGCCAGGAGGCTAAGGGCGAGAAGCTTTGTACGTGACGTTTAAAGTAAGACCCAGCAAATAACAGAAACGCCCCGTCCCTGCGGCCCTCAGGTCATCCTGAGAACGGGGCCCAGTCGGCTGCGACCAGAAGCAGAGGGCAGGGAGGGGGCGTATGACAGGTGCCATGGGCGACGTGGGTGAGGCCACGCACTTTGCTCTTTCCCTTCGTTTTCTCTCTCTCTCTCTCTTTTTTTTTGTCCCTCTCCAAGAACGGGCAAGGAACACCGGCCTGCTGTCCTGGTCCTTGCCCAGGGACTCACTGCCGGTGGAGCAACCGAACCCTGTCGTGCTGAGACAAGCTGGGAGAGAAAACGGCAGGCTTCCTGTGAGCGGAGTAAGACGGGAGGCGCCCCAGAACCTGCCAGCTAGGAAGACCGTCCAGGCCATCGGGAAGCCTCCCCGCTAAGAAAAGGGTCCCCTCTGCCAGAACACCAGGCAGCTGCACACTTAGCCACCAGGCAGGGGGCTCTTTTTAGCCCCCGGGGTCCCTTACATGTGGAGGTTCACAGAGCAGCTCTGAGTCTGGTGTTCGAGCCACTTGCCGTGGGTGTCTCACCGCCAGAAGGGCCGTCGGCACCCAGCAGGTACGCCCCCAGAACCAGGCGCCCCGTGAACGCTCCCTCCCACCCACACACACAGCCCTGTGCCTCCCGTTCCTCAACCACACGCTGTTCACACGGAACCCGCTGGCGCGCCATTGAGGACAAGAACAGAGGAGCAGAAAAGCTTTGAAATGAGAATGAACTTTGGCTTTGCACAAGGCGAGCAAAAGAAGCCAGAGTTAAAGTAACAGAGGAGAGAAGGCGGAAGCAGTCAGAAAGCAGCGGGGGCAGAGCCCCAGGTCATGAAGGTCTCTGGTGGAGGCGCCCCCACCCCTTTTCTGAAATACCTCGTGCTGACCTATGCAGCTCAGGCGGTGGGGCCTCCCTGCGCACTCCGCCCCCCACCCCAGCCCGTCAAGCGGGGCATCCCCGGAGCAGACACTCGGTCACGCGTGAGCCCACGGGCCAGGCCCAGCGATCACAGCCCCCCCGGGGCCTCGGCTCGAGCTGCCGGGGGGCACATGCTCTCCCGCCCCAGGCCCCTGACCGCGTCGAGGACGAGAGGCATCTCTGACACCGACGTTTGCCTCTGTTCACACTGAAAATAAAGCCAAAGGAAAGCAGGGCAAAGAAAGGAGTAAGAGTAACAGAACCCCAGTGTCATTATTTCAGCCCTTGGATCCAGCCATGCTTGAAACACCTTCAACCAGTAATTTACTCCGTTTTGTTTTTTAAAGAAAGTTTGGTTGGATCTTTGACTTCCGTACCCAAAATCATTTCGACTACTACGTCCTTTACACGGCTCAGATACGTGAACTGACCATAGACGGTCACGGGCAGGAGGAAGGGTGCACGGCGTCACCCAAGGACTCGCGTACACTGTGTCCCCGCTGTGCCCAAGCACCTCCCCGTCCTGTGCCTATTTGTTCACCTGCCATGCGGGGCAAGTCCCGGGATCCTGCCATCCTCCCAGGAGGAAGAGAAGACCCAGTGGACCAATGCGGACAAGGGGCTCTGCAGAGAGCAAGGCCTTCAGCAAACCAGGCACCGCTTACCCAGGGCGGACAGGGAGGGGAGGAGCCACGTGGCGGGGCAGGGGCCCCAAGGCCCTGGGAGCCCAGGTCACCTTTTTTCCTGGCTTGTGAGATGAGGTCGGCCGCACTCTTGCTCATGACCTTCGTGACGTACAGCGGGCAGTTGGTCTGGCTGGCGATGGTGATGGCACGGAACACAGCCTCAGCTTCCAGCTGTGAAGAAAGGCCCCGGGGGGCAGGAGGAGCATAAGCCTCTCGGAGTGCCACACCTCTGCCTCCACAATCTGAGAATGTAGGTGTTAAAAACCTGGGGGGTCCAGACTAAGACGCCCCAGATCCAAACCTCAGGTGACGCTGCCCGTCTGCGTCACCCTACGAGGCTCCTCGGTGCTGCGGCCTCTCCCCAGGGAAGCGGAGGTGGGGCGTGAGGGCCGGGGGGCAGCTGTGCCCCCCACACAGCAAGCACTCCATCAGTCTCCCCTCCGCTCCCCCTGTGATTCTCTCAAAAGCTAAACGTGACGGAAGCCTGGCTCCCGATCTCCCCAGGGCGGATCTCTGGCAAAACACAATCCCACCACTGACACGCACAAAATGACCAGTGAGGGCAATCGGGCCACAGACCCTTTCTCGCAGCCAGGAGCGGTCAGCGAGGGGTTCATCCCGGCAGGCAATTCTACTAATAATCCCCAGGCTTCTCAGCACAAAGACTTTTTTTTTTTTTTCAGTCTCCTGCATCCCGCCCTCATGGAGAATTCAGGTTTCCAAATAAGCTAACCAGTCCAGTTAATTTATTCAGTAAGAAACCATCCATTTTCCCTTATTTCATTAACAAGGCAAGGTCTTAAGAGCTCGGTCCGGCTCTCTCAGATGGCCTGGGTCTGAGCTCTGGTTCTGCGACCCGGAAGCTGGGTGACCTCGGGTATGTTAAGCATCATCGAAAAGGCCCGGCTGCCTTGTCTGTGAGGCGGGGACGATAGCAGGCCCCCGAGCCCCAGGCTGCCGTGAGGAGTCACAGCGCTTACATTTCCGGGGCGCTCAGCCCAATCCCGGGGCGAGGCGACACTTCCCGGAAGGCTGGCTGTTGCTCTTTCTCTTGGTCGAGGTCCTGACCGGGGCAGAGCCTGCATTACTACCCAAAGCCTGACTTGGTCCGATTCCACCCCAGGCAGAGACACTGGCATTTTTCCATTCAATCGGCAACAGTTCCTTTTTGGATGGCTACGACATTCTGGTTAGCCTGTGCAGCCCAAAACTTTACCACCGAAAATAGGCTGCAGGTGCCCGATGTTTGTATAACACGAACCAGTCCCCGCCCTCGGTGGCTGCGGCTCAGCAAACAGACCCTTAAGAACTTGGCGAGCCCAGCTGGCGTCACCCCAAGTCGCACTTTGTTCCGCATGGACAAGCCCCTGGGGCGCCTGACCACTTTCCTGAAGCACCCAGGCTTCTGAAGGGCCGTCGCGGTGCCTCGGGTTCAGCTCTCCAAACAGCAGCACTCCGGATGGTATCTGCGTGTGCCCTGAACTGGAGAGGGGCTGCCCCCCCTCCGCCCCCTCCTCCCTCCGCGCACCACGCCGACCCTCCAGCTCCCCGCCCTCAGTCCTGGCCCCTCTGAGCTCATCTGCTCACAGCGCTGCAGGTTTTTCACACCTTGACAACATGGCTATCTTTAGAAAGTTACATCAGCCTCCAACCTCACCCTAAAGGGCTTCCAGGGTTGTCCAGATCAGCAGCGGAGAGGCTTTTTACTAAAAAGGAGACGGGAACAGGGAGGATTGGGGGCGGGGGGGTTGGAACAACAAGCCACAGAACAAAAATAGACTTTGCTCAGAAATCCCCTGGCTGCCGCTGAAGAAATCTCTCTGGCCAGCACATCTCTACAGTTACCGGCTTTTAGGAAGAGTTTCACAAACAGTGATCATTCCAGCCCGCTCACACCGTGCCAACAGTTCTCCAGTTCTTCAGATGTAATTGGTCTGGGCCTTGTTTCTCTGAGCCTCGGCTTCTTTCCTTAACAGGAATATAGAGCACCCAGGGCAGTGGCCCTTGAGGACCCCTGAGACAATGCAATTAGCAGAGCGCTGGGAACACACCCAAGCTTCCATAGGAAGGACCTGGTACTGAGACAGACTTCCCAGAAACGTTGTGACTGTAGCCTTGATCACCAAAATTGCAACAAAAATATTATCAGACACAAAGCAGTTTCTGGGGTGCTGGTAACACACTGTTTCTTCAGCTGGGCTCTACTGACGAGTATATTCAGTTTGTGAAAGGTCACTAACCTCTATGATAGGAATACTTTTCCACGTATACGTGTCACATTTTAATCTCTAAAAGCCTCTAAAGTGTCTTGTAACGGAGGGCTTTGAATTTTCTCCAGGTGCCAGACCCAGGTGGTCTCCCAAAGCCAACAGGCTCCCAGCCAGATGAGCAGCCAGTTCCCAGCTCTCTGCCCTGGGCCGGCTCAAGGTGCTGACATGCCAGTCACCCCTCCTTTACTCTTCAGCCGCTAAGCGGTTGCTACTCGCTATGCACCATCCACTGTACTCATGGTGAACCTCCATGCCTGGACGTAGGCACCTTACGTAACCCAACAGACAGTATGTTTACGAAAAACCCATTCAGCCTCTTATCCACGCAGCTGGTATTCTGCAGGACTCAAAACATGACATGGAATAAGGGAGCATGTGAAAATGCCTCAGAGACTCAATGATCAGGGAAGGACTTGGATCTTCAGCACTCTTACTGAGTAACGGGGGAGAACACTGGCCCTTGTGTCCTCTTCAGAGGTTAGGGAGCAGAAGCAAGCACTTCCTCGACGCCGCTGGCTCACTTTCTCAGGTTCCCCTGAGCTGGGCCAGTCAGAAGCGGCCTTTGGAAGAAATGCTCCAACATTCCTGCCTGGTACCCAGTCTCACCACATCGGTGATGTTTTTCATACACGCGCATGTGCCTCAGGGAGGCCAACACAAACAGTCGGAATGCCACAGGCAGCAGGCCGTCCTCCAGGCCGCTGGGGCACAGTCACGGAAGCCTGCTGTAAGGGGGCCTCTCTCCCTCCCCTCCAGCCCCCACTCCCTGCAACCCACCTCCTCGGGTCTGCTCAGCACGTGGCCTTCTGGGCCCGTTATCCCCATTTCCAACATCCGGGCTTGCTCCTAGAATGAGAAAAGAATAGAGAATAGTTTTCAGATGCGCTCGACTGAAGTTTGGGAAATGTATGCTGGTGTGTATTCTAAGGGGAAGAAAAGAATAAAATGTGTATGGTGAACGGATTTGTTCCTTCTATATCTGAAATTGCAAAATAAAGTACAGTCTTAACTGAAAGGAAAAAGTCATCCATTTAAGGATGGCTTTTTACTAAAGGATAAAAGTTGGTCTGCTATCAATTTTTTCGTACATTATGTACCAGAAGTCACACCATCTCACTTATTCTTCATTTCTGTTTGTTTATTCATTCATAAATTTTAAAACCCATTGATTCAACAAAACTTTTGAGTATCTGCTTCATGTGAGGCTCTCTGATAAGTGTCTGAATTACAGCAACGCGGCCCTGACTTTATGAAGCCTACAGTCTCGTGCTGTTTCCCAACATCTGGTCCACCCACCACCTACCTCAGAATCCCTGGTCACTTTTGTGGAAGTGCAGATGTCTGGTCCTACCCAGGCCTACCACCTTGGAATCTAGGAGGTTAAATCCTAGAAATCTGCGTTTTCGTGAGTCCCCTCAGGCTTTTTTATGTTTTAAACTTGTGGCTTACATAAACGGATTCAGAATTTAACCAGACAAAATAATGCCTCTGAATGGCATTACCCGAGTCAGTCTTTTGGTTAAATTCTACTTAATTAGGTTGTGCATGTGGCAAAACTGCCTGCCCCTCATGGCTGATGGCTGAATTCCTCGGAGACTTCTGGCCAGCTTTCTGGAGGAAGCAGGTGGCTGGGCAGTGGAACACACACACAGGCTAATTGGAACTGGCACAAACCCTAAGCCACCACATCCGAGTTTTGCTCGCCCGCACTGTCCAAGCGCTAAGGCCAGTCCCTGAGAACCTCTGCTCTGGTGACGCGGGACATGAGGGAGAGGGCCGGACAGAATCTTGGTTCACTCAGAAGCAGAGATGTTGAGAAAGGAGGGGATTCCATCTCCCTGGGAAAGAACAATTTTTCGTTGTTGCTTCTTTAGTTATTAGCAATATAAATTTTAAAAGAGGTCTAGGAAGGAAGATGCCTGTTCTACGAGCAGCCCTGAGAAGCAAAACAGCCACTGTCTGCAGCTCTCAGGATTAGAAAAAAGATCAGAGGATGACGTTCCCTCCACTTTTGATTCTTATTCTTCTGTTTATTGAAATTGGGACTGAATAGAATTTCCCCTCCTCTGAACTGCCTCCTGAAGTCACACAAGCGTTGAGGTGTCCAACTAAAGCCTCTCCTGTCTTACGTGACTCTCACCTTCTGCCTCGTTCGGACAGACGCTCCTCCTGGGACGTCGTTCTAAAAGCCCTGGCGTGCCTACAGCTGGAAGGTTAGGAATGGCATGTAAAGACCCACAGATGCCACTTCACACGAGTGGGGGGGGCAGTGGGCACCCCGAGGCACTGACCGCTGCTGTGATCACACCCATCTGCTCCCTGAGGAAAGGGACCCCGGTTTTCACCTTCCTTCTCAAAGGCCTGCGCACACGGTGGACACTCAGCAAATATTTGATGGATGAATCGCTCAAGATGCTCAAGGTGCTGCTGACTGTCCTGCCAGCTTGGACTTTTGAAAATGCCCCTTGTTGGTACCCACAGGCAAGACTTCTTTATGCACTTCGGTCAGTTTGCATAACATGCAGCAAGAACTCTGAGCACGGCAGCTTCCTTCATTTAGACAATGTGATAAAATCTTGTAGCTCAAGCTGAATTTAATAAACATACACCCAAAAAGCTCATCCGAATGGAAAAATGCTCTTATTTTTTTCCTGACTGAGAACACATCTTCCCAAGGTAGGGCAAGGTTGGGGAGGTGGGGGCGACCAGAGGCACCAGTGTGCTGAGGAGCTATGAGACTCCGTTCACCTTCGCGGGGCCCAGGATGAAGCAGCCGAGGGCTTGGTTTCCAGGGCAACTGGCCGGAGGGCTGGCGCCTGTGGCTGCTGCACGGGAAACGTGGAACAACGGCAGGAGTCACAGCTCGACCGCCACCGGGAAGCCTCCCATGGCAGCAAGGCACCGGACCCTCTTTGGAAAATGACTTCGTTATCTCTGGCTGTGCGGGGGACGCGGCAGAAGGCTGGCGGGGGCCTAATTAACCTTTCTGGTCATAGGTGGGAGGACACGGCACACTTAGCTCCCTTCCTCCACACAGAGTCTGGAATCCTAGCAGCTGGAGCCCTGCTCCCCTCGGGAACCTGCGGCTGGGCGGCTGGAGCCAGGGGGCCCCGGACGCACCATCTCTGGGTAGGAGGCACAGCCACTGGCTGTGACCTTTAGGCCAGTGATCTAATCCTTCTGCGCCTCAATGTTCTCATCTTCAGAACAGAGAGGATGGTGGCACCTTTGAAAGGTGGGGTGAAGGTTCGGTGAGAACACACTAGAACACCCACCGGCGCCTGCCACACGCAGGGAGGGCTCCCAGATGGCATCTGCCATTGGAGCCAGTGGGCCTGGGCAGAGGGTCGGCCCAGCACTGTTCCCACCGCCCCCTGCCAGCCGCACGCACTGCGTCCTCGACAACTTGCACGACGAACACGCAGTCCAGGTGCCTGCATGCTGTGGAATGCACCTGTTGCGGCTCCCCTCTACGGCCTGGTGCCTGGCACACAAAGCTCAGGAAATGCTCTTTGAAAGAATGAGTAATGGTTTCTTGCTGTTAATGTTATCAAATGAACTCAGAGAGCTCTCAGTCTTTTCTGGCTGCCTCCTCCTAGTGGAGGCCTGTCCTGAATGCTTCTGAGATAAACAAAACCCTGGCTGAGACACAGCTGTGCACAGTGCCCATTAAGCAAGCCAGGAGATGGAGAGAGAAGGGCTTTCTGCTTCCTTACGAACCATCCATCTGGGCCTTGGGGCCCTGACTTCCATCACTCTTTCCACAGGTTTCTCAATATGATTTCTAAGGAACCAGGGGGGGTGTCTGATTCCCACAAGGCCTGAATTCTTTACTATCTCTGGCTATGACTTCTGCAGCGCTGGACTGGATTTCTGGCTTCTGAGAAATACTTGCCTTAGAGTTTTTCTTTAGGACAGAGAAGGTCATGTAGCTTGGAACTCATTTCCTTTTTTTAATTAAGGTATCATTGATACACAATCCTATGAAAGTTCTACATGAGCAACACCGTGGTTTCGACATTCACCCATATCATCACGTCCCCCGCCCCGCCCCACTGCAGTCACTGCCCACGAGCGTAGGAAGATGCTACAGTCACTACTTGTCTTCTCTGGGCTGTGCTGCCTTCCCCGTGACCTGCCCATATTCCGCGTGCTGATTATAATGTCCCTTAATCCCCTTCTCCTTCCCTCCCCACCCTGTTCCCTTTGGTAACCGTTAGAGCCTGGACTCATTTCCAAAAGACAATCAGCAATGCTCTCCCACTTAATGTTTCAATCTGAAAACCTCCTCTTCCAGGACGTCTTCCTTTTCTGATTCTCCAGCATGGCCAGTCCACTCCTGTTTTACAGCATCTTCCACTCCCCCCCAACCCCCTTGTCTACATCTCCCCTTTTATTCTTCCTCCAAGACTGCGAGGTTCTCTAAGGCAGGTCGTGTTTTTAGCGCAGTATTTATGAGGGTCAAACACTGAGAGCTTAAGCAACACTGAAGAAATGGAGAAACAAACGGATGCAGCCCCGAGGCCCCGGAGAAAGCGCACCGCCTGGAGCTGCCCCTGCTACCTGGGCGATGATGTCCCCATTCTCAGCGTGGACTTGAGCAAGGGCCCCCAGCTCTCCTAGGCAGGTGAAGATCTCGTAGAGCTGAAACAGAAATGAGTCCTGTCACCCCCCACAAGCCACGGGTGCTCTCAGCAGCCTCCCCCGGGGGCCGGTCACCAGGGCCAGGGCCCAGCCAAGGGGATAAACCCGAGGAACTAAGTGCCCAGGGCAGAAATACAGACCGACACATGCCCGGCCAAAGGAACTCCAGGGTAAACTGCCCGTGTACGGAGCCTATCCTGCCACACAGGCGGCCGGAACAGCGTACGGCAGTGAGGCCGACCCCTCGGCTTGCCCTCCCAGCACACATTTTTACCGATTATTTCCCACTGAGCTGAGATAAGCCTAATTTAGACTCCTTCCCAACGGGTGCTTCTGCTGCCAGGACAGCCTGGCCGGGGGCTGACCCCAAAAGCTAAAACCCCTGCCCTCATGACCTTTCAGCACGGCCCTCCCTTCGCCACTTGACCGGGAGGCATGAGAATTAATTTCCTGTATTTCCTCTGAAAACTTGAGATTTGTCTAAAACAAACACATCCCACCAATTTCTCAGGGAGAGAGGCAGAGGCAGGCTGGTACCCCGAAGAGCAGAAGGGCCTCCTCAATCCTGCACGACCGAGGGACGCACACGTGCACCACGCTCACGCGGCCGGGGGTTCGCTCGGCATGCCCTGAAGGGTAGGCATGCCCTGCTCCTGCCCTCCCGAGAAGGCCGCTGCCGGTGGGAACCCTAGCACCCCGCCTGTCTCACCACGGGCACCCTGCCGTCTGTCTCCCTTAGTGAAGTGAGCTGGGCTGCGAGGGCTTTAAGGAGGCCTGTGGCCCGGCGTCCCCCTCGGTGACCACGCGACTCGTGTTCAGAGGAAACCCACCCAGACACCCCGAACCTCACAGCAGTGGGTTACCTCTGTGTTGGACACTTGATACAAATCCTTATAGGCCATGTACACCATGAAGGAGTTGACCCCTGCGAGAGAGGGAAGGGAGGAAAATGGGGGGAAGACGACATTGTCACGACCAGCCTCCCTCCTTCACCCCCACTTCCACCGCCCGTGCGGCCCAAGTGCACGGGGGGCTTCTGCCCAACAGAAGACAGATGCTTCCCACTCTCCAAAAGCATCTTTCTATTCCCTCCTCACCCCGTAAAAGCAACGATTCCCACAGGATGTCACGGCAGCAGTCTCGTCTTCGCTGCCTCCTCCTGGCCTGTCCCCCCCCACCCCCCCAGTTCCCCAGCACCAAGGCTCAGCGTGGCCTGTCCCCCCGCCACCACCAGTTCCCCAACACCGAGGCTCAGCGTGCGCCGACAGGGCTCAAGGCAGCATCTCAGCAGGAATCGCTGTAGCACGCTGCCCATGTTCACGCTGCAGTTTGCACCACACACTAACTAGTACAGAGAGCTTATAATACCTAACATCTGGAGCCCCGGTTTCCTCGTCTGTAAAATGGAAAAATACCAACACCCTGGTTCATGAGGTGGTCGGAAATATTAACTGAGGTGACACACACGGAGCTTTTAGCACCAGGCCTCACACTACTTGGTCTTTACGAAGGGATCTCCGGGGACTGGCTTATTTCACCCTCTCACAAACGCGTGCTCTACCTAGGCCTGCACCGGGTGTTAGATCTGAGAGGAGAACTAAGACGGAGGCCCCATCCCTGGGGCACTAACGGGCTAGCGGCAAAAGTCAGGTTCCAAGCTTAGATACCTAAGTCATAAGGGTTGTAAGGAAAGAGTGTTTAATTTTATGCAGCCCAAATAGACTATTAATACAGTGATTTACAGAAACAGGTGGGACGGGAAAACAGTCACTTTGAGGGAAGGAGGACGATTCTGGTCCCCAGCCATTCAGGCCACCTGGGCCCACAGTGTTCCGGGCCACAGACGGGCTGGGATCGGAGCGCTTCCCCAGCCAGGGTGGCTCAGCTCAGGGCGGTTTCTCCCAACACTACCCTTCCCACCAGTCTCTCTGTCACCGTGAAACGGCCCAGACACTGTGGAGGGGAAGTGGGTGTTGAAGCTTCGAACTTCTACCCCAGCTGAGATGCCCAGTGTACGAGCAGACAGAAGAAGAGAGAGGGTAATCGTACATTCTGCAGAAGGAAAAGCCTGGGCAGAGCTTTGGGGGGGTGGGAGGGAGGATGGGAAGGAAAACCCGTCCTCAGGGGGCCGGCCTGTCCCCTCCGATCCGCGGGCGCGCTCCCACAGCCGCCCCGACATCTGCCGGACTGCTCACCGACCGCAGTATTACGTTAATACTGCGATTAGTATTGTACCCTTGGCACGAGCCCTAGTATTATAATCAGGACTGCAGTATGCCTCTAACAGCGATATTCTGCACCTCATGGCATCACTGGCCGGCTTCCTTTGGCCCTGGACACTCAGCTGAGGCCGTTCCTTACAGTTCCCGAAGTCCTCAGACCACCTTAGGATGCACATCGCAAGTCTGCGTGCAGGTATCGGGGGTGGGTGTGAGTGTGAAATACCTGATTATTAAAACGTACGAAGTAGAAAACAGAAGAACCTAAGATAATGGAAACCTATCTCAAGCACTCACTGCGGGGGCACACGTGTGCACACATACACACACGGATGCGTTTTCACTCCCTAAGCTCCTAGCCTCGGTGTGAACACATCTTTGCTCCCAGACACGTCTTAGCCTTTTTCTGAGGATGCCACTGCTATAGAGCAGTAATGGTCCTTTGGAGTAAAAGTGATAAAGGTGAAAAATTCCTAATCTCTTGTTTACTAGCTGTGTGACCTTATGTGAGATGTTAACCGCCCTGACCTCAGATTCTTCTGCCGTAAGGTGGGCAGTACTGCCTGGAGGTAAACACCAGGGACTCCGGGTAGACCTACAGCTCACACTCACTGTGTGACTCTGAGCCTCATGGGGACCCGGTAAGGGGTGAGGTGGCACAAAGACAGACCGAGTGCCTGGGACACAGCAGTGGCCCTACACCCAGCACTCACGCCCAAGGCCCCAGGCGCTAAGCCAGCAGAAGCGGCTCCATGGAGCAGACAGTGCGGGAAGGACAGGCAGGGGACGGGCGGAGGCACCCTGGGGCTCACCTTTGTCCTTGATGAGGCCCTGCACCTCCTGCTTGACGCTGTCGCTCCAGTGGGTGACGTCCACATGCAAAGCGTAGTCGCAGCAGCTCTTGCCATCGGCCCACTCGCGCCACTTCTCATAGGCCTCGGTCAGGCTGGACCCGGGCTCGGGCACCACGTGGTCAACTGCACAAGAGGCCCCGAGTGGGTGACCCCTGCCACGCCTCCGCTCCCCTCCGCGCGGGCCTGCTCCCGCTGGCTGGGCCACGACTACAGAGTCTGTCTCCTGAGCACAGAACGACCCTTAGGGAGTGTCCCCCGGTGCGCTCAAGGTGGCTGGTGATGTGACCTCACTTGGCTCTGGGCTCTTGGGGAAATTTCTAGCTTCTCTAAACCTTAGTTTTCTCATCCCTAAAATGATGCCAAGTGGCATAGGGGACAGGGTGCCACAATGCCTTCCTAGAAAAAGTCTGTTGTAAGATTAAATGGGAAAATTAATTAAGCTTGCAAAGGGCTTCCCTTGATGCCTGGCATATAGTAAGTGTTCAATAAATGCCAGCTATCAATGAGTGCCTACTATGTGCCATTATTACTAGTACAGTAGGGAGTGACTGCTAATGAGAAAAGTCCAACTCCCCGCTAAGGGCAGCAAGAGAGGTTCTAAACTGATGTCAGGGCACAAGACAGAGATACACTCTTGCCTACTGGCACAGGAAAGGGCCAGTGCCCACTAACTGACCACGACAGCAGTCCCACAGATCTTATTTCCACATGAACTGCTTGTCCAGACCGTGGTTGCTTTGAGGTCCGTGTCTCTTGCCACACTACCTGCAACAGTGGATAACTTTCAAATAACATCTAATCTACATTTGGTGAGGAGAAGGCAAGTGATGTTCTTATAGTTCCCCGAGGCAGTCGAGGGAAGGTAAAAATTGGGATAACTTCTTTAACAACCGTTTTGAAGTACATACCAAAAACCTTGACATTTTTCATATCTTAACTCAATAATTATTCCTGCACATAACAATTATTTCTAAGAAGATCAACACAGCTGTATACAAAATTTGGGTTGCAAAGATGCTTGCCACTGTGAACACTACATATATTTTATAAGTGAAAAACTGGAAACCATCCAAATCTTGAACAATAAGGAAGTTGGTTAAATTCATTAAATCATGATGCCTTCATAAAATGGATGATTAACCATCAATTCTAAATGTTGTGGGAGAATAAAATAAATGAATGGAAAAACACCCAAGATATACTATTTAGTGAAAATGATAGGCTAAAACACAGTAGGTCTATTATGATCCTATTTTTGTTGAATAGGAAAAAAATAAAGCCAACTGGAGGAGTGATGGGATTTATGGGTCGTCTTCTTTTTTGCCTATCCAGGATTCTTAAATTACCCCCAGGACACGAACACTTCTGTGGTTCTTGAGATGCTTTTTGCTCTTGTGATCTGAAACTCTGATTTTCCCCCCTGCCCCTTCCCTAATGCAGAAGGTGCAGCCCAGCACACACCTCTAGGATGCCAACAGGCCCGACACCCTGCCGGATGGCAGAGCACCAAGCTCAGATGGATCACGTCCTCAGCCTCCCATCACAGGCAGCCCAGGCACACTTAGGAAAGTGAGTGCACGGAGCCAGCTACGCTGAGGCCTGGACCCGCCCCAGGGCCTTCCTGAGCAGGCAGCTGGCTTCCTCCCCTCGGCTGGAGAAAAGCTTTGGTCTCCCTGAATTGCCCCTCTGACGGTCCTGGTGCGGCCTTCCTGGGATCCCACCCAGCTGGCTGTTGGGCCCTGCCGGTGCTCCCATCAAAAGGGAGCAAAAGACAACGGAAGACTTGGGGCTCAGGGTGTTCTGTGTCCTGGTGGGACACTGGCAGCGTCCCCCAGAGCTTCGTGCTCACCAAATGTGGGGTGTAGGCAGGGATGGGACGCAGTCCATTGGGATTCCTTTGGAACATGAAGGACTGCCCTGGAATGCTATCTGTCTGATAATCCAATGGCATGCGACTCCCTAGGTTTCTTTGGAATTGTGATCGTTACCAGAAAAGAAAGAACACGAGAGACCACCCCACAGCTTGCCTCATCTTAAAAGATATCCATTGGTCAAAATAAACCACAGACCAGGGAACACCAAATGCCACTGAAGCTGCTAATTTCTCCAGAACTACAAGTCACCAGTACGCTTCTCTCCGGGATGCCTGGGCCCCATCTGCACTGCTCGGCCTGCCCTTCCTACTCCTCCTGCCTCAGAACCCAGTTGGAAGTCCTGAAATAACTCTCTGCCCACATCCCACAGCTTCTGAAGTCCATGGTTCCCAGTGCCTGCCCCAGAGATGCTAACTGTGGGTCCCCCACCCACTGCACCCCCAGCCCCTGCTCTAAGGCAGACGAGACAGGACGGCTGCTTTCATGGTCAGGGGCCTCAGGGATCTCCTCTCCTTCTCTCAGGTCCCCTGGGGCAGAAAGCGCAAAAACTGAACCAAGGGGAACATACGAGTCCCCACCACAGAACACAGTGGTTCACATGTCAGTGAGACACTTGTTTCTTGGGAGCAGAAGGGCGTGATGCAGGGGACTCACTGATCATGGTGGTGCCCCCTGCTAAGGCAGCCTTTGTCCCTTGGAAGAAGTCATCCACTGTGGTCATCCCCTTGTACGGCATCTGGAAGTGAGTGTGGACATCGATGCCTCCAGGGATCACCATCTTCCCATTGGCCTCCACGGTCTTCACGCCTCCAGGGACAATCAGATTGTCTCCAATTTGCCTGGAGAGACAGTGAAACAACTGGCGACTTAGAAGAGGGACTTCTGAGACAAACACAGTATTGCACGGATTTTAAACACTGTAACTTGTATTCATCAAAGTAGTCTTCCCAGGGATTCACAAGCTTAGCAATCTAGAATCAGAGGTACACACACAGAAAACAATTTTTTAGACACAGAACAATCCAATATGCTGTTTGGTGGTACCATGTGTCCTGGCCTCATATTGTATCTGCAAGTGTTTGATAGTGTCTAGAATACAGGGTACATAATAAATAATTCTGAAAAAAAATCACTGATTTTATTATTCCTTTCTTTTTGTTCTTTATTATAGTTGAGGGTGAGGAATAACATTCAGAAAAGAATCAAGAGTGTAAAATCAAGGACTGTGAGGCCAGGTTGACGGAGGTGACGGACCACCTGAGAACAGGGGCGCAGACTTGGCTATCCTCTACGGGGGCTCCTCGCTGCTCCCAACAAAAGGAGTCCATCTGGGTCATTCTGCACCTCAGCCTCTACCCCTAGTCCCACCTTCCCTGAGGACGTATCCGTCAGTCACAGCAGGAAGCAGGTGTGAAAGGTAGAAGCTGCAGACGCACGGCCAGTGCGAGCCGCTCGCGTGTGGTCAGCCGCTCAGCAGAAGCCTGAAGCCAAGGGAGGGGACCGTGACATTCTTCACCAGACACACCTTCACCCAGGACGCTTCAGGGCATCCCAAGGAGGAAGAGATGGGGACTCAGGTGGGGCGGACGCTGAGTACCTCAGAAGCCCACTCCACAAGGCCAGTGACGAGCGCAGCTGCTCCTGGTACAGTCAGTCCTCACAGACCACCTGATGTTGCTTTTGTATGTGACTTCACATCTTTGACTTAATTGGTCCGCTGATTCTGGCTGAACTCATGCTGCCCAAGCCTCTACAATCTCACTAGACACCTCTGCCCCGGGGATACTTGCACCCCACTGCCAGGGCAGGGATCCCTTCCCCTGTGTTCACAGCCAGCCAAGAAAGACATTTTTCTGGAGCAGGAAGACGCCCACCGCTGACCGGCCAAAATCTAAGTTCTACAACTGAAATGCAGTATTCCTGACATCTCCACGAGATCGGCTTCACCACAGCACCACCGGGCCACTCCAGAGCCACCGTGATTCAAAACACACCGTGGAAAAAAATGTAGCCTCTGACTATAACTCCATTCTAGTCCAGATACCGGCCAGCTGTGTCCCCTTGTCCTCCCTCAGTGAGTTTCCTCTAAGGGAGACTGAGAACCGGGGCCACGAAGAGTCGCCTGGCCCGTGTGTGTACACATCTGTGTGTTTCCACTCATTTGACAACTGGGGTAACAGTAAGTCTGAAACAGAGACGCCTTCCCCCCTTTCTCTCCACTGAGCCGATCAAAGTCACGTTAACCCTTGGAGGCTCAGCTCCCGTTTCTTCTCCTTGGTTAAGTCTCTCCTGCTGACCAGGTCTAAAAACTAAGAGGGTGGCTCCGCCCTGGACGTGGGCTCTGGAGTCACAGGCTGATCTCTGCTAGTCACTGGTGTTACGACTCCGGCCGAATCCCAGTGTCTCAATTCCTTCGTCAATAAAATGTAATAGACGGTTTGGTGTGTAGATTAAATGCTAATATGTGCTAAGCTCACAGAACACTGCGAGACACGTAAGAATTCCATAAATATCAACTATTATAAGTAATAACCCTCCTAGTCCCATACAGCTCTTTGCCTTCCTCTGAATCTCATCTGTTGTACTAATTTAATGCTTGACGTTGACGTGATCTGGTAACATCTCATTTCCCCTAGAAGACTGTAAGGTCCCTGAGGCAAGACAGCACTGATGATTTGGGCCCCAGTGACATTGGTCACGGCATGTGACACAGCAGGTGCCTGAGACAACCGCTCACACAGAGCAGACCTCCCATAATCACAGGCAGGCAAAGACTATGTAACAACTGGAGGAAATCATTTCTGTTTTTATGCTCTGCAAGTTAAGGATGTTTTGGGGGCTATATAAACTTTGATCAAATGAAGATCACCTTTGTCCACCATTCTCTCCACCTCCAACTACAACAAATCCTTCTATAACAACCTTTGGCAAGTGGCCTTCCGGTCTACTCTAGCAGGGATGTGAAAAAGGACGCATTTTACCTAAGCATTTCTGGTAGTAGACGCCTGAACCACTGTGTGAAGGTGGACACGGGGCCTGTTCAGGCTCAACTACAAAAAAGGTTCTGTGACCAATTAGTGATGCTTATATCATGAGCTCTGAAATGAGGATGAACGATTAGGTACTAAATTTTTCCAATGTCTGAAAAGTCTCTAAATGAAGGAACTCACCATCTCCAAAGAGAGCTGACTACATACAAATTTTTAGTAAGAGAAAAAAATTAAGCTAATTGTGATTTCTATTTTGAAGAAATTGTTTTATATTTGTTAGCCTATTTAGTATTTCCATTTTTCCTACTTCTCATATGAAAAATGATTTGTGTAAATTGGCAAGGCAATAGGACTGCTGGCAGATTAAACGAATTAAGGTGTGTACAACACTGAACAAGTACCTGAGCACACACTACATGCTCAATAAAAGATGGCTCTTATGAAAGCTTTTATGTACTCAGTACAGGTTAAGAGCTGGGGACATGGAGATGAACAAGATACCGTCCCTGCTCTCAGGGGGCCTATCAGTATCAGAAATGCTATGACTGATAGATTTGGGGTGGAGAAGACATTTAAACTGCCCTTTGACTTAGGTTAAGACTAAAATGGGCAGAGCACAGATAGGACATACATTTCAGAAAAGATCAAGAGCAAGAACTCTCAAAACACAGTGTTTTGAGAAGGGGAAGCCAGCCTAGATTCGGGGACTGGTAAGGAGTATCTGCCTACAGAAGTTACATCTAAGCAAAGTTCTCTAAGATAAGTAAGAGACCTCTAACCAAAATTTTAAACTATCCAATAAAGTCGAATTACATAACAATAAACCTGAACAGGCCAGGGGTGGCTAATAGGGCGGGTTGGACACACGGATCTCATACAACACCTCATCTGCATGCAGGTGTACATTATTGATGAAAGGCTAAGTGTAGGTCGATTCTTTTTTAAAGGTCACTATGTAAGGAACCTGTACACAAAGGCTGCTAGGCTATGCTTACAGGCAAATCATTTGTAAAATGATTCTACATCCCTAAAGCATCTCTTTGGAAATCTTGCCTGAAAAGTATGTGCTCTGCCCATTTTAGTCTTAACCTAAGTCAAAGGGCATTTTAAATGTCCTCTCTACCCCAAATCTTCCTTCCTTCTTTCTGTGCACTTCTAAATTGCTTCTCCTCACCTGTATTTCTTCGGTACCTGCTATACAAGGCCCTGTATTCTCAGGGTACTGCCATCTGTGCATGTCTAAGTGGTCACACGTTCTCTGGGGCCCTCAGAGTGCCCATCGGTGCAGCTGGAGTGAAGGGCCCTCTGCGTCATTCACTGACTGAATCCAGACGTTTCATTTCATTCATGTAATCCGAGTGAACTAGCTCCCACTTTTAAGAGATTATGTGCATCCGGACTTAAGGGCCAAAATAAAGACTAGTTTTAAGGAGGAGAAATAAAACAGCAAACCAATGATCTAGTAAACAAAAAAAGAAGCAAGCTTCTCTCTGAGCCTCTGATGAAGAGAAAGTACAAAGCAATAAAGAGGAGGGTTCTGTGCACATACTTTATCAAGCCATCTTCCATGTAAATATCAGCATAAAAGGACTGATCATCGTTGACGATTCTGCCTCCCTTGATAAGAAGACGGTCACTCTAGAAAAGAGGGGAAACATGAGTCAGTCTCACATCTAGGATTTCAGAAGAGTGGTCTGCCAAGGTTTCCCCAGTCCGGGGACACACTCACTTAAGACCTTTGTGTGCTCAGTGCATTCAATATTTGAACTGGGCCTATTTATTGGAGATCCAATCCAGTCTTTCTTATTTGCCCCTAATTCAAATTAGTCTGCACTTTCACCTCTTGCTTCTGTAACCTGGCATAGCCACTCAGAAACACAGCTACTGCAGGTAAGACACTCATTATATTATCATTTCTGGTTCAGTAAGCACCAAATATTTAAAGTGGGATAACATATACCTCAGGGTCTAGCACTGTTGGCATTCAATAGTGATTCTCAAAAAAAGAACATAGGACCAACATACAATGAAACAGCCTTTAAAAGTCTTTTTAATGACATGGGATCATGTTCTATTTAAAATTCAGGACACCTCTACATACCATGGACACAAAATTGTTAAATGTATAAAACCACTTGATTGAAAAAGGCCAAAATATTTATAAGTACTTAATTCAGGGTAGAGAAATTATGCAGGATTCACATTTGCTTCATTAGATTCAGTATTTCTCACATTTTTTTTGGAATTATTTCCTTACAACTTTATTATGAAAACAATTGCTTTTCTTGTGAGAAAAGTCTTCTTAAACTCTGAAACTTAGATGAAGTTGGGAGAACGATGTGGCTGGAAATGACGCCCACACACCCCAAGGTCATCAACAAAAACATAAATATGTATCTTCTGTATAAGTCAGGGGGGCGCATATCAGTGTCAGCTTCTGACATCACAGATTTCATCAAGTGAACGAACGGAGCTGAGACTATGGCGTGAGGGCAGAAACAGCTTCATCGGGTTCACGGGGGAGAAGAGAATTCTCTGGAGTCTGGTTGAAGGGAACTGCAGCACGAAAAAAGAATGGTAGGCTGAATTTTGTGAAGAATTCAACTTACAGGTGTCGACTTTATCCATCCATTTACCAATCCATCCATCCATCCATCCATCCATTACTCATCCATCCATTCATTCAGCAAATAATTATTTAATATTTATGATCAAACAGGTGGAGAGGGTGCAGTTGTGAGTCAGTCACACCGAATCATTGCTTTTATGGGACTTAAAGGGGAGTATGGCAATAAAGAAATAAAGTCAACAAAACAAAACAAGGTAAAATTGTATTAAGTGTCACAAAACATCTGTGAACGGGACTTGTTTTAATAGGGGTGGGTGGAAAACGCCCTTTGGGGAAGATCAGTTTACACAGGGGTGGGGATGGGGGGCTGCAGGCAGAGGAAACAGTGTGGGCAGAAGCCCTGAGGTAGGGATAGGGTTCGTTTCTTTGAAAACCTGAAAAAGATCAGTGCGGTGGGAGCTTAGGGATCAAGACTGGCAGGGGCATGAGATGCAGCCAGTGAGAGGGGCGCCGGCTTTCAGCAGAACCATTGTATGGGAAAGGAAGCCCCACCCACAGGCTGACTTCCAGCCTCAGAAATAAAGAGAGCGTGGACAGGGCTGGAAAGGGAGAAATGAAGCCAGGGCTCCATGTGGGATACAGCAAACTACCACCTAGTTTCTCCTCCTTCCAGGGTATTGCACGAGAATAAGAAATTGCATCATGCCTTAATGTCAGGGGTGATGATTTTTAAAGATACAGATCAATGAGGCATTTAGGGTAAAAACCCTACGTATGTGGCAAGGAAGATGTGCTGATGAGGTCAAATACGAGCTCCCACTACACGTGGTCCTCAAGCCCCCCATGATCGGGCTCTGGTCACTATGCCTCCCCTCGTCCCTTCCCTGTACTGACTGCTTTATAAAGAGCAAAAAGAAACAGGTTATTCTTGCCACGTCAGGCTTTCTGGCCACGAAGCTTGGCAAAGCGTTCTCTCTGCCTTCTTACATGTTCACCTGATATCCAGAGACCATCCTTTCTCCTTTGATAAGCCTCCAGTCGAAGGTTTCTCCCTTAGGACATATTACCTGACTTTCCAGCAAATTCCACCTGCTCCCATTGCAATTTAGTTCAAACAATTATATTGTTCTACAATAGCTGGTTTATTGTTCGGCTATCTCTGGACTGGACCAAAGACTCCTTTAGTCTTCGAGCCATGTGTGTTTTGCTATTTTCTCCTTAGTTCCTGAAGCCCATCCTCAAGGGTGGGGTAGGAGAGATACGTCATAGCAAAGGGAAGACCATCTGAGTCAGAACAGGACGTGGTCTGGCCACAAAATCGGATTTGGAAAAACAAAAGTTCTCTTGTAATTGAAGGCTGTGTGATCCACTGCTTTAACAGCAACTGCAAAATAATCTGATGCAGTCCTAGGACTGTGCTTTCCAAACTACAGTGCACAACAGAAAAATACAGGCTCCTAGGACCCACTGTAGGCCAGCAAATCTGTATCCTATAAGCTCTATTAACGGCTCTTACACAGCCATCACCAGCCCAGCAGCAGGAACCCCGTTCCACGTGCCCAGGCACAGTTCTGTGTGTCTATGAGGGTGATGGAAGCATCTCCAGCAGGAACATCATAATGATCTTGGTGACTATAAGAATCCCCTCTCGTAGCTCCGTGCCTTTCTGATGTTTTTTATCTTTCTAGCAAAGAGCTGAAGCAAGCCGGTTTTTGGGAAGGGGCCAGTCACTGGCTGAACTGAGCCCAGCTATGAAATATGACCATCCTCCTGCCGACGGACATGCAGCCCCGAGCCGCTGGCCTGATCACCACCTCCTTCAACACGTGTCAGATGTCAGCAGAGGGGCAAAAGCTAGCTCAGGCCCCATGCACAGCAGGGGGATAGTGAGAGGGGATCCAAGGGAAATTAACATCCTTGAGATGGAGTCACTGGAAACTCTTCCAATGCCCACTAAATAAACCTCCTCTGACTCAACAATCAGGAATCCAAATAGAGCACAAGACAAGTTACAGGCCTGGTGCAGGTTTCAGGGATGGGAGTAACGAGACACCGCGCTATGGACGATAGTATTCATACTGTTTTCATCCAAACCTCGACCCAGAGCTCAAACAAATGCTGCCCCTTGGGGGGGGGGTGCTCAGCTTATCCCCCCTAACTTTTATTCAAGTGGTGACTTATTTATTACTCTTAATAAATAATTTCATTAGAATTATTTTTAGAATTAGATTTATTAGTTTTCACTCTTGCTATGTGTGTGGGATCCACGAGAAAGGGCAGCGAAGGCACAGTGCCACCCGACACAGAATACTCTGAAAGGCAAGTCCCGGGCCTCCACTCCCAGGCCACATGAAACCAGGCCTCACCGTTCACAGAACACACTGTCTGTGAATTCACGGACCACACTTTTAGATGAACACACGTTCGGGCAAAAACCAACAAGACAAACAAATCTGACGTCTATGATTAAAAGTCATCCTGGATAATGTTGAAAGGACTCTGGCTGGGGCTCTGCGGGCTCTACCTTCTGTCGCCAGCAGCTGTGGCTCTCAGGCTCCATTAGCTGACGCCCAAAGAGGTAAAATGCTGTGCCTCAGAGCCTACCAGTGATTCTCATGTCATGGAATACATGAAGAACGGTGGTATTTCTAAAGCAAACTGGGATAACCTGGGGTGTATTTGGAACCCCAAATGAAGCTGTTCAGAGTCTGAAGCCCAGGACTCTGAATGCCTTATTACATCCCGGAGGGGTGCCAGGCATACCAGCTGGCGGGAAGGGCCCAGCAGGGCTCTCGTAGGGGCATCAGGCAGACCACTTGGCTAGCTGCGTGCTCCTGAGTTGGGAATAACCTCTCCGAGCCGTCAGAGTGGACGGCGACGCCTTGGCCACCTCACAGGGTGGCTGCCAAGGATAAATGAGGGGAAAAAGTGTGTGTGCGTGTGTCTGTGTGTGTGTGTATATGTGTGTACTAACCAGCACACAGTGAGCTTCTAAATTTTAGTCATATTGATTCCATTCATATTATTTATAGTATTTTAACTTTATTAAAGCCTTAAATTAAGAAGCATAAGGGAGAAAGGCTATTGTTCCCTTTCCACATGTGGAGATACACATAGAGAGAGGCAGTGACTTTCTCCAAGCAGCAGAATTGACCGGTTGCAGTTGGAAGCAAAGCCAGGTCTCTTCTACCTCCTGGCACTGGACGGACTCCACCTGGGGCCGCCGTACCGGGGACCCTTACACCTTAGGGCGAGTGGCTCGCTCTGAAAGGCTCTCTTCTTTGCTACTGCACCTGGCTGTCTCAGCACTGTAACTGCTGACCAGTTCTCTGCGGTAGGTAACCTTTAAGGGAAGGAATACGGTCCCTTTTAAGCCTCTACTTATAAAATCAGCACATTAAACCCACCCCTTGTGTGTTAATCTGATTTATAATGTGTTAACCAGGTTTATAAACAAAACCGAATTACAATCCAGGGTAGCCCAGGCCCTTGAGACCTGATAAAATCCAATCTTTCTTTCCTTTAACAAGGCGTTAGAAAAATCAACTATAAAAAATTAGGAGTTTGTGGGAAATAGGGAGGGAAAAGTGAGAAACAAGGGAAAGAAGGAAGAGGAGGGGAGAAGTACACTGTGACCAGGGATGGTGTCAAGCTGGACCGTGAGTTTGTGATTTGAACTAGAACAAAGACTTGAAGGACAGAGTTTTGAATTCAAGCATGTTGGAGATGCCAGCCCCACCTTAGTTTTCCCCACCCAGGCCTCAGCCTGAGGGCTAAAATCACCACCTGCCTCTCTGAGGTGATGAGAATATGCCTCCCAGAGGGACCAGAGCTGTCGCTGATTTCTTCCCAGTCAGTGAAGTCGGCCTGAGAACAGTACTTAGGACGCATCTGTTCTGTGCTCTGCAGATATTCCGGCAGCTCAGAACTAACAACTATAATCCCAGGAAGAGAAAAGAGGGTCTAAGATGAAAAACGAAGTCTTCCAAAATCAAATATTTTGTTACCTGTGTTCAAGTCATAAGGCACAGGCTCTGACCTTCGGTGGGCACTCAAGACCCCTTTACAAGTTCAGAAGGCACAGGTGGTTATTTAAAATAAATCCCCATCTGGGTAATTAGATCTGATTCCCTAAAAACACTCCCACTCTTAAGAATGGATGGAGAGACCATGTGGATGAATTCATGCTGCTTTTCTTCTCCAAAGCAGCATCCTTTAAAGAAGAGAGAGGAAAGGCTTTCTAAGATGGTCCAGCTGACTCAACGTGGTGTTCAGGGAAGGCACTGACAAGGCCCCAGGGAGAGCAGGCTTCTCATCCTGGCTCTGCCGTTGCACAGGCAACCCTGGGTAAGACGCACGAGTTTGAACTCCAGCACGAATATGACTCGTGTCGGGTCCAGCGACTTCACCGCTGTGGGCTTTAGTTAACCTATGACCCCTTTCTCTGCGGCTGCTGGTTACAACTACGGGGATACCGCATGCAAAGGGCTGAGTTCCACTTGGCACGGTATAAATGCCGAAGGCATGTGAGCCACCATCACGGTTAGGATTCCTTACAGCTGTAACCAGCCACTGCAAAAGGCCCCTCTCACAAATGCCCAAGAACAGAACTAACAAGTCGTTCATCAAAACATAACAGACCGTGCCGTCAAGGGAATTCCAGAGACCAGCGGCGCCCGGCTGACCCCTCAGCACCCATTCTGGCTCCTGCCACCAGCAGCCATGGTGGGCCAAGACGTCTCCGTTCAAACCCGCCCCCACGGGGCAGGTCCCCACGGCCCCTCCAGACCATTCCCCCTCTGGAGACGGGCGTCCACAAGAAGATGACCGTCTGTTTGCTCCCTCCCAGCAGGAATGGAGAGTGGGCAGCAAGGTCTTGAACCTGCCCCCAAACCCACTCTCCCTGCCCAAGGCATGGCTCTGTTTCTAGGACCCCCAGTGATAAACATGCCACTGGGACAGAAAGAGAAAGGTCTGGGAGAAAACAGGCATCTTGAAGAGCGAGGCGGTTCACTGGCTCTGGACCCTTAATGAAACCAGACATAGTTTCACAGCCGGGGCTCTTCCAAGTCTCTGAGCGGCTACAGGCGAGTCTCCAAAACTTTCCTCCTTTCTCACATCATCCACACACCCTCACAACCACGCGTGCTGGCTGGACATGGGCCTGAGGCCCCCCTCAAGACACAACCACAACAGGACCCTGACAGGTGGGGGCGCTGTTTGCACTGTCTTTATTGTGTCTGGTTTGGCCCCGGAGGCACAGAATACAAGTAGGAAAAGCAGGAAGCAGAGGGAACGGCCCCAGGGCAGTATTAGCCAAGGCAGGGTGGCAGCTCCCAACTAGAACATCAAAGCCAGCTCGGCGCATGCCTCCCTCCCCAGAACCTCATTAACATTTTAAAGGTGTAATTATCAAAGGGCCAGACAAGTTATGTGGGCTGCCCCTGGTCAGGACGGAGCAGGGGAATGCTCGGTGGACGGTATCTTAATCCTAGCCCCTGATAATGGTCTCTCCATCTTCAACAGGGTTCCAGACACGGATAAGCACAAGTGGATGGCCAGGCCAGGGATGAGGGGCGGGGAAGGGCGGACAGCCCAGAGCCGGGCGGGCAGCCACCAAGCCATCCATTCTCAAGCAGGAAGGCCGGCTGGGCCTGGGAAGTGCAGACCTCAGTGACCTGGCACTACGTTCATGATATTGGACATATCCTGTATGAACTGGGCTGCTATTTACTTTATATTATCCTTAAGTAAATGCACCTTAAAAGTACACACTGTCTTACTCCCACAAATTCTATGCCAGTATCACTTACCAAAAACAAAACAGTAAACCTAGGAATGAATACAATAAAACCACCACCCAATTGTGGCTACTTTCTGCTGCCTTCAAAAGGCTTCTGAAGAATGAGCTCAGATCTCCTTCCTTCGTTAAAAAGGAAGATTACCAAGTGTCAGGGAAGGGTTCAAGGCGGACTGGCACTCCACGGAGATGTTCTCTTTGACCCAGTCAGGTCAGAAAAAGAATTAGAACCGAGACAAAATTTCCCACCATGTGGTTCAGTGTAATCCAATGCTCTTCCCCAGGGGATTCATCTAAATGACCTGTAACCACAGGCACTCCAGCCCTCCTCTTGAAACATGATGGGCACGGGCCAACAGGGACTTGTTGGCAGCAAGAATAGGGCCCTGCAGAGTCACAGGGACCTGCCCGGTAATGGGCAGCACAGCCGAGAGAGGAGATTTCTGGGGTCTGTGAAGGATCAGCAGGTCAGAAGGTTGGGGGTCGGGGAGTGAGGGAAGGGCAGGTGGCTGGGTTTAGCCTAATAACAAACATGCCTTATCAGAAAATGAGGACGTGCTGTATCTGGGTAAAAGAAATGTGGCACACCTTTAGCTGAGCTTTTAGGAGGGAGGAAATGGAAAGGTTGCTCCCTGGGAAGGAAAGCAGATGGGACAGTGGTATGCAGAGCTATCCAGAATTCTGACCGCGATCAAGGGGGTCTGGAGGCCAGAGCTGCATTGACATTCTGCTACCGACTTACTGTGCGATTTCAGGCGAGTGACTCGACCGTCTCTGGACCTCAGCGTCCCCCGCTGAGTGAAGGTGCAGCTCTCTAGAAAGGCCCAGTTATGCATCTACAGAGTGCAGGTCACAACGCCTTCCTCACAGGGCCATGTGAGAATCAGCTGTCAGCACGTGGGACTGGACACTTGGAAACGAACCCATACATGGCAGACACTACAAACAGCACTACGACTGTGTGCTACCACCTTCATTTTATTGCTCTCATCACATAGATGTACTATTAAAGGCGAATCCAAATTGCAATACAAATATAAGGTAGCTATGACTATTATATAAAAAATGCCTAAGAAATTTGCTCAGGACCAGAGGGTAAAGTAGAATATGGACTCGAAAAAAGTCAGCATTTTCAGACAGCTCATTTCATGGCTGGCCTTGGTCTGGATTTACAGTTTGGTTCTGTTTATTACTTTTTGGGAGTTTTCTGTTTGCTTTGCATTGTTCCTTCTTAAGACCTCAACTCTACATACTATGGGTGAAAGCTCTTCGCATACACAGACCGCAAGTTTGTTCAACAGCACCTCGTGTCCCATTGGCCCAACAACCCATGCAAACGTCAAATGCCTACTTCTTCAGAGAGGAGAGCCTGAAATTTCAACCAGGCCTTGATTCTTGGGATACATGGTTTAATAATTCACTCCTGAGACGTGCACCTGGGTCACTACTGGCTGCGAAGTGACACAGGTGTACGGGGAGGCGAAGAAGAAACGGTAGGAAAAATAAGCTATGAGCGCAAGTGATTTTAAGAGTAAAATCATCAGTGGCTGCCAGTGGCTGGGAGAGGCGGGTGGTGAGCAGGGAGTGTGCACAGCTGAACAGATGGAGCGATGAGGAGTTTGAGGACAGTGACACTATCCCATGAGGTCCTTTACCAGTAGATATGTGACATTACACATTTGCCAAAACCCGTAGAACTGCACAAGAGTGAATTTTAATGTAAAACTGGACTTCTGTTAATAATATTAAATACTGGTTTGTCATTCACAACAAATGTGCCACACCCATACGTCAGAGACGGGAATCTGGGGTGAGGTGAGGGGTAGAAAGGATATGGGAACTGCCTACTTTCTGCTCAATTATTCTATAAACCTAAATGTGCTCGACAAAGGAAGTCTATTAATTAAAAGGACACCAAGAGAGAAAAGGCGAAAAATCCTCTGGGTGGTAGAAGGCAAGGAAGCTCCACAGAAGCCTTGCTGAGGTGAGTCTTGGGGAAAATGGCTCACCTGGACACACGGGCAGGGCCAAAGGCAATTGTGGTAAGAGTGGAGGAACGATCATTCATGACCAGTATTTACTGAAAACTTATGTGCCAGAAACTCTTAGAAGCTCTGCGTACATTTCGTTCGATGAAGCCTCAATAAAATGTTATGAACTATATGCTGTTATTATCCCCATGGGAACCTGGATGGGTGGGCTCATGGTCCGATGCCACACAAGCAGCCACTGGGAGAAGCCACGGCACCAATGTAAGCGATGCATTTCGGTGGCTGGGGCTCCTGATGCTTAGGACCCCGGAACAGTCAGGGGCTGTGAGAGATGCTGGCCAGGGAGTTTGGTCTTGATTCTGTGGGTCCCAGGGAGCTCTGGAAGGATTATGAAAAATGACTGAAATATAATCTCAGAGTGAAAAAAAAAATTAAACTGACAGAACGGCCATGCTGAGATAAAGGAAGGAATGAGTGAGAAGGTAACAGCAAGCGGAAAGAAAGAAAGAGAACGGAAAAGAAACAGTCTTTGTCGTCCCTGTGCCAGGGAACAGATGGAACACTCCCACTGGATTCACAGAGTTTAACAAGAGGATGATTGAACGAAGTGTGCGCAGGCTGTAGGCAAGTGAAGTGGCCGTGGGGAGGAAGTGGTCACCGGGGCTGTCAGGGGCAGCTGTGTGGAGGGGCTGCCTCCCACGTCTGTGACCTTCAGGAGGGGCATGCAGCCGCTCCACAGCGACGCAGCAGAAAGGGGTCTGGGGAGAAATAGCCCGACTTCATTGCTCACTCTCCCTCCCGTCTCCTGCGGTGCTGCAAGAACTGAATTCAATCAGGATCCCAAGGTCAAAGGACCTATTCGCGCAGACCAGACAGGTCCAGGGCACACAGCAGGGCAGAGAAAGGGGGAGAGGGAACCTGAAGAAGCAAGCTGAAAATATCCAGGCCAGTTCCTCAGTATCCAGCCATGGGACACGATTGAATAAATTGCCATATAGCCACAGTATGATCATGCAGCCAAGTTTTAAAGAGGTTAAATCCCTATCTTGAACTGAAGAAACATGTAGAATAAGTTGCAAACTAATGTGCAAATTATGATTCTATTCTTGCAAACAAAAGGTACAATACGTAGATATGCTTATTATGCTTTTGTGTGAGGAGAAAATTCTGGAAGGATATACACCAAATTATTAACACTGGGCATGGTAGGAGGAAGGAATGCAGAGGGAAGGAGCACGGGGGGCACTTAGTTTTTTTTCTTTTTTTCTTCTTTTTATGTTTTAAGTTATTTCGCTAGCTGCATTAACGCATATGCCATTTTATAACTTTGAAAAGTTATTTAATAAGGAAATTATAAAAAGGAAGAAAAACAAGGTGACTGCTATGGCCCAGGTGACAGCAAGAATATGGGTTAGAAATGTATGGCCCACTGCAGAGGAAAGCTGGGATCAATTTAGCACCTGCAGGGGAAATGGAAAGTGATGTGTCAAGGTCGACTGAGGTTTCAAAGCAGGGTGGCCAGGAGGGCCCGTTAGTAGAGATGGAGAACAGAAAGAAGAGTAGCCGAGTTGAGGTTCCAGCACATGAATAAAAATCTTTAAGTGCTGGTCACCCCCAAAGTCCTGAAGCAGAGAGCTAGAAATGAGGGCCTGCAATTCAGGAGCATGGTCAGGTGTTAATGAACAGATGTGAATTAATGCCATGCTGAAAACGGCTAGACCAACTGGAGGGCAGCAAAGGCCAGCAGAAAGACTCCTGGCAGGGGGGCCAGGAGCCCGGGATTCCGGTCGCAGCTCTGTGACCCTGAGCAGGGCACTTGGCCTCTCCGGGCTGCTGTCCAACGAATGGCGCCCACTTCCCTGTTCTCTTCTTTGATCATTTCTGCCTGGTAGTCGGCTTTGACTGGGCCCTTAGAATGGCAGCGGGGCCTAGTGAATTCCCACCCTACTGCTTCTCAGAAACAAGAAACTCTTTCACTAAATCTGAAAACCAGCCAATATGCAGCTCCCAGGGAAGGGACGTGGGCTCCAGCCTTGGAAAGTGTGAGTGGCACCTGCCAGTGACGGCCAGGTGCTCCCCATCTATTTGTGGAGGCCACAGGGGTTCCTCTCCAAGTCTGACCTTATACTTTCAAAATAGGTGGGGGCTGCCTGGGAACTGTGGTTACAGGCCCACAGCCACTGGCTATGCAGCTTCCTAAAACTGTTCCGTGGCGGGGAGTTTCAGAGAACCTACAGCAGCGATGCTGGCGGCTCCCACCACGTTGCTGCAGGAAGGGCCCCTGCAGTGGCCACGGGAAGGACGGGGCCACGTCAAAGACCAGACATGTTCCTCGGTTCGCTCTGCCTTGGAGTCCAGACACGGGAGGCTGGGTCTGGGCAGGAGAGCAGAGGCCTCATCATTCACTCTGCGACTAAGAGCCCAAGGGGTGAGTCGGTGCCGCAGAAGCGGAGGCAGTATGCAGTGGGGGCCAGCCTTGGGGACACAGTCCTGGGTGTACAAGGGGGGGGAACAGTACCTGCCCCCAGGGACCAAGGTGAGGAGTGAGCCCAAATTCTGATGCACAATAGGTGCTCAGTAAGTGCAGGTTTCTTTAAAAAGCTAGGACTGAAATCTCAGGCCAACGCCTTTCACCTGGATGCCTGGCCACTCTCTCCTCTATCCCCAAACGTAGCTTGAATTTTCATTCTTTTTTTTTATGTACATGCATGCCTTAACTACCCTCCTACAAGCACCCAAACATACTTCCTGAGTAGTATGGGGAGCTGAGGGGATGGAGTTCACTCTTCTCTCTGGCTTTTTTTTTTGACACAAGCAGCAGACAGTGGTGCAGACGGATTCTCTTCCTCAGCCTTCAATCTGCCCAGAAGCCTGCATACCCACAATTCTGCTTTCTTTTTGATAGGTGGGTGGTTATTAACACAGTGGCTATCTCCGACTCTTGGGCCCCAAATTTCTCCAAGTTATATTGATGAAGAAAATTGCAGATGCTCTGAGAACAAGGATTTCAAGAGGTCAGGCAGACTCTGAGTAAAAGGAACCCAAGAAATAAACACAATTGAGGTTTCACTTAAAAATGACCAGAACTAATGGGCAGTTAATCCTTTAACAGAAGGTGTCTTTGCCTTCCATTAAGGCCTTGCACAGCAGGCGCCTTCTGGAACGTACTCAGCACTGCTGTCTATTTGCAAATACCGCGCTGACATTACAGGAATACATTCCCCATGCCTGAAGGCCAGCGGACTCCATTCCCACCTGCAAAGCCAGGGCACTTACACTTCTCTTCCCGAGGACCACTATTTATAAACATTCTAGAACAGTAGGAAAACAATCTTTTGTAGTAGTTCAAAAACAGTCTTTATTAGGTGTCTGTGTCTCTGCTCCAACATGTTTTAAAAAGCGTGGCGACTAGAAGTTCGCAGTTGCAGCTGTTTTGCACATACCAAAGCAAGATGGACATTTTGACATGTATTAAATTGTGTCCAAAAAATGGCGAACAAGTTACCCCTTCGCAAGTCTCTTCAAGTCATGGTAGACACAGGCGGTTTTCATGTGCACATTGACACTTTTGTCCCTTGTATCCAGGTCTTTTCATCCTTCATTCATTATTCCATCTGATGAAGGTGAGATACAGTGGGGAACCACAGAGGTGCAACCACAGATAGTTTACACCCCATGGGGCAGATGGTTTTGTCGCCTTCTGATAAGGGTTTCCTTGGCACCGCTCTCCCCAGATCACTGAACCCCAGGGAAACCACGTTAGTTTAAAGGAGCGGTGTGCCTTTTCATTAGTTCACTTATTTATCCATTCACTCCTTCACGTAATGTTTGTACGTGCCTCCCGTTCACAGTACTAGGGATACAAGAGTGAATGAAATTTACTCCCTGCCACTGTACTGCAAAGGCAACGGGTAAGTAAGCCATTAAATAAGTAGAGTAATTTCGACAGTGGTAAGTGAAATTCAGTAAGACAGTAAGGGGACAGCGAGGCTTGAAAGAGTCTAGGATTCCTCCTGATTAGATTTTCCAAGAAGGCCTGAGCAGCTGTCAGCAGAACAGGGCTCTGAATGATCTGAGGAAGCCAGCCGAGAGAAGAACTGCTCCCAGGAAGGGCTGCTCCCCACCCCAAGGGAGAGGCTTCTACAGCCGCTCTGAGCTGGAGATGAGCACGGCAGGTCCAGGAGAAAGCAGGACGGGAGGATGGCTGAGGCCGAGCCACTGAGGGGCGGCAGCAGGACTGGAGTCCAGAGACACAGTCAGGGCCGGGCCACGCTGGACCTTGAGAGCCCGGGTCTGAGTTCCATTCCGAGTACAACGGAAGTTTGACCTGGAGAGTGACTTGATCTGATTTACATTTTTTAAAGATCGGCCGGCTGTGCATGGAGATGACCCTGTAGGTAGGCAGAGTGGGCGCACCAAGAGCACGTCAGGGTTTCCTGCAGCAAGACGATGCAGACGCCGGCGAGCTGGGCTGGGCCTCAAGGCCAGTACACGCGCCGAACGCAAAGCCCGCCCGCCTCTTAACCTGACTGTGTTTCCTTATTAATAAAGTCCAAGTTTACCCTAAACACTAAAGCATTACAGAGCACATAACTTTAAAACAGGGAGGACACAGCTCGAGAGAGCCATCTATGTGCAATATTTAAAACACCTCCTATTTCCCGTATGACAACACCTGGGTTTACCAGCAGCTCAAGTGAATCTGACTTTTTTGGTTGAATGCATATTTATCGGGTCTTACTGTGGAAAATACTGTTAAATATGTCATTGTAAAACTCTGGCACAGACCACTTCCACACCCACTCACGTTACAGATGCGTGGTCTGGTTTTCTGCGTTAACAAATGTGACCCAGTCAGGGTGACCGATTCCCCTTTGATGGGCCCAATTTCTTCAGGGCCCGGGGTCCATCTCCACAAGCGTTAATTCATCGGATTGGTCTGCCGAGCTGTCCGTTCTGACACGGGAAGGTAATAAGTCACTTCATATATATAAAGTATATGTAAGGTATAAGACTTTGTAGTGAGACTCAAATACCTTGATTATCTTTCAAAACTTCCTTGATGCCTGTTTTTATTCTAAAATCAGGGGCCAAATAACTCCTGTCTGACCAGTCAAGTGGATTCCAGGTACTGAGACTTTGGAGAACATTGTCTCTTCCCAATTTCAAGCAACCTGGTGACCGTGTTTACCGAACAGCTTGGATGAACTTCCTTACAGGGAAGAAGTACAGTGTATGCAGTGAGGGTTTTCAAGTCAGACAAGGAGAGGAATTTGGAGGCAGCTCCACCAGTTCATTACTAACTGTGTGATGAATCAACTTGCTGAGCTTCAGTTTATCTGTCAAATGGGGCAAGTACTATAATCTAGGAACATTATAAGGATGGGATGGGATGGCATATATAAAATTATGACTGAAAGCCAGCAGGTATTGGCTATGGCATGGCATAATTTCCTATAAATATTCATTATTTGGGTTTCCCTTTTCTGTTCATTGAATACTTTCCACATTCGAAGTTTTGAATTTTTAAGTGTCTTTATTCTTAACTTTCCCTGTATTAGTTCGCTAGGTCTGCCATAACACAGGACCACAGACTGGGTATCTTAAATAACAGAAATTTATCTTCTCACAATTCTGGAGGCTAGAAACCCGAGACCAGGGGGTCAGCAGTGTTGGTCTCTCCTGAAGCCTCTGCTTAACTGGCAGGTGGCCGTCTTCTCCCAGTGTCTTCAAATGGCTTCACTGGGGACAGGTGTCTGTGTCCTAATCTCTTCTCACAAGAGCCAGTCACACTGGATCAGGGCCACCCTACTGACCTCATTTTATTTAATCGCCTCTTTTAAGACCCTATCTCCAAATACAGTCACACTTTGAGATACTGGGGGTTAGGACTTAAATTTCGAAGGGACAAAATGGAGCCCATAAAACACCCTCACACTCCCCGGGGTGAAATTGTAACATTTCCAGAATATCTCGCCTGGCTTTAGCACATCTGTGTATCAACAGGCGTTCAGAGGCAGAACGAAGTGTGGCTTTAGAGCATGTGCATCATTCCTCAGGGGTGGAGAGAAGGTCTTCTCCATGTCGGTGGGCAATTACCTGGACCAGGAGGGCTCATCGGTACCCGAGAGGGGAGGGGAGGGCCGGTTTTGCGGCTGCTGGGGCAGGAGAGAGAGATGGGCCGGACTGCAGTTTTGTAAACAATAACCGGGTTTTAAACTTTATTACTCCCTTTGACTGATTTTGGTTTTAGAGGTAATTTGCCTTGGGACTTCCTCTCCCTGGACTTATACTCCCATTTTGCACAAAAAAAAGTGTGAGAAAAGCTCTGAACTAAAGCAAGGAAAAGTGATCCTAGGCCTCATTTTCTTAAATAACTATTTTGCTATATGATCTTGAGCAAATTATTTTCTCTCTTTGACCCACATTTTCTTGATCATTAAAATGAAGGGGTTGGAATCATGGACCCCTCATTTCCCTTCCTGCCCTTAACTGAACACACAGGGAAGCTTTTCCCATTAATTCCTCACAGCAAAGTCTGAGCTACAGCCTGCAATGAAGTAACAAATAAAAACAAAACAAAATACACCCTCTTTGTAAAACAAACCTATGATGAAGACTCTATAAACAGAGGATTTAAATTCAATTGCTTTAAAACTCTCTGAGTTGTTTAAAGCCCTCTCCGAAAGGCCGTGATTTCGACCAATTTAGTTGGATAAACCAGAAACCCACTCTGAATTTATCAATATCCCCAAACAAAGTAATCTCATCAAGACTTGGGGCACAAATTGGCTTTGAGGGAAAGAGTGTATGGTTTCAAATAAAGGTCTCCCCGATAGAATTACGGGGGGTGGAGGGGGGGTTAAAGCTTTAAAAATAAACACACACAAACACGGAAAATGTAAAATTAAAACCAGCTTCCAAGCTTATAGGTTAAGCCATTGTTGGGGGGAGAACCGGGCATGTTTGCCCTCCAGCTGTGTAGCTTCAGGCCCTAAGATGCCGGGCACCTTTGCAAATGTCAGCACCTTCAGCAAGACAAGGGGGTAAGGGTGGCAGGGAGAAGACAGCCGCACTCTTTGGAGAGAAGGCAACACCGAGGGAAAGAAGAGTTTTCCATGGAAAACGGTACAACCGCCCAAGCAACTGCAGTGAAGATGAATGACATGACTAAGGATCCTGGGATTCACATCTACAGTCTGACGATCAAGAGCTGAGCCCCTCTGGGCAGTGACTCAACCTCTCATCCTACAGCTCAACTACAGGGCAGCAACCGGAAATGAATCCATCATTCCACTTTTGCGGTTAAGACCGAGATCACGGAAGCAAACAAAAAAATTCAAACAAAATGGCTTACTTTAACCAGGCCTCCCAAGTACTGGGATAATAATATATAGATATTTAGAATTACATTATGGAAGAACATTTGAAATATGGAAACAGGTCGTAATATATTGAGAAATGAAAAGCAGGACATGAAACGGCATGAACAGTATGTGGCACCATTTTAATAAATGGCACATACAGTCCTAAGAAAAAATTCTAGGCGGGTGTACTCATCAAGGTTACAGTGGCTACCTCCGAGTAATTTCATGGTAGCTTATTTGTATTAAAAAAACAATTAAAAATTAGTTCGTTTGGTTTTCTGTAACTATCATTTGTATGGGGCATTATTTTTTTGGAAACTGGGAAAAAAACTGCTACTCCACTTTAAAATCTCAGTGCCCTAGAGTAAACCAGACCACAGAAGCAGCTCTAACTCATCCAGCCCCACTTGGGTCTCAGTCTCCTCATCCACGATGCAAGGCTTGACTAAAATAATCTCTGAATTTCACAGAGCCACAGTGGAGTCTTGCTTGGGATTTAATAAGAAGTAGGGGTGTGCAGTATAGGGTATGGAACGAGAGGGTGGCTTTCAAATCCAAGTAGAACCCCTTGTTGCTACTTCTGCTAATTCAATGCAAAATATCCTAAAATCGCCTCTGGGGCTAAGGGTGGTGGTCACTTCCCTGGCAAGCTTGCTGTGTAAATACCATAGTGTGGAGCACTGCTCTGGTCATGACTGGAGGCAAAGTGGCCCGTAATGAGAAGGCTGGAGAATTCCCGGACCCGGGCAGCACTTCTGAGTCCAGCCCCCCACACAAAGGGCACCGACCGACTCGCTCTTTGCAGTTCTCACAACCTGAACTTGCCTCCCAGGAAACAGGTGCAGAGAAGGACTTACACTCGGACTTGAAATAAGTGAACTCCCATTTAAACTAATGTCTCATGACCCTGGAGGTGGGAGAAGGTAACAAAAGGCAGAATTTTAGTTCGTACCATCCTGTGGGGTTAAGAACGTGGACTCCTGAGCAAGTCTGAATTGGCTCCAACCACGCTTATGGCTTGTGTTGTCTTAAGGCAAATTCCCTGATCATCTATAAAATGGGAAGACCTAGTTGGAAATCCATTACCTGATTGAGTTATTTTGAGGATTACATGAGATGATGATTAAAAAGCACTTACTACAAGATATAATAAATGTTAATTCTTATTATTAAACACATTTTTTCCTGTACATTCCGGGATGTTTCCTAGATGTTTTCCTGTATGTTCCTGTGATAAGCATCACAGTGCCAGGCCCCAGACCCTATAATCAATAAATATTTATTCAATTAAAAATGGAAAAATGCTCTTATTACCTCTGATTATATGAGACACATTATAATACATCCAGTATCTCGAGTGCTTTCGGACACTCCATGAGGCAGGGGTGGTTTTTGTTGTGTTACCAGTGAACCTCCAGCGCTTAGTCTTTGGCTGGCACATATTAAGCCCCTTGTCAATATTTGTTGGCCTAAGGTTTTAGGTTTCATGAATATACTTTAATGCTCCACTTTACTTTTCCTTACAGCTGCTCCTTCTGAGAGGACCTAGTAGTTCGTATCACAGATGGGTCACTGAGACCGTAACTGTATGGCTTACAGCCACAGATAAGCTCTGTGGTAAAATGTGCTTTAAGTACAACTGTCCCCACCCCTCAAACCAAAGAATAAATTTCAGAATTAAAGCTAATAACAGGAATAGCTCCAGATATAAGCCCAGAGAAAGCTGGCGGATGCAATGGGATGAGGGACTGAACATCTTGGAGAAAACACACACGTTCCTTTTAGACGGCTGACCTGAACAGGGGACAGGAGCTGGGCTGCTCCCTAACCAAGCTCTCTGAAAGGCAGTTTGCCACCCAAACGCAGTCTGGCCCATCTAACTGCTGCTCGTAACTCTAGCAACGTGTGCTTTCGTGCAGAGGCAGAAAGAAGCCTCAGTCAGGATGCATGTTAGATCCTGGTTCACAAAGTCAGGGTGGCAATCTTCTCTATTTGAAAGAAGGCATAAGGGTCTCTACTAATTCTTTTAAATCATTTGCAGTAAGAGAAATAACGGGCCTGTTTGCAAGCAAGAAGTACCCAGGTAGGCCCTTGAAACAGGCTGAGAAACAGGCTGGAAGCAGAATTTGGATGAAGGAGAGGAAGGGACGCCTGAGGAGAAAAAGTGCAAATGATGGATGGACTGCCTGGAACGTCTGCCCGTCAGGTCCCAGCTGGCAGTTAACTCTGCGTCTCCTGCTCCAGGGCCGTCCTGTCGCTCTTGGCCCAGGGGTCCTATGCTGGTCACTTAGTGCCGGGCCTTATCTCTTAGATGTTAATATTCTAGAAAGTTGTTGGTGAAAGGCAGGTGATGGACAAGTGCCAATGTATGCAACCTGTTCCAGTCGTCTTCTCGCCTCAAATTATTCCTGCAAAGTAAGTGTTAAATGTATCTATTCATTCAACAAATATTGACAAGGGGCTTAATATGTGCCAGCCAAAGACTAAGCGCTGGAGGTTCACTGGTAACACAACAAAAACCACCCCTGCCTCATGGAGTGTCCGCGGCATTATCTGGCCTTTGAGGACGGGGTATTTCCATTGGACGGCAGCCATCACATTTATAACACGAGCAAGAGCAACTGAAAGGAGCTTGGTGAGCAGCTCCAGACCGGGAGCTGTTTTCCGCTGGTTTGCTGGTTTGTTTGCCAGTCTGGATTTGGGGCAAGTGTCCCTTTTGTGTCCCTATCAATGGCACCCTTATCCAAAAGAGAGATCCTATGTGCCCACAAATGAATCATGGTATCACTTTAGTAACACTCATTCGAAGCAGTACTAAGGCTCTGCTAAGGACAGGGACCCATCAGTCCTCATCATCCCACGTGTCTTCTGCACAGAGTCTATTAACCAAGTCCACCCTCTGGACGAGAAGAAAGGCTGAGATTTTAAGTGTAAAAAGCAACCAAGGACTCTTGTATTCAACAGAGACGCTGCCTGGTGGCACCGAGTGTACGCCGGCAACTACAGCTCTCCTCCATCCCTCACTGGGCTCCCCTCCCTGGTGGGCAGTGGGAGGGGCTCGGACCCCCTCTCTGTGAGTGCAGAACAAGATGGGGAGGGCTGGAGAAAACAGGCAATAAATAAAAGCTCTCAGGGTCACGAGCACTGGCAGGGACCTTGGGGAGCATCTAGTCCAATGCCCTCATTTGACAGATGCAGAATCTGAGAGGGGGAGTAAGGATTTGCCCAAAGTCATACATAAATTAGAGGCCTGGGCAGGCCGCCCCAGGCTTGTCTTCCATCCCGAGTAATAAGGCCAGAGGCTCCTTGGCTCTACCTGTCAGAGGAACTCCTTTTTTAAAAAATAGAATCTCATTTTATCCTTCCTATTTCATTGTCCAGGACTTCCACGGGAAAATAAAAAGAGAGAGAGACAGACTAAGGCAGGAGAACTGTGTCCTTTGATCCCGGATGCCCCGAGAGGCTCCTGGACCATGTCAGATGGAGCTTCCCCAGCTGGCGAGCGTGCTGGGTGTGTCCTGTGTTCCTCTGCCCGGCTTCTTCTCTGTCTGAGAAGAGGACACGGACAGAGAGCGAGAAGGGGCTTTGGACCCAGATCTACACTTATGCAACGCAGAAAAATAGCATCTGTCCTTCCACCCCACACTCGTACATGCTCCGGGGCCGAAGCCAGAAGCTAACTCGGACAGCTGGCAGAGCGACCCCCGAATCCCCGTTTGAAGGACATGCATTCAGTTATTTTCCAATGGTGACGGGACAGGTCTGGCCACGCCGTTCGCACTCCGTCCCCCCCATGAACACTGACCACCGTTTGGGAACTAATAGGTGCGGTGGGCAGCTGGGGGTGATGGGGCAGTGACAGTCACCTGTGGATATGGAATTACTGCTTTCCTGCCTATGAATGTAACTCACATTTGGAGGGCTCAATCTCGGGAGCTTCCTTTTCCAGCTGGGTAACTTTAGTCAAGTTGCTTAACCTCTCTGAGCCTCTGTCCAGAAGCCAAAACGATGGCTAATCACTGTAGCTAGAGGAGTCGTTGTGGGTCAGGTGAGTGGTCCACGCAGTTTGTGCTAAGGCGCCAAAGTAAATGGAAGTTATTAAGAACAGCTCCACTTTGCTCGGTCCCATCTTTCCAGCCCCTGAGCTCCCTACAATCTAATTAAAAAGCCTTAAGAGAAGCAGTTCATATAATGCACTCCACGTAGATACAAGGACTAAAAGAAGAGGCCATGTTAAGAAGCTCAACTTATTCTACCAATTTTTTTTGGTGTATTTCATATGGTGAACTAGACAAAAATATTGAGCTTGTTGAGAGAGTGGTTTCATTGCAGAAGCGTCTGAAAATAGAGGAATCTTGCTCTGGGCTGTCCTGGGTTCTCCTCATTTGTTCCCCGTTCGCTTACAGAACATGGGAGCAGATCTGAGAGCGGTTCCGGCCTCCGACTAACACCCACCTCGAGAGGCGACGGCACATTCAAATTTCCAGTCCTTTTACCGTTAAGAGCACGGATCTAATCAAGGAGAGGCACATACCCATCCTAAGGAGATATTCCTACTGTTGTAAACATTTTGTTCATTTTGTAAATGTAATTAAGAAAACATGAACAGTTCTATGAAATGTGTCAATAGGTAAGGAACACAGGGGCCTTTAGGATATGAAGGGCTTTTTTGTTCTTTCTCAAATTCAACTTTATTTTTTCCAGCTGAAGAGACAGGACCGAAGAAATGCCACTAACAGGGAGTGGTGAGAAAATTGCTAGAAAGAGTATTCATAACCTGTGTCGCTCTAGGCTAGAAGCTGATCATGACTAAAAAACAATACAGTTCAACTAAATAAGGAAACATCTTTCATTTAGGTTAAGGGAGAATCTCTATATCGAAATCCGAAGGCCTCTATCAGACTGTCAAAAATGAAAGACAAGCCTAATTGTGAGGAACACTAATATAACTAAAGCAAGAAAAAAAGTTTTTGTGTAACACCGTGCTTCACTTTTTCTTTGTTTTTGAAAACTTGTATTAAAAAACTCATTTCCTAAGTCATCTCTTTCTAACCCAGACCGTTGTCAAGTGTCAGTCCTTTATTAATTTCCACATCCCAAAGAACTTAGGATTTTATAAATGAATCAGTGTCCCCCATCATGAACACAGCGGGATTCACTGAGCGCTTTCCTGTTCACCTCATTTGAGCCTTGCAAGAGTCAGTGAGATAAGCAGGGGGGAGTTTTTATTTATAAACTGACAGTTCTACCACGCAGACTTGAATTCTCTGAGGAAATCTGTTTCTCCAGAATTCGCCCAAGGGCTCAGCCGGCTCTGTCACAGCTACTATTAGCCAGAGCTCTTTATACACCTGATGCTTTTGTTAGTGTTTGAGAAAGAAGGATGACCTGGCTGCGAATCACCACACACCTGCTCAAAATATAAAGCAGCAAATGAACACCCAGGCCCCTGGGCCGGGATTTCCATGATAAGGTATCTAGGACGCGCCCCGTTCCTGGGTCTCTGAGTTCCTGGGTCTCTGACATTCCCCCTCTGTGTTTCACTGGGGCCTTCCCACCACGGGGCCTTACAGGGACAGAGCTGGCTTTGGGTGACTTCTCCTCCTTTGGGCTCCCAAACTCGAGGCCCCCGTCTGCTAATACTTCCTCCCGACCCAAAGTGACCCTGAAACAGAAGAAGGCACAGATCCAGGGGCGCTGCACTTGTGCCCCCCCCAGGTTCTGGCCTGGCTTGGGGCCCCCAGACCAGGTCTGGGTGTTCCTCTGGTTCATGAGGCCCCTCCACCTCCCCTCCGAAACGAACAACTCCCACGGCCCCCACAATCACGCCCTTCAAGGAAAATCACGGCGTCCTGACTGCCAGCCTAAGACCACTCCCTCCTGGTCGTCCTCCTGTCTGAGGTCATGTCTCCCCACAAACATCACACACATACAGGCCGACCTTCATGCAGCGGAAATGCATTACCTACAAGATACCGTTTACAGAAATCCAATTAGGATTTGCACAAGGCCAGTTCTCTAAGATGTGTCTCCTAGAGGGGCTTCTGGAGGTCTTTAACCCCACCTTTCAAAATCTCTGCTTCACATGGTACCAGGGAAGCTGAGGCTGTGAAGTCAGATAAGAACTGAGTTGACTCTAGGATTAAACGAGACAATGCATGCAAGACACACAGCACAACAACCGACACAAACACTCAATAGGTGTGAGTTACTCTTATTAGGAACAATTTCCAATTCGTTTTTTAACTGATGATCACAGGCATCTATGTGCTAAGCTGTGCGCTAGACAGTGGACACAGAAGTGAATGACAAGACAATGTCCCGGCTCTGACCTGCCGAACCACCCAAACCGCCAGTGTTTGACATTTAGACACCAGGGCTGGGGTTGAGGTAGACCGTACAGGTCACGCACACAGTGACCTGAGAAGGAACGAGATGTGAGGCCTGACCTCCTCACAGGGGAAGCTCCAGCCAGTTCTACCAGCTACAGAGAAACCCTCCCTCCAGAAAACCAATAAACACATGGTAGTAAGAAGGCTTTAGTCTCAGGAGGGAAGGAAAAAAATAGGTAGAAAGAAAAACAAACAAAACCTTACTGTGGCCTCCAAATTGTGGCAGTGGGCGTTGCCTGGGGAGGCAAAGGGTGCCTGGCAAGAAGACTGCCCCCATCGGTTCTCAGATTAGCGACATTTCAGCTGCTGGGTGGGGCAGCCTTCACAGAAAGGAATACAGAGAAGATAGAAAACGAATACCATAATCTCAGCATTTAAAAAATGTTAGAATTGACAGTAGGGAATATCTGTTATACTAAAGATTTTAAATAATATTTTCTGTGTATGTCTATCTGTGTTCATATTTTTTCTGTTTTTAACTATATCTAGAAAGAGTACCTGCATCCTTGTAATGTGTAACCATAAACATCTACAGACAGGCAAATATACAAAAATATTCTATTCTAAAATAGGAACCTTGTTCACAGAAATACAAAGCATGAGAAAAATCTACAAATGGATTCCCCGACCCCAAAGACAATACCCGCCTCCTGCCGTGCCCGTCTTCTCCCCACCACCTGAGACCCCTTTCAACAATGAATGCAAGGCGAGCTAGCTTGGAGAAATTCACCACCACGGTCCATTCCCGTCACAGCCGCTGGAGACGACAGCCCCAGCTTCCAGGCAGAGGCTGCTATGCAGCACCACGCCCCACACGCAGGAAGGCTGCCCCCCAGGGGAGACCATCCTAACAGGAACAAAAGGGGACCCTGCAAGCCTGGCCCTGGCGGTAGGGCACAGCCACATTCAGGGCGGCTCCTAAGGCAAGTTATCAGAGCGACATCTCTGTTTCTGTCCTATCCTAAAAGGTGACTTAAACGTTACCTAGAAGAACGGGCGTGGCCCTCGAACCTTAAGAAGAACCACTGCGGTCTTCAAACAAGGGTGGGAAAAAAAAATCTGCTTATCCCACACAGGAGAATTGGCAAATGCGTACAAGATGTAGAGCAAGCGGCATAAATGCTGCATACCTGCTGCATGTGTTAATAGCTAGGGACCTGGGATTCATCCCTCTGTTAGGGAAATAAGTATAAAAATTGAGTTTTTGTTGCTATCGGCCTTCTTTTTTTAAATGATACTTTCTTCCACACCTCTTTGCAAAGTCAACTGGCACTGAGAAAACATTGTGCACTGTAGAAAACCCACGTTTCTTCATTAACGTGAGGTCGGTTGATGTCAGGCAGTGGTAAAGGAGGACGGGTTTAAACCCAACACCTGCACCTGGCACGAGAAGCCCTATCCATTCCAACTCTTCTCCCTAGGTAGTTTCTTCCCTGGGACCAGGTGGGCAGCAGGCAGAGGTGGAGTGTACTTGTGTGGGGTGAAGCTCAGATGCGTAAAGAAGGTAGGGTGCTGCCACAGAAATAAGCCACTTCACAGTAAACCGCACCTCCTGCCTGCAGAGAGTAAGGTCCCGCATGGCAAAAGCAAGCCCACCAGGGTGTTTGGTCCAAGCACAACGGGTAAGTGCAGAGACTCCGGCCCACAGAAACACCTGGCGGATCCGGCAAATTCACTACAGTATCAGGTACAGCTCAGCCTAGGGCGGCTGCCGAGCCCCCAGGGGCCAGCTGATCACTTCCTTTGTTCGCCTTGCAAAGATGGAGTAGCCACCCATTCCCCCACTACACACACGCGCACACACCCCCATTCACTACAAAGCACAACCGCACTGCTTCGTGCTAAACCAGTGTCAGTGGCTTTCTGTCCTTGCTCTTTTTGAATGCCCATCCCAGACTGTCCCTTCCATCCGGGGGCATCATTCCAGCGCATCCCGGAGAAATACCGGACCAGGGCGCGGCATTTTGCAGCGAGAGCTCCTTGCTAGACGCGGGCGAAGATGCGGCTTCCGTACCTGACACTGGCACGTTCCCCTTCCACCCCGCCCTAGGCGATGGCCAAAGCGCATCTGACACCCTCCGGGCGGGTGGCTGGGTTTTGCACACAATGGCAGCTGGACGCGACCTGCACACAGCGTGCGCCTGCGACCGCAAACTCAAATATGCTCTATAAACAGCCTTTCTTGGGATAAGGGAGAAAACAGACCTGAAAACTGTAAAATGCATCAAGGGCAAAAAAAAAGTTGGTCATTCCCGCTACAGCCATGTCCAGTTCCGAATATGACGCACCAAATATGAATCGGGGTGAAAAGAGGCGAGAAGGGGACTAGGTGAGGACAGATGGTCCAGACACCCCAGCACCTTCGCGGCGCGGGGACAGAGGCACTGGGCTGGCGCTAGGAGAGGGGCGCGGTCGGGCCCCCAGGCACCCCTGGGGGAAGGTGTCATCTCTCCATACCCCGCCCCGCCAAAAGGAACCTTAAACAAAAAGCACCCCTCGCGGGGGCGGCGCACACCGACACCCCCCGTGCGCGGGGTCCAGGAGAGCGCGAGCCCTGCGTTATCTGGAAACCACAGGGTGGTGGGAGGGCGGACAAATAATCCCAAGTTCCCCGCGCCACTGTTCGGGTGTCCTCTTTGTTTTCTTTTCCCCACATCCCCGGTCGCTCCGTCCGCGTGGCGACCGCCGCCCGCCGCCGCACAGAGCCCGGTGCCCGTCCGTCCCGGGGGCCCCGGGGCGCCGACTCACCGTGATGCGCGGGATGTTCTTCTTGCCCTGGTAGGACATGCTGGCGGCGGCGGCTGCAGCGGCTGCCTCCCGCCGGCCCGGCTCCCGCCCGCGCGCACGGCGCCCGGATCAGGTGGAGCGCGCGCGCCGGCCGCCGCCCCCCGCCCCGCCCCGCCCACCCCGCCCGAGACAATAGCCGGGCTCCCGGCCCCGGCCCGGCCGCCGCGCCCCCGCCTCCCTGGCGACCGAGCCCGGGGTCTCCCCCTGGCGGCGCGGCGGGGACCCGGGCGGCAGGACGGCGGCCGCGGCCCCTCCCCCTCCGGTCCCTGCGGGTTCCCTGCCCGCGGCCGCCAGGGGGCGCGCGGGGCCGCTCGGGGCGGGGCCACCGCAGCCCCGGGGCGCGCCCGCGCCTCCCTCCCTCCCGGCCTCGCCCCGGCCGCCCGCCTGCCGTGCGCCGTCGGCGTGCCCCGCGGGAGGCCGGGCGCGGTGGGGCTCCGCGCAGCCCGGCGGCCGCCCGGCCCGAGACCGGGGAACGCGAGGCGGCCGCCCGCGCTCGGAGGGCCGCGCCCACGGCAACCGCGAGACGGCCTCGGACACCACCCGGCCTCCGAGGCGGAGGGCGAGCCGGGCGGCCGCCCCGGGAGCGGAGGCCGGGCAGCTCGCGCAGCAGGGGGGACGGCCCCGCGCATGGCGGGGGACGCAGCCGGGACCGGGCCGCGCGACCGCGCTTCCCTTCGGGCAGGGCTGGCGGATGAAGGCCGGAGTGTTACGAGGCGCAAGCACACGGCCTTTCGGCGCCGGGATGTGTTGTCCTTACGCTCCCCGCCAAAGCAAGGGGCCAGGGGACGCCTGGGGGGCCACCTGGAGGAGGCCGAGTGCAGGTGGGAGTGGGGTGGGGGGCTCAGGTCTTCTGGCAAATTATCCCAACACGCCATCCGAATAACAAAAACGGCCTGGCATGCAAACATAAAACCTCTCGAGACGAGTCTCCCACCATCCCCACTCCTCAGCTGTCGACCCTCAGGCCCCACTAAACAGGGATTCCGGTCACTAAGCATGACCGTTAGGGATCTTGAGTTCCCACTTACGTAAGGGCGGACACTGACCACACTTGTGGACATCTTTTCATTAAATTGAAGGCTTACTTTGCAATAGAGAAGCTATATAAAAGCATCTGCAGAAAGAGGGTACGGAAAACTCCAGCCTCGGTTCCCACAAACCTGAAATGAACCAGCGTGGTCACATAATCAAAGGGCACACACGCTAGGACCCCCTGAAAACCTGCCTCCCAGTGAGTTAACCCCAGCTTCCGGTTATTCACGGGTAACTGGACTGAATGCAGGCGAGTTCACGGCGGGCTCCACTTTATTTCTGTGATATTTGGCTGGGAGGATGAATGCCAGCCAAAGGTCACCGCTCCGTCCTCTTTTGCAAAGCACGGTTGGGGTTGCGGTTGGGGGGAGACTGAAGCCAAAGGCACGCCCTGACCGTTTTTCTTTGTTCTTATGCGGAGACCACTAGCCAAGAGTTGTGAAACTACAAAGCATTCTGGGGATTGGCATGCAAATGAACAGGATTATATTTAGAACTGGGTAAAAAAGAGAATTAACTACACACCATGAAACCCTGCAGAGCTCTCTTTCCCATAGATTTTTAGATTTTGCCCCAACCTTGCTGGACAGGATCTTGTAAATTCTTAAGAAATGCAATGAGATATTTAAATCCCAAAGAAATACTAGCACCTTCTTATTTTTTTTATTTCATGGGTTTCTTTGCCTTCCTTGCATCCAGGTTATCTCCTCTGTTACTGTCGTTATCATCCAGAACATTCTCTACTAAATAGATTTATATCATATTTTGATCACTTGATGATTTTGTGTGTGTGTGTGTGTGTGTGTGTGTGTGTGTGTGTGTGTTTCAAATGACAAGACTTGGTTAACTCTGAGGTCAGGTTTGCATGCAAGAGGTCACGGAGCTTAGGACTTGTGATGTGTTTCTTGGGATCAGACTGGTGATAAACCATGTTTGTAACTGCATAACCAGTTAATCGGTTCAAGCTGTTGCCATAAACAGAAATGTACAACAAACACTATTTTTCTCTCTTTTGTCCCTTTCAATCATCTTTTTTCTTTCTTAAGTCAAAATAAAGTGTCTCAGATGAGTTTGAAGGAAAAAGCTTTCCTTGGCTTTTTTATTCCAGGAATAAGAAAGGCAGCCATCAACACAAGATGCCTCTGTGTCTAGCCAAGAGAGTGGGGAGGGGAACCAGCAGGGGTGTTTTCCACAGTAGAATGACTCTGAATGGGTTTTCCTTGGACACATAGCAGTGCTTGGCTTTAGGTATCTCAGGAAACTATGAGAGAGGGAAAAGGATAAAGAGACACTTATTTTGTGGTCCCAAAGAAACTTTTGGCCACCAAACTTACCACATGGGTAGACTTTCATACCTCAGTCAAAGCTATTTTATTCTAGTTGTTCAGGCCCAAGACTTGGCATCATCCTTGTCTTCTCTTCTTCAGTCCATCCAATTTGCATTCCATATCCAATCTGTCAAGAACTGCTAGTGGTTCTGTCTTTTATCAATCCATATTGATAAAGTCATACAATGGGACCCACAAAAAGGAGGCTGCCTCAGTGCCTGGCTGACCTAAGTCAGCCCACGTATGAGGAACACCTGTCCAGGAAGCCTAACATACCGGTCATCACTCTCCAAGTCAGCTTAGCTGGCTTACCTTACCCTAGAAGAAAGGCCCTGCGAGTCCCATAAGGAGATGCCAGGCCTCCCAGCCAGTCATTCCCTGTTTTCTGTTGCCTCTCCCAACTCTCTGTAAAACTCGCTCTTGCCTAAAACCCCTTAGGAGTAGTGTGGCCCGGCTTGGGAGGAGGCACTGTGCTCCCCCAATCTGTGCTTTCTTTCCCCTTGAATAAAGGACATCAAACTCATTACCACATTGTATTCTTTTTGACATTTGACAAGTCTGATCTGCTCTTTCAGTGTGCAAAGCTTCCTCCTGTGTCTCACCTACAGTCCTGCAGTGACCCCCTAACTGAGCTCTCTACCCTCACTCACTCATTCTCACAATATTCACACAGTATTTACTTCGGGGTTACCACCCACTGTTCATTTCCTAGGTGCTAGGAAATGTCCCAGGTCCCATGGAACTTCCTCCCCTTATTCGAGAGTACTGCCTGGCACTAACAGGGCCCCTTCTGTGCATTAATGATCTTCATGCAACTTTTCACCACATGACATATTAATTTATTAGTAAACACTGTCCTTCTCCCCATCATTAGAATTTAAGTTCCTTGAGGGCAGGGAATGTGCCCATATTGTTTACTTCTATATCCTGAGTGTATGAAACAGGGCCTCACCCACAGAAACTGCTCAGTAATTATTAGGTAAGTGTATCTAAGAATGTTTTAAATTGTGTTTGAATAAAGAGTAAATAGATAAAATAAGAACTTTCCTTTAACTAAGGAAATGTGGTTAGAATCTAGATTTAAGAATATCTATTTTTGCTGCTCTTAGGCTTCTTAGGGTTTCCTGATTTTAGATTTCAGAGCAGGTGAAGTCAAGATGGTAAGGAATCACCTCAGTAATATGGCACAGTCACAAAATTTCAGGGCAACACACAGGCCAGAGAATCGCTCAGCAGAATAGTTCTGGGAACTGAGCACTGCTTAGAGAGCCGTCGTCTGAGAGGAGAGCACCGCAGCACAGGAAACAAGCAAGAGCCTTGTGTTCGCGTAAAGAACGTCTTGGAAAAAAGTGAAATTGCATTCAGAGGGGATGCTGTGGACTAGAACCCGGAAAGGTGCACTGTTAAAGGAGCAGACTTGGACGTAGAGGGACCTCAGTCTATATTCCAATTCACCCAGTTCCTACTTTTGACCATGATCAGATCACTTCAACTTTCTGAGCCTTAGCTTCCTAATCTCTAAAATGATGGTCTTATTATTAGCGATGTATTAGTATTTGTGATGACTTATTAATTCATTCACCTAATACTGATTGAGTACCTATTATGGGTGCCCAGGCACTACTGATACAAATATTTGAATAAAACAGACAAAATCCCTGCCCTCTTTAAGCTCAGAATCTAGGACAGGGACAAGTCAAGAGTAAAAAAAAAAAAAAAAAAACAAAAATATTATGTTTAAAATGGCAGCAAGTGCACTGAGGATAAATAGAGCGGGGCGGGGAGGTCAAAGCCACTCTGGTGTCTGGAGGCTGGGCCAGAATTGTTCATACGGGGCCCCAGAAAGCCAGGCGAGATGACGGTAGTGTGAGCCAAATGGTGCGGGGGGCAGGGGGGCGGTGAGGAATGGTCAGATATGGGACATATTTCAAGGTTAAGCCAACAGCACCTGAAGATGGATTTGACCAGGACATGAGAAGAGGAGGAAACAACAATTACATTAAATTCGTTGGCCTGAGCAACTGAAAAGATGAATGTACATTTTCCTGAGATACGGGAAACTGTGGGCAGAACGGGATCGGGAGAAGGGCAAAAATACATTTGTATACATTCCTTTTAAATATCAGAGTGAAATGCTGAGCAAGCACTGCACATTCAAGGGAAGCTCTGAGCCAGACGCACAAATCTGGGAGTTGTCAGCTTCTAGGTATTATTTACAGTGACAGTGCTGGGTGAGGTGACTGAGGCAGAGGAGAGATGGGAGGGAAGCAAGCATCTCCTGGGGACGTAAGCAACCAGGAAAAGAAGGGTGAGGGTCGTCAATGAGGGAGAGGGGACACCACGAGACTGCGTGCTCTGAAGGTCAAGAAACGTGATCATTTCAAAGAGGAGGAAGTTTTCACGCTGTTAAATGCGGCTACAAGGTCACGGAAGCTCAGAAGCGGGAATCAGTACATGAAAACACCCAGAGCCACCGAGGACCTCGACGAGAGCCCCTTAGGAACATGTAATACCCACGTCACAGTGCTTTGGGGGGGCATATATAAATTCACTCAAGTCCTATTTACCGAGTACCTACTATGTGTGTGTGTGTGCCAGAGCAGTCTTAATGAGGTTATGGAGGCGAAAACTGATTGGAGCATGTTCAAGAGAAAAATCAAGGTAGAAATTGGAGCCTTCTAATATAAACAACTCTTTCAAGGGATTTCATTGTAAAGGGGCAGGGAAATGGAGTAGCAACTAGTCTAGAAAGTGGAGTCCAGTAGAGAAATAATAGCATGGTTGTATGCCCACGGGGCTGCTCAGTAAGGAGAGGGAACTTGGGATGCTGCGTGAGAAATGGGGCCCCCGCTCCATCCTTCCTGAGTGGGCGACATCTAGTGTGCAGGTGGGGGTTCGCCCTCCGCAGGGAGCAAGGTTGTTTCCTGCGAGTAACTGGAGAAGGGGTACCCGCCCCCAGCCAGGCAGCTGGGTAAGGCTCAGGGGCAGCGTTTACGCAAGTTCTCTTCTGATGATGTCTGTTTTCTCTGCCATGAGCTAAGCCAAGTCTGGGAGAAGAAGACAGAGGGTAGAAGGGTTGGTATGAAATCGTCTCACAGAGTACAGAGACTAGGGATATATGCTGTGATTACCTAGCAGAACTAAGGTCCCCTTCAGTTAGTGGCCGTGAATTAAAAGAGACCTGTAGGCGTGGTTGTGGACCTCCCCCAGCCATGTACAGCTGCACATGTGCAGGCATGGAGTGGGTGCAGTGTGGAACTTGACCAGGGTTTTGCTAGATAAGTACTGAGAAGGCAGAAAGAAATTCAAGAGATTTGCGGATGTAGCATGGGATGTAAGCGGATTAAGCACCAGTACAGGGAAGGACAGTGAACATACGGAAGGGTAAAGAAGAATTCATGTAAACCCTTTAGCACAAAGTAACTTAAATAGGTGGCAGCTATCCCTGCCATTAATGTTAATGTTCTGATTATTATTTGCTAACTTGTGTATGTCAGGGACTATGTCTCATTTACCTCTGTAGTCTCCAGCTCTTTTATAATACTTGGAATAAAGCAGAATCAATGGGGTAAACAATTAATCAAATAGAAGGGAAAAGTCAAGACTATTCTCTGTCTTCCTTTTAATCTCTGAAATATCTAAAGTAAGTGCTTATCTATTTATACACAGTTCTGACAATGACAATATTTTCTACTTTTTACAAACAAATTTTTATTTTGCTATATTAATATGGGGAAACATTTCCACCCACCCAGACCCGATGTGAAAGATGGGAGGAAAAAGTAGTTCCAAAACAAATACAGAAGTTTTGAAGACATAAAAGCCACATATCAGGCTTTTGTGAAACACATAGGCTATTCTAATGTTAATAAATATTTAATCTCAGAGCTGCCCATTAAGTTATTTGGGCCCATTAATTTTACCTACAGTTCAAATGGAGGAAGTCTTAGTCGTGTACCTCCAGTGTCAGAGAATGAAAAAGTGGTGATTCACCTGCCGTTATTTATTCGATGTTTACATATTAAATACACATAAATAGCCTGACAAACAATTTACCCTTGATACACATAAGCCAGAAAAGAAAAAAAACATATTATGGACACACACACACACAAATATTCCCACGGAATTATTCCAAAGTCATACTTATACCAGTCTGAGCAAGGGGTGCAAGCCTACTTCTCCGTGGTTGGAGCTTCTCACTCATTCCTTCAGTGGAGCACGGCTCTGAGGGCCCCTGGCAGCTCATTTCAACGCCACGGGCAGGCCCACCCTGGCGTGGCTATGGGGTAAGGTTGGGAGGCAGGGGTGAATTATTTCTTGTGTGTTCATCTCCAATTCTGGCCTGACACATGCTAGACACACAGGTAAGGTTACATTCATACCAATGGAAAAAAGTCTTCACGGTTTTGCCCTGGAGGTCAGACAGATATTACCGTCTGATTGGTTTATTTAAACTTTAGAAACTTTTTAAGGACTGTCTTCCCCAAATTGTTGTTGTGCATTACTTTTCAGCAGCCGGTCCCAGGTTCCTGCAGCTGTGTGTGCGTGCGGGACTGGGGAAGAAGGCAGCCCACTGCCTGTCATTTTGATTTGCGAGATCTGGGGCCAGCTGTGGGCATAAGCTTATGCATATTCAATACCCCAGAGGACTAGCTACCTTACCTACTAAATCTACTTCTGTACCATGTCGGTCGGTTGAAATTCCCATGAAAGAAAACCAGGGAGCTGGAATTGGATGTTTTTTGAGGAGTGGAGAGGAATGACTTTAGAACTTATATGAATTTACAAACGATGAAATTTTACTTCTTTATTGATTCATTGATGTGTGCATAAACTTAGTAAATAGTTAGCAAATCCCTTTTTAGGCAGGCTTGATATTAGGAAACGAATCACAGAGTTAGGCTCACTTAAGACTCTGAAACAACAGAAGCAGCTGGCAGCACTTTAACTGTGGGTGCAATCATCACAGCAAGTGCCAAGGGCAGGGGGGACAGCGGGGGGCCTGGCTGAAGAGTTATGGATGGTTAAGAGATGGTTAAAGTTCCTATGGCCAGGATGGATGGAGGCTGCCCGGAAGGTACTGTGGCTGGCAGAATAACATCTCCCCAAAATGCCCATGTCTGACACCTAGAACCTGTGAAGAGGTCACCGTCCATGACAATGGGACTTTGTGATAGACTTAAGGCTCTTGACATAGGAAATTACTCTACCTTATCCAGGTGCGCCCAGTGTAATCACCAAGTCCTTATAAGAGAGAGGCAGAGAGGCAGAGTTGGGTGTGGACGTGAGCATGGAGGCCAAGGCCATGAGCCAAGGAACAGGGCAGCCTCTACAAGCTAGAGAAGGCAGGGAACAGATCATCAGAGCTTCCAGAAGCACTGCAGCTCTCTCATACCTTGAATGTCGCCCCATAAGACCCATTGTAGACTTACGATTTCCAGAACTGTATGAGAATAACCGTATCGTCTTAAGCCTCTAAGTATAAGGTAATTTTCTGCAGCAGCAATAGGAAACAAAAATGGGTCGTAATCAAAGTGCATCAAAGATTGATGATCAGGGAGCTAAAGGTAGTCACTCCTCTAAAAAATCATAATTCTGTGCCAACTGCTGGATCTGACCTAGTTCTCAGGCTTGCGAAACATTAACTGAAGGAGAGGTTGGGTCAGCAGGAGGAAGGAGACACCACGCCCGGCATATATGGTGGTGATCCCTCTAGTCCTTCCTCAGGGGGTCCTGCGGCCACACATGCCAATGCCGCCGTGAACTGGGAAAGGGGGCTGCTTAAACATGTGAGGGACAAATGGATCTGAGTTCCCAGCTGACAGCATACCCAGAGACTGGAAGCGGCATCACAGTTAGAGTGGAGGCCCGCTGATGCCAGGGAATGAGCAGCTCTGGTCTAGATCTGGCTTGCATTTGGCCCACTGGGTTTATAGATCCACCTAGCAATCATTTTCACAGATCTCCACTGACTGACTGGAATAGACAAGTATGGCAATTAGCACCACCTCTGTTCTACTTGGCTTCTCAGCCTGTGGGTTAAGAGCAATCAAGTATGGATGCCAAGCAGAAGGCTCTAAAATTGGCCCACCCACCCCTTCCCCAAGACAGTAAATTAAAAAACGTTTGCATCTTAAAGGGATGGCAGAGGTTAGCAACACTAAAGATTAGATCTTAAAGATCTTTAAGACCCAAACACTTAAAATCTGAAGTTCCCCTGATATTGCCATTTAATTAACTAGTCTGACAGAAGCCAGACAAATCTCAGAGCATAACTCAGTCAACCAGCAGCCCAAATGGAAGCTGCTATGATATTTGCATACGGGCATACGGCCATGTCTGAAGCACAGGATGCATACCCACTGAGCTCACGAATGAGTTGTTTTCCATCCCTATCAGGAAGGGAGATCAAAGCAGTTCACATGTACCTGGAACAGAAGACAGTGTATATGAAGAGTCATGACCCAAAGGTATGTTAATCACCCTCTCCTGCACCATAACACAGATAATGATCAAAAGATCTAGACTGGACATATTGAAGAACACCCCCCTGGTGCAAGCTTTGGATGACATCATGAAAATCTCATGAGATGAGCAGGAAGTGACAAACACACTGAAGGCTTTGGGAAGACACATGAACCTGAGAGAACTGGAGATGAAGTCTACAAAGATTCAGGGGCCTGACATCTTGGCAAAAGTTTAGGAGTCCATTAGGCTAGGACATGTCGAAATGCTTAATGACTGCATCAGGCAGCGCCACATGCAAGGAAGGCAGCACAAAGCCTGGAAGGCCACCTCAGGTTTTACAGACAACATATTCCAGACCTTGAAAGACCTTTACAGCCCGTATACGTGAAAAGCTGCCAGCTTTGAATGGCACCTGGAGCAGGCACGAGCTCCACAGGAGATCCGGGGTGTGGTGCAAACGGCCACGTGACCTGATGAAAGCCGTGGCACTGGGGGTTCAGGCGTTCCCTGCACACTTTTTGGAAGTTCACATCACACCACTTCGCTTTTATGAAAGACCTCCACTAGTACCTGTTTTTACTAAATTAAAAAATCCAAAGAGGATGTCTGCTATTACAAAAAAAGGCGGCAACTGAAATAACATTTAGGGTTTGTTTGGCCACAAGCCATCACAGAGGCAGGGCGCCACCAAGCTTCTTCCCGGGGAACTGCACTCAGCCTCTCAGATTCAAGCCACCATAGATTTAAACTGGGGGAGCATCTGTGCTTTATCTCAATTTACTGCGTGCATCTGTTAGCTAGATATATGCTAAGGTATCAGAAAAGCCTATGGGAGGTTATTTCTGGGGTCTGGGAACACTCAAAAATATTTCCATATAGATTAATGGTAATTGCTTATTGGCTTTACCCATTTAGGCTTACAAAAGGTTTCGGAGAGCCACTGTGCTTTCCGTTAGAGGGTCGTCACCACGGGGTGGCTATGCAAGTCCCAATATCACGACTTACACTCCTAGGACTCCGAGCAAGAGAATTATGCACTATTTGAAAAGCAGATCCTCTCGTGCTACTGGGCCCTGGTAGAGATAGATGAAAGTGCCGATCAAGGTCATGAAGTAACCATGCAGCCAGAAATGCCCACCATTAGCTGGGTGCTATCAGACCCAGCGAGTCCTAAGATCAGGCTGGCTTAGGAAGGATGGAAGGGCATAAGTAAGCCACCTGGGCAGGTGGTCCAGTCGCCGTGTCACCCACTACTGCTGTTCAGTGCCTTGGTGTCAGCACATCCACACGGCCCAAACGATCAGCTGACGGAAGAGGTAAACACCTGAACCTGGCTTACAGCGGGGCTGGCTGCTTAGAGCAGGTGAAGAGACAAGAGCCACAGCAGAGCCCCGCTCACAGGTGGCGTCACAAGACAACAGCGAGGACACCTCTCCCAAATGGCCATAGCTCCCCACAGTGCAACTTGTCACCCACTTGGTAAAGGAAAATGGCTCAAGGTTTAATGGAGACTCCTGGACAGTACTGAAGTGTGCCTAGGCAGGAAGGGGAAAGGGGAAAGATCGAGGAAAAGGCGGCCTTGAGTAAAGCAAATGCTGGACCTGTGGAAGCGGGCAGGAAGAACGAAGACACACGCACGACACGTTAATGCCCCAGGAGAGTCCATCGCAGGTGAAACTGAACAATGAGTGCCCCGGGCAAGGTCACTGTGGAGTCAGTGTGACTGAAGAAATGACAATGGAACGTTCTTGGGGTGAAAGGGTTAAACCCAACTTTATTCCCACGGTGGCAGGTCAGTCACTAGAATCCCGTCCACTCGGAGTGAGTCTGCAGGCAGCAAGCCGGTCCCTGCCTCTGGGCCCCTCTGCCCGCACGGCTGTCCCAGTCCCTGTCCTCGGCACTGCCACCACTCCAGCCTCTGCTCTCCTGCAGCCGTGCAGCAGCCCAGAGCACTGGGCGGAGCTCTTTATATAGAGTCAACAACAGCATACTGCCCACACGTGTGTAGTGAGCTAGCCGACCAGGGCCAGGTGAGAACCCTGGCCACAGGAACCTTCCCTTTATCCACAATGAGGTAGACAAATGACTCCCAGTTGACATCAGCCACCTACACCACCAGTCACCCAATGTTGGCATAAAGGTCACATGAATGGAGCAGACATGGTGACAGGGATAGAGGCTACACAGGGAACCAAGGCCCCGTCACCAGAGCCGATCCAGCCACTAGTGCTGTCCAATGTCCACCCTGCCAGCGACAGAGAGCAGCATGGCACCCACATGCTCTGGGTCTGGTTTTGCCTTTTCTGCCGCTAGGGCCTCAGTTAATGTTATTTTAGGACTTAAGGAGTGCCTGATGCACTGGCACGGGATCCCTGACATCACTTCAGACCAAGGGGCCTATTTAATAGTAAACAAGATGCAGAATCGAGAGCAACAGGTCACCTCCCGGGAACGTCCCCTCCCCAGCCTTGCTGCACCCCATATCCACCGGGCCCTACACCACAAGCCTGAATCTCGGAACTACCACCCCCTGGGCCTCTGCTAAAGGCCTGTTGGAGAACACGCGCTGGCGTGTGAGTCTGCTTAAACACAGTCTCACCCTTGGGCTGAAGGGACACACGTGTGACTGGATTCAGATCGCTCCCTGTATAGCACAACAGCTCACTTGCAGATGAAGGACGTGAGACTCACGCTTGGATGGAGGCAGGCTCAGAATAGCAAGCCAACCCCCAAAAGCAAGGCTACAACCCCAGTTTATATTTTCCAGGTTTCCCCATCCGTCTCCAGGAAGGAACTCTGGCTGCACGCCTTTTGTTTTCCCTCTGGTTTCCTGTGCTCAGCCACAGCGAATGCCCCAGGGCCACAGGGCCTCATCAGCCCCTGCCCCCTGTCTTCTTAGAGAAGTAGAAACGGCAGCGACACACGCCTGAGGGTCCAGCCACAGGTTTCTCTGGGCAAATTCCTGAAGGAGCCGGGAACGAACAGCAGGCTGCTCCGGCCCACACTGATACGTCAGCAAATGAGCACTTCTGTGCTGGACCGGTCACTTCCACACACTGACCCCAAATGAAACCCTAGATTTCTGACCTCAAGATATCCTGTGACAAATGCTGACCTGGCCCCGAGCAGAGTGCTTGGTTAGTTTTGATAGGCCAGGTATTCATTTTTCATTGAAGACAGTGAATATAAGAGACAAAAACCAAATACAGAAATAGAGAAAAACTGTTCGATTTTTCCAAATTCATTGCAAATCAGTTGGCTTTGGAATTAACAGTCTGAAAAACCTAAGCTTGATTTGCCTCATCTGTAAAATGGGTCAATAGAATAGCTGAGTGATTCGAACATGAGAGGCATGTCTTACAAAACAGAAAGAGGAGTTGCTTCCCTGAAAAGGAATTGCGGGTATATCTCATTTTAGCACAAAGAGATCAAAAGAGTAGGTTTCTGAGAACAGTAACAGTGAGTGGATGGAAAATGGAGAACCCGACCGAGTCTGCATTCAGATCCGAATCTTGCCTCCAAATTTGTAAGGACTTTCTGGATGGATAGTACAGTATACTGAGCATGTTCCCAAAAGGAATGAATAATTAATTAATGCCTATTTTAACAAGTAACCAAGTCCTGTTTTCACTATTTCATGGCCACAAATAATTTACAGTGACCTCCAAAAACCCTAAGGGTTGGTGGAAACAGAGACTAACATGTTTTGTTATTGATGCTTTCCTAGTTTATACATTTCATGGGGATTCTACCCAGTATGAAGGAAAATAACGTGTAACAAAATACAAGCAGAACAATGGTTCTGTTGTAATAAGGGTTTTAAGCTAACACCACTATGGAAAACAATTATTATAAACACCCACATACCTTTGACTCAGCCTTAATTAAAATTAAAGTTAAAATCTGGGGCCAGTTTCTTTTTCCAAGCAGGAAGCCCACAAATTGCTTGTAAGGGTAACTTCAAGGGAAAGGCTACTAGAAATGTATGTATTTACCATAAAATTTAAGATGGATCTATATTTACTCTTTTGTCACCATAAAATAGAATTTCTCTGTAAGTCTAAGTTTTTGTAATGCTGAAAGTTTATTTTAATAGACTCCAAAGTCTCTTCACTTAAAACCATGGGACTGTGAAAGGTTCTCATAGGAAACCAGCTTACCCAAAGCTTGCTGTGAAAGATTCCAGTCAGATATGATGTTAGGGACCCTGTGCCAGTGCATCAGACACTCCCTAAGTCCTAAAATGTTTGCCACAGAAGGCTGCATTAGCTTTGTGATAATGAATTTTTTATGATCTTGCAAACTGACTTCTCATTAACTAGCATAAAAAGATGGTAAAGACTCCTGGAAGCATGGACAGAATCAGTGACACTCCCATGACATTCTTTTTTCAAGTAAAATAAAAAATAACTAATAAAAATTAACTGAAAACACAAGGTAAGCTATTTTCCATGATGACGTCCATACAAGAGAAGAGTATCTGAGGCGGCCAGTTAGCCACCACCAAGGACAGATGGGAGACTGGCCACCGCTCCCCCCCTGCCCAAAGTCCTCGGCCCACTGAGGCAGCCTCAAGCTACCACCACGGCCTGGGTCCCTTGGCCTGCCCCACGCACCCCAGTGTCCTGCAGGGGTCTGCCTGAGCAGGCAGGGTCCTCCGTCCCCATCAGGGCGGGGTTCTCTGCCCCACCAAGGGCTCCAGGAGGGTGCTATCAATAACCCTGCCTGGCTGGTCCTCCACCCACTTGCTTTCCTCCCTACATGGCTAAACTCCACTGTTCCACTGCTGGTGCCCCGGGGGGAGCACAAGGAGCCCACCCTGGGGCTCGGAAACGGAGCCCACCTCTGCTAGGCGCACAGACTACTTCAATTCCAGCTCTGCCGTGTGCTGACTGTGGCGTCCCCGGACAGTTCTTTCAAGCTCAGTTTCTACCTCTGTAGAATGGAGATAATTTACGTGGCATGAGGATTCGGTGAAATAATGGCAAGTACCTGATAATCTGTGAATGCCCCCAAGAAACTGGATTAATCCCATTAATTAAAATAGTGCACGATGTTGCCCCGTGAATCCACAAAAGAGAGTCAAACAAATTCTGTGGGTATATATTTCTGCACAGTTATTCTGGGGAAGATGAGTCTCCAGTTTTGTTCAGATTCTCAAAAGTGTGCATGGCCCCCCAAAATTAATGCATTCACTCCACTGCTAAGATAATGCCTCCCAACCCTTCTTTCCAGCCAGTCCTCTCCCGTCGGCTTCAGGTTCACACATCCAGCTGCATGTGGGAAGCCTCCACCTGGGTGGGCCGCCGGCCCCAGAGTCCCCTGCAGTGTACTGTCCAGATCCCTGCTGGGGAAAAAAAGGCTTATGAGCCCAGCTGTCCCCAGTGCCACCGGCAGACACTCTCAGTTGTCAGCCACCTTTGGACACTGCTTCAGCCAAGGAGACTCACATCACCGGGAGGACACGCCTGGGGGGTGCAGGGAGGGGGGTGAATTCCCGGTACCAACATGGGGTGGAGGCCTGGCCTTCATTTCCAACCTGAGACCGCTGGAGGCTGTCCTCTCTTCAGAACCCCCGCAGACCCAGCTGGAGTCTCTAGGGGGGCTGCGTTCTCCTTGTACCCAATGGTCCCTCCTTCCTCCCCATCCCGTCCCTTCTTGGTGTTCATCTCAAGAGCATCCCCGCAGAAACTTTCTGCGGGTGAAATCTTTGTCTTACAACGTGCTTCCTAGGAAACACAGGTCTCAAATAGGTTCCAGAACCTTCTGCACTTTCTCCAGTGTTCAGTCTCCACCCGCTCAGCTGGTGACACCTGCCCAAGCTGGGCGTCTTGACTAGAGACCTGGGCTCAGTCTTTGCGTTCCCTCTGCCTGGGTCAACCTCAGCCAGTCTGAGCACTTACCACTGGGGCTCACCTCCTGTAAGGGGATCTCCACTCATCCCTGGTACCCGTCAGGCTGAAGTCTAAGGTCCCCAATATGACGTACCAAACCCCCCACACTTGGCCTCCGCTCGTCTCTATGGCTTCATCTTTCTTCGTCTCTCTAGGAGCAAGGAGTTCGCCTCAAACATTATGTTGTTTCTTGCCTGCAAAGCACTTGCCTATGTTATACCTTTTGCCTGAAATGATTGGGAAGCTCCATTCACTTTGCTCAGGCATTTTCCCCTCCAGAAAGCTTTTCCTGACGTCTCTCGGTGCCCAGTGGTGCTTCCCGGCGCCTCTGCCAACCCCCAGCACTGTGCTTGCGGAGCATGATGTAATTATCTGTTTTGTCGGCCATTTTCCTCCGGCTGCTTGAGGGTGGGGCTCTGTTTATTCCTCACTGTGTCCGAAGTGCCAGCACAGCCTACAGATGAGGGCCTCCAGGAGAAGCTCTTGCTAGATCGCCTTGGATGAATACATGCCAGCACACAAACACCCGCACACGCATGCACGCTCATACACATTCACAAACAAACTCAGACCAGATGCAAGCCCTACTTACGAGCAGAATCCTGAAGGACAAAGGGGCTGATCGGGGCAGCAGAGTTTTGTATGGACTCATTTGCCTGCCAACAGGATAACATTGAGGTTGACTCTTAGTGAACACACCTTGTTAAAGAAGTTAAAGATGACAATCTCAGTGAAACAATTTTTCTAAAAAAGTAAGGTATTTAAAAGACTCAAGCGTAAGCATCCAGACAAGCTGGAATCTGTACATGTCAGCCACAGTCTTTTTTACCTTCTGAGGCCTCCTAATTATTCACTCAATTCTACTTACATTAGCTATAATTTTTCTCCAAACATTCGGCCAGCCCGTATTCCTTTGTTCTGATCACCGTGGAGAATAAGATGAGTGTCTCCTTAGCTCGGCTTGTGTCATCTGCTACCCTACAATCTAATCACCTACAGAGCAGGGATGGAAGAAACAAGACACAAACGTGGCTGCAAGGAGCCCACCGTGTGCATGTAGAGGCATTACTCAGAGAAAAAAAAGCCATCATGATCTCGGCAGACATGCAAAAAGATGCCTAGTATACTGATTCTCACCTGCTGTCTACACAAAAGGGGCCAATGAAGGCGCACAGAAACTCACGTCATTACCAAGTATAAGGGAAAAAAATCACAACTTTAAAATAGGAACTCTCTAACAAGAGCATGAGAGAAGAGACTGAGATACATTTTGCAGAAGTGATCCCTGAAAGCTGAAATCTGCCTGCTCGCCACATGCTTCCTCACGCTCTCAGCCCAGGGGTCCCCATGTGCCTGTGTACACAGCCCCCCACCCCACCCCCGCCTCCCCCACAGGCTCTGTGTCTGGCAGCACCAGTTCACTCTTTTTTTGATCTTCAAAGAGATCAAGTCCATGAGACTCAGTCCTTCAGCTCAAGTACATGAGATTAGAGGGGGCACATGGTCTGCCTACCCCAAACCCCACAGTTAGTGACACCTTCAGTGCCGGGTTCTGACTCCTAATCCAAAGACCCACCATATAGCGCCTCGCTTCCTCCTAGATGCCTGGGGGCAGAAGCGAGTTTTGGGTCTGGTTCAAAGCCTCAGTAATACTAAGCTCAGTCTCCAGTGAAGTAAAATTGGGCACAGTGTCAGAAAGAGATGGGTAAATGCTGAATCAGAAACAATTACTATTCTGAGATCCAAGACTTAAAGACAAGGTGGTGTTGTGAAAGAAAAAGAGTAAGGAGTCAAGCGACCCACATTCTAGCCATGTCTATTTGATTAACAAATGGTTTGACCTTAAGCAATTCACTTAACATTTCCTCATCTCTTGCATGGAGAATAAATTACTTGCTTCCAACCTCTTTGGGCCGACGATCAAATGAAATAATGGAAATGTCCATTCAGGAAAAAAATGCACTCCAAAAAGCTAAATGCACACCAAGCCTTAGATGATTTTTTCCATCGTGTTACAAACATGTCCAGGACTGATACATCCACTCAAAGGTCTATTTACCATTGTTGCTTTCCAAGTATGATCTTCCCTTTCAGTACCTCTCTGGTTTTCAAATTATGTATTTTTCCAGATGCTTGTTTCTACCTCTCCAGGCTGATCTCATTTGCTCATTTCCTGCCTGTTTTTCTAATCTCTCTCAGTGGCTCTGTACCATGTACACTAGTGTCTGTAACTCCATCCTAGCTACCCTCATCTGCAGCTATAATCACCATAATAGGTTTACAGCCTCTTCCCAAGCCACCAGTGACAATGTGAAATGAAATGCATCCGAAGCTGACCTCTGCAGCCTCCTCCTGGAACTTGCAGCGTGCCGTTTTTCATTCTTGTTAGGTTTTTCAGCCAGTTTTCAGGTTATTTCTCATGGTCCAGAGAATCTCTTAAACTAACCCAAGACTTTTGTTTTGTTTTGTTAATCATATGGAACTAGCCCTTGTTTCTCCCGCTCATAATAAAATAGATGAAGTGAAATAATAAGTCATAACATGCCATCACATGAAGCAGGCCACTTAAAGCTCTGGGAGTAAGTTAGTGTGTTCCTACCCACAGGTCTCCTGTCTCACATCAATGTAAGCGCCTATTATGAGTCTGTCTCTGCTGATCCAGAAAATCAGGAAGACCTAAGCTTTCCGAGCAGAATTCCAAATCCTTGTGTTTCTTTCCAGTGGGAACCTGCAGCCAAGTTCCTTCATAAACCTGAGGAATGATGCGTATTCTCTGAGGCTCACTACAAAGGAAACAACTTTTCTTTGTTGTTTTTCTCAATCAACTGGCTGACATTTGAGGCCCATCTTTGCTTCCATTACAGCACTTGGCAGTTTCTAAAGAGAAAGGAGTTTGAAGAAGAAAGGGAAAGAACACAAAGACTAATCCATGGGTGAAAAAACTTGAGAAATGGTTTTGATGCCATAATATTACAAACAATTTTCTTAGCCTGAAATTAGTTTTTGATTTTTGTTTTGTTTTCTAATGGAGTTCGGCACGGGGTGCTTTGCCTTCTAACCTCTAGGTGTCTTCCTGAGCACTGCTGGCAAAGGGCTCTCCCACCAGCAGTCCTGCATTTTGCAGTGCAGCTTTGATTCAAGCTTTAAACAGTTAGAAATTCGGGTTGAATAAATCATTGGGGCTTTTTTTGAACTGCCATAAGGATCTCCAGATTTCTTTTTAAAATACGTTTAAAATATTTAAAATACAACAACTTTAGAAATGCTAAATTATAGACTCTGAATAAAAAAGGAGAGAAAAACTGCAGTGCCCTCAATTAATTGCAGCGTCTGAGGAAAAGTCTAATTTATATCAATTCCCTTCATCTGTGCAGGCAGAAAAACATGAACTTGGGACACAGACCTGGTTTTCTATCCTGGCTACATCAAATACTTGCTTTACGAAACTCGGAAATTTTCTGAACCTTTCTGAGTTGTTTCCTCTTCTATAAAATGAGGATTCTACTATTCCTGTCATGGAGCAATATTTGGACCAAATATGCAACATGCTGGCTAGTAAATAGTGTCTGGTGCATACGGGGTGATCGATAGATGTCAGTTGCTTTCCTTGTCCTCCTATATACACAATTGCAAGACCTGTCATCTTTTATTAATACGCACAGCTCTGTCTCTCATAACACTGTTATCAAGTAGATATGAGCTGCTGAGAGGAAAATGTCTTCATGAATTTGATAATAAGGATAATGACACTGTACAGGCAGCATTCTAAATGATTTCATAAGCATTATTTCATTTAATCCTCACCAAGTGAGGTAATGTTTACTATTCCCATTTACAGAAAAGGATGCAGAAGTTAACAATGGTTAAAAGATCATGTGACTTAGTAGATGAGTCAGGATTTGACGTATAGAAAGCACTGCATGTAATGCCTGCCACATGGTAAATTCTTCATAAATATTAGAAGTTTGGTGAAGGAATAACATTTTTTGTAATATAATGAGATCCCTTCCTATAATAGCCTTCTTTTTTACTGTCTTCACTGAGCCATAACTCACACACCATGAAATCTGCCATTTAAAGCATCCAGTTCGGTGGGTTTCAGCGCATTCCCAGAGTCGTACGACCATCACCATGATCTAAGTGTGGGGCATTTTCATCGCCAGAAAAGCCCTATATTTTTCAAAATCTGGATTTTCATAGATTTCTTCAAGGAGCAAATACTATTGTTATTAAAAATGGCACTTCTTTCATATGTTGCCGGTTGAATGTAAAATGGTACAGTCACTCCAGAAAATAATTTGAAAATAAGTGTAAGTTTCCTATAAGACCAAACATGCACTACCTATTTGACCCAGCAACTGTACTTCTGAGCATTTATCCCAGAGAAATGAAAACACATTCCCACAAGAACTTACACAGGATCGTGCAGAGTAGAATGGGGGAAACAACCCCAACGTCCTCCAATAGCGAATGGATGAATAAAATCTGGTGCATTCCCCCGGTGGGATTCTGCTCAGCAATAAAGAGCATCAGACTTCTGATAAATGAAGAACTAGGATCGATCTTAAGGGCATTGTGTTTAATGAACAAAAATAATTTCACAGAGTGACATGCAGTGTGATTCTATTTATATAGCATCCTCAAAATGACAAAATTAAGCAGGTGGAGAACAGACTAGGAGTCACCAGGGGACAGGGGTGGGGCAGGTATGACAATAACATGGTAGCATGAGGGAGTTCCTTTATAGTGAGGGGAAAATTCTGTATTTTGTTTGTAATAATGTTCATATGAATACACATGGGATAAAATTGCATAGAAACACACACGCATGTAAAAATCAGTGAAACCTGTGCAAGCCCGTCCGTCTACTTAACATCATTGTATCAGTGTTACCTCCCAGGTTTTCATATCGCACTGTGGTTATGTAAGATGTGGCCATTGGCAAAAACTGAGGGAAGTGTTCAAAGAACTCTATGTACAATTTTCTCCAACTTCCTGTGAACCTATAATAAAAAGTTAAAATGGTGGCATGTCAAAAGGAAAACTAAGATGTGTTCTGAAGAAAACGCAGAGACCTGAAAGCTGGCATGTTTACAGTTTTTGAGACCATTCTTAGAATCGCCCCAACTTGAACATCACTGCTAGGTGTGACCGCAAACTGACTGCTCAAATGCAAAATTATTCAAGAGAATGGAAAGGATACCTGGAGTGGACAGATAAAAGCAGAGGCTCAAAGCTAATTATAAATACAAGCTAAACTTACAAACAAGGAACAGCTATCTTAGGAAAGGTGGAAAGACCAGAGTAATTAGAAACTCTAGAAGTGATTTCACATCAAAGATGGTCTTAGTGTGTTATCATAATGAGGAAGACGAGGCAAATTCTTGGAAGCACTCTTACAGGTTTTAGAGGGCGAAATCATAGTGAAAAAAATCTGGAGTTTATTTGGATTAAGAGCATGAACACGGAGCAGCACCAATGAACATACCCTCAGAAATGAATGTATGACTATTATACTGCTTCTACAGATAATAACAGTAATAACGACAAGAAATTCAATCATTAAGTGCTATGTACTCAGGAGCCTTTCTCAAGGTTTTACAAGTATTCATTTGTTTATTTCTCATAACAACCTACCAAGATTGATACTAAGTACTATGGCCCTTTTCACAGTGTGAAAACTGCAGTGCGATGGTGTCATGTTACTTGACCAAGCCCACAGAGCCGGGGAGCAGAAGCCAGGACTGATGTGGTCACTAATGGTCACGAACCCCATTTCTGAAAGATGAAGTCAAATAAAGGATATGAATTAATCTATAATTGTAGCGTGGAAAATGAGGCCCTAATACCATTTAGTCCCTCAATTACCTAGGCAAAAGAAACAAACAGATTGGGAGTTCACATAAACTTTTATGTTATCCAGGGTCCAATCAGAGGACAGTTTTTCATGACTATAAAATAATTGATGTTCATAATGATGAATATAACAGTATGGTAGATTAGATAACCTAGCCCTTCCAACACAAAATATGGGCAAGGTTACATTTTTTTAAGGTTAATATCTCGGCTTTAGGAATTCACAGTGAAGTCTAAGCAGAAGAGCTGACATTCTGGCTGCCTTATAGGAATTTGCCCATTTTGGTAACCAAAGGTTTGGGTTTTAAAACCCCAGAAAGGACAAGAAGTGAGGCCCTCTGGTCCATACCAAAGCAGGAGGGATTGAGCAGAGATCCCCATATAAATTTCAGTCCTTTTGTAAAAGAAATAAACTAGGAAAATCCTACTAATAACGAGTGAGGCCTTGGATCTGGTGTGCCCCAGCCCCCGCCCTTATGGGGTATCACAGAACGAGTCCCTTCAGAATCTGTAATGATGGAAGAACGCTCACACAGGTTTGGATTTTGTTTTAAGTCACTATGAATTCCTAAAGTAGAGATATTAACCTTAAAAATGTCATGGCAAAGATACCACTGGGATATCACTCAAAACCACTCAAAAGAGACCCTGGACCCAGGTTCATTAGATTCCTTACCAATAAAGCACTACCTGATATAAGATTACAATTAGAAGTTAGAGAACACAGAAGAAAATTATCTACCATAAACAAGACTGAGTAGACGTAAGTAGACTAAGATCCCTCAAAACTTCTTAGAATAAAACAATCAGATAAAATAAAATCAGTGTATTTACATTATCACAATTCCCAATACAAATAAGATTTAAGTACAAGAACAGAATGAGACACTATCAAAACAGAAAGTATGGATTGTTTTTTAAAAAGGGGGAAGGGAATATATCTTCTGGAATAAAAAAATAGCTAATGAAATTGAACACTTAATGGACAGTTGAACAGCAGATTAAATACATCTGAAGAGAGAATTTGTGAGCTGGATGTAAATATGATTAAATAACTCTAATTATGGCAAGGAATGAAAAGGAATGTAAAATACAACAGAGAAGTTAAGGGGTCTGGAGATTGGAGAGACGGTGCATCATAAATAAATAGGAATTACAGATAGGAAAGGAGAGTGGATGAAGAGAGGCAACACCCCCTGATAATGGCTAAGAGATTTCTGGAATTGTTGAGAGACATCAATCCTCAGATTCAAAAAGTATGTTGAGTTCTAAGAAGTAAAAACAAAACACCTACATCTTTACTAAAATTGTAGAACTCAAAGACAAAGAAGAGACGTTAAAGGCAAGCAGGCAGAAAGAAAGATTACCTACAAAGGAATTTTGATTCTGAAACTCTTATCAGATGTTGAAAGACTCCTGACACCTTTAAAGAAATAGCAAACACCACCCAACACAACGTTAGTATTTAGCATACGTTAATTATTCTAATTCTCAGCAATCCATGTAACTCACGTGTGGATATGATAACAACCCCCTGTAATACAGTTTTTAAAAATCTCAGCCACATGATGAGTCTGGTTGTCAGAATGTGATCTCAACTCTGGGGTCAGACGGAAGGGATTCCAACCCCGTCTCCTCCTAATAGAAGCTTTCTGACCTTGGGCAAGTGATTTAACATCCCTGACTTATTTCGCTTATCTGTAAAATGGTAGCAGCTCACAGATGATCCTAACGTTCTGTGTTTTAAGTGAAATGATACAGGCAAAATGCTTGAAACAGTATTCAGAAGACAGGAAACACTCAACACACATGAGCTAGTGTCATTATCACCGAATTTCATCTGGTCTTCCCAAAGGCACTGCAGTAGAGGTTCCATTTTCCCAGGGAATCGTATCATTTCATAGTTAGTGGCTCATTCAGAATCACAACTAGACATTTTAGAGCTGTGACTAGAATTCATGTCTCTTGTGTCCTAGCATTTTGAGCTCTCTTTTTAATTACTGCTCTTATTAAAAAAAATTTTTTTAATGAAGGATTTATCCTGGGTTATCCACTGTATAAGGAAACACATCTTCAAAGCTTTAAACATCCCCTTTTGTATTTATTGCTCTGTCAGAAGAGGGTCACAGATCTTAATACACTCTCTGACGTTTTTACTTTCATTCCATCCCCAGGCTGTATACGTCAGCGCCAGGACTGGTACTCAGCTCTGCAAAACTGTGTGTGTATAAGGGAGCCTGCAGGGTGGAGTTCTTCCAGCTGGGCACACTGCCACCCTCAACAAAATCAGGGCTGTCTTAATAAGAAAGGAGACAACTGTTTATTGTCTGGACAAATACGGATAAGAAGTGTGGTCTGAGATGCAGATGGCACATTTGTAAAGAAGCAGCAGCCAACAGAGTCGAAGGTGGCTCCCAGGGTCTGTGGCCCTGCACACATTCTACAAGGTTCTGCATGATTTGGCCCTGACTTCTGCTCAACATATGCCCTCACTACCTACAGGATTTCAGGTTCTTAAGCATGCCATGCTTTCTCCTTTATGGATCCTCTACCTATTAACAAGCTCCCCTCAACCCCCCCGCCCCCTCCATCACCATCACACACACACACACCAGCATACGTTTCCATCATATTATACATGCAAGTGCTGTCAGGCCAACTCAAACGGGCGCTGGGGCCATGGGGAGCCTGCCCTGTCCCCCATCTCTCTCTCAGCCCCTGTGGTCTTTGCGCATAACCCTCGTGTAACACCTGTCACACTGCAGAGTAAGTGTGCCCATGAGCACAGCCAAACTCTCTGCCCTGCGCTTCCCAAAGTGTTGGCAGCTTAAAGGCAGGAACTCTATTCTATTTTCACCAAGTCAGGTTTGCATTTTGCTCATTTTTGGTTCACTAATTATTTGCACAGTATCGGGCACCTAAAAGATGACCAATAAACATTTGTGGAATAAATTAATAAAGTCAACTCTGAGTATTTCAGGAGTTCCTACAAGAAAAAACAATAGTGAGGAGAGGCAGAAGTAACAGTTACCCATGGCGGGTTTATGGAATGCGAGGCATGCTGGGCTTAGAGCTTTACATGGAGTATTTTCCAACAATCCTACAAAACGCATGCAATCACCATGCTCATTTTATAGATGAGGAAACTGAGGCTCAGAGAAGTTTACCTGCCCAAGGTCAGAGCAAATAAAATGTTGAGCAGGGGTTTGAACCCTGGTTGTCTCTGTGCCACAGTCTAAACCCTCGATGCCCACGCTGTGCCGCTGAGCCCCCGGTGGGCTGTTTGCTCTGGGAAAGGGCTGCAGCGTAAACCTCCTCCTGTTGGTGGGGCAAATCTTGCTGGTTTAGGGAAGGACATTTTATCTTGTCTGAAGAGAGGCTGAAAACAGAGACGAGTGTAAAGCTAAGGGGGCTTTATTTGGGGAAAGAGAGGAAGCAGGTGACAAATAAAGTAAACTGAGAATCCCACATCAGAGCGGCCGCGGATCCCATCTAGGACGGGCATTCCAGCAACACCAGTCTGACAGCTAAGGAACCATCCGCAGGGGGAGGGCTCCCAGGCTGACTCACGGGGGCTAGTGCGGAGCACTGAGGCCCGCTACCCACTGGGGGCTTGGCACAGCCAACTTCCCAGATGGCGGCGTAACCCCCAGGTGAGCCTGACCCCCAAGTCCCACTGGAAAACAGGCAAAGGTAGCAGATGATACAGAAAGCAAGCGGAGCGTGAGCAGAATAAGAGTTTACATTTCTGAGGTGCCTGCAATCAATCTCAAGTAACTGAATGAGGATTTCGTCTGCTCCTCCTCCGAAGGAAGGTGATGAGACAGACGCTATCCCCGTTCTGCGGATCAGGGGCCAAGGGGCAGCTACTGGGCCTGCTACTTGCCCCCTGTTGCTCAGCCCCAAATCCATCCTTCTGCATTTGACACATACTCTCGAGTCTCTACTTGGCTGGGGCTCTGCAAACTGCAAGACCCAGGGCCCCACGCCAGATAGCTGCCCATCAATTTCCGCAAATACAAGGTGGAAAATGGAGGCGAGAAAGCCAGAGAAAGGGGAAGAGAAGGTCCTTCCTGCTCCCGTCCCCACAGCACCAGCCCTGCCACTGCCCTCGTCTGCAGCCTTTAGCTTCTGTCGGCACGTCCACTCCATGCTGCCGCCCACCTCCTCCACCGGGAGCAGCCCAGGTGGGGTCTCTCCTCAGTTGGGCCGAGTGCCCGGCCTGCGGGGCAGCTCCGCTGAGCACCTCCTTTCTGGAAGCTTCCTCTCTGTGTTGGCTCAGCCTTGGGTGGGTTATGCCCCTTCCAGCTCCTATTTCCACATTTGCCTCATGGGTTTTTTTTTCTCTTTTAGCTTCCAACACGTGTACACCCAATTCTCGGTATTAAATCCCTCCCTCTTTAGTACCCAGCACAGAGTCTGTTTCTAGGACCGAACCTGGACGGATACAAAGGAGCAGAATATTTCACCCAAGGTCACACAGCCAGAAAGCAGCGTGGCCGTTACTACACCCAGGCTTTCCTCAAAGCTTAGATACGCAGCTTTATCTGCTGTGGGGAGCTAGGATCTCAGCAGATCATTAATACACATGGGTTGAAATGAACCAATTTCATAGTGTTCACATCATAATTATATTCTATTAATAATGTGTACAAAAAACGCTTTGGAGTTTGGAAGGGATTCCGTAACTATTACTTCATATGATTCAGGAAAGAAATGCATTATAGTTAAGGGTATAACCTTTGGAGTAAGGCAGACATTAGTTTTATCTTGACTCTGCCACATAACAGCTGTGTGACCTTTGGCAAGTTAGTGAACCCTGTTGAAACTTAGTTCTGTAATCTATGAAATCTGGTTACAAGAGCTACCTACCTCATATAGCTGTTGTGATCATCTAATTAACGCTATATAACACATCAAGAACTGTGCAGGGCCTGAGGTTGTATTGTACTTATAACCTAACAAGTTAGCTTATTACTATTCATGGACAGTGGCAGAAGACAGATTTCTGGGTCAGCAGCAAAAGACTTCATTACTCATGACAAAGGCATCAGCCAGGTTCTCGTGCAGACGTCCTATGACTGCTCATTTCCCTCAAGACTCACAGGGATGATGGAAGGGCCCATCCAGGCGCCTGCACGTAAGTGGGTTGTGTTACTGGAGAGTGCTGTTTTTGGGGGTTTCAGTGCTTCTACAGTAAGCTGGAGGAAAACGGCTGTTTGTCTGGGGGAACGTGACCTCATCTCTCAAGCTTGCTCACTGAAAACAACCATGAGAAATGTTCCCATCAGGGCCTTGCACTTTGGGAATACCCAGCAGGAATATGCAGAGGTACTCAGAGCTCATGGCGGACTGCCTCTCCCAACAAAATGTACTAGGTACTTAGTAATCACACAGCAAACGGGAGTTATCACTGTGAGCCTCGTAAAACCCAATCACAAAAGAATACTTTCCCCGACTTACTGAAGAGGAAACTGGCTCAGAGAAGTGAGACAGTAACACCCTTTGGAGAAGTAGTGGTCTGGGCCCAAAAATCAGAAATCATCACCCCAAATCCTAATCCCATCCCTCTCCATTGGAATGCCTGTTTGTAAGGATAGGTGGTAGATAACATAAGCAGGACTGGCTACATGGTTTGTGGGGTTCAGTGCCCATATTTCTAGAGTTCTTGACCTTTAGAACCAGAGGGAGGCCCTAAATATAATCTATTCTAGTGAGTTCCTGTGTTGGCCTGAGACCTCACTGTCTGCTGGGCTTCCTCGGAGGCTGCCAAGGGTGGCGTGGCGTGGGCACATAGAGGGAAGGTTGGGGAAGGCCTCTCTCCAAGAAGCTCCACTTTTACTGGGGTTATGCATAAGATTAGTTTTGGTTTTTCTTTAGGAAAGGGAATGTATGCCCCTACAAAGTCAGATTCAACATACTAAAATTTTGTTTAAAAAATTTTGTTTTCGAAGGTGCAGGGATTTGGCCAAATTTCCATAGCGAATAAAAGAACACTGTCTCACCCTTGACCTCCCGGCTTTCAGACAAATGTTCTTTCCACCAGACTGGGGACAGCCTCTGGTAAGTGTGTGAGCTGTTATATAACAGGATGGCCGTCTGAAAAGCAGACAGTAATAAGCCACTGTCAGGACGCCATATACTTTGAATTGCCCGGCCAGACATGATAATGATCTCTTCCACCAGCTAATGCAACACAGCACCTGAGGTCAGAAAAGCTTTGTGTGACCCCAACTCTCTGTGTGACAGGGCAGTGGATGTTTGCTCATCCTCTACTGCATCCAACTATTTATTGGGGTCTATTATATGTGCTAACTCCCAGGGGTACAACAGTGAAAAACAGACTTTAAATAAATCCTTGAAACTTTCTTATTCATCCATCCATTCATTAAAAAATGTTTTGAGCACCTACTGTGTGTCAGGTACAAAGGGCATTGCCCTCAAAGGACCCCCAGGCTAAGGGCAAAGAGGTACCTAAGAACTTATAATACAAAATGACTTAAGTATCAAATAGAAGTGCATTAGGGAGCACAGAGGTTCACCCCACTTTGAGGGCCCCAGGAAAAGTCCCAGAGAACGCTCACGATGAGGCAGAGATCTCAGGAAGAGGGAGTGAGAATAGTCCAGTTCCTTCATCTGTAAAATAGGAATAATAACCCCCCTCAGGGATGTGGGAAAGGGCCAAAGAGTGTTTCATGTGAAGGGTCCGGCCTGGCATTTCATGTTACTTTCTGTCCCTATCGTCATACACAAAGCTGCTGACCGGGACCGTCTGTCTGTCTGTCTGTGGCCGATGACCCATGAAGTCAGCAGCCTGCACAGGACGAATCTCTGCATCCAACCTCATTAACATCAGGGACCCACTAAGGACCCAGGCACAGACACTGGCCCTGGAAGGGAGCCTGCAGCACTGGCCACTTCGTTTGGGAATTTTACCCTGTAACAAAAGTGCACCGAACAGGCTTCCTCCTGAAGTGGCTTCCTTCCCCAGCCCTCCCCTGCGGGGTCTCCCCACCCCCAGCCTGGCACCAGTGATTTATGTCTCACTGAGGGCCTTTCCCCCTTCATAGCCCATCTGGCCTTCCTACCTCCGCCTGCAGGGAGGGTGTAATCTTGTGTGTGAAGCTTTACAGATGGTTTCTATGGCAATTATGACAATATTATAGCTATTGTGGAGCCGCGGCGTTGCTAATTGAATAAGGGGACAGGAACTTGAAAGGGGAAATTTGGAATTAAATATCAACAACCTAAGTCCTTAGAGACAATGGCTCATTTTCCTAATGTTCCTATCAACAGTAACAAACAATAACACACTACTATTGTTCTTGCATTAACAATGAGAAGAGGGTTATTTCTCAAACCCTCTGTGGAGAGAAGATAAAAATCAGGCCCATTTTACTACAGTGCTCACTGGCCATATTCAGAAATGAGAGCACCGTGAACTTTTAGATAGGGGCTGAAGAAGGGACGTGTGTAAGTCACGGTACTGACTGCTTCAGATTTCCGCCATATCGCACAAGACGAGGCTTAGAGCAGCAGATAACTGGGCCTGAAGTGCTAACTGCTCTCTCTTCTCCCCAAGAACTCTGTAAGGAGCTGGGAAACAGAAATGCTTATGTGGGGAGGAGGGCTGGCCAGCAGCCATTAATAGCTCCCCAGAGCTGAGACGGTAAAGAGAGTGACCACAAAACCCCACCTCCACTTAGGGTGTCTCACCAGCACCTGCCGTACCTTTGTTGTGGCCCATATTTTCTTTAAGTCAACTATGTTCTGAGGTTAATTTGAACAGGATTCTCTTCTTTGAAGGGGAAAAAAATCATTCAATTTCAAAAGCAGTGCAAGGTCACATTGTTGAAGGAGTAGAAGAGAACACAGGTTAACCATGACCTCATGGCTCAGAAACATACCACGGCTAAGATCCTGTTAAATTGCCATGTAATTTTTATTGTGGCTAAGAGCCAGAATTCTTGTTTTTGTAAGCTGTTAGTTAACCTCTCTAAACCTCAGTTTTCGTATGAAAGAATTAAGAATGCCTTCCTTCAGGGAGCTGAAGAACTCAATCAACCAGGAACACAGTTTCACACCATACACTTCTATGGGATCATGTTTAATGGCTCTGTAGTACAGTATGACAGCATGTGAAGATGCCGTAAACTATCTACAACATCCTGTTACCGAATTGCTGGTTTCATCTATTTATTGGTACAATACATAGAGCCACTTCTTATAAATAATCTCTAGTCCTTCCCTTTGTTTCCTACATATCACTCAGCAGAGGAGTTTAAATCAACTAATTTACACCAAATACACTGAGCCCATGGGAGTGGTGGGCACCAAGGCAGAGCGGTCAGGGGCCAGCAGCCCATCCTGCCCTTGGGAGCTGAGCTGCTGGGACAGTGACAGGAGCACCGGGCCGGGCAACTGGAAATTTGGGTCTGAGCCCTGTCCTCCCCCACCAGCCCCATTATACTGACTGTGTGACGTGGGCAAGTGACCTAATCTCTCCTCTCATTCATAAAACAGGTGTACTTACAGTATCTCCTTCCAAGGGTTTTTGTGCATTTGTTAAATATTTTCTAATGTGTTAAATTAATAATGTAAAACGGTTTAAAAAGTACCTGGCACAATATTTACAACTGCCCCCAAAGGAGAAACAACCCAGATGTTCATCAGCTGGTGAAAAGATACACAAAAGGTGGTGTCTTGATACAACGGAATATTATGGAATATTCCCCAGCCACAAAAAGGCATGAAACACCGATGCATGCTACAACACAGGTAAAACCTGAAAACATTGTGCTAAAGGGAAGAAGCCAGACAAGAAAGGCCACATACTGTATGACTGCATTTACGTGGACTGTCCAGGGCAGGCAGATCTACAGACAGAAAGGAGATCAGTGTTTGCCAGGGGCTGGAGGGAGGAGGGAATGGGGGGTGACTGCTTAATGAAGACAGGGCTTCCTTCTGGGGTAATGGAAAGTTCTGGAACAGGACTGTGGTGATGACTGCACAGCACTGGAGATGTGCTTAGTGCCAGTGAGTCATACTTGAAAATGGTTCACATGGTGAGTTCTATGTTATGTGTATTTCATTACAGTTAAAAAAAGAACAGTGCCTGGCATATATTAAGAACTTGGGGCTGTACAACACAGAGAAGACAAGTAGTGATTCTACAACATTTTGCTACGCTGATGGACAGTGACTGTAAAGGGGTATATAGGGGGGACCTGGTATAGGGGAGAGCCTAGTAAACAAAATATTCGTCATGTAAGTGTAGATTAATGATTTAAAAAAAAAAAAAAAAGCAGTTCCTGTGTGGTGACCTCCAATGAGTTCTACACAAGAGTATAAAGGGCATATAAAACTGTAGGCAAAGGGTCTGTTTGTGTTTATACAGAGGATCAAAGCCTAATTGGGCTACCCAGAAAATGAACTAAGATACGATATGAAAAAGAACTTGCAACATCAGCACTCTCTGGAAGACTCATGCCAGAAGATGATCATCAAAAAACCCCAACAAAGATCCACGCACTGCTACAGCTGTAGATGCACTCATCCCACCAGTTCCTGGACTTGCCATGGGAATGAAGGAGATATCTAAGCTGGCCTGTGCATACAGTAAAACAACAAATTTGACTGGATCTATACTGTTGGAACTCAACCAAGAATTAGGAGAAGTGCAAATTGTAGCGCTCCAAACTCTTACAACTAAAGACTATTTACTGTTAAAAGAACATATGGGATGTGAACAGTCCCCAGGAATGGACTGTTTTAATTTGTCTGATTTCTCTCAGACTGTTCAAGTTCAGTTGGACAATATCCACCATATCATAGATAAGTTTTCACAAATGCCTAAGGTGCCTAACTGGTTTTCTTGGTTTCACTGGAGATGGCTGGTAATTACAGGTATGCTTTGGTTATGTAACTATACTCCTATTATGTTAATGTGTGTGCGCAATTTAAGTAGTAGCTTAAAACCTATACATGCTGAAGTTACTCTACAAGAAGATATGTCAAAGAAATAATCAATCTTCCCATGTTTTCTGCCGCCTGCTACTTCTATAGCTTTTCTTCTTCCTTCCTAACTACAACCCTTAAATAGAATTCGTGCCTCATATCGAATTTACCGAGTATCATAATTCTTCCAAGTGGTAAAGATACCTCAAGACAAATGTTGGGCATAGAAGCCACAGGGCATAAATATGCAAAGAAATAAAAAGCTAACCTTTTCAAACAATAAGGCTTCTCTCTCACTTACCAACTTCACATTTCCCTGTATGGCCCCGGAAGATGACTGGTTAGCCAGAGACGGGTAAGATTCCTCAAGGGAGGAACAACCTAAGACAGGTACAGTCGCAGGGGGGCCATCAGGTGAGAAATTGGGGATCAACAGAGGTGAGGCTTAGAACCTCACCCTCCCGTTCTGAGAGAAATCTTCTGCATACGTGGATGTTTTATTGCCCTTGTCTAGCTTGGATTAACACATAGTCTACAGGCACACACCTGATCATCTACATTTGCTCTCTTACAACACTAAACTATGTTTTCTACCTTTATCTTGTATCTACCTACCACTTCAGCATTTTATTAAAAATAATAATAATAAAGAGAGAAATGTGGTATCCACATATAAATCAAGTATAAAAACCAAATGAGTATTCATATTTGAACTGTTTATAGTTCATAATGCATGAGCAAAACCGAAGGTTTCTGTGATGACTGCCCTTGTACTGTTCACCATGTAACTTATTCATTATGTAAGAATTTGTTCCCCATGTAAGAACTTGTTTGTTATGCCTCAGAAGATTGGAGACTGACGAAAATTAGGCTTGGGGTGGATTAATGATTGTGCATTGAGCATTGACTCCCCTATACAGAATTTTATTGTTGTTAACAACCATTTGATCAATAAATATGAGAGATGCCCTCACAAAAAAAAAAAATATATATATATATATACACACTTCCAATGGTAAAATAAATAAGTAACCGGGATGTAATGTATAGCATAAGGAATATAGTCAAAATAGTGTAACAACTTGGTATGGTGATAGCTGGTACCTAGAATTATCATGTATATAAATGTTTTATCACTGTGTTGTACACCTGAAACTAATGTAATGTAATACTGTGTGTCAACTACCCTTCAATAAAAAAAAAAAAAAAAAAGAACTTGGTAATCTTTATTCTTCATCCTTATTCCTTTCCTGGGGTCTCAGTTTTCCTATGTTCCTATTCACAAGGTGAAGGGGACACATGATCTTTGAAATGGCTCCGAGCTCTGGGATTCTACAGCCCAGCTCGGGGTGTCCGCCTTGTATCGGGGAGACCTTCCCGTGAGCCTCCGCCCCCACCTTCGCCCTCCCGGGCCTAAGGGGGGCACAGGGCCCCTGTGGGGGCTGGTCCTCAGGTGCCCATGGGCACACCCACACACCCAGTCGGGTACCTGGTAGGCCTCTGACTGCCGGGGCCTCCAGAGGCTCATCCTGGCCCCGTGGGTGGGCGGCGGAGCCAAGGAACCAGCGAGCCATGGGGCGCCACTGACCCTCCCGGAGCCTCGGGTGGGGCCCCCACGGTGGCATCTCCAACCCCGGGTCAGCTTTCCTGGGCGCTGGGCACACATCTTCCAAAAGGCAGCACACACCCCCAGGTATACCCTCTCTCTGAAAATTCTTAATCCCACTTTTATTGGGCAAGCCATTATTTCAGCTCCCAAAACTCCACACTGTGACTCTGTTGACGGCTCTCCGGGGAGAGGGGGCCTAGCCTTCTCCCCAAGCACCTAAAGCTGCCATGTTCCGGTGACGACCCCAAGAGGACTGCCGTCCCAGCGTCACCTCTCCTCCTGGCGGCCCCAGGTGTCTGCTGCCTTCGCACCTCTCCTTTCTAGCCCTCAGCAAAGTGTTATTTTTAAGCCTGGTCTCCCCCTTCCTAACACCCGAGCTTCCTCTATTTATTTCTCTCCCACCGCCATGTTCAGGTCACCCTCCTCGACCTCCCTTTCTCCTACCTTTGTTCTCCAAGACACCTTGCCTCCGCTTTGGGACTTTGCATTCCCTAAAATATCTTGCATTGTCCTCCTGTTCATTGTCAGATATGTATTTATTTTTCATTTCTTCCACCAATCTCAGAAGGGGGGACAAGTGTTTCTGAGTCTTTTAGATCATCTTGCATACTTGACCATAACTACTTCAAATGTCTGAATCTTTTCAATGTTGAAAACTTGCTGTGACTCACTCTGCCGACCAGGAATTGGCAAACAATTGCCCTTGGCCAAATCCAACCCACCACCTGATTTCTGTAAATAAAGATGTTTTGGCACACAGCCACATCCATTCATTTAGATACTGTAAATGGCGTTTATAAACATAGATTTAAAAATGTAAATGGCTTTGCTCTACAGAGTTTAGAAGTTGGGGCAGACACCTTAGTAGCCCACGAAGTCTAAAATATTTGCTATCTTGACCTTTACAGAAAAAGTTTATAGATTCCCATTGTAGACAATTGAGGGACATCTCACCCTTCATTTGCAAATTCTTAGCTGACAGCATGCTTTGCCAGAAGCTGCCTTCATATCCAACCTCCCACACTCATTTCCGACTTCCTGCTCCCCACCCTGGGATCTCACTGAGAAGTTCCCCATGGCTGCCACTGGCTGGCTTCCCGACCCTCTCTCAGCATATGAGAGAAAACTTGCACATCTAGAAAGGTTTTCCCTCCCTACCAATTGTGTGAGATATTAACCTTCATTAACTGTATTTTTTTTCCTTCTCATTAAGTATCCATTTAGCACACAATTTTCCATTTCACTGATTTATTTATTTCTAAGTGACAGGATGTGGGAATATTAGTCAGAGGAAAAAAGCCCCTCCCTAGCCTACTTCCAACCCAACATAAGCATTGATCTTGTCTATTTGGATACAGGCTAGCTTCTTGGAAATAAACCAAATGGTTCTGACCTCAATAGAGATGATCTAGAATAGTGGTGTGTAGGCTCCAAGTCTCTGAACACCTGGATTTGGGCCCCACCTCAGCCACCTCCAGGTGCCTTTAAATCAGGCCAACCCACCATTTAGCCACAGCACCCAGTAAAAATTATCATAGGCACTTGGGGCACCACCACAACTGGCCGAGTCTTCCCCATTTCTCCCTTCCCTTTCTCTATCTCCTGGCCCTTTTCTAGGGCCTCAGTGCTTCTAATGTTTTCCACATTCGCTCCTGTGTTCACCTTTTGGACCTGACCACATCTGGCTTTCCTATGTTGATTCTGTAAGCCCGATCCTTCACTGTCCAGAAAATCCTACTAGTACACATTTTATTTTGGATAATTCTCTTAACTAAACCAGATCTAGGTGCTGGACCCCGAGCTACACCTATGCTTAGCTGCCACCATATAAAAGAACAACAAAGTGCTGTATAAATATCAATCAGACAGTCTGTGGAGTTAAATCCAGACTTTCTCTATTTCTAGTTGTATGGTTGCAGAAGGTCAGGTCAGTTCTCTGAGTGCCGGTTTCCCTTCCAGACGACATAGATCCAAACGCCTGTTTTGCAGTTTCTGTGAGGAGCAGGGGCAGGGCTGCCTTGCATGGAGAGGCACTCCCCAAGTGGAACTTCTTTGTGCCCCCAAGCCCAAGGAAAAGTAAGATTCCAAGAGAGTACAAGGAGAACTACTTCGGTAGAGAAAAATTCTTTCAGTGGATCTCCTTTTATGCCTCCTTCTATGTTTTTATCTCCAGCCAAGATTTAAAATCTTCCCACACCTTTCACTTTATCCCCGTTGTTCACCTGCTAGTGAGCGATGAGGCCCAGGCTGCACCCAGTTTCCCGGTAGGATTTGCACAGAAGTTTTCCCTGGCTTACGCCGGAGTCCTGCCTCTGAAATGTCACGCGGGACACAACTAACCTATGCTCAGGACTTTCGCAGCGTGAGGGCGACCACACCATACACGACCATTTCTAGGGGTTTTCCACTGGCACGTGACCATGAAATGAATTTACACGAAGACTTGGTTAGAATGAGGTCTATTGCCCCCTTATTTGCAAAAGCCGAAGAAGAGAAAGTAAAAGTGAAATCAAAACTGAAAATAAAAATATAAATGTGCAAGTAAATGGAAAAAGTAATTAAATACAGAGTAGTAGATAGCCATGGTAAAGTATATTTCGGAAAACCTTTGATGCTGTGTAACGACGCCACAATCACTTACGTTTAAAAATGGTTTATGGTTTCTGGCCCAGCACGTAGAGAGCAAAGACGCTGCCACTCCATTGCAGCGGGCGAGGAGCTGGGCACACCGACGCCTGAACAGCTCTTCCTAGAGCCAGCATAAAGGTGACGTCGCAGGGGAAGCTGACAGCTGGCCCCAGACTTGGAGAGACAGACAGGTGGACGCAGAGAATCACAACCCACGGGCGAGCTCTTCTGCAGGAAGCAGTGCCCGGGCAGGGAAACCTCAACTAGCACTGATGAATCGCTGGAGGCTCCATGCAGAATATTATGAAAGTTAAGAACTCTGCACGGACCCAGTAATCAGAGGGCCTCCCCAGTTTTGTGACTCTGACTTCCAAGAGCGCTACTGGGTCCTTACAGTTCATGGACATTAGAGAAAAATCCTCTCCTGCTCTGACAGGGGGAGGGGAAAAGGAACCATTTTTGAAATACACCAGAGCAGTATGCTCTTTATCACAAGGCCTGCGCTCAGGACAAGCTGCTTTACCAGGGCCCAACCTACCCAACGGGGAGCATGGAATTCCCAGCACAGCCACTCTGGTCCACGGGAGAGAAGGAAAACAGCGAACTCCGGCTCCATCTAGCTTGCCCTGCAGGGGAAGGGAAATGCCCAGCTCCGGACGCCTCCAGCAGCCTGCCCCATCTGAGGGGTGACAACCTCTGGGGAGGGTCACGGTCCAGGGGCGCGGGCTACCAAAGGCTGAGACCTGCAGGAGGACTACCGTGCCCCGCCTCCATCCGCACCAAGCTACTACATTGCCAAAGGGCTATTTATTAGAGTTCCTTTTACCCAGTAAATTGTGTCCATCTTTCAACAAAAAGTTACATCCCAAAAGGCAAAAAAACACAGTTTGATGAGTTGAACAAACATCAGAACCAGAATGAGATTAAGGCAGGAATGTCAGAATTACCAGACCAGGAACTCAGGAAAAACAAAACCTGATTAATCTGCCTCCAGGGAAAAAGCAGACAACATGCAAGAAGACATGATATAAATTATAAGCAGAGAGATGAACATTCTAACAAATAATACAAAACAAAGCTACAAATCAAAAACACTAACAGAAACGAAGAATACTTTATAATGAGCTTATTGGGAGACGACACATGGCTGAGGGGAAAAAAAAAATCTCTGAAATTGAAGATCTAATCTGAAATTTCCACAACTGACCAAAGAGAAAAAAAAGATGGAAAAAAGCAGAACACAATGTCAATGAACTGTGGGCCAACCACAAAATGTGTAACATGCACATAATGGGGATACCAGAAAGAGAAGAAGAAACAGAAGCAATATTTAAAGCAGTAATGACCGAGAATTTCCCCCAAATGAATGTCAGACAGCAAACCACAGATCCAGGAAGCTCAGTGACAGGCAAAAAGAACCACACTGAGGAGTTTCACATTGAAATTTCAGATCATCAGAGATAAAGAAAAAATCCTGAGAGAAGCAAAGAGAAACAAATGTGACCTCTGACCTATCCTTAGAAACGACGCAAACAAGCAGAGAATGGATTGAAATACCTGAGTGTTGAGAGAAAAACCCACCAGTCTTAGATTTCTGACAGAGACTTCTCAGACAAACAGAAATTGAGGGAATTTGTTGGCAGTAGACCTTCCTTGCCAAAAATGTTAAGAGAAGCTATTCAGAAACAAGGAAAATGAGATATGTCAGAAACAGATCTACATTTAAAAAAGGAAGAAAACCAAAGAAAGAAAAACTGAATAAAGGAACAGAACAAAACCTTTTATCTTTCTTATTCTTAATTGATTTAACATGGAACATTTGTGCAAAATGATAATAACAATAATGGATTCAATTATATATATGTTGTATATATAAAACATATGCTACATGTTTATGCATGCACATATACAAAAGAAATGAGTAACAGCAATGATACAAGGGATGGCAGGGAAGAATAGGGAATATTGTTATTATATGGTACTTGCATTACTTATGAAGTGGTATAGAGTTACATGAGTGCACTTGGCTTGGTTGTAAACTATCCTGCAAACTCTAGGGCAACTACTAGAAAGGGGAGAAAGAAGTATAAGCAATATGCTAAGAAAGGAGGAAAATGGAGTCATATAAACAGCTCGATTAAAACCACAGAAGGCAGAAAAAAATGGAAGACAAAAATAAGAACAACATGTAGGAATAAATACAATAAATACACAAATACAATAAACAATAATCCAGCTATCTCAGTAACAAGTTTGAGTGTTGATGGTCTAAATGCAATGACTAAAATACAGAAATTGTCAGAGTAGATAAAAAAACACAACCCAGCTATACCTCATCAACATGAAACAAACTTTAAATGTAAGGACACACATACATTAAAAGTACATGGATAGAGAAAAACATTCCATGCTAACACTAATCAAAGCATGAGTAGCTCTATTAATTTCAGACACAGCAGACTTCAAAGCAGACAAGTTATCAGGCATAAAGAAGGGCATTACGTAATGATAAAGGGGTCAATTCTCCAAGAAGACATAATGATTCTTAACATATCTGTACCTAGAAACAGAGCATCAGAGTATATGTGGCAAAAACGATAAGGAAAAAAAATAGATGAATCTACTATTATACTCGGAGATTTTAACACCCCTCTATCAGAAATGGACAGATCCAGCACGCAGAAAATCAGTGAGGACACGGTGGGATTCATCAACGAGTATGACTCACACCTACAGCCTGCTTCAGCCAACAACAGCATGATACACATTCTTCTCAAGCTCACACAAAACATTCACCAAGATACACCACATTCTGGGCTATAAAACACCCTTTAACACATTTTAAGAGAAATCCTGTACGGTGTGCTCTCAGACACAAAAGAGTTAAACCAGAAACCAGTAACAGAAAGATAACTGGAAAATCTCAAAATACTTGGAGATTCAACAATATACTTTTAAATAACACATGGGTCAAAGAAGAAATCTCAAAAGAAATTTAAAAATATTTTGAGCTAAGTAAAAATGAATATACAGCGTAGCAAAATGTGTGGGATGCAATTAAAGCAGTACTTGGAAGGAAATTTGTAACAGTGAATGCATATATTAAAAAAGAGAATCAATAGTCAAAGTTTCCACCTTAGGAAACTAGGAAAAGAAGGCAAATTAGATCCAAAGTAAGCAGAAGAGAGAATAAAAATTAGAACATAAAAGAGAATAAAAATTAGAAGAAAAGAGAGAATAAAAATTAGAACATAAGCCAATGAAACTGAAAACGAGACATCAGTAAAGAAAATTAAGCCAAAAACTGGTTCTTTGAAAAGATCAATAAAACTGACAAGCATCTAGCCAGGACAACTAAAAACAAAAGAGAGATGATACAAATAACTGACATGAGAAATGAAAGAGCGGCAACACAATAGGGCCCACAGATGTTAAAAGAATTGTTAAGGAGTATTACGAAAACTCTATATCCACAAATATGATAACCGAAATAAAATGTGCTAAGTTTAAATGCAATTTAAATTTGAAAGATTTAATCTGAAATTTGAAAATACAATTGAAAAATATGATCTGCTAAACTCACACAGAAAGAAATAGACAATCTGAATAGGCTTATATTTATTTGAAATTTAATCAAAAATTAATAACCTTCCAAAATTGCACAAGGCCCAGAAAGATCATTGGTGAGCTCTAACATTTAAGGAAGATTTATACCAATTCTCTATAATCTCTTCCAGAATTTAGAAGCAAAGAGAATACACCTTAATTCATTCTACAAGGCCAACATTACCCTAATACCAAAACCAGGTAGACATTACAAGAAAACTAGACACTAATAACTCTCATGAACATGGGTACAAAATATTCTCAACAAAATATTAGCAAATCAAATCCAACAATGTATAAAAAGAATTATACACCATGACCAAGTGGGATTTATCCAAGGTACGCAAGGCTGGTTCAACACAGGAAAATTCATTTACTCTATCACATCAACAGGCTTAAAAAAAAAAACCCACATGATTAGATCAACAAATGAAGCAAAAGCATTTGACAGAATTTAGCACCCAGGCATGATAAAAATTTTCATTAAATTAGTAATAGATGGCAACTCCCACACTTTGAGAAAGAACATCTATTAAAAATTTACAGCTAACATCACACTTAATGGTGAAAAGCTCCAAGAAACTGGCACTACCCAACTTCAAGACTTTACTATAAGCGATAGTCATCAAGACAGCGATTTGCCAGTGCTACTGGCAGAAGAAGAGACAGATTAATGGATCAGCATAGACAGCTTAGGAATAGACCCATATAAATATAGCCAGCTGATCTTTGACAAAAGAGCAAAGGCAATACAATGGAGCAAACATGGTCTTTTTAAACAAATGGTGCTGGAACAACTGGACAAAAATAAGAAAAAAAGAAGGCAGACACAGGCCTACACCTTTCACAAAAATTAATTCAAAATGGACCGCAGACCTAAATGTAAAATGCAAAACTATAAAACTCCTAGAAAATAACACAGAGGAAAACCTAGATGACCATGGGTATGGAAGTGATTTTTTAGGTACAACACCAAAAACACAATCCATGAAAGGAATAATGGGTGAGCCGGACATCATTAAAAATCACCTTCCCCTCTGCTGAAGACATTGTTAAGAGAATGAGAAGACAAGCCACATACTGGAAGAATATATTTTCAAGAGACACAGCTGATAAATAATTATTATACAAAATATACAAAGAACTCTTAACACTGAACAATAAGAAAGTGAACCACCAAATTAAAAGACAGGCAAGAGACCTGAACAGACACCTGTGAAAGAAGATACGCAGATGAGAAGCACGTGAAAAGATGTTCAATGTCAGGTGTCATTAGGGAATTGCGAACTAAAGCAGCAACAAGGTACCAGTATACATCTGTTAGGAGGGTGAGAATCCAAAACACGGGCAACACCAAGTGCTGACATAGGTGTGCAGCCAACAGGAATTCTCATTCACCACCGGTGGGAATGCAAACGGTGCAGCCACTTTGGAAGACAGCTTGGAGATCTCTTACAAAACTAAATATACCATTACCATATGATCCAGCAATCACACTCCTCAGTATTTACTCAAATGAATTGAAAATGTATGTCCACATAAAAAGCTGCACACAAATATTTATAGCAAGTTTAGTCGTAAGTTTCAAAACTTGGAAGTAACCAAAATGGCCTTCAGTAGGTGAAGGGATAAAGTGTGGTCCATCCAGACAATGGAACAGGCTCAGTGCTAAGAAGAAATTTGAGGCGTCAAGCCACGAAAAGACAGGGAAGAGTGTTAAATGCGTGTTGCTAAGGGAAAGGGGCCAATCTGAAAAGCCTACACACTGTATGATTCCAACTACATGACATTCTGGGAAGGGCAAAACTATGGAAACAGCCCAAAGATCAGAGTTACTAGCAGTTAGAGGGAAGGAAGGGCTGAACAGGAGGAGCACAGGACTTTTCAGGACAATGAAAATACTCTGTATGATACTTTAATGGCAGATACATGTCACTATACATTTGTCAAAATCAACACAATGTACAACACCAAGAATGAACCTAAACTATGGACTTTGGGTGACAATATGTCCAAACAGTTTCATCCATTGTAACAAATGCACCACTCTGGTGGGGGATGTTGATAACAGGGGAGGCGGTGCATGTGTGGGGACAGAAGAAATACAGGAAATCACTGTTTTTTCCACCCAGTTTTGCTATGAATCTAAAACTGCTCAGAAATAACATTCATTAAATGCTTTTAAAAGTGGCAAAAAAAATAAACCATTTGAAAACAGATAATACCGAGTGTTCCCACTTTTATTTTTGGAATGAAAAATACATGTGTCCCCTACATACTCGGATGTGAAAAAAATACACAGTTGTGCTGATGGCCGTTTTTTCTGGGATACTATGAGAAAATACAGCTTTTGCTTTCCTATTGTTTATGTTTGTTTCTCCAACACTGGTTTTTTATTGTGCACTGGGCATAGCTGGTGCTTAATAAATGTTATGAGTAAACAATAATAAATAAATAAGTGAAAATAATAAGTGAGTAAAGAAAAAATTAGTGGGTAAAGGAAGATTTGGGAACCCCTCAATATATTGTTTTGGGGATTTGGGGACCCTTGTTATCCACACCCCACTGGCCCTCCCCACATGTGTATTTATAAAGAAAATATACTCGGCACTAACTAGCACACGGTCTGTAGCCTTTTGAATTCTTCTCTCAAAAACTGGCCCATAAAGAGCATATATCACTGAAGACCTCAGACTGACAGTGAGCTCACTGACCACTATGATATTAGAATCCCTGACTGCTGTGGTTTTCGTCTAAGGATTACAGATTTATAAGCACTTCTCCAACTGGATGGGTAAGATGAGCCACTTAGGGTATGAGAAAAAAACATCTGGATTTATATGTGTATTTACTTTGATATCTCTGCTTTTTTACTTGTTCTTTTTTGTACGGCGTCATGGCCATTAGACATGGATATATTATCTGTGTATGTAACTTTTACATATGCACATGTATGTATACATGTACACATAGAAAGAAGCTTAAAAGAGTGTTGCACTGAAGTGTACATACCAAAAAAGTGTACAGACCACTACTGTAGCGACCAGCGGTCCAGCCTCTTCATTCTGGAAAGCAGGACGCCAGAGCTGAGAGACAAGGGAGGTAACTGCCCAAGTTGTGCAGCTGGCTAAAGGCTGGGCTTCTAAGCTGAGGCTACAAAGGTTTTTACCTGGTGGTTTGGTCTTGGTCTTTCCTGCCTCATCTCATTGTTTTTTCATGGTGTAGAACTGTTTTTCGAATGCCACATTAATCCATATTAAGACTATATAGATAAGCTTTACCATTACATTTTCACAGAAATTTAATTTTTAAAAAGTGCTTACACGCCGAAATGGGCCTTCCTGCCTCCTCTCCAAAATGGAAGGCTGAGCTCCCAGCTGCAGACCGCAGGCTCCTCAGCCAGACTTTGAATCCCCCGCAAGCTCTATCCACCGTCTCACAGGAACATTGTTTGTAGGAATAATGCCCAGTGGACATTAATCATACAGAGAATCAGCTACAGAGATCACGGACAGAGAAGCATTACAGACAGACAGTCCTCTCTGGCTGTCTTAGACGTTACTTACAAGAGCCCGCCGGCAGAACCGTGTCTCCAGGGACCATTACACTGAGGGAACGCTGCCAATCACAGCATTACTTGGAAGGCACTTGTTTTAATGTTCCTCAAATGCCTACGGTCAAACTAAGCCAAAGTTCTGAAAGGTTTCAAACACTTCCAAGTTTGGGTAAGTAAATACCCTCCCAGATTCAAATGTGGCCCGAGGGCCAGGTAAGCAGGAGCCTTTTATCATGGCCTAAGTGCAAACTTTCGTTTGTCAGAGCAGCCTTGTAAAATGTATTTACACTACAGTATCTGGATTCTGACTAGCAAGGCCTTTATAAACCTAGAATTCTATTTCCAGCTGTCTTCCCTTGTGCAGGGTAAGCAGGCGAACTTCAGTGTCTCTAAATTGTTTTGAAAATTTTCTACCCAGGGCCAAAAAGGCAAATGACAAATGGTAAAAAATTAAGAGCCAAACATCTCTTGTTTCAAATTCTCTCCTCCTATACCCAGAACTCCTGCTGCCTTCACAAAGGAAACATTTTGCACAAAAGTAGCCCATGTGGGAAGCAGGGAACTAGAAAGGACCCACTGCTCCTGAAAGGGGGCCACCAGTAGACCCGTGGAATCACAATGCCATTACTTTGTTTCCACTGGATGACAGTCTTAGCAGGATCATTTCTTCCTGGCAGACCATATATCATAATTCTCCCTTAGTAATTTCTTCACTGCTAAAAAATCCTGGAAGTACCTTGAGAAATGGTGGAAACGATTTACTTTTTACTTAGAATTGCTTTTCTATTCACTACTATCAAAGATTATTAATAAAAAATGGAGTGTGCCAATCACGGAGCATTTGGCGGGATAAGTGATCATGACGGAAAAACCTAACTACGTCATTCAACAAGGTGCTCACAGGTGGCCCCTGAGCAACAGTATAAACCCCGAGTCGTGCCTCAAATGTGAAACTGGACATTTGAAATACAACTCAGAGACATTTTTGTACTTTTATTCTGTCAAACACTTAGGTTATTTAATTCCTTCATTGTGTATTTATTCATTAACTCACTTCCTTAAGGTGGGAGGTAATAAGTAGGTATGCTAGGGACAAAGCGTATTTTGAGCTCATCAAGACAATTAAAAAAATATATCTTTTGGTAACTTCACAATCAACTTGGAAGAATGAGGGTTCGCAGCAGCCGTCCTCAAGGGCCGAGCAGCCAGCCCATCTCTACGCATCCTGACCTGAACAATGGCTGCAGCAAGAGGGAGCGAGGTCTCCAGAGGCGTGGTGGGAGGACCTGCCCTTGCCCCGCAGCACACGACCTGTCAGGCTCACCGAGTCACGTTAGAGAGGCAGCCTCCCAGTCTGGGAAGAAGACAGACTCAGGAAAACCAGTCTGAATTCTGGTTCCCCACTTCTTATGTGATTTGGGGCTTAGCCACTTTTGAGTCTATGGGTTTCAATTGCCTTATCTGTAAGATCATTTCCTGTGAGAACAAAAAAAAAAAGGAAAACATATGTATTTATGTTAGGCGCACAGAAAGCACTTGAACAGCAACTCCGCAGATGACCCAAAGCCAGGCACAGGAATGTTGTATCACAAAATGAAGGTTCAAAACTACCATGATATAACAGAAGGACGAATTAAGGTGGCAATGAGTATCCTAGAGGGAAGAAAAATAAAATCCTATCATTTAAAGTACTTTCTTTTCTCTTTTGGTTTTAAGTTCAGGTGCAACACCATATAATGGAGACGAAGTCCTGGCTTAACAGCAGCTTATGTGAAAAAGTTTCTGAAAGCTTGAATGGAAGGGAATTTACTCTAAAGACAATAGCAGGACATGGATACTGAGTTATTAGGGGTGATCTTACACTGCAGAAGCATAGGTTGTGTATAAATCAAGGAAAGGAACTACCGTAATACACTCTGACGTGGCCATATCCCACCTGGCGCATCGTGTTCACTTTTAGACACTATATTTTTAGAAAAGTATTTACAAAATATAGTATAACCTGCAAAGGAAATCAGAATGATGAAAGGCTACCATACAAGGGAAGGCTGAGGAAGCTAGGAATGATAAGGCTAAGAAAAACTATAGAGAGAATGTGATTATTTGCCCTCAAGCATATCAAGGGCAGTCAAAATCAAAGAGTAATAGTAATCAATATGTACTGAGTACGTACTAGCAAAGTGGTCACTGTCATCTGCATTTTGCAGATGAGAAAACTGAGGCACAGAGGCCAAGTTACACACTTACAGTGGCATACGTTGTAAGGGTTGAAACAAGTTTTCACCCTAATAGTCTAGCCCCAGATCTGGGAGAGACAGCAAAGCTCTTTTCCAAATATTTCTAACCTCTGTCTTACGGATGACAGTAAGGCTGCACTTTCCCAATTTTTTTCCAGTTGGTCATGGACTACTAATTTGCTCTGGCCAGTGGTATGTGCATCTGTGTCATGTTCCTGACGGCAGTGTGGGAGTTCAAGAGTCTGTGAGCAACTTGACACGTGCTCTTCCCACCACGGATGTGTAAACCTCCATCCATACAGGCCCCCGAGGGGCAATGATATACACAGCTGCCCCCCATGCTAGACAAAGAGCATGAGCATGAAATCAACTGTTCTTGTTTGATTAAGTCATTGAGATTTAGGGATTGCTTGTTACTGTGGCACTACCCAGCCTTTTCTGACAGATACATGAGCCCACACGCTTAAAATCATTGAAATAGCTCAGTATAAATAAACATATTTATTCTTACATTTCCAAAGGTCAGAACTAAGAATCGTTTATAGAAACTACAAGTGGGCAGATTTGGGCTTAATCTAATTTTTTTAAAGTAAAGATGTCCAAAAGATGTTTCATGAAATAGCTAGCTCACTGAAAATGGCATTATTTAAACAGAGGTCAGATGACCATTGTGAATCTAAGTAGCAAAAAATATGGCTTAATTAAGGTTTAAGGCATCAAACATGCATGGAGTACTTCCAATGTGCCAGGCATTTCAGCCACAAAGATACATCCAAACCTAAATCCCTATCCTCAAGGCAATAATCAGGTACAAAAGTAGATACCTCTGTTGTCTCTTCCAACAGTGTGATTCAACCGAATGAGAGATAATAATACGGCCTGGATGAAGCCGACAGCAAGACTGAGCTTAGAAATAACCATGCAGCTCTAGCAATCCTGCTGATGCTTAGGTTGTATCATTATTTTTCAATTAGGAGCCAAAAGTATAGGGTTTGCAAAAGGAAGGAAAAGGAGAGAATCACTAGTTTTGAACGAGGAACATTTTCCCTTTCTCCAGTTACCATTCTTAAATCTCGCAAACCAGGCATATTTTCTGGCTTACATCAGGAGCGCTCCAGCAAAGGGAATAGCCCTGACTCACGGCAATTGTTACAGACCTTTCCCACCACTTCTCCCACCCTTGAGTCAGGGAAGGAACATTTCAATACTGGTCAACTCCAATGTGAAGAAAGGCAGTAACTTTCCTATAGGGCCACTCTTCAGTTTGGACGGTCAGAGCCCATCCAAAATATCACAAGTTTTTCCTAAAGGGGTATTTGAGCAGGGCCTACGGGAATCCTGTATTCTAAGGATGATGGGAAAATCACAAACTAAATGAATGATTCCAAGGGTCACTGACATTGTTTCCCCTCTGGCACCTTGAAACAGTACAAACTTTCCTGGGGCAGTCAACAGTTTAAGCTCTGTTGGTTTTTTAAACCTCCAAAAATTAAACAGTACTTTCCAGAAATGTGCTAGCCTTTCACTGGCTCACTGCATTTGGGAGAAACATCTAAACTTGGGTAAGCATTACCTGTAATTGCTCTGGGGCAGGCCTTTCCATTTCAGGTTATTATTCATAAAAGTATTAGTGCAGAATAATATATGCGGATGGATTTTTCAGCTATTATCTAAACAAGGGTGATGTATCTCATTACTGTCGTTCCCCAACTCAAAAGCATCAGTTTGAACTTTGAATGCTCCACCCCTGCCCAAGCCCCGAATTTTCTGAATTACAATTACGATTTTCTATGAAATAAACCGATAAAAGAGGTCAAGCTGGATTTCAATGCCATGCCTTCGGTCAGTTAGGTGTGACACGAGTTTCTCAAAAATACACATACAGAAGAAATTGGCTTTGGCACATGTAAAAACAGCCAGAAATTTGCAGCTCGCGCTTGTTTAACGGGCACCCTTTATACTCTCGCCTGTTTTCAAAAGTAACAATGATATTCTTCCAGAGACGGCTGGATCCCTTTGGTACCCAGTCTTGTGCCAAGCTACGTACACAAACACACTTTTCAAACACAAATGTGAAATCTAAGGCAAAAAAGAGGCATGGAGATTTGGGTGTTTAGTCTAGTGGCTCCACACCCAGAAGTTCCAGGGACAGATGTGCTGTCTGAGGAGTGAGAGGGCAGAACGCCCGTCCTGTACTTGCATCCGGAAGCTATGCACAGGTCTCCGCTTCCCCAGCACCGGTGTGCCCGCCGCTCTGGTGACAGGGCTGAGATTTAATCTAGGGCCAGGGTGGGGGGCCGAGACAACTGTGCTGGTGGTTTATCGGACCAGAGAAGGGCTGGGAATCACTAAGCCTTGCTGGCTGGCTGGGCTGACACACCCACCTAGATCTCAGGGCCCGGGGGTGCAGCAGGGAGCGGGGGGACCCGCGCGTCCCCGGTCCCACGCGCACTAAGACGCTGCAATTGGGGGCACGCGCGAATCCGGGTCCGGGCAGGAGGTAGTGCCGCCCTCTGTGGAGGGTGCCCCTTTCCCCTTCCCGGCCCTCTGTCCCGTGCAAAGTGAGCGGGAGAAAGTTTTCGGGGCCACGGCTGCCCGGGCTGGGAAGGAAACGAGGGCGGGGGACAGGGGCCGGGCCCCCTTACCTCGTCCTTGGGGCCGAGGTTCTGCAGCACCTCCTTGCCCGCGGCGCTGCGGATCTCCACACCGGCGGGCGCGGGCGGCGCGGGCGCGGGCTCCCCGCCCTCCTCCCGGCCGCGGCCCCTGCGCGGGGGGTCCGCGTCCGCCCCGGCTCGGCTCGCCGGGCCGCGGCCGCCGCCCTGGCTGCTCCGGGGCGTCCTGGCGCCCCGCTGCCCCACGCTCAGGGCGTCGAAGTCCAGCGTCTTGCTCTCGAAGGCGCCCTCCACGTTGCAGAACATGCCGCCGTACTTCTGCCGCGGGACCTGGTCCGCGGTGCCCGGCCGCGCCAGGTACACGGGCAGGTCGTCCTCGCGGGCGCCGTCCCAGCCCCTGCGGCCCGCGGCCATGGCTCCGGAGGCGCGGAAGGCGGCTGCCGCGGCGCGCGCCGGCCCGGAGCCTGCGCGGGGGAGGCGTTGCCCGGGTCCCGCCGGGCCCGCGAGCCGAGGGGCGGACCTCCGCGCCGCCGCGCCCCCGCGCCCGGAGCCCGCCGCGCCCCCTGCGCCCGTCGGAGAGCCGCCAGCCCCACGGGGCGCGCACACGCGCTCTGCCCGCCCGCCCGGCCCCACGGGGCGCGCACACGCGCACACACACCCTGCCGGGCCCGCGCCGACTCCCGAGCTTGCCCCGCAAAACACAAGCCCCTCTGCCCCCCTCAAGCACAGAAACCTGCTTGGCTCAGGTGCGCCGACCTAAGAGCCAAGGGCTGATTCACGAACACACACACACACACTCACACTCACACTCAGGCTCACCATCACAGTCTTAAACTTTGCTCACCCATAATTCATCTTCAAAGTGTCTCATAATTGCTCCCCGTTCTAGAATCTGCCTTGGAAACCTGCACCCTCAAATAAAGAACTTCTAATTGGTTTGCAGAGACAGACAGTGAGAGACAGAGAGGGACCCTCTTCACTGACAATCACAAGAGCCTATAATCGACTACAATCTACACTTAAACCTGTTCTTAGCTCATCTACAGCCCCCTTGATTTTGCTTTTTACTGGCTGGTAATTTGCCTCACGATTACATTACTGATCACAGACATGCAAACATCCCTAGATTTTGCCTTGCAAGAAACTTTTACCCTGTGCTCCTATGACAACCCCAGGCTGATACCTCACAGGCTGACTCAAGGGCAGGTTTACCTCAGTCAGAACATTACACCTGGGCTCACACATAAATTCTGATTTACCTCAAAAATGCGCAAAGACTTTGCCTTCCATGCTACCTCAGACACACAGATTTTACTTATGTATATCCGGGCTCTCACACACTCATCTTCTTCCCTGCACCTACCCACATATACTCTAACCCATACTTTGCCACGTAGCATCCACAAATAGCAGAGCTTGGTCGCATGTGCACACACAGTCTAAGCCCAGAACCTGCAATGCCCAGATGAAACTGGGCCCCTCTCAGAAATTCACTGGCTCATTTGTTTATTCATCCATCCGGATGCATCTTCACAACAAACTTGAGCGACAGTGTTAAACGAGGTGGGGGGTTGGGTGCAGAGTGGCCTGTCCTCTCCAAAGAGTGCAGTCCACAGCCACCCCTAAGATGGGACAGTCATTCACTATTCTGCTCAACATACTGGACTTTATTTTCTGAACGCCTCCACTACATCAGAAGCTCCACAAAGTCGGAGATCTGGTCTGTTCAGTTCACCTTTGAATATCTTGAGCCTAGAACATCTACAGCACATAACAGACCGTCCATAAATCCTGTTTGAATAAATGGATAATGACCATAGTAATGACATCAGCAACCACAGGGAACATTGCTGGTAGAGCTGCCGCTGAACGCCAGTCACTGTCGCCATTGTTTCACATATAGGAACTCAGTTACTGCTCAGGAGCCCGGGGCGGCCTCTTGGTGCCCACAGAGTGGTTACAGGCTTCTGTATAGGATCTGATGAACTGAAACTTCAAACTGCAATGCTGGAGGCTAACCAAGATATTGAAAAACGGGGTTTCTGTGGCAGGCCTGCGACAGCCATGAAAGTTTTGGGGGATGACAGTTGCCCTGAACTTGGATCAAAGAAAAGTATGTTGACACGAGTCACACTTACCTGTGAGGAGAAACGCCCACACTCTACATCAGTGTGACTACTTACACCCACCTCCTCCAGCCAGCTGCTCATTTTTACCAAATGCTGGGTGGTGATGGACCCAGAATTCCATGTGAGAAATCAGTAACATAGGCCATTCCCTCCCTCTGCTCACACAGGTGATTTCCTGTCTTTTCCCCATTGCTCTCAACCTCTTCTCTACTCATCAATTTGCTCACACACTTTTATTTATTTACAGACTTTTTATTCATAAACTTTTTATGGCGACACTTGCCAGGTGTCCAGCACTGTCCTGGGTTCCCCCCTCTATGGAATATACTACTAGTGGAGGGAAACAGATGATAAATAAGAAAAGTCAAGTCATATAGTCATAAGAGCTGGGCAGAAAATAAGACAGCCAACTTTTAGACTGACTGGTCAGGAAGGACTGCAAAGTCCTCCCCCTCTGACTCTCTAAAAACACCACAGGCACCAGCACCATCTGCAAAAGGAACAATAAAGATATTTGCTAATGTCCATAGGAATTTATTCTGTGCCAGGCTTGGTGTTAAGAACTTTCCACATGGTATCTTGATTAATCGTCATACTACAAGTCAAGGACTATTATTTCTTTCTTATTAATGAGGAAGCTGAGGCTCTAAGTAAATGCCATGTTATGACAGAATCATAACTGGAAGTAACATATGTGCAAAGAGTCTAAGGCTTCCTTGGACAGGGACACAATCTAAATGTAGATTCATGCTTATATGTGCTCGTGTGTGGACGCCAGGATGTAGATAAGCCCCGTTGTCATAACCCTGTTGCCTCACACAAGGCCTTCTGCAATGTATATGCCCCATAATTACTTTTGTTGACAAAATATCACATTTAAAAATCAACAGCTACATATACACATTTGTTTTTAATTAAGACAGCAAAGCAGCTTTAGGAGAAGACTGAAATGGGACGGTGGGTCTGACTCCAGTTCTATGTGGCCTGAGGCCAAGTGTCTTACTTAACTTCTTGATATCTTTGTTTTCGCCTCATCCACCCAACAGGATTCATAAAGACCTCACTCCTTGAGTAAGACATTGTGCTAAGAATTTCATGTCCATTGCATTAACCTTCATAACAACCCCATAAATTTGGTGTGATTATTAGCCTCATTTTACCAGCAGAGAAATCAAGGCTTAGGCTAGTTAAGTTCCTTGCACTAAATATCACAGCTAGCCCTTCAAGCTAGAATGCAAACCCTCAACTAGCTAGTTCCAGAACCTGCTCTTAAAAACCACCCCACCATAGAGTTTTGTGTAAGGATCCAGAGATGATAAATGGGAAGACCAGCAGTAAGCTGTTAACAGAAAAAAAAAACACATTCTAAGTGCCCAGTTGTTCTTGGGCAAAGGTTAACTTTAATTAAAACAAAAATCACATAAAGAAACATCGCACCAATGTCCTCCTGACAAAGGTATTAGCCCCACGAGCACAGGACAATTTTGTCATGCCTCTCCCTACGGATGTAGAGGATACATTACTTAAGACAGTTGCAAACATTAAAGCGCAGCAATATGTCTATGGCCACCTTAAGTCAGACTTCCCAACGGAGAGGTTATCCAAAACAATGTGCAAACAGCAAGGTAGTTCTTTAACATGGGCAGTGAAATACATTTCAACTTGTCACACACCAGATCAAATTTGCATTTCCTGTAACTGCAGTAAATGACTTTCCACTTTGCATTGAGATGACTTGTAATGTAAGCCCATAGCATATCTGATTATAACTTTAGGGAAATGTATTCCGGAGGTGTCTTCTATTACCTTCGATCAGCAGAAGGCAGAGACTCCTCTACAATAAGAAGTGTATAAAAGAACAATCCTGATACAGCTGCACAAAGAATATCTTTCATGCAAAATAAATTACACTGCATTCTTATTAGGCAAAAATCTACCCAAGAGAAGATAAAAATTTTAATGCTCACTAAAGCTATGCCTCCATACTCAAAGTAAGGAGAAAATAGACAAGTATGACATTTACCTTTGCTCAGCAATGAATTTAAATATTTCTGATCAAAACCCACCCTCTGTCTTTTCCTTCCTTAAATTTCAGGAATTGGAACCTACATTATCTCTACACTACTTTATAGGTACAGAGATTGCAAACCTTGTTTTCTCTACAGATGCCATATATGAAGTCAATCTTTCAAAATATTTAGCACTCTGCCGGACACACAGTTGTTCAATAAATTAGTCCCCATTTCCTCAGTGTGTTTTTTATATATATCAATATCATACAGAGTTTGTAAGAATGAGCTTGACCTTGTCCCATAATTTTAGCTTTTCAGGGTTTTATGAAATAAATTGACATTATAACAATGTTTGGTATAGATGTTAAAAATGACTGCTATTTTCAATGTACCTGCATCACACCTTAAGAATTTTCATGACAGACCATTGCTGAATTTCAGCTCAACGTTTGGTGACCGAAGTGTCCCTCAGAAACTTAAAAACAGGTCATTTTTCAAAACTATGCACAATGTTAAGACCAGGTCATAACATATTTTTAATAATCCTACTCATGCACACACCACAAACCTCCCTGCTGTTTTATGACTGTGTGCATATATGTGGGGATCAACAGGACTATGTATCAAAACATTAACAGAGGGTAGGTTGAAGGATTATGAGTAATTTTTAGTTTCTTCTTTCATGCATTTCTATAATTCCTAAAATCTTTTACCTTAATAATGATAAAGAATGTTAGTTTTAAATGTGTGTCCAGGATGTTATTTTAGATAAAAATTAATTTATTGAGCATGTCGACAATTGCTAATGGAGAACCACTGAGCTAAGGTGTTAGCTCCCTATTCTATTATGAAGATCTATTATCTAAAGTAGAAAATAAAGATAAACAAAAATTAGAGTGTTCATCAGCATCAAGTTGTCACCTCGTGCAAAGCACATCAGCGGTTGGACAGCTGAGCAAATGGTCATTTCGACGAGGGCTTATCCCGCGTCCTTGAGGCAAATCCTTTTCACCAAAGGATTAGTTAATAAGACACGATGTAATCACCTTCCCAGGGGGGGGTTGTTGGGGTTTCTTTCCCAATTTCATACGCCAACTATCTCTCTTAGATGTTACTATTCTTAAATGTTCGAAAGCCAATTCCAATCACGATTTTCTTTTACCTTAAGTGGGAAAGAGACAAATGTTAAGTAGTTGCTAACCAGTGTGAGAAAACATATTTGCTTCAGATGCACTGATGCTCTAGTTTCCTTGATGCGGGTTCACCGGCACCGCTTAATCTCCTAACTGGAAATCTCTGGGTAAGGACCAGACAATAAATCCAGTTACAGGATGTAACCGTAAAAACAAAAATGAACAAAGTCATGACCTGTCCAAGCTCTTTACCAGCCACGATGGTTCATAAAATGTGTCTAAGGCTTTGAAAAATGTGCTTGTTTTGTTTTTCCAGTTACTTTTCCTGTTCTTTGTCCATTTTCCAGACAATCTCATTAGTTTTACATTATTGTTGTAACAGTCTCATTCTGATAATTTAAAATAAGAACAATTCTCTTCAACCTTTTGCCTTCCAAAGATAAAAACAACAGCAATGAGTTCTTTGTTTATTTCTCCTTCCCTTCCTTCCTTCCTTCCTTTTCAATGAAAATTTCAAAACTGCAGAAAACCAGAGGGTAATTTAACAAACTGCAATATACTCACTCTCTAGAATTGATAAATGTTAACTTTCACCATATTTTGTTCACAAATTTTAAGCAATAAAACATAACAATTCAAGTGTGCCCTTCCCGTTTTATTCCCCTGCCTTCCTCTGAAACAGAACCACTAACCTGTATCTTACATTCTCCTAGAGACTGGCTAGCTGTTGGAACCTGATCCTTTAATTGGGATTCTTAGATTTTTTTTTTTTCCACCCAATACATTACTGCCATAGTTTCATTACTTGCTTTCAAGAATGATCATAATATGGTTGATAACACAGAAGCCCTTCACTCCTAGAAAACTAAGGCTTGGAACAATAGCATTAATGTTTCTCCTGCTTAAATAAAGGTAAATCAGGCTCATGTATAAGGGTTGAAAGGGCTCAATTCAAGTTGTAAGAGGAGGTGTGTATCTCAGAACTCTTGGGTTTGCGAATCAGCCAGTACTAGTTCTGTTAGAGTCAAGCTCAAAAACCAACCACTTTCCTCTTCTGGGGAACATTTTTGCTATTATCATAGCTTGTGTGCCTCTAAGTAGTGGGCCATGAAATCTGAACTTACCATTTTAAAAAATAGCTTTTATTTTAGCATTCCCTTGAGCATAAACTAAGTAACACACAACAAAAGGTAGTCAAATAAAATGGCATTCGGAAAACAGAAAGTCCTTTCATTCCACACAGAAATTTGCTGGCTGCACAAGACTAGGGCACATCCTGGCTCCAGTATAAATAGCTAACAGGCAAGAATATGAGTGACAGATACTAAGAGATACGGGAGGAAAAAACAGAAACATGGTGAATAATTCTTTCATTGAGAATTTTATAATCATGTATAGATGCAGAAAACATAAATGCATTGCTAATGACTTCTTATCCCTGTGCATTTGTCTGAATTCTTTTTTCTGTTAATAAATAACTCCTTGTCTAGGCAGCCCCCAGGGACGCCTTATTTCTCCAGATCTTTCATAATTAAGATGAATGGAGAGGAAACAGGCTCCCTTCAATGTTTCAAGTTTTTATAGTGATTTATATTGGAAACATGAGGAAAAAATAGACAATCAACTTAATACTATACCCTAATTTCCATTTCTTATTAATAAATATCAGAGTATTTATATGGCATGTGATCAGTTTCAAAAAGGCCTGGACTCTGAAGTCACAAAATCTGGACCACAGCTGTGGGTCCACCACTGGCTGAGTGAATACGGGGGAATCACACTAACACTCTCCTCCTGTTCCCTCATCAACAAAATGGGCATAAAAAGCTGTGCCATTTAAACAGTGAGGTGTTACCTACCAAGTTGTTATCTACATGTTATCATTTTATTTTCTTCAGAGTCAATTTCTGTGACCCAATAGGTAAACAATTAACACACGTTGAATTAAGGTTATCTGGAATTTTTGTCTTTCAATCATAGATAAAATTGTAGGTAGTAGGTAGCTAATGATTATTAATCAGTCTTAGGCATGACTAAGGTGAAAAATATATTTTGGGAAACCAAGTCAGATTACCTTCTATTCCAATCTTAAAACTCCCTGACATTTGTCTCCTAAAAGTCCTAGACCAAAGGTATAATCAAACATATATGCAAAACTTACAATATAGCCATACACTAAAAATAATTAGATACAAATGTTTTCAAGCAGAATCCACATTAAATCTACATGGTTTTGACTATATGTCTAACAACTTATTTAATAATTCTTAATGTTGGCTGGTTACTAGGAATTGCAACATTTAAGGCACAATGTTAACTTGCTAATATGTTTATTTCTTACCAAAAATACTCAATATGACTATATATTCAAATACTATATTATAAAATCATTAGTGTGTCAGAAAATATTTTTTCACTATAAAATTTATACCTACAAAAATATATATTGCAGTTTTTTGCAGTAAGATTGACAGATCAGTTCTAGGAATAAGTGGATTAATCTAAAATTCTCAAAACCATATATTTATTGAATACATAAGTAAAGAGGGTTTTCAAAAGAAAAACTGAGGTTAAATACACCATGCAAAAGATATAGATTGATTATCTGGTGAAGTATTTCATTTTTAATGTAATAAAACTAAAAAACTTGAGTGACTGAAGACATGGATAGGATTTCTAAAACATCTATGGTATTGTGGTAAGTCTGGTGGACGTAGACCTTGGCTAGTGCCCTTATAGCAAAATAAAATAAGAATGTAATACTATTAGCTGGATTATTTATTGTCATGGGTATAACTTTTGACGTTGGCTTTGTAAGAAGTCTTTAATTCAGGACAAGACATAAATGAAAACTCCCTGTGGGGAAGACAGATCCAATTTTATTAGAAATACAAATATTTCTGTAAATCTTTAAGTACTCTTCCCAAATTACAGTACATCTGATGATGCAGAAATCAAGTTTGCTTTTTTTTAACCTTTGAAGACATTGTCTAAGAAACCACTTTGAAATTCGTCCTTGTTAAAAAGAAATGTGAATTTTTGAATCAACCTTACTTATTCTCTTTTTCTTTAATCCAAAGACCAGTTCTGTTTGTTGTCTTAAAATAATTGAAATGAAGAAAGAGAAAATCGGAGCCAAGTCTGCTGTCCCTCAGCTAAGGGGAGAGTAGAACTCTGCTAGAGCAACAAAAGGGAGAGTCTGTTTAATCAGTTCAATTCATTACATATTTATTGATTACTTGTTTTGTGCCAGAGAATATTCAAGGTTGGGGATTTACAATACAGACGACAGGACAAGTATCCAAACAGAATGCTGCTTAGACTATAACCAGTATCACTGGAGGAAAAGAGAGCCACAGATGAATAGAGATCTGAAACGCAAACCGCAAGTCATTGGGTTTTGGCAGAGAAAGGGGGGTGACATCACTCCCAGAAGACTGAGAAATGGGCAGAACAGTGCACCACGGAGAGCACGGCGCTTATAGGGCTGTCATGGGCAAGACCAGGAAGACTGGACAGAGCTTGAATGTGGGGTCCTGAATGAGAGGGGAGAAACTCTGATTCGGAAGTAAGCACACACCTGCTTTGCAGTAATCACCTCATCTGTCTATCCTGGGTTTGATTCCGGATGTCACAGTGTGCCCAGATTCCTCCTGGCATATTGCTGTCTGAAACAATGTTGTAGATCTCTGTTCTATTAGTTAAGACATGAATGCTCCTGAGATACAAGTTCTCCTCACAGTGATAACACTTCCCACGATCAGTGCAGGGATTTCCCATCCCTGGCTGAGGGGGTTTGGGAGGTAAAGAGAATGTCAGAGTTAAATCTGAATGTGTAGTGTGATGAGTATTTGGATAAAGGGTTAGAATCGAGGGGCAAATTTTCACCATGGAAAGAGAGTTTCTGAGTAAGTTTGCAGTATGTTTAAAATAAGAGCTGATCTCTTTTTGTCAAGAGTTGCAGGTGGAGAACAGCTATTGGAAAGCTAGGGATTCATAGCAGAGCAGAAGGCTTAGAGCTGTGACTGACGGGACGAGCAGACTTCCGTCCTGCTCAGGGGAGGGGAGGGGTGTGAAACATAAGACTGAATGGGATATGCAGGCACCTGAAAAAATGCTTTAATTCTCCCTGTATGAGAGTGTATTCGTTTTCTATTGCTGTGTAACAAATTTAGCAGCTTAGAACAACAGAAGTTTATTATGCCTCAGTTCCCACGGGTCAGGATTTTGGGTACATGTTAGCTGCCTCCTCCATGCAGTTCTCACCAAACTTAACTCAAGGTTTCAGACAACGCCGAGAACCCATCTCAGTCTTGGGGTCCTCTTTCAAGCTCATTGGCTGATGGCCGAATTCAATTCTTTGCAGTTATAAGACTGACAGCCATATTCTTGCTCCCCCCTCCTAGAGGTCACCCACGTGTCCTTGCCATGTAACCCCCTTCATAGGCAAGTCACACCATGGCTGTTCGCTACAAGATCAGCAAGAGAATCTCTGTTGCTTTCAGCCTCTGACATATTTTCAAGTCTCCCCTGATTAGGTAAGGCCCACCAGGATAAACTCCCTAATTTAAAGAAAATTTATTAAAGGCCTTAATTGTATGTGTAAAATCCTTTCAGAGTAGCACCCAGATTAATGTTTGACTGGTAACTGGAAGATGTGTACAAACAGGGTAATGAAACTGTTGGTAGCCATCTTAGAATTTTAGGTATGGCAGAATCTTTAATAGGTGAGGACTCCATACTGATGCTCTTATTCCATGGGGAAAGCGGTTGAAAGTGGGCCAGCCCAGGTATTTCTTATCCGTCTTTACAGTTCCCTCCACTGGTTGGCACTTAGTGCTTGAGAGTTTACTAAGTATCAAAATATTTACATTTATAATATTTGAGGATGACTCTATGGATATGATCATATGACTCAAAATTATATTTTAATAAAAGAAGTTTACTATATAATAACAAGGGCATCAGAACAAATGCACAAAACTATGGCCCTGTGCCTGGTAATATGCAATAAAGTATGTACTGAATTTTTAAAAATTGTCTTTTTGTTGGGTGGGATTTTCTTTTTTTTTGAGTCCTCATGGAGCAGCAAGAAGAGTATATTGGGGGTCCTGAATCCTAGTTTAGACAGTCACTAGTTACTAGTGGAAGGCTCTCAGGGGGCCATTCCAGTCCTTTGAGTCTATCCAGCTTGCACAACAGGACAATAAACCTAACAGACTTAACCTATTTTTCAAAAGTGCTACCAGGATGGAGCAAGACTGCTGTAAGAATCAAATGATAATAGTTGTAGAGATGTACATAATGTGGAAATGTATATGAAATTTAAGGGAAAATTCTTAGGCAAAATCTTGATGACTTATTAGTTGGGCAAGACCTCCCTAACGCTGAGGGCCAGGACGGTGGCAGACCCTTGCCTCATGTGGTCACAGTTAAGATGAGTCTCCCAGCTGTGCAGTCTTCGTCAACCACTTCTGCTATAGCAGCAGCCCCCTTCGACTCTAGGTGGCCTCAGACTTCTTGTGACTCAGAAGCAGTCTAGAGTTGGAGACATGAGACCTTAATTTATGTGCACATGGGAAAGTCTCCCAGTTCCTCTTCGGGAGCTACTTTGCAGGGTATTTTCCACTGAGTTGAAATGAAAGTTGCTTCTCTTCCAATATCTCCTTAAAAGGGACTAGTGGAAGTGCACAAGGAAAGAGTCAGGAGTTTTACCTTTTATAGATGCTGTGAAAGTTAAGGGCTCGTTTAAAAGTAATTTCTGTAATCACTACTACAGCAAACCTAGGGACATCTATCCTAGGGGTCAGCAAATTACAGCCCAGGGACAAAATCCAACCCAGTGCCTATTTTTCTGTGGCACACAAGCTGAGAATGTCTCTTGTATTGTTAGATAGTTGGAAAAAAACATCAGAAAAGACTTCATGACCCATGAAAATTATATGATGCCATTTCCAATGTCTGCAAATAAAGTTTTATTGGAAGCCAGTCATATTCATTTGCTTACTTATTGCCTCTGGCTGCTTTTGCACTGACTGCAACAGCAGAGTGTGATAATTACAACAGAGACTGCATGGTCCATAAAACTGAAAATATTTGTTATCTAGCCCTTTACAGCAAAAGTTGGCCAACTCTTGACCTGTAGTGTGTTCAGGTTGGTGAATGTGTAGTTTCTCACAGCTTCTGGGAATGTTTATAAAGTCCAGTGTTTTTAGAGGAAAGTTTGACAATAGACATCAAGAGTCTGACATAGTCAAGAAATCTGCATGTTAAGATGCACCTGCCAGATATTTGGGCTGCAAGTGGTTCTTAGTCAGGGCACATTCTCAGAAATAGTCTCTGGTGTCTCTGAGACCAACTCTATTGAAAGTCTTTTTCCATTCGGTGTTGCTGATACCTCCTAATGTGGAGAAGATTCCCAGGTCTCACTTCCCCGTCTATGCTGGCATAGGTAGAAAAGCTTCTTTAGGAACTGTTCTTTCAGCACCACATCCCACAGGTCCTCTCAAAAGCAGTTCAAACACCTGAGTGCAGACTGTGACCTCACGGACTCTTCAAAGAGCAAATCCTCAGAACTCTCAGGATTCCTTGTTTTAAATGGTAATTGCTTCATAATGATTGCAAATCAAACACATTGGGATTTTTCCTAACACACTAGAATATTCTGCCTGGTTCTAGATATTTTCCTTCCTTTGAAGAGCGTGCTTTGACTTCTTCTGGAGGACGAATACTTATATTTACCAGCAAAAAAAAGATTCTGCTCAAAATCTTCATTGTTTGTTAAGCCAGAACATTCTGCTTTAAGTTTTGATATTAATTCCAAAGAATTGAAATTATATGCCATGTGTTAAAAAAGACAAAAATATCAGGACTGTGGTGAGCAATTAACCCAATTGCTCCATAAAACTGATATTTTAGCTAATGTGTCTATGTCTGTCAAAAGATAAAGTTTCAGAATGGCTGTGGAGAAAATGGAAATTTCTGACCAGGATTCCCACCAGGCTGTAATAGTGTCCATTGTATTCATGTAAGAGCCTGTTTGCACATCTATGGGATGTTTACTGGGGACAGAGATGATTGTCAGACACGGGGAACACTGGCCCATGGGAGGCGTGGAGAGGAAACACCCCTTGTCTCCTCAGTTCCTGGTACATAGTTGGTAGGGCATCTGCCAGTCACCACAGACCCGCCCACAGAGTTCCTCCCAGGGCTAGGGGCGGGGTAATGGTGGGAGCAGGGAGAGAACAGTAGGAGAGCGAGAGCAGACAGTGTGGAGAGCAGAACCCTGGAGGGAACACTAGGGAGAACAGTGGCTGGCAGAGGGAAGCCAGGGAGCCCCAGTGGTGGGAGAGGGCTGAGCCCACGCTGGGGGCAGCACTGGAGCCAGCTGCTTGTGTGTGAGCACTGTGAGAATAAGCATGGCATGGATACCTCAAGACAAATGCTGGGCATAGAAGCCACAGGTAAAAAAGTAAGAAGTAAAGAAGTAAAAAGCTAACCTTTTCAAAGAATATTGCTTCTCTCTCACTTACCAACTTTACATTTCCCTGTATGGCCCCGGAAGATGACTGGTTAGCCAGAGACGGGTAAGATTCCTCAAGGGAGGAACAACCTAAGACAGGCACAGTCGCAGGGGGGTCATCAGGTGAGAAAATGGGGATCAACAGAGGTGAGGCTTAGAACCTCACCCCCCCTGTTCTGAGAGAAATCTTCTGCATATGTGGATGTTTTATTGCCCTTGTCCAGCTTGGATTAATACTTAGTCTATAGGCACACACCTGATCATCTACATTTGCCCTCTTACAGCACTAAATTATGTATTCTACCTTTATCTTGCATCTACCTACCACACTTCAGCATTTTATTAAAAATAATAATAATAATAATAATAAGGGAGAAATGTGGGATTCACATATAAATCAAGTATAAAAATCAAACAATCATATTTGACCTTATTGTTTATAGTTCATGATGTGTGATCAAAACCGAAAGTTTCTGTGATGACTGCCCTTGTACTGTTCACCATATAAGAACTTATTCACTTTGTAAGACCTTGTTCACCATGTAAGAACTTGTTCGTTATGCTTCAGAAGATTGGAGACTGTTGAGAAATAGGCTTGGGGTTGATTAATGATTGTGCATTGTGTCCCCTATACAGAATTTTATTGTTGTTAACAACCATTTGATCAATAAATATGAGAGATGCCCTCTCAAAAAAAAAAAAAAAAAAGAATAAGCATGGCATGAACCCCTTTTGATGCCCCAACTTCTTGCTCTTGTCTTTATTGGGCCTCATCAAATTCATCAGGCACTTGCGCCAGGTGGGGAACCCCCTCCTCCCAGAACAACAATGGTCCAGGAAAAGCTGATCATTGACAAAGGAAACAGAAAGTCATAGATCACATACGGCAGTTCTACATGTGCCTACTGTCCTGTACAAAGCGGCTTTTGGTTCCACTTTAAGGAAGTGACGTGTGGTGTAGCCTGCATGGTTTAGTGTGGATTTCAGAAACTGGAATTAATTCCCTTATTAATAAAGTTTTCCTATGGGTCTGCCATATGTGAGCACTTTGTTAGGCACAGCTGATGCACCCATCACTGCACCATAGGGGATCCTAACACCATGGGGGAGGAAGACAAATAAGCTACAAATGAAAATATAACCTGAATGCTACCAAAAGGATCAGATCAGTGATGGGACACAAAAAGCCATCTTTGGAGGGTAAGGGAAAAACTGAGTTAGATGTAAAGAATGAGCAGGGAGAAGGGAAGTGGTGCTGAATGAGCTCAGCGCAGACCATAGGCAAAAGGCTGGACACAAGAGGTAGGCTGTCTGTTTCCTAGAACTGCAAATAATTTCCTATGAGCAAAAGGAGAGGAGTGAAGAATGTGAGAAATAAAGGGAGTAGACATGATATATGTAAATACATACACATAATTTTGAATATGTAAAATATTTCATTCGTTTAAAAATAAAAATATATGTGGAGAATCTAGAAGAGGTGGTTCAAAGGAAAGAAGGCATATGAAGCATCTGGTGCCTGGTAAGCCCCCCCAACAAATGTTAGCTGCTATTGTAATAGAAATGCTAAGTGTAGGTTTCCTGAGATAGATACTTTATTTGCTCTCTGGTTTGAGCTGGAACAAATCTGGGTGGGTCAAGAAGGAATTTAGTGTAATGGTTAAGAGCTAGACAGACTTGAATTCAAATCCAGGTGTTAAATATTAACTTTGTGCCCATAGGCACGTTTTTAACCTCTCTAAGCCTATTTCCTCATCTGTAAAATGGAGATAATACACTTCATTTACAAAGCTGTTGTGAGGGTTAAATGCAATACTACATGTAAAATAATGAGCACAAATTGATGGGCACAGAGAAAGAACTCAAACATGGTTGTTTGCATCAACACAAAGGAGACGTAGGACATATGTCGGGGACTGGGGAACCTTCCCAGAAGATGCATGGTGATAGGGACAGTTTCTCAGCTGGGCATGAATTCATCTCACTGTGTCTGGGTCTGTTTGTAAAGAAGAATAAATGATCCCAGGGATAAACAGGCAGCCAGCCTGAGGGCTTGATCCTCCACCCTGCTTCCAGCCAGGAAGTCTCCGAGTGTGAGTAGAATGTGAATCACCTGCTTACTGTACACTGATCGTTATTATTCACTCAGCAAAGAGAAAAAAATGGTTGGTCAGAATTAATCATCTTAAAATACCCAGTTAGTTTAAATTCACTACATCTGAATATGGTAATGAGACACTTGTCACTTTTATGACTCTTTGTGGGGGAGAGTGTCTATTATAGGATGGAAAAGGATTAGCATAATTTTAAGAGAGTACCCTTTTTTTTCTTTTTCCATTTTTATGGAAGCCTGATATAATATTTGTTGCATGTCCCCACTTTACAGATAAGGAAACAGGCTTTGAGTCTGAAGTGATTTATAAGGAAATGGTGTTAAAAATCAAGATATTTTTTCTGACTGTAACCAATGATCCTCAGTCCTGGCTGCACATTAGAAATACTTGCAGAACTTTTAGAACAAATGATGGTCAGGGCCCACTCCAGGAGATTCTGTTGAGCTGTTCAAAGGCAACCAGTTCCTAAACATGAATTTCTTGGTCAAAAGCAACCTCCTTTCTTTCTTTTTAAGGCTTGCTAAATACATGATTTAGATATTTTAAAATACGGCTGTGCTATCTACTGAGGAACCGAAGTGGACATTCCTCCCTCTCTCTCTTCCCTGCTTTATCCAGTTCAGGGCATTTCAGAAGCAGGTTGAAATCTGGGAGAATGAATTCAACCATTTATGCTGTACTGCGGGGAGGGCATAGTTTGCCCCCTGACCTTTTCAGTGAGTCACTGATAGCCTTCATGTGGTGACCTTCCAGCCTCATCACAGAACAAATCCCTCTAAACATTCTAAATAATCAGAACATGATCTAACACTTAAATGAACTTGGTCCACATCAGTTAACCAGCTGACCTTGAAGGCCTACTTATCAAATGAAAGACGAACCCATTTCTCTTTATTTTTTTATGGCATTGGATAGATAAGAATTTTGAAAAGTGCTCTCTTCTTATTCTGTGAAACTGCAGTGATCACATGCTCAGGGGGCTCCTTCCAGTGAGCCCCCCACTCCCTGAATTACACTCACTGGCGCCAAGCGCTGGCCTTGGGGGAGGGAGGCAACAAAGGCCGAGTGGAAATCCCTTCTTCACTTGCATATCCTTATTGCCTACTGACTGGGAGAAATTATAAAATCATTCCATTTTTTAAAAACCCTCTAAAGCAGTGAGTCTTAAGTATGGGCGAATCCTGAGCTCTTCTAAGTAACTAACAGAAGTTAAGGCCCCCGGAAGAATTCAGGTACATATGCTTCAAATGTTTACCTATCTTGACCTTTCACAGGTCCATGAATTCATTAAGAAAACTTGACACTATGGGAAAAAATAAATATGATTTTCATCTTTTACCTGCGGAGATGGGTGCATAGTAGAAAACCAGACAGTTCAAAGCAAAACTATGCATCAAAATCTTTTTAACAATCCGTTCTGATGTAAGCAAAAGAAAAACAGCTAAAAAAAAAGCAGCCAAACCAAGCTCTGGGTTTGTTTCCCTGAGATGTAATTTCTTCCTCCTGAGGGCAGTTCACAAATCGCCATGTGTGCACAGACAAAGGCTGCTTGTCCCACTCCGGCTTCCCAGGTCATTCTGACCCTTCCTTTTCCTGCCTCTACACTTCTGGGTTCTTTATCCTCTCTTTTATCTTTATGTTTTAGGCAGCCAGTCAGAGATGCCCAGGAAGGACCTCGGTTATCATCTAGCCAAAAGGGAGATGGTAAAACGTAAGATCACGAAGGACCCAGAAATGCCTCAGAAAATACGTTAGCCGGAATTGGCTAGAATGGGATTCTAAATTGGTGCCTTGAAAATGAGTCTCCTGAGACAGAAATGACCTTGATTATTGTGCTTCAGCCCCATTGCCTATTTCAAGTCAGGGGGGAGATTTGAGAGAAATCCTGGGAGAGTGAGGAGGTGGGGGATGGTGCCTGAAAGACAGAGAGAAACAGGAAGGGCCTTACACAATGAAGGGGCCTTGGTCTGAAATCTCAGGGCTGACATTTTAATGCTTTGTTTGTAAAGTGGGACTAGACTGGGGAATAATATCTCAAGCGAACTTGATTCTACCTCTTTCTATCATCTCAACTCCTCCCATAAATGGAAGTGTGGCTGTGAATACTTGAGACAATGTGATTGATGAAATTGTGTTTTCTTGTCTCTAACTTGCTAAAATTTAATGGGGTCCAGAATTTACATACATGTCTCCTTATTGAATAATAATATTAACAGTGGGTATTTATCAAGCTCTTACTGTGTCACACATTGTTTGATAAGCTCATGTAATCCTTACAACAGCCTTACAAAATTAGTACTATTATCTCTGCTGAGGCACAGAGAGGGCGAGTAGCATGCCCAAAGTCACAGAGCTTAGGAGATAAAAACAAAGGTAGGTCTTGCACCCGGGGAGTCTAACTGCAAATCTTATTTTCCTAACTGCTGTATTTCCCCTGAACTCATGACTATTACAAATGTCCTTCATGCTCCTTGATGACCTGAGCAATTTAATACACTTTAATCTTGTTAAAATATAATTTTTAAAATGGTAAAATCATGACTCTCATATAGATAGAAATATGAACATATGCAAAGATTTTATTGACTCATTAATGAGGAAACTAGAGATGTGTCAAAATCACCAAAAAGAAAAAAAAAGAGAGAGAGAGAGAGAGAGACATTCATAGATCAGGAATATCGAATGTGAAAAGAACTCTTCCGCATGGGGGACTGAAGTCAGCTGCCCCTCTATTGGACAGAACTTGCATGTCCATAGATAAGACTTTATATTGCTTTCAGTTATTTACAGCTTACAAAACTGTAGCTTCCATAGAATCAGAGTCAGATAACACTGGAAGGATGAGCTATGGACAGTGCAGAGTTTTCTACAGAAGCACAAATTTTCTATGACACAATTTACCTTTGTTCCTCAAACCCACAAAGAGTTATACCTGATAGGTGTAAAAGGCATTTTAGGAGATAGACATATGAATAAAAAATGTCTTACAAACTACCAGTGCAGACATTTATAGAAAATTTCAATAAGGCAGGTTGTTAAAGAATATAAATAAGGGAAGGAGAGATTCATTCAGCTCTGAGAACTATTAGAATTTCTATATAAGGCATTTAGGGAAAGTAATCCAGTTGTAAGATAGGACTAGAGGCTAATATTTCACCTGGCTTTAGTGCATCTCTATATTAACAGGCGTTCTTCAGGGGTGGAGAGAAGTTCATCTCCATATCAGTGGGTAATTACCTGGGCAACCAAGTGCTTATCTGAGCCTGAGAGGTTAGGTCTTGCTTGTTTCTACTGGAGCAGGAGAGAGAAATGGCCCCAGACCACAGTTTGTAAGCAATAAACGGGTTTTAAACTTTATTTCTCCCTTGGACTAATTTTGGTTTTAGAGGTATTTTGCCCTAGGATTTCTACTACCCGGAGTCACAACATAAAATTCGGAAAAAGTAGACCATCTCTATTAAAGAATAGGTATGTTAAAGAATATATGGGGCTTAGTAGGGACCATAAAGCCTCTCAAAGCTATCTCTTGTACTTCATTTGAAATCTAGAAAAACTCCTTGCAGGAAAAGGCATTTAGATTGACTTGGGAAGTAGTAGGAAAATGTGTAAGTGCTACCCAGACAGAGGGGCACTTGAGCCAAGGCTCAGAGGTCAAAGTGGGGAGGAGACGGGAATAAGAACTAGAGAGAGGCAGGAGGGGAAGAGTGGGCCTCAAAACCAAACGCTGCCTCAGACCTATGCAGGTTAAGACATCTGTTAGGTCGTCCCCTTCCACAAGGACCTTGACAGCAAGAGCCTCTCTTAAGCCCAGAGTCCTGGTCCCAGCATAAAAACAAATACTCAATATATATTTCCTGAATGAATAAAGGTACAGAAGGAAGGAAGGAAAGATGAACATTGAACGTTATCTAAGCACTCTGTTCCCAGAAAGGAATCCCCCAGGCTTCACAGTTCCAGGAAAGAGCTAACCACAAAGGACCACTCTTTTCACATGAGTCAGTTAAGATCCACCCTCCACCTGGCCTCATGATTTCCGTGTCTACTTCCCTCTGTAAAACCTGAGGTCCTTAACCTTTTCTATGAGATGCTCTTCATTAATGAACATTTTCCTTATTTTAATAGCCTGAATAAAATTATCTGTCTAATTGTCCTGTGCATTTTGTCTTCCACAGTTGGAAAGAAGAGATCTCAGGACCTAGTCTCTAGGCTTAAGAACACTTCTGTGGGTCTGTGGGTCAATACAGGATGAAAGCAGGCAAAGTCTTAATTTGTCTTAACTGCACCAATTTTAGGAATGTGAAAGAACAAGGACCACGCTTCTGTGAAAGCCTCAGATTATAACTTGATCAAGCAAGAAAACTGTTGGTGGCTCTGGAATTTTCATCTTTGTCTTTGGGACACAGGGCGAATTCAGAGACTTGTTTGAATCCCCATTTGGGGGATCAGAGCATATAATGTAAGGTGCTTTTCCTTCCCTTTTTGGATGATGGACTAGCACAGGGGGGAAGATCTGAGTTGACTAAATTATAACCAGCAACAGAAAGAAGAATTTTCAGTAATAAATAGGTATGCATTTATATTTCCAAAGTGTTCAAGATGTAGTGAAAGATGGATGCAAGCAACAGTTACCTTTGGAGTGCTTAAGGAAAAAAACAAAGTAAGAGAATTTATTGGAAGGATATGGTGTAACTCAACACTTGAAGAAAAAGTTGACGTGTAAGGGCAGCTCTGAGATGTAGATGGAAGAAAATGAATGGAAATGGACAGTGATGAATGAGCTGCTTCTCCATTCAGACTCACTGATCCCCTGACAAAGACTCAAATTCAGGAAGAGGGCATCTGATTGGCAGGACTCGTATCACATGCTCACGCCTGGACCTGGGGAGGTCCTGATTAGCTGACTGACGATTCCATGAAGACTGTGGAAGAAGTGGGAGAAATTATACAGCAAAATGGAAGGGAAGCAAGGAAGGCTGTTACTAGAAAGAGTCAAAACAGTAGCTTTACACAGAATTATTGTATGACCCAGCAACTCCACTCTAGATATATAAGCCCCAAAGAACTGAAAACCTACATCCACACAAAAATTTGTACAGAAATATTCATAATGGCCATAAAGCAGAAACAACTCAAATGTCCAACAACTCGTGACTCTATATTCATACAATGGAATATTATTCACCTACAAAAGGGAATGGAGTGCTGATACACTCTACAACATGATTAACCTTGAAAACATTAGGCTAAGTGAAAGAAGCCAGTCACAAAAGACCACACACTATATGATTCCACTTATATGAAATGTCCAGTAAAGACAAATCCACAGAAACAGAAAGTAGGTTAAGTAAATTAGTATTTCTTAGAGTAGAGGGGACTGGCAAGTGGGAAGGAGGGGGGATAGGAAATATCTGGTAATGGATACTGATTTCTTTAGGGAGGAAAATCTGTTTTAAAATTATATCGTGGTGATGGCTGAACAACCTTGTGAATATACTAAAAACATTGAATTGTATACTTTATTGTATGATAATGTAAATTAACCTTAAATAAAGGAGAAGCAGCTTTTCCATTATAATACCACAACTGCAGGGTTGAAACTTGTTCTAATTAACTTTATTGTCTTTACTTGTTGGTAAAGTAGTTAGAAGCTATTATCATTGGATCTTGATAGATAGGCAAGAAGGTCATTAGTGCATCATGGTTTCTGAAACAAATTACTCCTTTGGACAAGGGCATTATTTTCTGTTAGAAACACTACCACCAGTGTGGTTCTGTAGTTAGCTCTGTAAGTTATTGAAAATAAGTATCAATCACTCTGTCCTTCCCTTCCAAATGTGCCAACCAAACTAAAATGGGTCTTCTGGAATGAAATTCAACTGGGGCTGTGTGGAATATCACAAAGAGTGCAAGCTAAAAAGTTAGAGAGCTGAATTATTGCCACTGACATATTCTTGGCAAAAGACTGTAGGAAAGTTCCTTTCCTTCTCCAGGCCTCAGTTTCCTGATATGAAAAAGGAGAGAGATGAAATAGATTAGAGGTTCCCAAAGACTTGTTTCTCATTAAGGGTCATTTAATATTTCCTCAAGACAGCCTAAATAAAAAGTAAACCAATGTAAAGAAAATTCTGGGCAAATAGTGTGGATATTTAATAGACATGGCAAAAACCACACTGTTAGTATAAGAAGGACTGAAATTTGGCAAATACTGCATGATATATTCTACTGTATTCTCGTTACTCATGAAAAAAATAGTGGGAGAATACATTGGCTATGAGCAGCATTATTTTGTGAAGATTTCTTTCCCCCATTTATTTGATTTATGACCCTAAGTTTCTAAATAAAAATTATGCTAATCAATAATTAGCATTTGTGGAAATCTTACAGGCTATCAGCTGATTTTTCATCAGAAACTGCAGGCCAGAAGAGAGAGGTATGATATATTTAAAGTTCTCAAATTTTCCTTTCAAGGAAGACTTACAACCAAGAATGCTCTACCTAGCAGGGTTATTCAGAATTGAATGAGAGATAAAGAGTTTCCCAGACAAACACAAGCTAGAAGAGTTATTCACCACCAAACTAGCCTTACAATGAATGTTAAAGGGACTTTTTTAAGTGGAAAAGAAAAGGCCATAAGTGGAAGCAAGAAAATTATGAAAAAAAATTTTCACTGGTCAAAGCAAACACACAGTAAAAGTAGTAAATCTATCACTTATAAAGCTAGTAGTACTACTAAAAAAGATAAATGTAGTAACATCAATCATATACACAAAAATTAGCCAAAGGATACACAAAATAAAGATGTAAATTATGACATCATATACATAAAATATGGAGGGGGAAATAATAAAAAATGCATTATTTTTTAGAATGTGTTCAGACTTAAGTGACCATCAACATAACATAGACTGTTTTTCTCCTAGGATGTTTTTTATGTGCCTCACAGTAACGACAAGCCAGAAACCTATGATAGATAAATAAAAATAAAGAGAAAGGAGTCCAAGTATAACACTAAAGAAAGTCATCACACCACAAGGGAAGAGAGCAAGAGAAGGAGAAAGGAACAGAGAATAAGAAAAACAACCAGAAAACAATTAACAAAATGAGAATATATACATACCTGTCATTAATTACTTTAAACATAAATGGACTAAATACTCCAAGCAAAGCATAGGGTTATTGAATGGATGGGAAAGCAAGACCCATCATACATTGCCTACAGGAGACTTATTTCAGACCTTAAGACACCATGCAGACTGAAAGTAAAGGGATGGAAAAAGTATTCCATGCAAATGGAGACAAAACAAAAACAAAAACAAAAAACTGGAGTAGCAATACCTTATCAGACAAAATAGACTTTAAAACAAAGACTATAATGAGACAAAGAAAGGCATTACATAATGATAAAGGAATGAAGTCATCATAGGGATAAAACAATTGTCAATATCTATGCACCAACAGAGAAGCACCTAAACATATGAAGCAAATACTAACAGACATGAAGGAAGAAATTAATGATAACACAATAATAATAGGAAACTTTACACCGCATGTACATCAATTGATAGATCATCTAGACAGAAAATCAATAAAGAAACAATGGTTTTAAATGATACGTTAGACCAAAAGGACTTAATAGATATATGCACAACAAAAAGAGCAGAATATACATTTTTTTCAAGTGCACATGGAATATTCTCCAGGATAGATCACATGTTAGGCCACAAAACAAGTCTCAATAAATTTAAGAAGACTGAAGTCATATCAAGCACCTTTTCTGATCACAACAGTATGAAACTAGAAATCAATTACAAGGAAAAAAAATGGAAGAAACACCAATACATGGAGCTAAACAACATGCTACTAAACAACCAATAGGTTAATGAAGAAATCAAAGAGGAACAAAAAATGAAAACAAATACAATGATTCAAAATCTGGGACATAGCAGAGGTTGTTCTAAGAGGGAACTTATAGAGATACAAGGCTACCTCAAGAAACAAGAAAAATCTCAAATAAACAATCTAATCTTATACCTAAAGGAACTAGAAAAGGAAGAATAAACAAAACCTAAAGTTAGTAGAAGGAAGGAAAAATAAAGATCAGAGTGGAAATAAATGAAACAGACAAAAAAAAATAGAAAAGATCAACATTCTTTGACAATATAAACAAAATTGATAAGCCATTAGCCAGACTCATCATGAAAAAAAAGAGAGGACTCAAATCAATAAAAGCAGACATGAAAGAGAAGTTAGGACTGACACCACAGAAATTCAAAGGACTATAGGGATTACTACAAAAAATTACATGCCAACAACCTGGAAGAAATGGATACATTTCTAGAAACATACAATATTCTAAGGCTGAATCAGGATGAAATAGAAAATCTGAACAGACTTTTTACTAGTAACAAAATTGAACCAATAATCAAAAAACTTCAGCCCAACAAAGTCCAGGACCAGATGCTTCACAGGAAAATTATGCCAAACATTTTAAGAAGTGTCAATCCCTATCCTTCTCAAACTATTCCACAAACTAGAAGAGAAGGAAATACTTCCAAACTCATTCTATAAGACCAGTTTACTCTAATACCAAACCAGACAGAGACACTACAAAAATATAAAATTACAGAAAATTTCCCTGATAAATATAGATGCAAAAATCCCCAGCAAAACATTAACAAACCAAATTTAAAAACACATTAAAAGCATCATTCACCATGTTCAAATGGGATTTATTCAAGGAATGCACATATGGTTCAACTTCCATGAGTCAATCAACATGATACATTCCATTAAGAAAAGGAAGGATGAAAAACATATGATAATCTCAATAGATGCAGAAAAACTATGTTACATAATTCAAAATCCATTGAAAAAAACTCTCAACAGGTGGGCATAGGGGATGCATGTCTTAACATAATAAAGGCTGTATATGACAAACTCACAGTTAACATCATACTCAATATTGAAAAGCTGAAAGCTTTTCCAAGAGTAGGAACAAGACAAGGGCTTGTTCTCTCACCACTTTTTTTCAACATGGTATTGGTAGTCCTAGCCACAGCAATAAGACAAGAAAACAGAAATAAAAGGAATCCAAACTGGTAAAGAAGTAAAATTGTCACTATTTGCAGTGACATACTATTTATACACAACCCATTGATTAGAAGAATTAATGTTTTTAAATATCCATACTACTGAAAGCAATCTACAGATTCAATACAATCCCTATGAATATACCAATGGCATTTTTCACAGAACTAGAACAAATAATCTTATAATTTGTATGGAACCACAAAGGACCCTGAATAGCCAAAGCAATCTTAAGAAACAACAAAGCTGGAGGTATCATACTTCCTAATTTCAAGCTATACTGCAAAGCTACAATAATTAAACAGTATGCATGGTACTGATACACAAATAGACATATAGATCAATGGAACAGAGTAGAGAGCCCAGAAATAAACTCATGCTTATATGGTCAACTAATCTATCACAAAGGAGGCAAGAATATTTGATAGGGAAAAGAGAGTCTCTTCAATAAATGGTTTTGGGAAAACCGGACAGCTACATGCAAAGGAATGAAATGGGAGTACTTTCCTATACCATATACAAAAATAAACTCAAAATGGATGTAAGATCTAAATGTAAGACCTGAAATGATAAAACTCCTGAAAGAAAACATAGGCAGTAAACTTTTAGACATCATACTTAGCAATTTGTTTTCTGGATATGTCTCCAGGGCAAGGGAAACAAAACCAAAAATAAACAAGTGGGATTATATCAAACTAAAAAGCATCTGCACAGCAAAGGAACAACCATCAACAAAATGAAAAGACAACTTACTAAATGGGAGAATATGCTGCAAATAATATATCTGATAAAGGGTTAATATGCAAAATATATTTTAAAGAATCATACAACTCAAAATGAAAAATACCCAAATTATCCAATTAAAAAATGGGCAGAGGGCCTGAATAGACATTTCTCCACAGAAGAGACACATGAAAAGATATTCAACATCACTAATTATCAGAGAAATGCAAGTCAAAATCACAAATTATCACCACATACCAGTCAGAATGGCTAACATCAAAAAGACAAGAAGTAATCAGTATTGGTGAGATGTAGAGAAAAGGGTATCCTCATGCACTGTTGGGATAGTAAACTAGTGTAGTCACTGTGGAAAACAGTATGGGTGTTCCTTAATAACTAAATGGAAATACCACACAATATAGTAATTCCAAATCTGGGTGCTCACCCAAAGAAAACAAAAACACTAGTTTGAAAAGACTTAGGTATGCCTATATTTATAGCAAAACTATTTACAATAGCCAAAATATAGAAGCAACCTAAGTGTCCATCAATAGATGAATGGAGAAAGAGGTGGTACATATACACAATGGAATATTACTCATCCATTAAAAAGGAAAAAAAGAAATTTTGCCATTTTTGACAACATGGATGAACCTAGAGGGTATTATGCCAAGTGAAACAAGCCAGACAGAGAAAGACAAATACTATGATTTCACTTACATGTGGGACCTAAAAAGCAAAACAAAGTAATAACAACAAAACCCTGAAAACAGACTCATAAATCCAGAGAACAAAGTGGTAGCTGCCTGGGGGAGGAGCGGAGGTAGACACCGTAGGCAAAGGGGATTAAGAAGTACAAACTTACAGTTATTAAAGAAATACGTCACCAAGATGAAAAATACAGCATACGGGATATAGTCAACAATACCGTAATCACTTTGCATGGTGGCAAATGGCAACTACACTGACCATGGTGAGCATTTTGTAATGTATATAAATGTCAAATAGCTGTGTTGTGCCCTTGACACTAATATTATATGTGAACTATATTTCAATAATAAATAAATCAATAATTATCATTGTTAAGTGCTTATTATATTCTAGTCTGGCAAATAAGGAGAGTTCGCGAAGTCACGACCAGCCTAGGGTCCAGGTCATTGGCAAAGGCTTCCCTGAAGAACGGAGACGGGAAGGATGATGGGGGTCTAGCAAGGGGAAGGGCTGGGGCTGCTTCCTGTAGGTGAGATGCTGTCTGTGAAGGCCTATGGTTCACATCGAACACGCAGCTCTTCTTAGGAGCTAATATATGCCACGCGGTTGGCACATGGACAAGGAGGAAGAATTACACCAGCTACCAATGCTTCCTAAAGCACATGCCTCACTTCTCACACTGTGGTAGGTCCTTTCTTATTTCATTCAAGCCCCCAAAAGTTCTATGGAGTCAGTATTATTACTCCACTTCACAGCTTGCGGCTGAGGCCCAAAGTTAAAATATCTTGCCTATGGTTACAGAGCTAGTGAGAGAGAAAACTTGGATTTGCACACAACCAGTGTGCCTCCAGAGCCAGGCGCTAAGCCTCCACACAATACTACCTGCTGACTACACACTAGCTGCCTCAGCTTCTCCAAAGCAGTGCCATTCCTTGAATTTCCTCGGCCGCAGCTAGGATGACAGGCCAATTAAGCAATAGACTACTTGCTCTGCAATCCTGGTTAGGAAGCCTGATGTTAAAGTAAATAAGACACTTGAAAGCATAGCCAAAGCTATTAAAATTTTACAAGCCAACTTTACCCAAGATTCTGCACTGGGGATGAATGCCAAAGACTTGTTTTGAAATCCTGTCTTTGAGAACTTCCATATAATTTCTTTCTCCTTAACACAGAGTTAACAAAGGTAAAAATAACAGTGTTTTGTTTTTACTGGGAAAAGAGTATAGCTTTGTTTGGGACAATGATTGAAAAATAACCATTTGGCCAGGTTTTGCCTCCACAATATGATTTCCTAGCAGCTGAGAATCCCTATCATATTCTCTTAAACAAAACATTCCCTGGGAAAGAGAAAGTTAGAAGATTGAAAATCTAAGTGGTTTTTTTGTTTTTCAAATGTGACCAATTTGGTGTTTTGATGCTCTGCAAAGAGATGACTGTGCATTTCAGATTCCACTCCATTCTTTCTGGTTTTCATTTCTCTGTGTTTGTGCCATGACTAAAAGTGATCCAAGAATATGTTCTGACTAGGAGTCTGGAAAGAGGATTTAGGATGATCAGCTATCCCTGTTTGTCCAACTATTCCTACATCCCAGAAAACGGAGGCTTTTCCTGGGATAGAGGACTTTCAGTTTTAAAATTAGAACAGGCCCAGGACAATCAGAAGAGCTGGTCATCCTAGCATGGTAATTTTTTGGCCTAGTTAAAGGTCTTGGCTTAAACAGATCAGCGAGGGCCCCTCTCCCTCCTGAGTCATAATCCTCTGCAAGCCCAGGCATCTAATGTTGTTTAAAAGCTTCCCAGGTCATTTTGATAACCAGCCAAGTTTGGGAGTTTCTGAGATGGTGCAGTGCAGGTAGTTCCTTAATAGAACTGTTTCTATTGCTCTCAAATGGAAAATGCAATGACTATAATAGTTTCTTTTCCAATTTTTATAAGGTCTTCAAAGTTGAACTGTATTTAAAAAATAAAAACAAATGGCCTCTTTGAGAAGAGAACTTGCTACAGTCTTAAAATTTCATAAGGTGCATATTCTTTGGAAATTTTCCTTTTGTCCAAGACCTCAAGAATTGAAATATCAGCTACCTATGTGGCTTTGAGAAATCTGAGGGCCACATTTGAATTGAATGATCTTCCATTCCCTCCATCCTCCCATCCCCTTCAGAGGAAGATGTGGCAAATGGAACCCTGAACAATTTCTGCTACTCTAGGATCTTCAAATATAATGCTGACTTCTCTTGCTTTTTACTTTAGGTTCCTAATTCTTCTTAAAATTAAAGCTTACAGCTTTCCATTATAACATAATTTATGTTTACTATAAAACATTTGACAAATATAGAAAAGTAAAAGAGGAAAAATCCAAATGCCTTCTCTCCAATAAATCTTAATATTCTTTTATAATATTTCTTTTCTGCATTATTCCTATGTATTGCCTTTAAAAAATATATTAATAACTGTGGTCTGGTATACATGCAGCATTATATACTGCTTTCCATGTAATATAAACATGCTCCTACTTCATACTTACCATAAATAGCCCTTTTAATGGCTAAGAGGATGGGCATAATTCTCTTTATCAGGCTCTTAACTAACTTTCAGGAGCAATGACCTTAAAATACTCTCCCAATTGCTGGAAGTTTATTATGAAGCAGATTTCCCAAAATAATCCAGAGAAGAATCACTCTCCGGAGAGCTCACCTACAGCTAAGTCTTCCCATTAGGTTAAGGAATATGTGCTTTCTCAGAAATATTTCTTTGTTTTGGTATTTTATTCGTGCTGTTTTTAATTTAGATAATGGAATAGCTTCAGATGACATTTTAAAAAGAAAAAAATCACCTGAAATTCCACTGCTCTAATATAGCCACTCAAAGATGATGTATAGGATGTAGATTTTTATAGAGCGATAATCATACAATGCATGCAATTTTGTGTTCCTCTTTCCCCCCTGGTATTACATCGCAGCCCCTCGCCATGTTACTCTGTAGCCCTTATAATCATCCCTTTGAACAACCGTCATCACCCACAAATTACTGCTTGTGGTAACACAGCTCCTCTGGGTTGAGAACAGGTAACTATTATGTGAAATAACTGAGGAAGACAAAATTATTTAAGCACATTCCCAAGCAGTGATTTTCAGACTGTGATCATTAGCATACCTTAAAGATTACCACGGCATAGGAAATGAGGAGAAATCTGGGATGATCCAGTCTTCCATGAGAACAATGCTTCTTTAAGTTTTCTTTTGAAAATATGCTCTTAAAGAAAAAAAAGAGAAAAGAAGAAGAAAAGAAGTATAACAAATTGATGCAACCTTTATGGTAAAGTCTGTCATTTACTAGCTGCGTGGCCTTGGGCAAGTTATACAAATGCTGAAGCTTGTCTGTCTGTAAAATAAGGAGAGCAATTTAACCAGACTCATTGCATTGGGGTAAAGATTAAATAAACATATGCAATATATACATAGATGGCTTAGAACAATGCCTGGCACCTAACTGTTGTATAAATATAACTGTTAAATAAAACAAAATACTGGAAAAAAACAGCATCAGACCAACAGACCGGGAGCACAGTCACGGGAGCTGTAAAGGAAGAAATGGAGCGGTGAGTGAGAGGTCTGGGGGTGGCAGTGATCGCCCCGAATCAGAAGGCTTTTGCACAGGCTTCGGGGTAAGATCACCAAGTCGTGTAACTCCGATACACCACAGCTGTGTGGCTAGGCAGCTGATTCAACTTGCCGTCTCAATTTTCTCATCCGTCCAAGTGTGGTGATACTGCATAGAGCATAAGGTTCTTGGGAGCCGTGGATGAAGTAGGCGTGAAGCGTTTAGCCCAGGACGTGGCCCATCCTGAGTCTTGGCTGGTATGTAGTTAGAACCACCCCAGGTACAATGGATCATGGATCACTTACTGAAAGCTTTTCTTTGGCATGCCCACAACTTATTTTATTTTTTAACGTGCCAAATATTCTACATGTGGTGTCCAGATGGTCAGGATGGAAAAGAACTTTGGTTTCAATTTGCAAATAGACAATAGAAGAAGGAAATCTAATTGATATCTCTCCGGAAGTTAATGTGCCTCTTTTCACCATTGTCCACAGTGGAGTTTGGGGAAGCATGGAAATAGCGTGTGTGGGAAGTACTGCCTGGGGATGTAGGTGATCCCATTCTAGTCCCAGTTTTGTCCTAAACTTGCCACCTGATCTTACACAAGTCAGTTTTCTGCTTCACTCTTAAGTTATCTCCTGTCTCAAGTGCGGTGGTTGAGCAAAAGACGGCCTCAATGATCTTATCTCCGTTTTTCTTGTGGAGTAAAGTGTCTGTGCTGTTTTCAGGATCCACAGGGGGCTCCGGGGTTTTGTGGACAAGGTGTCACATGTCACAGAACAGCATGCAGCTTAGGTGAAGACTGCCATTTGCAAATCAGTTATAGTGGCCCTATCTTTTCTCTGTGTGGGAGGGAATTGTCACACAAAATAACCAAATTTTGGTGGCTAAATTCCTGGAGAATATGAACACGTTGTGCCTGTTTTTGAAAGATATTTATCCACGTATTTGTAGCTGGAACCCGTGTCTTTAGCTTAGACACTCCCTTGTCTGTAAAATCAAATGAATCACCACTCTGCCTTCACATTGTTTCTGGCTCTAAGCAGAGGGAAAGAACAGTTTTGGTCAGCAACGCTGTTGAATTAGAGAATGTTTGCCTTATTTAGTCATCGCCTGGCCCAGTCATTTCAACTGATATTGTTTGGAATGAAAACTTGACCAGATGTTCACTTAAATGAACTAGAGAGATTAATTATCAGTCCTAACACATTATCTTGAAGGGTCCATATGATCATCTCCAAGGAATTTCCTGGAGCTGGACACAAAGGTTGCCAATTATAATTACAGCCAACACTTTACTAAATACACAGGATGTACTAGGCGCCATTCTAAGCACTTCACATGCATTAATTCATGAAATCACACAATACTCCTTGGAGGAAGGTGTTATTATTCTTATTGCACGAATGAAGTCATGAGTCTTAAAGAGGTTGGGGTTGCTTGCTTAAGGTCATTTAGCTACTAAGATAGGCAGGTTTTAATCTAGGAACTTTGACTCCTAGGCCTGTTTTTAAAACTATGCTACGTCCATTGACCCATACCATTCCCTGTTTTTGACCCAAGGTGTTGTTAAAACTTGAATATATTAGCCTTATCATTGATTTATAAGTGGGTGAAGAGGCACTTGAACTACCGCGAGTAGGGAGAGATGTAGTGTCTGACCTAAGTGAAGGGAGAATGCTAAATTTTGGAGAAAACATTTACACACCTGATTAGAAATCTCATAGGTGACCAAAACAACATAACCACTGTTTATTTGTCTTTTATAATAATTTGAGGAATGTGAGAGGAACTGAAGTTTAGACCTCTACTCTTGTTTTGCATAAGATATCTGGAATGTTTTGTTGTGATCAAAGCCAAGGGATAATGCTGGTTGATGCTTCTTGGTTAATCTTAAGAAGAAGCAAAAAGAACTGTTGGATTCTCTTCATTTACAAGGAATCCCAAGTATTTCTTTGTTGGGGTTTGTTGGAATTACAATACTGGTTGATGTTGACATTCTTCTAAAATTAACATCTGAGAGCTCCCTTATCTCTTTTTAGCATATATTTTCCACCAACACAAAGAAAGCATAACACTTAGTCTGTGCATTGAGGTTATGAGTGGTTTGAAAGGGTATTGACTTGGGACCGGGAGATTTATGGACAGATTCTTTCAAATCTGAGACTGAGAACTCATAATATATTTGAATACCACAATTTTATCTCACATTCAATCTCCAATTTTTTTTCTCCTAAAGACTGTGTTAAAGATATTTTTGATGTAACATATTTTTTCATTCCTCTCTCAAGAAGGTTTTCAGTCATTTGCATGCAACACAAGCTTTCATGTATATAATTAGGATCCCAGAAACTTGCAGCAGTTGACTATAACATCCACACATATGCAATGTTGTCAGTTCAAGCGGTGTGATATGCACATGTGAATTAAAAGCTTCAATGATGGGATAAGAAAGATTTTATGTCTGTCTCCTCAGGAGGATAGAGATTTTGCCCATATTTGTATTACTATAACCCAGTGCCTTAAACAGTGCCAAATATATGTGTAGAGACCCAATAAATGTTTGTTGGATTTATTAAGTGAATGAATGAATTCACATAGGATAGTGTAGATAGAAATGACTACGTTTACAGTGAGGTCACTTTGCATACCATTTATATTGATCTTCTACAAGCACATCATCACTTCTAGTCGTTCTCAGTAATTTACAATGTCCAGTTTACTAGCTTCTTAAAATGAAGCATCACCAACAAGTAGAAAATGCACACATTTATATAAACCACAAGGAGGAGCACAGCGACACACAACCACTGATATCTTTGTGTGGACTTAGAAGTTTATTGGGACCTAATGTGAATTTCTTACATATCTTCAACTCTCAGAAGTCACCTAGTTGCTCTCTGAGATTAGAGTTACATTTCCCAGAGAAGTCAATCTCCCTCTCCAGGTCTCCATTCTGCTATGCTCTTCAGTAGCCAGGAAACATCCCTCTGGGCTAATTTTACCCTGTGATACAATGTATGTATCCCAAATCCAAGCCAGCTCTGCATATGTCTGTGAATTCTCCCAGTCAACATACAAAATAACAGAAACATCGTATTTTCTAATTAAGTTAACATATGACCCCACAAAGAAGGAAACCATGGTTTGGGCAAGGGCTGTAAGTAGTTTCTCACAGACCTGGACAATACAACCTCTTCATTTTACATTGTCTCGCTTTTTCCTTCGGAAGAAACCTGATTCTGGGCAAAAGGCCTTAGAGATTTTCAGATGAAAATGGTGCCCTGAATAGGAAAGTTAGTCCGATCTGAGATGGGAAAAGAAACATCTGGACTAGACAGATGATGAGAATGGAATGTAGATAATAAGATGGAAAACAGTCAATATGTTTCTCCCTGAATCACTTTTTTGTTCCCATAGAATTAACCACAGAAGGATGCCTGAGAATCCACCGTGTTTGATTTCTTTTACATGCTCCTGTCCATTGTCCTATCTCTGCTCCACCAAGCTTCAGGGTCAAGGCCATGTCAGGGTGACCTTCATTTCTGCCCTCTCCTGGGGAAATGATGCTAACTCCTTCATAGACCTTCACAAGAGTGCAATTAGGATGCACATAGTACAAGGTAAACATACCACTCCCTGACTGATACTGAGTGTCTCTCAGAGAGAGATACTACTGATAATTTTTTTAAATAGTAGGTTAAAAACTTTTAACTAGTGGTATGCAGGAAAAAGAATAAATGGACATGGGGGTTCAGTGGTGTATTTTTCCATTAAGTAGACAAAAGGCACTTATTTCTTGGGGATACAGTAAAGCTGCTCAGGTGTAAAGAGGAGTCAGATCTAACAAGGCAGCCACATAGATATAACATATACATATAATTTGTTGAATCAATGAGTGAACCAATACGTTTTATTCAAATCAATTTAGCAGATGTTTGGTGTTCGGTTTTTTAATCTCTTCTAGCTTCAACTGTTCAGCTACAAAGTGATATTACGTAGGATTATATAAACTAATGTTCATGAGACACTTAGCACAGCACAAGTATAGAGTACTTGCTCAATAAATAGGATCTATGTTTACTATTCTACTTGGCAGTGTCACAGGTTTAAACAAATTGCTAAAGATGTGAAGGGAGAATCCATACAAAATAAGAGACCTGGGTGGGCTTGTGAGGCTGACGATGGCTTCACAGTGGCCCCGTTTCCGCTCTCACTTGCTCTTTTCTGTTTGGAGGTCTGCTAGGAGCATGTGGAAACTTTCCTGCTAGCTGAATACACGAATAGTTCTACCCTGAACCTAGAACTATATAATTATTTATCTGGGGGGTTAATAGCATGTCCCTATTCTGCTGTGACAACTCTTGTGATTGTACAGAGATACCTGAAGACAATTCTGCACCATAATTTCACATTCATATACTTGAGGCATTAGGGGTCTACATAAGATTTATTGTTGCTCCCCTAAAAATATTAGACATTGGTAAGTCATAAAATTATTTAGTCCTTCATTTATTCATATATCTCTTAGGTACTGAATATATAACAAATGAATCAACAGAGATTTAATTCCTGCCCTAATGAAGCTTATAGACTTGTGGATGAAACACAGATTAAAAAACCAAAGACACAATATATAACTATAAGCAAAAACAGCAATGAAGTTAAGATTTTTTTTTGTTGCTGCTGTGTCTTCTGATTATTAAATTATGATTAAATATTTTGGGAGCAAAATGCCATCACCAAATTATCTGAATGACTGAACTTGAATCTTTTCTACAGAAAGCTCATGAATTACAAATTTTTTTGCAAGAATCTTATTCAAATGCATTTCAACATTGAATATAAAATATTTTTAAAAAAGAAAACTGCTGTGCAGACCATTGGAAATGGTAAGACAAACAGGTTTGTGGAAATGGCAGGAACGTAGAATGGTGCAAACTCTGTGGAAAACAGTACAGTAGTTCTGTAAAAACTAAACATAGAATTATCTTACAATGCAGCAATGCTGCTTCTGGATATGTACCCGAAATAATTCAAAGAAGTATGTAGCTCCAGGGGGAAGGGTGTTCCTGGCCTGGGGCGAGTTCCCTAGGAATACAGTGAAATCCAGTTAAGTCAAGGGAAGGGCAGGTTGGGAGAAAGCCCTTTATTTCTTATAGTTGCTAACCAGGCTCCTGTGTGCCTGTGCCCTCTGGCTCCTCCCCCACCTGCCACTTCCAGGAGGAACGCCACGGCCAGGTCCGTGGGGACTGGCAAATGCCAGACCAATTACAAATCAGGAATGGAGGGGAATGGCTGTTTTCTCTCCACTTGCCTGGATCATCTGGAGGCTCTGAAACATCCATCGCTATGTAAATGGACTAAGGCTAAGTGGAAGATTCTGGAAATTCTGCCATTTATCCCAAAAGGTGTCTTGAATAGATATTTGTACTCCCATGTTCATAGCAGCATTTTTCCCAATAGTCAAAGGATGGAAGCAACCCAAATGTCTATGGACGGATGAATGGCTAAACAAAATGTAGTGTGTATGTACAATGGAATATTATTTACCCTTAAAAAGGAGAGAAATTCTGATACATGCTACAGCATGGATGAACCTTGAAAACATTATGCTCAATGAAACAAGCCAGTCACAAAAGAACAAAAGGTGAGCAAGATTCACCCTCTGTGCTGTGCTTAGAGTAGTCCGATTCACAGATACAGAAAGTGGAACGGTGTTATGAGGGACTGGGGCCTAAGGGGTCTACTGGTTGATGAGCACAGAGCATTGGCTCCGGAGGATGAACAAAGTTCTGGAGATGAATGGTCACAATGATTACACAACAGCATGAATGTACGTCATGTTTCTGCTGAACTACACACCTAAAAATGGTTAAAATGGTGAAACAAACAAAGAAATTCAGCCTCCTTTGCTGCAAATCTACAGAGACCGAGAGTAGACCAGTGGTTGCCTAAGGCTGCAGAGGGTTGGGGGAGATGTGGAGCAAATGCTAATGAGTAAAAGGTTTCTTTTTGGGGTGATGCAAAGTTTCTCCAACTGATTGTGTGACGGATGCACAATTCTATGAGATATTAAGAACCATCGAATTGTATGCTTTAAATGAGTGGCTTATATGGTATATGCATTATATCTCAGTAAGGTTGTTGTATCAAAAAAGAAAGAAGGGAACCCCCTTTGCCATTTGACAATCCCTTTACTTGGACAATTAGTCAGTGATCTTGGCTGTCCATGACCTTGCTTCTCATAACCCCAAACCCAAATTCCTTTCTTTTCTCCAACAAAACTTATTATCCTCTGCTCCATTTCCTTCTCATCTTGTTATCTATAAACTAATATGATACACACCCATGCTTCTGAGAAGGCCTAATGAGTGCCTACAAATATCCACATTTGGTGAAGAGCCTCTGATACCTAGAAGAGTGAACTGACGTGGGAAGTCCAGGAAACCTGGCAGACCACGGGGGCTATGTTTAGACAGGTGCCACAGAAGCACACTAAAAGCTGCTGGTGATGTGATCTTCTCTCTTCCCGCTGCCAACAGGAATAGAAACCATCTGACACAGGGCTAAGCTTTCCTTCTCCAGAGGGGAAAAGAGAGAAAACGGAGCAGAGCATCCCCCTGGCCGAGTCGCCGGGCTCAGCCAGCATTCCAGTGGCGCTCCACGTCGCTTTCGGCACCCAACAGGGAAAGCCCTGGGATTCGTTGAAGAGCTCAGGACGAACAAGGGCCGTCTGGGTTCTAGAGCTGCCCGGCTCTGGGTCAGAGACCGACAGAGCAGACGCTTGTCAAAGTGTAAGGACAGACGTGAATCCCACTGCAATAGGAAAGGGGTCCAGAGCGAAGTGAACGCAGCCCTGCTGCTTACAGAGTGACTGGGTGTTTAAAAGGAGAATGAGGGATTAGGAAGGGGTGCGCAGGGGCTCAGGAGGGCCAGGGAAGCGGAAAATGACGGGAAGCAGGAAACAGGGGTGGTTCATGGGAAACCCACCCGGCTTGTTGGCCGGCACTTCTGGAAGCTGGGCCCCTCCTCGCCCCCCACAGACTGGGAGACGGGAGCCCTACCTTCAGGTTCTGGCTGGGACGAACTAAAGTTTTTCAGCAGCCTTGAGTTTTCTCAGGCTTTAAGGGGGAGTGGGGTCATCCTAGAGAGGTGGCCTTGAGCTGTTAGAAACTAGGTCAGTGTTTTGCTCAGGCCTTTACAGACCAAGCCTGGGACCTAGTGGAGAGGAGCCGGACTAGTTCGGTCAAGGGGAGGATCTTTGTCACCTGTCACTCACCAGCGGTGTGCTCCCGGGTGGACCCTTCTATCTCTGACTGACCCCTAGTTTCTAAAATCAGAATTGACTTCTTCCAAGCCAGTACCTTTACCAATACCCCACCACTGCCACACACACTTACTGTATCGACAGGCAGGGCACTTGGGTTTGCGTCTCATTTCACCACTTCCACTGTGACCTCGAACAAGTCACAGAGAGTCTTGGGGGTGTCCACACCCTTAAAATGACGAAGGATGACCTTATAAACACTGACATCTGTGCCTCCTGCTTCATTACATTTCCTTGAATATTTCAAAGCTATATATAATCCGAATTGAGACTTTCATTATTTTGCCCAAAGAAGCAAACATTTTAAAGGAACGCCAATGTCCATCAGTAGAAGACTGGTCAAGTAAATGACGCATTCCTACAGTGAAATCTTAGGGAAAAATGTAAAAGTTGATCTTTACACTAGACTTACGATAGAGGCCAAGAAACATGAAGTGGGGGAAAAAAATCAAGTTACAGAACAGGATTATTAATCTGATTTTAATTTTTATTAAATGAAAAAGCTTATGAACAGGTAGAACGTGAATGTGTCCATGTCCAGTGATGAAACCTTGGTAGGAGAGCATTCGTTCTGACCAAATGCTAATACACCTGGTTGCAGATTTGCCGTGCGGTTTCTATGTGTGCAGATGGGTGCTGGGGAGTACGCAGTGAGTTAGAACCCGTCAGAGAGGATATCCCTTACCCCTCAGAGAACAGACAGTATGTGCCAGGCTTCTGGGCGAGACATTTCACATTCAGTGACTCATACGGTCACCCAAATACCTTGAGAGATGATGGTGATGGCGATCATTCCCATTTTACAGATAAGAAAAGTGAGGCACAAAGAGATTAAGTAATTTGCTCGGTATCAGACTCAGCAAAGTACTTCAAAATTTTCCCTCTTTAACCAATATTTAGCTTCTTAGCTAATTGCTTGTGAAATAAAAATAAAAAATAAATACTTGTCAGCAGAGTGATCCCTAATTCCAAGGTGGCTATTCTCTCTTCGTTACAAAGATACCACTCACAGATCCTTCCATTTTTCCACCAGTATGAGGAAATAATTCCCAGATAGGAGCATAATGGCAAAGAAATACCTGTCCATATTATATTAATATCCATCAGTAATATTTGTTCTTACCAACATGTAGTTTACAATCTGTCCCTTTATAATTAGTCAACAAATTAAGTAAGGGGAAAATTTCACGACCCAAAAATCAAAAAAATAAAAAATAGGTCCCTCCCTACTTGCTTCTGCTTATTGCCCCTGCTTCTAATAATTTGAAGAAGAGTGAAGGTCTGTTGATAAATCTCTGGAGATATGTTCATAAACTAGAGAAGTCACTGCCTGAGAGTAAAAATGGGAAGGAAAAAGATGGGAAACTTTTTCAATTACTTGAAGACAGAAAGACTAATTTAATCAAAACAAAATTTGCTAGTTCTCTAGCGTGCTCCAAAGACACACAGTTTTGGAAGACAATGGGGGAAATGTCAGTTCTGTCTCCTAAACCTCTCAGTGGGCCGACCCAGCCAGCGTTTTCGAGCCCAGAGCACGGAGCTGGGGTTAAGCAGCGGAGGGGAGAGGGGGAGGTGGGTGGATCGGGGATAAGCCTGCCCCTCTGCCCACATGCATGCACACAGACATGGTGTTCAGCAGTTACCTCAACTGAACAAGAAGCTCGCGTTCTCGCCCAGCTTCCTTGCTGCACGACTCCAACCTCTTTGGAATCCCCATTTCCCCCGTCTGTGAATTCACGCCCTTCCTGCTTCATCTCCCACAGGAAACAATTGCAGAGCATGGATTCTTTGTGGAATGCTTTAAACACGAAGGACGTATAAACAGAAGACAGGATTAAGGGAAAATAGCACCCCGAGGCCAGTGATGCAGGTAGACGAGCGTTCTTTTTCCCTTTTCCCTCTTTTTGGTCCCTATGAATCTTGGCCTCTTGCTCCTCCTTTCCTGGTCCCATTGCATCTGAAGTCACACAAAACCTATTTCGTAGGCAAATTCCCTGTTCTATGTTTAATCAGATATATTGCATGTTTAATAAAGATGGAAACTATTTTTATTTCGATCATTTGGTGTAGGATGGGTGGGGGAGGTGGCCCGATTCATACGGGGAGAGACTAGAATTCCACCCTGCTCAGGAGCAGGGACGCCCGCCAGTCACCCGCCCTTTGTCCTCCTCCTCCTGGGCGGACAGCCGGATTGCACTTACCGGCTTGCCTTGTGGTTAGATGTGGTCGCCTCATAAAAGTCTCCCACTTCACATCATCCGTGCTATTCTTCCCCTGACCTGATGCCAAAAAAAGGACAGAAACCTGAGAAGCTGTGCGTTGAAGGCGGCAGAGCCATGGGACGGAATGGACCCAGACACCCGCGCGGCTCCGGGGAAGCAAGTCACTCACCGATCCAATACCATGCTTGGGTTTTATATGGACAAGAAATAAGCTTCTCTTATATTTAAGACATTCGTGGTTTTTTGTTAACAGTGGCTGTTTTCACCTAACATATACAAGTTTTCTTCCTCGGAAAAGAGGCTGGTATGAAGAGGCCACGGCTAAGAATTTGATCAGGTTAATAAAAAAAAAAAAAAGGCTACAATGCCAGCAAAACGTCACAATCGTCCATTTTGGTTGAGAAAACAGGCTCCAAGTGAATGACTCAAAGTCCAAGAACTCAGATCGAAAGAACTAAATAGTTCTACGTAACAAAACAAGAAAAAAATGTAAAGTTATCTAGAGCAACCCAAGATCAGTGAAGAGGCTCTAGCATGCACATATTGGGGTTGAACACGTAATTTGGAGAGATGAAATGGAACAACAAACAGCCCTGGGGACAGGGCCCGCAGAGACCCCGGCTGGGCAGCCGCTCAGCGGCCCGGCTGCAACGGGATTCGAGGGACGTGAAAACCTTACGGCCAATGTTGTATCATTAGTTTAGTGTGACATGACTTTCTTCAATTAAGGCAATGCATTTCCTTATATTGGCATATTTTAAGGAAAACAGGCCACAGGTCACACCTAGCCTATAGGAGAATAGGACAAATAGAAAAGAGTGACAGCAAAAACTCCTCAGAAGCCACAGGATAAGAAAGCAATGAAACGGGGGGAAAAAATGCAAGCCTCCAGGAACTTCCGGGGGTAATGAGAAGACGCAAGGCTTTCTGTTACGTGTGAATACTTGGCAGTGCAAACTGTTCTTTACTGTTGGCTCTGAAGATGGGCTACTCGTGACTTAAACCAAGTGTCACCAGTTACTAACTGTGTGACTTTGGGGAAGCTGATTTATTTCTCTGGGCCTCAGTTATGGGCCCTGTGAAAAAGGACCTTGCTAGCAACTGCCTCCCAGTGGTGCTATGGGGATAGATAAATTAATTACATGATTAAGAGGGATGAATAGTGTGTGGCATATAGTAAGCTTTCAATAGATTTTATCTATTATTATTATTATTACTCCTGCTATTATATGTGGAAGATAATGTAGTAATATTAAGAACTGGTGAAGATTACAGTTTTAGAATGGTTAGCTTTACAAGGTGATTTATGACATGGGAAGTTTATGTACAACTATCATGAATGAACATAAAATTAATTGACAGAGCAAAAATTATTGCCTAAAGAAACATTATTAAAATGAGGTTATTTCCTGCCCAAATTACGGCTAAAATTACAAAGACTGCCATTCTTCAGTTCAAACTAGAATTCTAATACATTACCAGTAAGAATAAAATGGGCACAACCACTGTGGAAATTGTTTAGCAGGATATGTTTATATTGGACATACACAAAGCTTATGGCCCAGCAATTTCACCCCTAGACAATATGCTCAGTAGAAATGCATGTGTTTGCTCGCTAAAATTTCTCTAGAAGGATGTTTACCCCTGCATTATTCTTGATATCCTCGAACTGGATACGACTACAATGTCCATCAAAAGTAGAATGGATAAATAAATTCATACCATGGGATACTACATAGCAATAATAAAGAAAAATCAACTCCTGCTACATATCAAAACATGGACAAATCTCACAAAAATAACTTTGGGAGAAAAAAGCCAGACACAAAAGATTAGACACTATATGGTTCATTTATATACAGTGAATATACAGAGTTCTGAATATGCAGCGTTGAATTTCTGTATAATAACAACCTGGAGAGGCAGGGATGGTGATTGGGAGGGGAGCTAGTTCTTACCCTGGGAAGTGGGTGCCCAGGTATGTTTACTTTGTCATAATTCTGCAAACCACACATGATTTGGCATGCAAAGGTTCTGATTACTCCACATCCTAATTAATACTTGTTATATTCTGGTTTTTGGTAATAGCCATCCCAATGAGTGTGAAGTTGTATCTCATTATGTTCTTGATTTGCATTTCCCTAAAGGTTAGTGATGTTGATTATCTTTTCATGGGCTTATTGGCCATGTGTATACCTTCTCTGGAGAAGTGGCAATTCAAGTCCTCTGCCCATTTCTGAATTGCATTGTTTTCTGTTGTTGTTCAGCTGTAGGAGTTCTGGATACTAACACCTTATCAGATTCATGATTGCAAATATTTTCTCCCATTCCATGGGCTGCCTTTTCACTCTGCTGTTAGAGTCCTTTGACGAACAGAAGGACTTGATAAACTTGACATAGTCCAATTCATCTGTTTTTTTTTTTTTCATTGTGCATTTGGTGTCATACCCAAGAAATCATTGCCAGGTCCAATGTCATGAAGACTTCCTCCTGTGTTTTCTTCTAAGAGTTCTATAGTTTTAACTCTTATGTTTAGATCTTTGATCCATTTTGAATTCGTTTTTGTATATGGTATAAGGTAAGTGTCTAACTTCATTCTTCTGCATATGGATATCCAGTTTTTCCAACAACATTTGTTGAAAGCAAAGGAAGTTTTTATGGGAAAAGTTAATGTTTTATTTAGAGTTCCTCTGAAGCAGAGCCTATGGCAAGAATTTATTCACAGATAGTTTATTTTGAAGGTGATCCCAGGAAGCAGGAGTGAGGAAAAGGGGAGATTGACAGCGGAGGATAAAAACCCAGTGTAAAGGAGGCCACTGCCATAGGTGACAGAGGCTCAGTCCTGCCAGGACATTCTAGAACTATCTAGAATGTCTCCCCAAATGGCTGCCCTGATGAATAGGAGAATGAGTCCACTACCCCTAGTTTCTGTCTCCACCGGTTGAGAGCCACCACCCAAGGTGACCACTCTATGGAAACTGCAAAGGGTGCTTGTGAGGGGGAGTGGCCCACAGACTTGGGGAATAAGGCTCTTATGGATGCTTCCCTCCCAGAGGCCCTGGCTATTATGCTTCAGCCTGCAAAGACAAGTCCTCAAAGCTCACACATCAGAGGTGGGCCGAAGCATGTGACACGGGCCACCAAAAGTGTCTGCTGCAATTAGTAACCAAGGAATAAATACTGTCTCCTTCAACATTTAGAACAGGGCCAGGGTGATTTCTGGAGTAAGAAGCAAAACTCTTACATTCTTTTACTGAGCACCTCTGATATATCAGGATATGCATGGGGAGTTATGGAAATGAGTCAGACAGTCCTTAAGACGCTATATTTAAAGAGAGAAGACAGAGCAGCTGTACAGATCACTCCTCTGAAGGAAGGGCAGTGAGCAGTGCTGTGGAGGAGTGTGTATGGGAGGCAGAAGAAGTTTCTAGTAATGGATCACAGGGCCACACATAAACTGGGCCTTGAAAAATGAGGTTTATTCATTTATCCATTCAAGAAGTACTTATTGCTAGTCTTTTAGGGGCTATGCATTTTACTGGGTGCCAGGGCTCCTGTGGTGAGCAGATGCCTTGCTTATCCTTGGATGGGAAATGTTTCATCAGTTCTTCAAATAAATAAACAAGATAACATCAGATAGTGTTAAGGGCTCTCAAAGACACAAAATAGGACAATTTGATAGAGTGTTGAGGTGGGATGGGGTGACTGTTATAAGGTGGTCAAGAAATTCTCAAAGGAGGAAATGTTTAAGCTGAGACCTGAATGAGGATAAGAAGGTGGCAGACCCATAATAATCAGAGGAAACTGTTCTAGAATGAAAGAAAATGCAAAGGCCAGAAGCAGGGGAGGGTGTGACACGTTTAAGGAATGAAAATAAGGCCAGTGATTCCGGAGAGCTGAAGCCAGGGATGGAGGAAGGGTATGCGATGAAGTCAGGTGGACAGGCACAGGCCATGTCACACAGGACCTGGCCATGTCACACAGGACCTGGGAGGCACTGCAATATACTATGTGTGCCAGGAAAGTCATGGAAGGGATTTAAGCAGGAGAGTGAATAACTATATATATATTTTAAAAGATCAATCTGACCTCTGTGTCAAAAATAGGCCATGCAGGACAGGACAGGGGTGGACACCAAGCCCATTTCTGAGGCTTTTGCAGGTGTCACTTAGGCTGGACTCAGGGATGGCTTGGTCCAGGCTGGTGGCAGTAGAAACACACCAGAGAGGAAGTTTGGGACCCAGTGCCGGTGCTGGGCTTGAAGGTTTCTTTGGTTGTACTGGGATGATAGCTGGGGGCATGGACAGAAATGCCAGGGTCAGGCAAAAAACAAGTCTTCTAAGGAAATTAGACCTTTTTTCTTCTTGAATGGCTTTAGGGGCCATTGACAAATAATGGTGGAGATGTGGCTTTGGAAGAGATCAAGAATTTTGAGCACCAGACAAAGGAATCACATTTAATTCTGTTGGCAATAGGGAGCAATGGAAGGTTTTTTAGAACAAAAGAGTGCTAAGAACTAAGCTGTATTCCAGGTCTTGCCACCATTGAGTCAAATAGTGCATAGATCTAACAAGGAAGACAACAATCACAACAACTGTGTGTGTGTGTGTGTGTGTGTGTTTACGCAGAGAAAGTGAGAGCGATTTGGACAGTAAAGCTAGCAGACTTCTTCAGAGGTTAATTTACTTCTCTGTTTATTGATGTTGCTATGGTGACGCTAAAAAGCTAGCCAGGAGGACAGAGAACAGTCGACTGTCTCTGCATTTAATAATCTGATTTTGTGTAAGACATCGTGAAAGAATGCAATAACTCAGGCCCTTTGCTTCAAGCATTAAAAGAAACCAGATGAGGCTGAGCTCATATCCTCCCCGGCCACACCAGGGTGCCTCCCGGGGCAGGGTTTCAGGCCCAGCAGCCCGGCACTGCCCTCCCTGACATTTGGAGGGACTCATCCTGCATTTTCCCCTCTCTCCCTTTTGGCTCCCTCAAGCCAGAGTATTGCAAGCAGCCCACAAAGTGAAATAAAACGCCAAGGAAATGGAAAAGGCATTCTGCCTATAAAAGGGGGTTTGCATAGGGAAGCTAGTTTCACTGGTGGATGGAACTACTCCCTCCTGGAGCAATGTTTGTGAGCCCTGAGCATGGGTCCTGGAGAAGCTGCACATTTTTACTTAGATTTGGGTTGACTTTTCACTTTCTTGTAGGAAGTCAGCGTTTGGAAGCTGGTGGTCACGTTATTTGTATTCCATAATGAGAGACACATTCTTCCTGTTGTTGTTCAGGATGAAAACATGAATTTTTCACTTTTTTCAATGTCACAGTAAGGTTGTGTTCTCTAACTGGACTTTTTGAGCAATGAAAAAAGAGAGCTTTCATCATTCTGAATTCTAGAACTCAGGCATCCTAGATTTTTAAATATTTTTATTCATTCCTGTGCATACAAACTGTAAGCACCTTACATTTTCCAGACACTGTAGTAGGTGCTAAGAATGTGGTAGTGAGTACATGGGCCCTTGTCCAACCACCACAATATCCATACTGACGACAATGGTTAGGATTGTTTAATCTTGGCCATGTGCATGCCATTGCGATGTCTGTTACATGCATTGCTTCCCTCAAACCTCCCAGCAATCATGCAGAGGAAGCATTAGTAATTTCATGGATGAGGAAGTTGGGGCTTCATTGTCTGGCATGAAGCTCACTGGTGATTATGTTGTTACCTGTGGTGTGATTTGAGGAGTAACTGCAAAGGCCACTGGTATTCTGAAAGACCAAAGACTAGCCACTTTGTTCCTTAAGGTTAACAGTGATGTAAGAATTACTGGTCCTTAATACCCTTGAGCAACTATCTCTGTAAAATCCTTCCCAGATGTGTTATTGTGATTTATAAGAAAAATATGTATTCAGTCTTCCTCCATGGTTTCTAGCTCACAGCTCCTAAACCCTTGGAATTTCCTAAGGTTGAGAATGATAAAGGTGTTTTGGTTATGTTAATTGGGTGACTGTGTGGAAGCACCAAGGGGTGGAGAGTAGTTCATCTCCATATCAGTAGGTAGGGCCTGCCAGGGTTTATCTGGACCGGAGGGGGGGGTGGAGCTCTCTTCTGCTGCGACTGGGTCAAGGGAGAGACGGACATGACTGCTTGTAAGAAATAAAAGGGTGTCTTAACTTCATTTCTCCCTTTGACTGATTTTGGTTTTAGCGGTATTTTGCCCTGGGATTTTCCCCTGGGAGTTACACCAGCTGTGGTAAAATAAGAAATATATTTTGGTCTTTGTCCCAGGTTCCTAGCACAAAGCTCTTAAAATGCGTGTAATTTCCCAAGAGGTAGGAGTATCTTTCATTATTTATAACTAACCCTTTTAATCACCCCTGAATTTATGCTAATGGACTATTTAGGATGAGGTTCCGCATAGGTTCAGGAGGGGGCTGGTCACCATAAAGACCAAGTAAATAAGAGGAAGAATAGAAGAAATTAAAACTCTTGAATAGCAAGATGTCATGAGCTTCTGAGTTTGGTGACCAAGCAGATGCACTGTGAGATGGGCCAGCGCGAGCACACAGAGACTCCGCACCCCTTCTCACACCCCTTGCCCAGGGCATCTCTTCCATCGGACTGACGAAAATACATCCCATTGTAGTTGTATAATAATTCCAGGGTTATATCCCTATAATAAACCAGTTAGCTAGTAATTAAATGCTTTCCTGGGTCCTGTGGGCCAGTCTAGCAAATTAATGGAACCTGAGCAGGGCGTAGTAGGAACCTCCAACTTACAGCTGGTGGATCAGAAGTACCAGTGACAACGCGGGACTTGGGGTTGGCATCTGAAGTGAGGAGGGCTGTCTTGGTGGATTGAGCCCTTCATATGTGATATCGGAAGCTATTTCTAGGTAGATAGTGTCAGAATTGGATTAAACTGTAGGACACGCAGTTGGTGTCACAGAATTGCTTGATGCGTGGAAAACTCATACATCTGACGTCAGACGTGAAAGATGCTATAGCAGAGATGGAAGAAGAGAGAAGATACACGGGAGTGCTTTTCTCCTCAGACCAGTACAACAGAAGAGCTCTTACGTTCGTACACTTGACAGTTTTCAAAGCACTCATTAAATCCTCAGAGGAGAGGATCGGGAAGCCCACGGGGGGATGAAAGGGAGGAACAGAGCAGTCGTGTGACTCACCCAAGGTTAAACAGCTGGTTAAAAGCAGAACTAGGCGTTTCCTCAAGCAGCCCGAGCTTTGTCCAGCGTCTGTGCTGTGTCCGTACCCCGTACCTTCCTCCACCCTCCGCAAACAGGCTACCACTGCAGCTGGAGCTCTGGTGCGATGGCTCAACAATGTGAGCGGTTTGTGCTCTGTTTCTTCTCTGTTTATTTGTGGCTTTTGCCTCTGCTTATAAAATATTCTCTGTGTCTATAATATTTGTTGTTGTTGTTGTTGAAAAAGTGCCCGGAGTCTTTCAGACCCTTGGCGTAGACGAATTATGGCCAGTAAGATGCCTGCTTTTTCACAACGTGGGGGATGGGAGCAGGCTCTTGGGAACCCGCACAGGGCTGCCCTCTGGGAGCCCTTCCTGGCTGGGCGTTGGGTGGCTGATACCTTGGAATCCTCGTGAGCCCTGTGTGCTTGATTGGTGCCCCAGAACACTTCAGTAGTGACGTTCTTTTGGGCCCTTTCATGCTGTAACTCTGGGGGGAAATGTGTTCCCAGCCCAGGGAAAGTAACCTATGAAGCCAAAGTCAGTCAAAGGGAGAAAAAGTGGGAGAAACCCATTCATTGCTTACAAGCAGTCATCTACCTCTGCTCCCCGGTGTCCCTCATGACCCAGCTGCAAAAGGACCCCAGCACACCTCTCCAGTCCTGGTGCACACTCCCTCCCCACCCACCTCTACTCACCTATTGCTGTGGAGATGCACCAAAGCCAGCAAGAGATTCTGAAAATACTGCAATTTTACCCACACATCCAATTCATGGTTTATCTGTGCATTACTCTCTTACTCCTTCGCTGGTCAAATTCAGCAAAGATTACCAAAAAACTAACTTTTAAAACTTAATACTTATTTCTTAAAACTAAAAAAAGAAAAAGAAAAAAAACAATTTCACATAATCCCTTCACCAAAGAGGACATTTTCATCTAAATCCTTCCAGTCTTTAGTCTCTCTGTGAATATACTGTCTATATATATGTATGTGTATATATAATTTATTTATAAATATTTTATTTATTTATATAAATTGTTATTTATATATAAATTATTTTAAAGTTGACTAATTTGAGGAGGAATAAAACAATTAAATCATTCTATACACACTGCTCTGTAGCTTATTTTTAAATCTCATATAGTGTCTTATCGACACAGGCTTTTCAAATTTAATGCAGAAGTTTTTTCAGCTATTTTATATCCAGAGTAACGTTATAGCTAGAAATGAATGCCCTCCAGTTGGCGCAGGTGGTGTGGTGGAATGCCAGCTTTGCAAAGTGAAATGGGCACATTAACCACCTGAGAGTCTTGTTAAGATGCAGATTCCAGCACAGGAGGACTCGGGTGGGACTTGGGATTCTGCATTTCTAACATTTTCCCTGGTGACGCTGATGTCGCTGTCTGTGGCCCACGCTTGGAGAAACACACAAGGGGTGGAGAGAACTCCACCCGAGGAGTCAAAAATGACTCCCAATCCTGCTCACAGATACGGAGTAAGTTTCCAAACCTCTTAGCTCCTGTTCTCTTGTATAAAGAAGGGATTACAACAATCTGGAAATGCTTAGCACAAAATATGGCTTTATGTATGTGCGTAGTTATACTAGTACAGCTGAATCGGACTCAGATCATCACAGAATAGAGCCGTGAGGAGAGAGCTCTCTTATCTCATATCCCTTATTTTTGCCTTCCAATGCCCAAAAGAAAAAGTCTGTTATCAAAATAGTAAAAAAAGGGTGGGTAGGTGGGAAAAAAAGTCCATTAAATGACTGCTTGTGTTTAAAGAGGTCCTAGGTACTGAACTGAGCTAAATTGTTCATTTTGCTATCTCAAAGTATTAAAAAAAGGGGATCTGAACTGAGATGTGACCTGATCCCCTAGCACAGTCTCCATTCTCCCATCAGCCAATAGTTCAAAGGTAGATTCATATTTTACAAATATACTAACATCTCAAATATATCTCTCTTAGGCAGAAAAATAGACATGAGCACCAGGGGAAAGGGAAGATAAGGTTCCGGGAAAACAAACTGCCCAGGGAGGGGGTCCCCCGTGAAGACGACAAAGGCTTTGCGGGGAGATGACTTCTGGCCTATCAGGACCAGGCCAGACGGTCCCAACCAGGTCCCAACACAGGCACAATTAAACAAAACTAAGAACCACCCAAACCACACACCATCATAATCTCGTTAAAATAAAATTGTGGTTTTGTTCCCCTGCCCCACAGGCTTTTCTGTGTGCATTTTGGGAAAAGACTTGTGCATCGGGAGGAATGGGTGTACAAACTAGAGCTGTCAATCAAATGACCTCAACCTGTCAATCAAAGAAGTACCTGCCCCCTAGGTCGTGATAAATGGACCCGCCCCTAAAAGTTGGGGTCCTTTGTGTGCCTTGACTGGTCCTCTCCTCCCTAGAGTGCATTCAAATAAAACTTTCTGCTTTGCTGCTGTGTCTCTGACTCTCAATTCTTTGTTGGGGCAGGGACAAGGACCGGGAAGAACAGAGTCAACCTGCAACATATTCAAACTTCATAAAAGCCACTTTTCCTATTTATGTTCTTTTTCTAATAGTTTCTGTCTCGGTGCCAGACACGTTCTTTCTCCCCCGCCACGTCTCTTTTTCCATGGCCTCCCATCTTGCTGACTTCAACCTCTCTTCCCGCCAACCTCCGGCCTCCTCCACACCCCTCTCTGCACAAAGTTCTTGGCTTCTCTAGTTTGCATCTTCACATGCATTTCACTGCTCAACAAAAGGCTCCTCTCCAGGAATCTGGGGAGACTTTGTGTTATTCTTGACATGATCATTGTTATTAAAAATTTTTTTCACTGGGGTTCAAAAGCAGACAAGTATAGAATTGGACTTGTGTGTTTCTCTTTTCTGTTGGGGAACTTCTCGGCTACCTCACTTTGTAATCCCTGATAATACCTACACTCCCCACCAACGCCCCTGCTCCCCCAAGTCCGGGACAGACCCTTGGCCTCCCTTGGAACATAGGGAGCCAGGATTGTCCCGGGAGAAACAACTCACTTCACCTGCACAGGAAGCCACTTGAAGGGTCGCCAAGGGGAGCAGATGCCAGGCTGAGTAAATCTGGTGCCTGCCTGCGTCCCAGGAAGTCCTTTGTATGAAAACCGAAAGAGCTGATTCTTAAGTGCTGTTTGATTTTGGACTCGACTGATTATGTTCTGAAGGCCTCACACGGAGATCAAAATTAGGGGATTACTGTTCTCTTGAAATACCACCCTGGGTGGGCTCAGTTTGGGGATAGTTTATAGCTAGGCAAAGTAAGAGAGTGAACTCAAATAGTTTTATTATTTGGCCAAATCAAGCAAAGATAAAATTTCTGAGAATTATGTGTCCACATACTTCATGAGCAAATGCTGTTCACTTGAAATTTTTAGGTTGCTGTGTCTAAACAACCGTGTTGCTGTTTTCTTGCTTACTCGCAGAGCCTAACACACTCCCGGGCTTCTCAGTGAGGGTTGCAAATCCTTTTCTGCAGACCCATGGCAGTGGGCAGGGGCAGAGGATGGATGGTTTCTTTGCTGTGACCTGGTCATTTTTATCTCAGATTTCTGATTTTACATAATAAGTGTGTATGTGGGGGTGGGGGGAATTTGTGTTAATGTAAATCCATATGAGATTGCTCAAATCCTTTTTGGAATAGTTTGGGTATACTTTTGATATGCAGTCCATTTACACAGAAAGGAGCTTAATGTCAGAGTGAAAAGAGCAAAACAGATAACCTCAAAACATGCCTCTTTGCCATATAATTTTGCTCTGATTATTTCTGAAAGGCTGCAGACACAGGAGAAAGTAGAAGTTACCCTTTGGTGGGAGAAATGTACATTTATAAGGGAAATATTTGAACCAGGGAGAGGAGTATAACCAAACATCTAGAAACAGGTAAGTGGAGAAAGCACAGACTTAGATCATAACAACCATACCCTTGCTCACTCTGCTTTGCCTCAGAACACCCCAGAACTGGTCTCCCCCCACCAACCCTCCACCACACACACACACACACACACACACACACACACACACACATTTCTTTCTTTTGACTCCTGACGGTCATTTAAGGCAGTGGCTTGAGCCATCCCAGGGAGTGCGTCCATGTCCCGGGGCCTCTCCCACATACACAGGAGGCATGCACGTTACTAAACTTTTCCTTGTTTTTCTCCTATTGTCTTTTATCACAGGCAGGGGAAGGAGGTGGTGTCTCATCTAAGAACCCAGAAGGGCAGAAGGAAAATTATTTTTCTAGGGGCAATGGAGGGAAGCTGACAATGAAGATGTTTTGATATATTTTGGAGAATAACAAGTTAACTAGGAATCAGCTTAAGGAGGTCGAGTTTAAAGAAAATGGAAATCTGGGCAAAACTGAGAGAAAATACATACTATTTTAGGAATCATGAGGATAATCTGGACGCACCTTAATACTAATCCATACGTGGCTTGAAGTCCTTCCCATCTTGGAAAGAACCGTCTCACGCTCCCCAGTCAGGTCTAACATTTGTAAAGTGACTTCCATTTATTTAGCCCTTGCTATGGAGAGAGTAATGTTTCCCAGGTGTGCGGGATTCCCATCAACAAGTAAGTTTATTAACATTGTCTGGTACCTCCCCTTGGTCCCAGCAAGAACTGGATGAAAGGAAATGCAATTGGCAGCACCACCAAACACAGGTTTTGCCATTTGGGCTACAACAGCATCCCTGCCCAGAGACCTCAAGCGTCTCCCTCTGTAGGAACTGTATTCGGTGGTCATTCCGTAATGCGCAGTTTCCGGTTCCCTCTGCTGGGCTCCTCTCTGCTGGAGGCCAGGGAAGTGCATTTGTGCCTCTGCAAGTCAGAACGTCAGGCTTCCCGGCGCACCAGAGCTAGTCGTGCATTTGGGTGTGTGATGAGTTGCACCTCATCCTCTTCCTCCCTGGAGATGACTGTAATTCTCATGGATCGTTCAAAACACACGGCCTCCACCAACATCTTTACTTATTATCTGCTATCCTGGATTTTAAGCACTATGTGCCTCATTTAAGAATATTTAGCCTCTGGCTAACACAGGGAGGAGAGGTTAGGGCTCTTGGGTGAGATCCGAGATGGGAAGAAAGTAATACATCATCCGTGGTTTTAATGGCAGGGCTTCTGCTTCCAATGATAAGCAAATTTTTCCATTCTCACAGCCTTTAGGAATAGTAAGTGATTTAGTTTTCATAAAACTGGCTGTATTTTTCTCCACTTTTTCAAGTAAGGAAACCAAGTCTCAGAGAAGCAACATCGACTTGAGCAAGAAAGGGCTCAGCTTCAAACCTCAATCCAGTGACACTAAAGGTCTTCTCACCCTGTAGTATGTCTGCCAGTCCAAAGTAACACACTCCCCAATACCTGCCTCACTTCCAACTTGGGGAGGCGACAGTGGCGGAATATCACCAAGGTCTACTGCTCTGATAATTACTCTTGACTACCTGCCAGCCCTCTCCAGTGCACTTGTTAGGTTGTTTTACATTTTACTTTGGAGATGGGGAGGAGGTCCTGTCTATCTGCCGGCTTCTTTATTCCTTAGAACTGATAGAGCTGGGGATTCCAGTTCAAACCTCAGTTTGGAGAAACCTGAGCCCAGTGACGCGTGTCAGGGCCACATCAGGGTGGGTTTTTCTTTCTTTCTCCATTTTCCCGTTAGCCACGCAGAGCTGAATGGATGCGCCCCTGGCAACCTCATCATATCTATTATGCTCTGATCATTATTTAAACAAATGGTATTCACTAGGGTCCAACTTGGAGGACTGAGGACACAGAGAAGGCTTTTCATCAGTCAGTTGGACTGTTCTTCCCTTTCACAAGTCTTTTGTGTCCCCTGAGGATCACTCAAGTGTGGAGCAGCTCACAAAGGAACGGATGGACACAGCCTTTGTTTGGGATGGGACATCCAGTCTGTCCCTTTGCCCCTTTGCAGATGTCTTGATCTATTTTCTGTCTCTATGCAAATAAAAAAGTGCTGAGGAGACACCCAACACACTGCTAAGGCACCGGGGTCACAGATGTGGAGAGAGTCATGCACAGGTTTTTTACAAGATCAGGTATGATCGGGTGTCAGGGAGGACGTCAGTGTGGACACTGGGACTTACACAGCAGAGAAGGAATAGGTGTTGAAAGATGCTGGCTCTGCAGACAGGGTGCCTCGGTTCCAGGAATTATCCAAGGGATCTTGAAAAATGCCTTAACCTCCCAAGACTTAGATCCTTCATCAGTACACAGGAAAAACAGTTACAGTTATTTCATAGCACTGACTGGAGGATTGAAAGAAATTTTGAATATGGCATGCTATGGGCACATTTGGAGCTTTTATTCAAACTTGCTTATATAATTATAGCTGAGGACAGATTTATGGAGGGAGGTAGCCTGGGGTCCTGGAGAGGAGAAAAATTATAGAAAGTTCTAGGCCCAAGTCCAGGGATTCATGGATTTTGGAGAATAAAAGCACCTGCAATTTATCTTTCCACTTTACAGTACAAAGTGATTAAAAATTTACAAATCTCAAAGTAAGCTACACTGGTTTAGCACATTGATGCTTGAACAATTTCCTAAACCACATTCCCACAGATTCAGAATAATAGTCCAAGACTTTTTTTTTTTAAGTTAGTTTCCTGAGCCCTGTAAAAAAAGAGTTCTTTGGTCAAATATATTTGAGAAACTCAGCATATTTGGAAATTCCTAATGAACATTGGGATAAGGCTCCAAGCAGGCCTATATGAAAATAACATACTGTGGTCTTAACCAAATACGTTTGAATATGAAGTGTTTGTTGCTTCGACTGCTACTGTTGTTGTTTGGAGCGAGGAAGCCGAGGGGCGCGCAGGCTGACGTCCGAAGAACAGAGGCCCACAGCACCTGCGGGTAGGAGCTCTGCCCTCCCATCATCCCCAGGAATGGAGCTGGCTGTAAACTGGCTCGCCCAGATGTGTGCTGTCAGCGCACGTGCTTGCACGAGGGGGTCTTGTCCATCAAGAAACGTTCTTTGCAACAGTTGCCGTGCCATGAGGTACTGCTCTGACGCAGTGGCCCTAAAGGGCAGCGATTCTGGACGGTCAGGAGCTGAGAAGTCTTAGTGGGTAGAACCAGGCAGCCTATCCCAAAGGAAATACTTTACCATGACGTTGGAACTTGTGGAAAACTTTGACTGACTTTTCTTTAGCCGAGTTTCCAAGGTGTTTTCATTAGCAACTTACTGCTCAAGATATATAAAAACTTTACACACTCCAACTCCTTTTATACTATAGTATAGAGAGCGGGTGAAAGGTCAGGGCATAGGGTAGAACTGAGAATGGAGTGGAGTATGTTAGACGTTGGCAAAGAAGGTGGGTAAAGGAGGAACAGAGAATGGTGAAGCTATTGTCTCTCCATTTGAGAGAATATACAGATTTAAAAACCAGTATTCTTATAACAAATCAGTAACCATGTTTTTGGAATTATGTAGATACATGATTTGTTTTATGGAGGAAACCCTGACAAAAACTGATGGGAATTTCAATTTTCTTTTAGGTATTATGTAGCCACATACCTGTGGCCTGAAATTTGCTCCAACTAAGCCTTTATGAATTACTTAGCCCCTCATAGATGGCTGGCACCGCTCCACGGCGACTTCCTAATTCTGAGCCCCTAGGTCAAGCCCACCTGCGCTGCCAACAGACGGTCTTTGGAAAGTCTCTTCACCCTGTGTACTTCTTAGCTTCTTCCTCTGTATACTGAGAATAATAACTCTGTTTCTGGGTTTACATGAAACAAATAATATACTGCAGTCGTTCCCAAACACCTTTTCCCTAGATTGGGGCTAGTTCTGTAACAAGGTTTCCATAAGTATATAACAAAGCAAGAAAAATAAGATCAGTGTGGTGAGCGTTAATCCAATTTAGACCATTTAAAAAATGGAGCTAAGTACTTTCTCTTCTTTTGGTTTAAACTCTCCTTTATTTAGTAAAATACTTTCTGAGGTCTCACCCTGTCGTACTAGTAGTAAAATCTCAAAGTCTGAGGACTGGTGAGCTGATGGTGCAGAGCACTGGGCTCCAGACGGATGCGACTCAGCGTTCCTGTGGATTTTGTTTCCTGTGTGTAGTTACCGTCTGTCCAGCCATGGAGAGCGAGCTCTTCACATGTAACTCTTTCGGGATCAGTGCCTCTGAAAACAACAGTGGTTTTGAATGGGTGCCTTGGAGATGTCTCTGTTGTGTGTGGACTCAAACGAAGGGAATTGCGCCCAGGGGCTGGGTCTCCTGGGTGTGCCCTCGGGAGCCCGGAACCCCTGGGGCAGCCACAGCCAAGAGAATCGGGAGAGAGCCCTGGGACTTTCTTATCCCCACTGTCCCTGGTCACACCCCAAAGCCAAGTATCACTGGTCTCCTGTCAGCCATCGTTTGACACTTCCTGTGTCTCTTCTTTCCGCTATTCATGCCAGTCGCTAAGGGTTCATTCCTTGATACACTTGACAGACATTCCCTGCGGTCCATCATCTTATTTCACATTGACAGTCTGGTGAGGCAGGCATTATTTTCATCCTCAAGTTTTCACAAACAAGGAAATGAGGCTCAGACGGTTTTGTGCCATGCAAGTGCCACTTACCAAGAAGCCACCGAGCTGGGTCCGAGCCCAGGCGACTCATACTCTAAAGGTCACAAAGGTACAGGTTGAGCTTATTGTCCTCAGTTCTCGTCCCGCTGCAACAAAGAACGGCGAGGCAGAGACACGGTAAGGAAGCAGAGCGGAAGCTGCATTTGCTTGCACCCCAAGGCGGTAGCACCCAGTCTCAGCGGACAAAGGCCCTGAACTCTGAGGGGCGGGTCTATTTACCGCTTCTTTGAGTGACAGGGTGAGGTCATTTGATTGACAGCTCTAGTTACCCACCCATTCCAACGGATGCACAAGTCTTTTCCCAAAAGGCAGGCAGAAAACCTTGTGGGTGCGGGGAGCAAAAAACCCCCACAATTTTATTTTAATGAGATTATCAGGCGGCTGTGGTTTGGGTGGCTCTTGGTTTTGTTCGATTGGGCTGGTCCCGAATCGCAGGACATCATCGCGCCCCCACTCGGCACAGCCTTGCTGTCTCCACGTGGGACCCCGGCCCGGGCAGTCCGGGCGGCTCTGCCTTGGGCCTTATCATCTCTTTCCTTCGCTGCTCACGTCCGTCTTTCTGCCCAACAAGAGCGCAGACCCCGGTCATACGAGGCCTTCCGCTGGGCTGGGGGACCTTATGGCGGCAACATTAAAAGCAAGGACCTGGGAAATACACAGACCTCAGTTGTTGCCAGTGTTGCTCTTAATTTGTTTGGAAAATTGGGAAAAGAATCGTGCCTAACTCTTTACGGCTATGGCTATGAATAAATACTGTGCACACATGCCTGGAACACAGGGAGTTTTTGTGCAATGGCGGGGTCAGTAATAATGTCAACAATAGTAATTGGAGTGTGAGGTGAGTTGTACTAGACTCTGTAGGAAATGAAAAAATATATATAGGATGTGAAGCGAAGCAGAAAGTTCGGGTGGGTCCAGAGTTGGGGGGGAGGCTTGACGCCTGTAGTCAGAGGCGAAAGGCACTGGGAGGGCTGCGCCAGCGAGGCGAGGCCCTCTTGGGGAGCCCGTCCGGGCTGGTGTCTGGCCGCCCGGCTCTCAGAGCTTTGCCCACGCCTGCTGGGAGGGCCGTGGCCGTGAGAGAGAGGCCCACGCGGAGGAGGCCGTGCGGGAGGCGGGGAGGCTGAGCCCGGCTCCGCGGGGAAGCCTCCCCTGGCCGCCTGGTTTAGGCTGAGAAGTGGAGTCAGCCTCCGATGACCTTGGCCAAAACCCTTTTCCCCAGGGGCCTGGGACCTGACAGATTAGGACCCTTCTGGCGGCTGCTGGCATGTCGTGAGCCGCAGGGTTGGATTTACTCCAGGGCTGGGAACCAGCTGCCGGTGGTGTGCACGAGGCGGGGATTTCACGTGGGCGAGGACCTGAAGGCAGGGGACTTGCTCTGGACGGAAATGAGGTCACGGCTCCTGCTGTCCAGCATTTCCTGCAGATTAGGGGAGCGGGGCCACACCGTGCATGTCTTTAGACCTTAAATGCCACTATTACGAATATTTAGAAACTGGCAAAATTTAGGGAACGTTTCATGTTTATCATTTCTTTGTACACATTCTCAAAAGTAGATAAGGCATCAGAGGTATTATAACTTCTCCAGAGGGTGATTCATTTCTCTTGGTTTATACTTTGGGTGTGCAAAGTAGGTAGACAGCTGGACACACGCAGGGAGTGGGGGGCCGGGGGCTCTTCTAGAAGCTGGCTTATGTTCTGTGCGCTCTGGGTAAGCTGTTCTTTTGGGATGTGGAGTGAGAATACAGATAACAGACTGGCTGAAACTGGCTGGTTCCAACAGGAGCAGAAGCTGACCCCCAAATCCATTAGCACTGTAAACACCGCACCCCTCTGTCCTTAGGATAGTGAAAATCACACCTCCCTGCACCAGGACAGTTCCCAAGGGGACCCCCCTCTCTCCACCAGGGAAGTGGAGCAACCTGACCTCCAGGAGGACCCCACCTGTTCCCTTTGAAACCTCATCTCACTCAGTAAATATTCATCTCCCTTCCTACAAAAAAGGCTTCCTATTGTTCCCACTCTAAATCTCCCGAATAAACTCTTAATGCTCAGTGACTTTTCTGCATCAGTTCTTGAATTCTTCAGCACAACAGGACCCATCTCTGGTAACAGGGGGTGTGTCTGAGAGGAGTGAGGAGCAAGGCTTAATTTTAATGAATTTCCTTGAATTTCTTGTACATTTATTCATATCCCTAAATAAATAGCTTAGGTATAAGTTATTGAGTGCCCACCAGTTGCATTATTATGTATAAATATTTATATTTATGGTGTGGGGGAGGAAAACATTTCTTTTACCCCTGGAGGTTCTTACAGCTGGTCTAAGAATCAAATTGACATGAGAAAAAACCAAAGTTTAATTGCGTGTGTATGGGGAACCCATAGACAAAGATTCCAAGGACAGTCAGGGGGAGTGAAGTGTGTCTGTCACCCTGAGCCCAGGGGGAGGGGGTGGAGGGCTGAGGCGTCAAAGGAAAAGGGTGGCAGTTCACAGGAATATGGAAGAGTGAACTTTGGTAAGCAAAATGCTTACACAGACACAATGGAGCAGAGGGAGAACTTTTAACAGACTTTGTCACATCTGTCCTGCCTGTCACCCCTACTTTACAGTATGATACAGCTGTCTATGGTGAGAGCTCCCCTCCCGGAGATGGGGGTGGGGGGGTTCAAAGTGTCTTCCTGAGTCTTTTGGGTCTTGATGGTTTTCAGCTCAAAAAAATCTGCCTGCCGAAGTGGCACCTCTCGGGGTGGCCTGCCCGTGACCCATCCAGTGGCAATGTCTTCATGTATATTGACATATGCATACATACATACATACATACATGTATTTAACTTATTTGGGAATAGAGATGCACAGAAAGTGTCACAGAATAGTATAGAGAGGTTCCTGTGTACGCTTCACCCATTTTTCCTCCAATGATTACATCTTATTTAACTATAATACAGTATCAAAATCTGGGAAATGACAATGGTACAAGGTATGCATAGTTCTATGTCATTTTGTGACACATGCAGGTTACTGTAGCCACTCTCTGACCCAAGATATAGGACTATTCCATCATCACAGAGATTTTCCTGAAGCCACCCCTTTACTGTCATACCATCCCTTCCCTCTACCATTCCTAACCCTGGCAGCCATTAATTCATTCTCTATGTCCATAATTTAGACATTTTGAGAATATTATGTAAGTGGAATCATACAGTAAGTGACCTTTTAAAATTGGCCCTTTTTACTCAGCATAATGTCCTTGAGATCCACCCAAGTCGCATATATCAATAGTTCGTTACCTTTTATTGCCGAATAATATTCTACGGTTTGATTGTATCATGGTTTGTTTAAGCAAATTGTCCTTTTGAAAGGACATTTGGGTTATTTCAGGTTTTGGAAATTACCAATAAAGCTGCTATGAACAATGACACACTGGATTGATTTGGATATGTTTTTATTTCTCTGCCTAATGCCCAGGAGAGTGGTTGCTGGGGTGTATGGCAAGTGCATAGTTTTCTTCTAAGAAAGCACCAAACTATTTTCCAGAGTGGCTCATCAGTAGATGACAGCTCCCATTTCTCTACATCCTTGCCAGTAGTTGGATTGTTACTATACTTTAACTGTTCAAATAAGTATGTAGTGACACCAGAGTCTTAATTTATATTCCCACCAGCTGAATTGCCATATTTAAGTAACCTTATTGAGATATAATTCACATACCATGCACTTTTAAAGTATATGATTCAAGGGCTCTTAGTTTATTCACAGAGTACTGTATCCATCACCACAATACTTTTATTGCCCCCAAAGAAACTCCTCACTCCTTAGCCATTATCCTCTAAACTTCCACTCCACCCCAACCCTAGGAAACCTCTATTTTCCATCTGAACAGATTTGCCTATTGTGGACTTTTATGTAAATGGAATCATGCAATATGTGGTCATTTTTGGCTGGCTTCTTTCACTCAGCATAATGTTTTCAAGGTCTACCCATGTGGTAACATGTATTATTACTTCCTTATTGCCAAATATACCCCAATGTTTGGTCATACCATGTTTTATTTATCCATTCATCAGTTGATGGATAGTTGCGTTGTTCCATTGTGGGGTGAATGGAAGTTTTCACCCAGAATTCCCAGAATTTCCCACCTGGCCTTAGTCCATTTGCACACCAATGGATGTACCATGGCAGAGCCTCCAGTAGATCAGGGACAAAAGGTGGAGAGAAAACAGGCATTCCCTCCTCCCCTTCATTCCTAGTACCTAACTGGTGTGTTGCCTGCCAGTCACCAGAGACAACACCTATGGAGTTCCTGCCAGAGGGGCAGGTGGGGGGAGCGCATGGGGTGATGGCAAGAGAGGAAGTGGGTTTGCTAGTGGGGACTGGCGAGGAAGGACTTGGGGTGCACCAGGGGTAGCCAAGTGCGAGACTGGGCTGTGAGAAATAAAACCCTTTAGCCCAACCTGCCCTTCCCCTTGTTCTCCTTTGGTTTCACTGGATTCATAAGGAACTTGCCTGGGACAGGGAACCCCCTTACCCCTGGAGCCACGTCCATTAATAATGCCATGATTATTCACACGCAAGTTTTTGTGTGGTCATATGGCAACTGTATGTGTGACCATTTGAGGAACTGTAGACTGTTTTCCAAAATGGCTGCATCAATCTACATTCCCACCAGGTGTAGAAAGATTGTAATTTCTCTACATCCTTGCCAACAGCTATGATTTTCTTTATGATTGGAGTCACTCTACCGGATGTGAAGTGGCATCTCATTGTGATTTGCATCTTCCTCATGTCTAATGATGGTGAGCATCTTTTCAGGTCCTTATTGGTCATTTAGTGAACTATTTAGATCCTTTGTCCACTTTTTAATAGGGTCATTTGTTTCTTATTGAGTTTGAAGATTTCTTTATATATTTTAGGTACATTTCCTATGTCAGATATATGATTATCCAAATTTTCTCATATTCTGTGGGTTATCTTATCATTTTCTTGAGACTGTCATTTGAAGCACAAAAGTTTCTAAATTTGGTCATCTGCAGTTTATTTTTTCTTTGTGGCTGTGCTTTTGTTGTCATATCTAAGAACTATTGTGTAATCCAAAAGCATGAAGATTTATACTTTTCTTCTAATAGTTTTATAGTTTTAGCTCTCACATTTAGGTCTATAATACATTTTGAGTTAGTATTTTATATGGTGTGAGGTAGGAGTCCAAATTTACTCTTTCACAAGTAGATATCCAGTTGTTCCAGCAGCATTTGTTAAAAAGACTACTTCATCTCCATTTAGTTGTCTCGGCACTCTTATACAAAATAAATTGACTGTTTGCTATATTTCTCAGTTTTTTTCCTATCCCAAATCCTTAGTTCCTGAGAACTAAGCAATTTAAGTTTCCAAAGGGTTAACTATTGCTTGAACTAAAGCTTGTTCGAGTGACAACTTTTAAAGCTGTGAGGTCACTTGCCCTTTTTCTTCTGTGAGATCCAGACACTTTTTAGAGACTAACTTTAGATACGGACATGAGGAAATACAGTCCAATGTTCTTGGATACCCTGGAGAGAAGGGAGGTGGCAGAAAGAGGCAGAGAATACACGGTGATCCCAGAGATCAACTTCCCTTCTTTTCAGTTGTACCTTTAATTAGTCTTGAGTTGTGTTTGTCTTTTGGCCTCCCTCTATTCTCCAGAGAGCATAACAGAGCCTCACTCTGGTTAAAAATGCAGGTTTTTGCATTAGACAAACATGGGCTCAAATCCCAGATCCTTTGTTACTTTACTGCCTACCTGTTTGATCTCTTCAAACTTCAGTTTCTTCTTTTGCAAAATTAGGATAATAATCATGTCCACCTCAATGGATTTTTATGAACAGTAGATCATACAAATAAATAGCACAGTACCATAACATATATAGAATATTACTCATTATTACTATTCTCCCTCTCTGAATAAAAACATATTTGTCCTGTGTTCTATTCCCTGGGTACTGCTCAGTAAGGTGGGATAACCTGCTAACGTGATTAAAAAATACTACTAACCTCTTAGTAGGTTCGAAATATTTTTCTTTTTGGGGGAGTAGGGAAATTTCAATTCCTTTTTTGCTTCAATTTCCTGAGTGTATTACAAGCTGTATTAAATTACATTTACTATTTAGGGATTTTGAGTGTCCTAAAGTTATACTAAGCTTCTCTTCGTGTGTGATAGAAAAGGCAAAACTCCAGGGCCCTTCCACCTACCCCCCGTGACTGTAGTCAAGCTGCTGGCCTTCTGTCAGCCTCGCTCACTCCTCGTATAAAATGGAGGCGAGACGTCAGCCTGGTCTGTTGTACAGAGTCACTGTGACACTGAAGGGAGGTCAAAACTGTGCAGGGCTTTTAACATAAGTCTGCTGGATCAGCCAGTTGTTTTTATTATTGTACTGAAATAGGCAGCAAACTGAACTTTATGACAAAACATCAGTATTTCAATTGTTTGGTTATTTTTCATTAATTTTGTACTGCTGTAGTGGTGGCCTTAAGAGCCACGAAGAGAAAAGCACTGTCAAAAGCTTTAGCTAGGAAACAAAGCAGGGGCCTCGGAGAGCCTGGCTGCCCATCACGGCTCTGCACGGCTCTGAGGGGCTGGCGCTCAGGGGGTCTGCGCATTCTCTGCTCAGACCTCAGGGGGCTGGCGCTCAGCGCTATGACCTTGGAGAACAGGAAATAGATGAACCCAACGTACAATTTTAAGGGCCTTAATTTCAGGTCCAAATAAATGGCCCCACAGGCTCTGGCCTGGTTAAGAAATCTGATACTCGTGTGTGTGTGTGTGTGTGTGTGTGTGTGTGTGTACAGCAAACTTATTTGAAATTGTCTGGTTCTTACCTTGTAACTTCAGGTTCTTTTTTAAGTTCAAGCATTATTATTTACATGTACTTTAAAATAAGACCTATGCCGAAGCTCTATTTCCCTAAATGTGGTCTCATCCTCCCCCCTCCAGCCTGGATATTTATACAGAAAGATGTCTAGGATGATGTCTACCTAATAATCCTGATGATCATTTCTATGTGGCATAATCTCGGGGTAAATTTTACTATCATCTTTATATTTTCCTGTATCGTTTGGAGGAAAACCCTCCAATTTTTATTTAAAAATAGTTATAAAGTCAAAGATGGAAAAATAGTGTAGGGAATCCCATTAGCCTCTCCCTATGGAACCAGCCTAATTTAACTATAGCACAAAGGCAAAGCCAGGAAGTTCACAACGGTACCATGCGAACCGCAGGCTGGGTTCTGATCTTGCCGGTTCTTACATGCCCTCGGTGGTGGCGAGCTCCATCCTAACCCTATTCTTCCTCAGTGGGGACTGTTATTACAGGGGTGGGGTGGGGTACAGTGCATACTGCACTTTACAGGGATAACAAATTGTCAGGGAGTTACTTCATCTTTCCAAAATTACTCGTAATGATGTGCTTGAGCTGGCTTGTACCAGCCCTGAAGGCCACTTGTGAAATGTGTAGGAATTTTGTCATGGGCAGCTTAAACCAGCCAGGGCAGAAGTGTTTACCTCAGTGGAGTCTGCAAAGAGTGTAGATCAAAGCTTCCTCTCTCTTCCTAGAGCCTGCCTACCGGGACACCCTGTTTGGGTGACACTTACAGTGTCCTGGCTAATCCTGGCTCTCCATATGCCCCTTCTGGTCTGGGTCTCCCAGTAAAACCTTATTCCCTGGTCGGACATCCCCTTATCATGAACGAGGCTTTTTCCCTCAGGGTGTCAAATAGGGCAGCTAGATAATCCAACAGAAGTTTTTTTGCTAATCGATTCTAATATCTTAACAGACGACCTTTCCCATAACTCCCCTCCATTTTGCCCAGGCACTTTCTGGAATATGTATTTATTTTTAACTCCAAGAGATTGTGTGCAGGTGTGCGAGGCAAAGGAGAGGGGCCAGTGGGGCTAGAGGGCCTTCTCTGTTCCCACCAGGCGGGCACCCCCTTTTCCTGTCCCCAGCCTACCCTTTCCTCTGCAGAGTGGCAGGGAGTCTCTGGGTGCCTTCTGCTGGATCAGATGGGAACTGGGAAAAGAACCCCGCTTGAAATCTGAAAAGAGGTCAAAAGCCACCAGGATTCTTTGCAGAGCACAAGCTTTTGTGTAGTGAGGGGCCCTGTCCTTCCTTCTCTAGTTAATGAGTTAGCGTTTTCTTTCCTAACCCTTAGTACATTAATTGTAGACAGAAAAAGAGTAGAAACAAAGACGCAGCCCTTCCATTCTGTGTTCTCCATGGTCTAAACATGCTCTCATGCAGGAGCACCATCTACCACCGCACAGTGTGTCTCTTTGGCATGTGGAGTCTTTGGGGCTGATTAATTTTAAGAAAGAGAGGCTCAGGAAGAAACTTTGCTCTTCCTTCTAACTGCCTGAAAGAATTTAGAAAGAGGACCTACTCCAGGAAGAGAACCAGCCGCACAGAACACTCCAGTATAATACGAATTGGGGGTGGAAGACATGGAGGAATTAAGCAAAGTCTGTTAGAATTCCTCTCTCTGTCCCACTGTTTCTGAATGGCCCAGGCCGCCTATTTTTTACCGAACACTCACGCGGTTCATCCTCCTCCTCCTGTGCATTGCATTCCCTTTGAAGTCCCTGCTCCTCAGCTCTGGATGGCATGTAAACCTCAGTTGCCTCATTGCCTGTGGGCCTCGCAGTCTCAATTACATTTGAGTTTCTCCTGTTAATCTGTCTCTTATCAATTTGATTCTTAGACTAGCCAAAAGAACCTTGAGAAGTAGAGGAAGATATTTCCTCCCCCAACACTGTTTCATGCATAGCCCGATCCAGGCGCAGAGGAGGGGTGTTAAATGTCTTCTTACTGCAAAGACCTAATAATTGGAGGCAAAAGGTATGCTGGCAGCTGGTACAGTGGGACAGGCATACGCTGCATTGTTAGATCCGAGTTCACATTCTGGCCTGGCCACTTACCACGAGAATAAACACGGGCAAGTTGCCAAAGTTTTATGTCTTGGTTTCCTCATGAGTGAATGCAAAGAATAATTCTGTGAAGAGCACGAATAATAATAATTGACCCCCTATCCTGCACCAGGCATTATATATATATTTTTACAATGTTTCATTTAATTTCCTTTTAATTTAATCCTTTCCATAACCCTGCCAGCCACGTTGAATTATTTCCACTTTATAGATAAGAACACTGAGCCTCAGAGACATTCATTGACTTGATAAGGTCACAGTGCAAATGGGGAACAGAGCTGGGATTCAAAGGACACACATTCTAGAGGCCACACAGTATGTGAAAAAATGTATAAAAATTTCTGACACATAGTAGGGGCTCGCCCATTGTTATATGGTTATTCATTTAATATGTAATTCATTACATTAGTTGTATTGATAGGTATGATCATGTAATTATATATGGTACATTGCATAGGCTTCTATATATGCCTTAATTACGTGAATTATTGACTGAGTGACTGGAAAGCGCACTGAACTTGCAGTCAGGTGATCTCAGGCATGTCTCGGCCCTGCTGTCAGTGTCGCGGGTAGCCAAGCCCCTTAAGTATCCCCATTCACAACCATGTCTGCCAAACGGTAACTCTTAATCAATGTTCAGAAATAGAGGAATCGATGAATGAATAAATGTTTTAGGTCTTAAAGACTCACTGGGATGTACACAAATGGGAAACTAAACAGTTAACGCTCCAATGAGAAATTGCCAGTGATAAGCTGAGTCAGAGATGCCCCGGACCACATCAGTGCCTTACAGCGCCCCCCGTGGTGTCCAGCGGGTACTGCAAGGGCGATCGACCGCACAGGCTTCCCCAGCTGGTCCTGGGCATTTGCCTGGGTTTGCCCTGCATCCGGTTTGCTCCTCCTCAACCTCCTATTAACCCTTGCCTGAGCAGGAAGACTTTTGCATGGTCCTCTGTATTAATAACTTTGGTCAGAGTGCCAGGAGTCAGGAAAAGATTGTGAAGGCAGGGATGTCTGGGGTAAGAAGCATCCTTTTATACTACTGTCCTTCATACTTTTTGCTCTTATGCTATCTTTTTGTACGATATCCTTTTATACTAACAAATGAACTGAAAATGTAACAACTAATAAAAATGTCATGTATGGAGGCTGCCATTCATTGAACCTTTGATATTCCAGCCACACATTAAAACTTTACGTACCGATCCTGCTACAGTTCTCAATTCTCACAACAGCCCAACAAGGAAAACGACCGTATCCCTTTTTATAGAAAAGGAAAGGGACGCTTCAAATGGTTCAGTATTTAGAGACACATACCTAGTGGCAGAGATGGGACTGGGACCGTCTGTCTGTCTTCTGGACACATAGTGCCTCTCCTAACAAAGAAGAAAGAAAAATAGGTCAGCATGGGAAACAACCAACGTACCTGGGTCTCTGCTTTACTTGCATCAGGAATTAAAATCGAAGCACCTGCTTGTTTTGCACCCCGCTTTCCCCCGGCCCCTGTGTGGCTGGGGAGATGCCGGCACTAAGAAGCAGGGATCCTTTGTCAGCTACAGAGCGACCTGTCAGACGCTGTTTATGGTTAAGAATGGCAGGCTAGTGGACCAAAAAGCTTATCTAACCAGTGTTTAGTAGAAACAACATGAAATTATTGCTGTTTTTCATTTTTATGCTTCTTGGGAGATAAATGTTTCTTAAGGACAAATTGCTCGTTTTTCCTTTAAAATTCCCTTAAACAGTATGTTTTGGCAAAGGTTTTTAAAACAACACTGTTATTTTAAAAATTCAAGTGCATTCACATAGAGAAACTGTAGACACAATAGCAGACCTTCCCTTGTCTGTTCTCCGGGGCGGGCTTGCTTGGGAGCAGGGGAATTAGGGAGTGGATCGGACAAACCGCCTTGACCCCTTTTGTCTGGTGTCTGAGCGAGTCTGGGATCCTTGGAGACGGTGCAATTGGTCGCTAAGTTTCCCTGAGCCTTTTTTATGCAAATGTGTGTGCTGCCTCAGTGAAGACAGCAAACCAGCTTTCCTGAAATAAAGGAGAAAACCAAGATGGTGAGACACCAGGCCAGAGCCGTGGACGAGGCAGTGCTTATACTTAGGTTATTGCTTTCACATGGATGTGCAGAAGAGAAACACAAAACACCGCATGAAATCAGCGGCACATTTTCCTACGTTAACATTTCCCCTGGACTTCTGGGCGATTGCTGCCCTCGTGCGGTCAGATAGCAGAACACAGGGGAATGGAGAACTCGAACCGAGAGGGTACAGGGAAGCCCGGACAGAATGGGTTCGTTTTTTTTGCATGTTTTCTGAAGGCCTTTTGGGTTATTTTTTAAAGGGGAGTTTTGTTTCCATAAAATAAAGGAAAAGAACAAAAGGAAGACAGTAAAGAAATAACAAAACAACCCCCAGAAACAACTTTCCAGAAAACGGCTCTGTTTGCCTCTCCCACCTTCACGGCGCCTGCCGTTACCCTGCAGCGATTCCTCCCTCTACAGTCCGACATGCAAACAACGGAATTAGGATGATTTCGTGAGACTCTGAAAGGTATGAGGACCTGTGTTAGACGCGGAAGATTGAAAGCCGAACAGCGCAAATTCTCTGCCCTCAAATAACTCAGACTTAATTAGGGGTATAATTAGGGATGAACAGAAAAAGAAATTTTAATGTAAATGTTAAATGATGGAATAAGTTGCCTTGCCAATGGGTTTGAGCCCCAGTCAAGTTCACTATGGAGTCAGTGAGAGCGAAAAAATGACAGTGGAATGTCATTGGGGTGAAGGCATTTATAACCAAGTTCATTCCCACGGTGGCAGGTCAGTCACTAGAATCCCGTTCCCTCAGAGCGAGTCTGCAGGCTGCAAGCCCGTCTCTGCCTCTGGGCCCCTCTGCACCCCCCTACCTGCAGCCGTCTCAGCCTCCGTCCTCGGCGCTGCCACCACTCCAGCCTCTGCCCTGCTCTCCTGCGGCCTTGCAGTCGTGCCACCGTGTTGCTCAGAGCACTGGGTGGAGCTCTTTTTATAGGGTCAGTAACAACCTATTGCCTGCACGTGCGTAGTGAGCCAGCTGACCAGGGCCAGGTGGGAATCCTGGCCACAGGAACCTTCCCTTTATCCACAGAGGTACACACAGAATGCTCTGGAAAGACAAAGGATTTTTTCTCCAACTCTTGAAGAGAATGATGGTGTGGGGAAATGGAAATTCCTATGGCCATTGTGAATAAAGTGAAGGTTCCTATGGCCAGGATCCTCACTTGACCCTAAACTACGTGGTGATGTAACTGGCCTGGGACTGGGCTCCTGCTCCCACACCTGTAGGCAGTGAGCTATTACTGACTGAGTCACTATAGAAAGAGCTCTGCAGGTGAGAAGCTCTCAGTAGAAGTTATGGAGAATAGAAGACAGGTTGAAGATTAAAATCAACGGGACTTGTGAAGGACTGCATGTGGAGGGTGAGGGAAAGGCAGAAGGGAATTATACCCATGAATCATCATAATTCCATCTAGGATCTCTCACTGAGCTGGGAAAACATAGGAGGGGGAGCAGGTCTGGAAAGAGAGATGAACTCAGTGCACTCAGTGGTTGGTGGTATCCCCATGGCTTTTAACCATCTTCTATTGATTTCTATTTCCTTATTTATGGGCTTTATCTGTCTTATTTTCCTGTAAGTTCATTGACAGCAAGGAACACATTTAAAAAAATATATCCCTTAGAAAGCCTGTGGGGAAAATTGAAGTTCCTACACCAGGATCCTCACCTGAACCTAAACTACTTGATGTAACTGGCCTGCTGCTAGGCTACTGCTTCCATACTTGTAGGCAATGAGCTATTACTGATGGAGTCACTGTATAAAGAGCTCTGCCCGGTGCTCTGGGGGGAGGCAGAGATGAAGGAGGATTGCAGACGTGCAGACTCCTGGATGCAGACATAAGGCTAGTGCTCAACCTGTCGCCGGGAGAACAAGCCGGGCAATAAACCCTTTCACCCCAAGAACATTCCAGGGTCGTTCCCCAGTCTCGCTGACTACATAGTGGACTTGCTCGGGGCTGAAACCCATTGGCAAGACAATGTCTTTTGAAAAGGCACTCATCTAATTGTTAAAAATTCTCATAGAAGTAAATGAACATGTGTATTCTCATAAAAATAAACAGACATGTGTCAATTTATGTACCTGATTAATTAAAGGAAACAGTACAATGACGAAGCTGATTCAAGAAGGACTTGAAGAATGGGAATAGGTGCGCTGAAATGAAGGCAGTATGTTAGAAACCAAAGTGGTTGATTTATATCTGGACCAGACCCCAATATTTGGGTTTTTCTTTCTCTATCAAGCACACACACACAAAAAGTACATCATACCTTATCTATTTTCTGTAAGTCAGCTTCTAACTTTACAGGTTGTAAACATCTGGGCTCTTATTAATTATTGCATTTCTCCAGGGTCAAATGACTTTCCAACTGGCACATTAGAAAACACTAGAAAGTGAAATATAAATATACACAATTACCATTTTGCCTTATTTCTGAGTTTTGAATATTTTTCTACATACTTTCTTATAGCAGCTCTAAGAATATTTAATGTGCATTTTCAAAATATTGAATTTATATCCTGTGGCTGTACAAAAATAGATTTGAGGTGGTATACATTGAAGGCAAAAATCAGAGTAAATTAAAGGTAAAGCAATAAAATCAGTAAAGTAAAAATGAAAACAAAGAATTGATAAGATGCTATAATTAAAATTAGATTTGTTCATGCATTTCTAGGTAGTCAGGGCAAAATAATTTACACATAATTATCTCTTATTATAAAGGGAAAACATGGAGTTCCTGAGATAGTTGTTATTTTGTTTTGTGTTCCCTCCTCTTCCTTCTAGAGTCTAAAATAGAAACATCCTGTGGAGCTTCACATAAATGACACAGATGTAGTGGCCCTTGTTCTCAATATGTTTACAGTAATTACAGGCACAGGTTACCAATGCTGTTTGTTTTAGAGCCTTTTGATAAAAACTGATGCTTTCATATTTATAAGTACAATGGCATGCAAAAAAACTATTTGTTCAAACAGACTTTTATTTGGATCATTTTCAGTGAGAAAATAAGCCGTCACAATTCACCCTCACAGTCCATGTGTCACTACAAAATTGCTTAAATAGAACAAGCTTTTGTTATCAGCTATTCAACACGAATCTTTACCCATGGGGTAGGTAAGTACATAACCCCACATCCGCCCTCTGTGACCGCACCTCCTCACCTGCAGGTCAGAGGCAGTGCCACGTCCAGAGCCGGGCAGAGGAACCCCCTGCGGGCTCCGCGTGGGCCTCGTGGATGTCTCCTGTCTCAGGAGTATCAAGTGTTCCCTCACCCCCCGTGGCTTCTCCAGAGACACTGGGCTACTTCTCCCTGCAGGTAGCAGGTTGTCACTGACCTGATGGCATGTTTGAGGTACATACCAGGACTGGAGTTCATCAAAACACAGCTTTTCATTTATCCAATTAAAATCCGTAACATCAACTCCCTGTTTCATGGCCTGCCCCGTATGTTTGGTACCTTTCTCACAAAGACTCAGTCGGCTGTAAGTCTTCATCAGTTAGTGTAGTTGGCGATATCTTGTCTCATTATTCTCTGTTTTAAGGATTGGACGTGGCATATCGCTGGTTCCTATAAATGGGTAACAGAACACGGTAATGAACTGATGAGCAATGGTAATTAGCTTTTCACTAAAGACAAGAGCTTACAATCAAAGAAAAAACTTTCTTAGTATGGATTTTTGAGCCCACCCATAAGCACTGTTTTTGGTAGTTCTCCACAGAGACCTACAAACTACATCGTATTGCGCCATAGTGGTATGTTTTTTTCAGTGTGCATGAGCTGTTTCCCTCATTGCACTGTGAGCTCTCTGAGGGCAGAGCCATGCACACCCGGCCACAGGGATGGGCACATAGGATGCACACACAACTTACATGCTTACTTGTCACATCTAGTGGCTCTACGAAGGTGCTGAAAGGAGGTAGGTGGATAAAAGGAAAATAGTATTTGTTGTCAAGATAATCTCCCAAACTACGCTCAGAGCAGGCTTGCTAATGGCCGCAGTTCTCTCCTCCTGAGCACAGATCCTGCTTCTGACTCCCCACCGCAGTGCGCTGGGAGGCGCGGTAAAGAATTCAGAGTGGACAGATGAGAAGGAACCTATTTACTCTCCTGACGGACACATTGTTCCCGGACATCACACACATAGCCCTGATTTGCCTCACCCTGTTTTTCAAAAGAAACAAAACACAACACAAACTATGAACAATTCAAGGTAAAGTTTTTTTTAAAAATGCAGCTTGTTTTATTTTTATATAAACTAAAACACCAGAGCTCATTGATTCCTATATTAAATACATAAATTATAAAATAACCATTCATAAAATTTTACATACAGAAAGTTGATTCCAATCTCTATGGTAATACATACAGTACATGTACATGTTGGGTGTACGTCAGAGGACCATCCTGGTGAAACTCAGTCAACTTAGTTTTCTTTCACCAATAAATAAGCCGTGAGGCCGTCTATAGAGTCGTGCTCGTGAAATGGGCAGAACCCCAGAAGCAGGTGCCTGGATGAAAGCTCTGAGAAACTGGGCCCCTGGCCACACAGATACAGTAGACATCTGGGGAACTGGATATTCAGATACGTGGGCTCTGTACTTGAGTCTCTGGGGAACTGGATCTAGAAGGTTAAAATGTGCATGAATCTTCCAGAAATGGGATTTTTAGCTGATAAAAATATGGGACTTTTGGCTAATATTAATACTGTGGATCGTGCTGGACTTCCTGTTGCTCCTCCCAGGAAACACTTGGCACCACTACAAGGCTGGTTTATGAGCCCCGGTAGTTGGAAAGCTCATGTGCAGTTCTTTGCCTCAATCAACGACAGACAGTAGTAACAGACAAAAGGTAGGGGAGGAAGGGGAAGAGGCAGGCGAGGAGGGGAAGCACAGAGAGCAGATGCTAAACAAAAACATGAGTTACCAGCAGCATCAGAGACCCTCCCTGAAGTCCTCAGCCCTAGGACAGAAGTACAGTTAGGAAGCCCTCACACCATCACACTATGTACAGGTTACACGTGTAGATACGCACATCACATATTTATAAAAGTGTTTGGGTTTTGATCTGTCTCACTGTGGGAAGTTCTGGTTAATGGGGGAAAGTAGGCACATTTTGTGAGATTACAATCAAACATGCATGACTAATCGAACAAATGGAAGTGGATGCGGGGACCAGCTTGCGGGAAAGTGCATCCTCCACACTTCAGCGGGTCTGTGGATGGGGTCCTGATTGTAGGTAAGGTTGGACTCAGAGTTGTTTATCTATACCATTCCCACCCTATGGAAATTTGATGTAACCAGGATGGAAATAATAAGCGTAGGTACCAAGACCTCATGCAAAAAACACAAAGACAAAAACAGGGAACTTCACCCAATCAACCACCTATACCTCTGAGTTTGATATACTAGGTTGAATATAGCCAATTGTAATCCTTCTATTTTTGCCACATTGCCCCTTGAAGTATGTCTTCAGTAGTTTTGATTCAACAGTGGACCTGCATTCTCAACAGCAGATTTGCTTAGAAGGAACGAAACTGCCCAACTAAAGGCGGCAAGGGAATGTGAATCTGCCTGCCCAAGACGGAAACGGCACCACAGAGGGTCAGCTCCTACCTTCTATTATGTCTGACTCCTCTTGGCCAATATGCCTGAAACTCAGTCTCAAGACACTATGTCAATATAGAAATGACAAGAATGTAAGCTTTTGTTCCTCAAGACCTTGGGGCCTACTTTTTTCCTTTAGAAAGTGGAAGTCCATTTAAGGAGAGGCTTGAACCCATCCTGGATGCGTTAATTCATGACATAAACAGTCATCTCTGTTTTCCTTTGATTACTGATCTCCCAAAAGTTACACTGTACTTTTTCAATACAGTAGATAGGTATACATACATACATATATAAGCATATATTTATGTGTATATATATGTATATACTTTTTGTGCCACTGACAGGTCGAAAAAATGCAATTAAATATTTAAAAGATTAAATGTCTATGCTGTCCATCTATTTTGATGTTGATATAACACACATGATCCAGTTATTGAAACATCAGTACAAAACTGATGACCATTATTTTTACAGTTTCCATGAAAATGTAGGCAGGTTAAAAAGACATGCTTCACTTTAAAACAGTGAACGTAAAAATTACATCAAGGAAATTGTACAAGTGACACAATGGGTCTACAGAAAAAGGTGACAATAAATAGGCAAAAGGAACAAGTTTTCCAGAGATTTATCTTAAACTGATCAAATTAAGTTGAAATAAAATACCATAGTAACAATTATTTGGCAACACTTTATTTCTTCTATTACTAGTTGAGAGCAAACATCCCCTTTGTACTCCGTGAGCTCTCTCTGCACCATCTCTGTCCTACTGAAGAACGATGCCACTCTGTGTTTTTGTGAATGGAAGAAAAAACCAAAGCAAAATTTATTCTTCCACCCCTAAAACCTCACTATTGGCAATATTTATATGACATGGGTTAAAAGGGATCTGGTACTTATTTTTAGCAAATTCTAATGTTTCCTGAAGTAAAACTTGGGTGGCATTATATAAAAAAGTTAGTTTTAATAAGTACTTTCTAGTCTTATAGTCCAATGTAACCTTCTGTTTCTTTTTCCTTTCTCATGAAAATTTTCCTGTCCAAAATAACTTTGCTAAGTTGTGGCTCCCATTTTATCTCAAACTATTTTTTAATATTGTCAGTTGTGTTTTCCCAGAGATGAATCCTTCGTTACGAAAAATTAAGTGAATCCTGAAGAATTCTGTTGTGTTGAAGAATGCTGTTCTGATTGCTATTAACTCATTGGCCGAATGTATTAGGAGAGTTAAGATGCAGAAATTAAAGATCAGAGTCAGGATCATCTACTCCCTGTAAGAAGCAGAGCCCCAGTAAACCTCTCATTATGACTGAGATGCTCTTTTTTGACCATTGCTGAACATCCTATGCGAAGGAAAGCATTCAGTTAGATATGGGCCATTCCCTAGGTCCATGAGTCACTGAGACAACATTTACAATTTTGCCAATGTTTTTATATTTGTGGAAATGGGTAATAGAGAGATGCACCTGTCAAAATATTTAGTCTTATTTAATGATATGTTAATAAAGAGGATTCTGAGTAAGATTTGGTCAAAATATAACCTTTTAGCCTAAAATCTAGGGAAATTTGCTAATGTCTTAGATCTTGAGTGAAGAGGCTCTCTCCTTTTGTATTTGCCTTAAACATACCTAAAGCTGCTTAAATCCATGGTCATCCCAGCTGTCGTTGCTCCCGTATGATACAACCACATTTACAGCAGATAAGGCATGTGATTAAACTACGCTATTTTAACAACTGTTTTTAATCATTTAAGCCATAGTGCTTGGATATAAAATTTAACTTACAAGTTTCTTGGTGGAGAAAGCAAGATGAAGAGAAGAAAAGTAGGTTTGGTGAGATGAATGGCACGCGATTTTGCTCAGCTGGACCCTGGAATGGCCCATGAACAGTGGCAGAGAAAAGTTGGAGACGTGGGAGATATCTCCCCCACACCCCATTTCCTCTTCTCTGTTCTGAGTGAGGTTTGAAGGGGTTTCCTCCCAGATGGTCCTGGCCCCCTATTTCCTGGGTTGCCCACACAATGAACATACTAAGCATACTTAATATGGAACTTTGCCAGGGCAACAGAGAATTCAGCAGAAGGGTAGTTATTCTGTATATTCCCAGTAGGACTTATCACCCAAACCTTCTCCCAAAATGAAAGGGACAATCGGACTAATTATGTGATACTATCAGTTCACTCCAAGCCTTAATTTCATTTCCTGGTTGGAGTCTGTAGTTTGGCGTGCATAGGCGATACGGAGAGCTAGGAGATGCTTAATCGAAGTGACACATTTTTCTTATTCAATACATGGGATGATCTATTTCCTAGAGGTTATTAGAGATTCTGGCTCTGGACCTCCCAATCTTTATTGCTAGTAATGTCCCAGGTAGTTTGATGGGAAAGCTTCAGCGCTGTAGTGCTTAGATTGAACCAAACAGTAGCACTTATTTTATCACATAAGGGACTTTTTCCCAACCAGGAAGTCTCAAATAATACAGCAGTCATAATGAATACAAAGCACTTCATGCTATGTTAAGCACCTCATGTTCTAGAATTGCAGAAAACAAAAACAAAAACAAACTTCCAAAACAACAAATAAACCCAACCTTTTATGAAAAAGCATTTTAACCTCATTTTGCACATGAGGAAACTGAGGCACAGAGAGGTTCAGTGACTGGGCCAAAGATACCTGGGTAGGCAGTAAATAGAACAAAACACGGGACCCCAGCCCTTCGCTTTTCTTGTACATTCTCTACAGTTACTGTGCTGGCTTGGTCAATGCCAGTGCGACACCTGAAGACTAAGATGCTGAAGTCACGTATGGAAGGATTTGTGTAGCATTTCATAGAGCTTCAGGGTCCCTACACACAGTCTGTACACATGGGAATTCTAGCTCTGTAAATAAAACCTTAACCATTGGAAAAGTTGAGGCTGTTCTGTTATTGACGGTAAATGAGGTGTGAAATTAGCTTTTCAGGAACATTTATTTGCTCTCAGAGCGGAGTCCAAGACTCAGTATTACATAACTTAGGAAAAGTAGCTGTTTTCTAATTGTCTCTGGTAGAAAATGACCTTATCAGTAACATACCGTTACTTCTCTATAAAAAAGTAGAGTTACCTTGTGGCTCTCAGCTCTCTGAGAAAAAAAATATTATCAGTCTAAATGACAAGAGGTCAGAATGTTCTAGGCATATCAGGATACTTTAAAAATAAACCTAAATTCATTTAATATCCACAGCTCTGTGGCAAATTCAACTGTTGGTAATGATACTTATCGCCTCTACTGTGTTTTTACTCAAATCATATATTTATTTGCAGGCAATTTTATGCAGCCATTTGAAAACCAGTATTTTTGAAAGATTCAGAGATGCTCTCTGGCCCACGTTCCCTATCGACACTGGCATTCGAAGCAGAACCACGTCAGGGAGCTTGTGATCGAGAGCATCATCTTCTTAATTTTCAATACGAATGAGATCCGTCTGCTGTTCGTGGAAGAACACAGAGGCGACAGAAGGCCGAGGAAGCATCGAATCTGCTTCTGCTTCTTAGGTTACATCCGCCTGGGTCCTTTGCCTTGGATACCAGGTAGTCGGAGTCACTGTGATCCGCATCCCATCTGTCATCCATGGAATGCTCTCCACGAGCTCTGCCTTCTGCAGAAAACCAGCCAGACGGGACCTGCCGCTCTTCCCATGCACACGGAGGGTGTCTCTGTTCCTGAGTTTTAAACAATATTAAAGACAGAGAAGCAAATCCCTGTAGTAAGAAACCAGACTTTTCAAATGAAATATTTTATTGTAAATAGCTCCTCATAGGTATTCCTCGTGCTTCATTCCCCACCCACCCTTGTTTTGATTTTTTTTTGTTTGTTTTGCTTTGATTTTTTAAAATGATGTTTATTTCAGGACTAGTGTTTCCATGGGGTGTGGCGTTACATTAAAATGACCCCCCCTGCACAGCAGGGGTAGAATGTTGCTTTGTAACTTTGGTTCCATGCCCAAGACACATCTTTGCTTGATTTGCTGAAACTGTTTCCATTGCTGAATTTTTCCTTTACACAATACATGTTTATGGTTCTTTTCTTCTGGTTTGACATATACACGTTTCCTTAAATGCAGCATATATTGTAGATTTTCAACAGGGTCGTGTAGGGACTGTCAAGTAAGAAACCTTGAATAATGGCTTTAAAATACACACTTGTAGTCCTGGCTACAGTGTAGTTCTTAGCCTTTGCCCTTCGTCTCTCTGCTGTAAACATTTCTGCCATCTCTGAAGGTTTAGAAGCATTTGCCTTCCTGGGGTCTTATCCGTGTTTTCGGTTGCTCTGTAAAACAGAGGGAAAATTTTTAAATCATCATTTCTGTCAGCAGCTGAAACAGAAAAAAAAAACCACTTTTTTTAAGAAAAAAATTTTTTTAACCACATCTTTGAGATGTATAATCCTGTGGCCATTATATAAAGTCTCTAAACTTAATTACTTTAATTTTAAATGAGAAAATATAAGTATCTATTTTAAGGGTTGATGCAATATAATACATACAGAGCGATGAGCAACTCTTGTCTCATTGTAAGTGGCCTGAAATGTCAGCTATTATCATTAATGACTTCTCCTCTGGGGCCTTCCAAAACAATGCTTTAAGAAGCTCAACTGAATCATTATGCCCCAATATCAATTTATGATTATTTTAAAAGCAGGTCTGCCTCTGTCCTTCTGTGACTTACTTTCGTGTTACACTTCCTCCCCAACAATTGTGTCCAATGCAGGTGGACTTAGGTCTCAGGTCCCGACCTGGGGGCTCCCAGGGGGTTTTGCCCCACAGGTTTCCTGGTTGGCTCCAGAGATGTCCCTGAGAAGGTGCTGCCAGGCAGGACTCCTAGCCCTGCTCCTCTTTAAGTTCAAGTGTCTGGGCTTCCACTTGGAGAGAAGCTTAGGACGTAATGCTCTTTTCCAGTAAAAGCTGGAAATGGCACAGAGGACGTGCTATCGTGTGCTTAAGGACATGGCCTCTAGAGTTTGAATGACATGGATGGAGGAAATGGGGTTTCCATTTTCCTACGGTATCTGACAAGGGGGTGATACTCAGAGCCAGGCCGTGATGGCCTCCTCCGCGCCAATAAGGGAAGAGACAACATTAAACCGAGTCTGAGATGGAGCTTTTAAAATGAGCTGGCCTCTCAAGGATTGAAAGTGAGTAAAGTCTTCAATTAAAGACATTAGCCAGTCTTTAATGGCCTCTCACAGAAAAGCATCAAGAACTGGTCAGTAGTAGGCAGAGTAACGGCACCAACTACCAGGAGGAGGGAAATGACCGCTGCCCACGGAGGGGGAGGCATGCGTCCCTTCGCCGCTCCCCTGCCCTCCAGAAGAGCTGACCTTCGAGGAGGACAAGGGGCGATACTCAGAGCCAGGCCGTGACGGCCTCCTCACCGCCGATAAGGGAAGAGACAACATTAAACCGAGTCTGAGATAGAGCTTTTAAAACGAGCTGGCCTCTCAAGGATTGAAAGTGAGTAAAAAATTGGGGCAGCAACCTAAGATTTAATTAAAAGATCAGAGACGGAAATAAGGCAGAACCTGAGTGAAAAGCATGTTTTGAGAAAAGTAGATGGCATTCAGCTTTACACCCCACTGAGATGAAAGGCCCCCAAACCAGTTACAACCATAATACCCAAGATTCCCCGGTAAAGAGGAGAACTGATCTGAATGTATGTAAAAGACACCTTAAGGGGTGTGTATTTATAATAAATACATATACACACATATTGGGCATTTATTTATATATTTATACACACACACACACACACACACACACACATATATATATATAAAATAAGTATGTAAAAACAAAATGTCTTTTACCTGTAAACTTTCAACTTACACTTTCAGAGATAAATCCTAAATTCTGTTTCAAAGCACAGATGCACATTTCTGCCTGTCATGACTGAAGTAAAGCCTATTATTTAAATAAAACCATGTTGGTTTTAAAAAATAAATGGACTTAGAGGAAGTCCACCAGAATGCTGAATCTCTGTGAATTGAGTATCTGTAAAAGGAGCTAGGATTTCTACCATAAAGCCAGACTTATTCAAATTGGCATTTTGAAAAAGTGAAGTGTTACCCAACAGGCCACCATAGATGACCAATTTTCAATGAGCTAAGAGTCAGCACACTCAAGCTAAAACTGTATAGAGCATGAATCCACCTCTGACTCAGAGGCCCTTCTGGATATCGTAGAACCTCAGGGATGCTTTTGAAGGGGTCACTTAACAGCCCTGAGCTCTAGTTTCCTCCTCGGCGGCACTTCTCAGCGTTACTACATGCCACCAGACTCTCAGTGAATTAGTACAGTCGTGTCGTGCCTGACGTGTGCTGACAGTGTACCGACCACACTGCCTGGCTCATAGAGGACACTTAGCAAATATTTGCTGAGATCAATTGATAGGCTAATTATGTTCATTGTTCTTTAGGGTTTTCTAACTGCTGGGAGTGGTTCAGATGCATTATGGACCGCATATTGAAAGGCATACTGAGTGATAAACAGCAGCTAGCTGCTGTTTTCTAGTTACCACAAATAACCAAAAATCATGAACAGCAGCCACTCCCCCTTCCTGCTTGCCAAATCTCCGTCAAGGGCACCGCCATCCAACCAGTCATGCCGTCCGAAACCCTGAGGGCTATTCCCGACACCCTGCATTCTGTCAACCCGCATACGCAATTTATCACACAGTGAAGTACTCAGCAAATGGCAGCTGTTATCATTACCTGCATTTTACAGGGAACTGACACTGAGATCGTTAGGTAGCTGGTCTATGGGAACCCGAGTGAGGAAGACAGGTGACACTGAAGGAAACCTCACTGCAGCCAGCGGACCGGGGAGACCTGCCTGAGTCCCTGATTTTACACTGAGACGGGAAGGACAAATGGCTGCCAGCCAGGTGATGGGGGGGTGGCACATGTGGCCACAGAACTTGGCTTTTAATAAGCCTTTCTATGTGCCTGGTACTTATATTGGTTAATTTAATTATATATTATCAATAAATTCTCAAAAAAATAGCTATTACTTGCTAATTTTTTATATTAAGGAAATAATATTTGGAGAGGTATAACAGTATCTATTTTGCAGGGTCAGTGTAAATACGAAATAAAATAATGGACATGAAATGCACTTTTTCAGCTGTAAAACAGTATGTCCTCTTCCTCTTCCTTATCATAATATCATCACTATTGTTAAAAAAGTATTTATAGATTGTCAACTATGTGCTAGGCACTGTCTAGGTGTTTGGGTGACAAAGGTGCAGGGAACTTGTGTGGTCCCTGCTCTCACAAACCTTATATACAACGAGGGAGAGAGACATTAATTAAACAAACAAACAGAACAACAAACAAAGTAATCTAAATGTATGAGCAATTCGGCCGGGGGTGAAATCAAGGAAGACTTCTTTGAGGGCATCACGGGTGAGCTGAAATCTGACGGATGAGGGAGCAGGTGGTCACAGGTGAGCAGGGGGAAGCATTCTGTGTACAGGACTGTGTGGGCGACCCTGTGGCAGGCAGGGGGAGTAGGGCTCCCCGGGGAGGTCCTGCAGCAGCACGAGGGGATTGCCTACAGGTGGGCTTACAGGCTTTGTGGGCCCCTCTACGGAACTGGGAGTCAACACATATATATGGTGATGCTTTTCCAGGAAAGAGAATGATTAGATCTGCGTTTCCCAGAACTCGGGTTGCTGTGTGGGGCACGAGTTTAAGAGTGTCCAGGGGAGAAATTAATGCACCTGGTTAGACATCAGAGTCACTCGGTGTGCTTGGCAGAACACAAACCAACCCTGCTCTCCACCTCTCCTACCCTCGAATGCACCTCCATCTCCAGGAATCTGAACCATTAAGTCGGAGGCAAGGGGCTGGGATCTATATGTTTAATAGGACAGGGAATCACTGGCTGGGATTATTTACACATGTATTCACGAGGCATGGACTTGATAAATTAGTAAGAATAAGACTCATTTTTCTAAATTGGGATTTTAAATCCCCTTATTTGAAAATAACATACATTTTCACTTAATAGCCTACTTTTCTGAGTTCTGATGAAGATGGACTAGGAAAAAGCATTAAAAACTATTAGTCATTTTTATCTTGTTAGATTCACAGAATCAGAATACTCAAGCAGAAAGGGGAACTAAAAATATACTTATTTCTTCACTTTGCAGATCTAGAAGCAAAGTGTCCCTTCTGTGGCATGACAGACCACAATGCAAATACTGAGGTCCGCAGATGTCATGACTTCCTGAAGCAATACAGGTAACTAAAACAATTCTTGATTTCTATTGTATTTCATGGCTGCTTTGTTTCTTTAATAATCACCCGAGTGGACTGGATCTGTTCTCATTTTGTGGCATGTAAGTTGACTAAACCAAGTGTACGGGTAACCGTGTGCGGCAGGCATCCTTCCCATCAGACAGCTCTTAGAATCACATTTTGAGAATTGAATGGGATCTTACCTTTAAGAGGCTTCTTGACATCAAGGCCAGAGAATAAAGGCAAGAGAGAAGAACAAGAATAGAAACAGAAACTGCAGAAGAAAAAGAAGAAGATCATGTAAATCTGAAGTTCTGTGTGCCATTCAGGTAGTACAACACCTCAGCTTCTCCACAGTGCTCAAGTCTGACCGCTTCTCACATACACACCAAGCACCTTTTTTGTTTAAAAAACCCGTATCTTTTCTTTATTTGCTGGCAAAGCAATGTAATGAATAACCAGTGTTCAACTAACATTAACTCATAAATTTTAGAACTCTGAGGGGGTCTCATAGAAAATCAGTCTAAATTTGTAAGTGAGAAAAATAAGCACAAGATAGTTAATTAATAGCCTACTTTCACTCGATATTTTTCATGGCATAGTGAAACCTTGAGTTTAGACCTCCTGAGTCCTACTCCATTATATATTATTGTCTGTATTTCTAATGTGTGGGAAGGTATTTCAAAAATACAAAAATATGATCAGAGTATGCACTTAATCACTCAATGCTATCATTGTTTGGTTAATGCGATAGGTTTTGGGACTAAGGCATAGTAGGAAGACTATTAACATGTAGGGTAAACATGCGGTAAATTCATAATGGGACACTTCTGGGAGGGAAATGGGACACTATTAGTAAATCCATCAAGGCAACAAGTACCGCCTGGGTCTCTGCTGATGATCGAGGAGGTGTGGTATGCAACATGCTTACACGTCAGTGGGCACTTGAGATAACGTGCAAGGCTGTTGCAGCCAGTCATGCTTCCGAGATAAGATCTCTCCTTACTTGACTCATTGAAATTAAACAGAGTCTGGCTTGTCTTCGACAAGAACCTTCAGCAGAGAAGCAGATACTTGGATACACAAACACGTTTGTGTACCCCTGGTATATAACCAACGGTGTACTGACCATGAAAGGTGACCGGCCACGTCAGCCTTTTCAAATGCCAGCTTCCTTGGTGATTTAGAGTCACAAAGTCTTTGCTTTGTTCTCACGCTTCAGGGGCGTTCTGTTGGACGTGGCGTCTCTGAATCAGTGGCCTGTACGTCATGCTCATATTGGGCATGCTGTGTGCAGGTTTCCTTTAATGCCACTGCTTACAAGGCTCTTCCTTCATTATTAGAAAATTGTCTGAACAAGTTATAAATATGGTGCTAAGAGCCCTGTGCTGGGGACCATTCTATTTGTCTGAAAGGCAGAAACTCTTGTTTTTTTTTTATCCCAGTAAGATGGAGACTGATACACAGATAGATGATAGATACACGCACCCATAGCAGGAAAGGATGAAGACGACAGGTGTGGCAGGCTTCCACCCTTCCTGTAAGAAGCCCACATATCAGCGCCCAGGAGATGCCCATCACTTACTCTGCGATGAGATTCTTAGTCCTGTAACGTGGCGGCACAGTGGCACCTGGAGTCACACACCCTGACCTCTGGTCTTGCTTTGCCACAGACTGGTTATACTGTCTTGGGAAAGCTGTTTAATCTCTCTGGGCCATTGTTTTATTATCTGCATACCAGGGGATCATAATATGCATGGTGTCTGTCTAATGGAATAATTATGAGAATCAAACGAGATGATGAAAATAGCAGTGATCTGGGTACACACATTTGAAGCAGTTTTACTATGTTTATGGTTATTACCTGACTTGTACCATGGAAGTTAGGAACTGAGAAGGAATATTGTGCACCCCCTCAGTGAGTGTTCAGGTACCCCAAGGGAAAGAATGAAGAGTATTTCTGACGTAAGTGATATTTAGCCTTTTTACTAGGCTATCGGGGAGCAGAACTGAGGTCAAGTGAATAGGAGGTACATTATAAACCCCATCTCTCATTTGAATCTCTAATCAGAAACCAAAGAGATTGTGTTTGAAGTGGCATAATTTATTGCAATATGTGGAACATGCTACTTTGGTAGCTAAAGAATCCTTATTTTCTACTAAGTACATTACCCTATTATCAAAAATGTTTAGGAAGTTCAGACCTGCAAAATGGAAAGTTCACAAAGAATTCTGACAGTGGACATGATCTCCTTTCTCCCAGAATTTCCATGGGGCTTAAGAGAATGGCTAGGGTGGTGACTTTATTAACAGGTACTTCAAAACTCCCCTTTCTGGGGCTTGTTTGTCCTCGGTTGAACGGGGACTGGGCTCAGGTTCCTGGGCCCTGTCCCGACCGTGCCCTCCTGCCCAGGCCAGCCCCAGGGCTGCTCGAGAGTCATCAGAGAGACGGGCGAGAACCAAGAGACGGCCACCCCGAAACGGGGAAGGCGGCCGGCACCGGGCGTGTCCTCCGCCCGCCGGGGGAGCTGTGGAAAGACCCCGCCTGCCGTGCATCCTCCTGCCGGACACGAAGCAGACTCGGCCTCGGCCCCCTGCGCTTCACCCCTGCCTCTTCAGTCCCAGAACTAGAGGGCACACTTCTGAAATGAGGGAAATTCGAGCTTAAAATTTTGCAGAGGGCATGTACTTCACATTTAGAAACTCAAAAAAGTATACTTTTAAATTTAACTTATGCTCTCCTAGTGTTTCCTAATTTTCACATAAGTGATCTCATTTGTTCATCACGGAGAGCCCGAGAGGAGGGGGGGCGAGTGCCGCTGTCCCCCCTTTACAGGTGCAGCTGAGACCCGGGCAGGGGGGGCACCACCCACGGTCGGCAGGTCGGTGAACGCACAGCCCGCGTGAGGACCCAGGCGGCCGGTGGGCCCACCGCGGACCCCGCCCAGCGTCCCGGAACCGGCAGGGGGTTCGCTCTCTGCTCCCCGGGAGAAAACTGCAACGCAGCCGCGTCCTTGTGCGACACAGGCGTCCGCGCAGCTCCTTGCGGTCAATCACACCGGACCCGAGGCAGAACCTCCGGCCACCCTTGCGGTGCTCCTGCGCGGGGTGCCCCCCACCTGGCCCTGACACCTGCACCCCAACCCGGCCCTGACGCCCGCACCCCAACCCAGCCCTGACACCCACACCCCAACCCGGCCCTGACGCCCGTGCTCTTACGCGGGGTATCCCCCGCCCCTGGCCCTGATGCCTACCCCCCCCTGGCCCTGATGCCCGTGCTCCTGCGCAGGGTGCCCCCCACCCGGCCCTGATGCCCGTGCTCCTGCCGGGCCCTGACGCCCGCACCCCAACCCGGCCCTGACACCCACACCCCAACCCGGCCCTGACGCCCGTGCTCCTGCGCGGGGTGCCCCCCACCTGGCCCTGACACCTGCACCCCAACCCGGCCCTGACACCCATACCCCAACCGGGCCCTGACACCCACACCCCAACCCGGCCCTGACGCCCGTGCTCCTGCGCGGGGTGCCCCCCACCTGGCCCTGACACCTGCACCCCAACCCGGCCCTGACACCCATACCCCAACCGGGCCCTGACACCCACACCCCAACCCGGCCCTGATGCCCGTGCTCCTGCGCAGGGTGCCCCCCACCCGGCCCTGACGCCCATGCTCCTACACGGGGTGCCCCCTGCCCGGCGCTGCTGGCGGGACGATTCTTTGTGGTGCAATGCTGCTGAACCCCTGCAGCTGGCTCTGCACGCCCGTGTGAGCCCTGTCTTCTCCTGCCACACACACATTTTCAATTGCCCTTTTTCAGAACTTCTATGCTTTACCCAAAAAAGTGTTGGCTGGCGTGGAAGAAGCAGTTACTCTTTCAGACCACGGGGGGGCAGCAACACAAGGGCATAACTGTCATAAACTGATCTGGAAACGGCAGCATAACAAGAAAGGGCTTTTTATGAGAAATAAGGGGGAAGACGGTTTTTGAAAAGACTTTGAAAAGAAAAAGCAGAGTGACAAAACTCAGAAGAAACTTTTGGAAAGGAGCTGAAGTTGAGGGAAGGGAAATGGAGGAAAGAAAACCCTTCTAGAAAAGAATAGCAATCAGCACACAAGGCAAACCTGCCAAGGCTGAAGGCAGAACCTCTGCTGGGTCCTGTTTACATTTACGGTAACTCACCCGCCTACCCAGGCACAAAATAACTGAGAGGAAAGAAGGTACAGTGGGCAAAACTGAGAGTATTTTCTCATCTAAAAAAAAAAATGGTTGAAGTACATATTGAACTTAACACGTACCTTTTCTTCTAAGTCCTTTATCTGTCTTTTCTGGATGTCTGTTTTATCTTCCAAGTCACGAATTCTCTGAAGAAGGAAAAAAAAAGCAAGCATTAGTAGGTGTTGAGTTGAGCAAGAGGATTGTTCACCAACGTAAAACACAAAACTTCCTATAAAAACATTAACATTAATACTAGCAACTGGAAACATTAACGGTTTTCCGCACTCAGAAGATTGTGGCATGGTTCAAAAATTATCCATACTTGAAAAATTATTGTCATTGACTGTATATTTTTTAAGAAAATTTGCTGCCGGGTCTATCCCTGCAGCCTGCAGACCTGCTTGGGGGTCTGACCATGAGACCTGGTTTGGCCAGTGGAATGGGGGTTGGGGTGAGATGTGCAAATGCTGCATTGGAATGTAGAGACAACAGTGTGTCCCAGGACTACTGAGCAGGAAGCAAACATTTTTGCAACCATCTGGATTGAGATTTTTGCATGTTTATTACCACAGTCAAAAATGGCTGCAGCTGACTTGCACAGATGCAAACAGTCCTATTGTTGGTGCTACACTTTCTTTTCAACCTTATTTCAGCTGTTTCAGGGTGGAATTTCCTCCCCAAACAGCACTGACCAATTCCCATAAAACAAAGTAGATATTCCACTGCAATAAAAATTCCAAGGAGGGAACCAACAACTTAGGAAAAAAACAAACAACGAAAATAACACAAGTGACCCTGAAGACAAAAAAGTTCCAGAACTCTTTGAACTTGTCAAAAATATAACAAAGTCCCAGTAATTTAAATAGCACAGGTTTGAAATTGACATAGGCAATAATTTGCAAGTGAAAAAAGTCTTCAAATTTCTATCTGGCAATCCAAAGGCCTTTTATGTTTACACCCATGGTTACTGCAGCATAGGCTGGTTATTCAATGCCTTTTTTTGGGGAATGACTAAAAAGTGGAGAACTGGAGTCTGAGAATAAAACACTAGGAGCTAAATGGGCTGATAATAGAGAAAGAGAGGTTTTTATAATGCAAGGGAGGGAAAAGGGGAAGCTAGAAAAAAAGAATACTTGACTTGGAAATCATTTCTTCCTCTTTCTGAAACAGTGGTTCTTGACTGGGGATGATTTTGTCCCCCAGACGACATGTGGCAATGTCTGGACATTTAAGAAAGCTATTTTATTTTAACATGTACAATCTGGTGGTTTTAGTATATTCACAAAATCATGCAACCGTCATTGCAAACTAATTGGACATTGTTGAATCACATGTGATCACTAGTCACGACTGGGGTGGGGTTGCAACTAGCATCTAATAAACAGAGGGATGCTGCTAAATACCTCACAATACAGAGGACAGCCCCTCACCCCCCCATAAAAAATCTTCTGGCCCAAATGTCAGCAGTACAAAGATGGAGAAATCCTGCCTTAAAAGAAAGGAGCTGAGGTTTGTGGTGAGGATGGTGTGTTTTGGTCAGAGAGATCATCCAGGCTGACCTTGAAATCATGCAATAATGAATGCTGGAGAAGGGAACGGGCCTGGAATGCTGATGGTGTGTACACGTGTGTGTGGGAAGTGTGTGCCTGTGTGTACTTCCATAGGGCTGCTCGTGCTCCAAGCACACGGCAGAAGAACAAATTTGCTAGACCTTTCCCCCCATGAGTGTGCAAGTAGTTCCTTGCTACGTCTACTGGATGTGGAGCCCGGTGTTATATATCGATACCATCATGGACCTGTGAGATTATCATCATCGCCTATTCAGCCATCAAGTCTGCACTTGTCTTGTTGGGCACCTTACATGGCCAGGACTGTGCTGGGTGTCATGGAGAATATGGGGAAGGCATCAGTCAGTCCCTGGCCTCAGAGAACTATCCGATCCAGATGGGGAGACAAGATTTAAAGCACAAGCGAAAACAACTTAAGGAGAAAAGGTAAAATGGCCAAACCATGTATAACTTCATAATGAAACACTGATACCAAGTGTTTAGCACAAATAAGCTGCCTGCACAGATTTATTAAATGAGTTAGTTATGCTACGTTGTGTGCTGCGAGTTTTATTTCCTTTTCCTGCCCATCTGCTTGCCACCCAATCCAATAGGAAGCCCTGTCGGTCCCGAGGAGATCCCTTCTCTGCCTGCTTTCTGTCTCTACTGTTCCAGGTCCAGCAAGGCCTTATTGCTACTCTCTGAAACGGCCTCGGTCATTGCTCATTTGGGCTGCTGCTCTGTCCCTCTTCATCTGCAGGGTGGATGAGAGCGTGACCTTTGTGTCTCTGACCACCAACCCAGTCCCAGCCCCTGGCACAGGCAGGCTCTCCCTCCATAAATCGTTCTGAATGAGGGTACCACAGTGGGTGGGTTTTTTCGGTAGCATGTGGCCCGTTATTCTCATCAGGGAGAGCATCCTATACTGGGCTGGGAAAATGAGAACACCTGGATAAATGCAGCAGACACGAGGGCACCTTAGGGTGAGTAATCATGCAAACGCAGGTGGGGCGGTGGGAAGTCATGGCCCAAGTGGCACCGGGAGCTCTGCGTGGGCAGAGACGAAGGAGGTGGAGACCTGCACAGGATCACGGAGGCTTGGCAGGAAGACTGTGCCATCAGGAAAGGCGAGAAGAGTCTACAGAGGTAGGCAGGATGCGCTGGCGAGAGGCCAGGTAGAAGTCTTCCCCACAGCTAGGTCCCATGGCATACCGAATATGATTTTTTTATGCCACTTATCAAGGCATATTGTCATTGTTATTCTTTGTGTTAATCCCCATTAGCTTCAGCTATAGATCCTAACCCTGGTAAAGACAGAGTTCGTGGTGAATTCTCTATGTTTAGCATGGTGTCTGATGCCCAGAAAGTGTGTTTAAACTTCTGACGGGATAAGTGCACAGATGACGGAGTCAGGATACTTTGGTGGACCTGTGGCAGCACCTGGAAGCTGTTGCAGTAATGAAACGCCCTGCATATGTCTGGGGGGATAGCAAATGTGGACAAAATGGACCTTCGGCAACATTTCAGAGGAAATGCCAGCTGCACGTACATAAGCTATTGGAAAGACCAAGAAGACTCCGGGGTTACCTGCCTGGTGGCTCCAGGACTGCAAATTCTACTGACCAAGACAAGCAGGTGGGGAGGGAAGGGAGAAGCAGAGGCACGCATATTAGGTATGTTTCATATGAGTTCCCTCTGAAACACTCAAACTGAAACGTCTAACAAATGGTTACTGATAAGCTCTAGAATTTAGACTGGATAACGTCCTTATACAGGACAGATCCTGGCCAATGCCTTCTGGAATAATTCTCTCAAATCAAAGCTACTGATTGAAAGGGAAGACAAGTAGAAATCACCAGAGTGGCATATCTTAATGAATACGTGTTTGGGACATAGAAAATGTCGAAGGAACTCTCTCAGGCTTAGAAATGTAATGTGCCTATCAGCTCTGACTGGTTAACTTCAAACGAACAAAACCATTTATTTAGGAGTGAGGAACCTTATCTAATTAAAGAGAGACTCAAAAGGGATGACAACGTTTTATTTGTAAAGAAATTTTAATAACTGTCTTTCCATCTTAAAAATAAGTACCTCTGTGGTTCCACGGAACAACCCCTGATTTGTTGAAATTAATTAAATGCTATTGCAGCCTAAGAAATTTATGCATGGGACCCTGTCATTCCCTGACAGAAGGAAGTATACCTGCAGTAATGTAGGCCTAAAAATAATTTTTTAAAAAGCATTTATTATCAACGGCTTTAAAAACTCCCTCCAGGGTCAAAACCCGTACGTTTATGCTGGAATGGGCAGGGGCCTTGAACGGCATACGCGCTCATCATCTCTGGGACTAATGATGTCACGGGTCCCTGTGAATCTGGATAATCTGTTAGCCTATAAAGACCCACCAAGCTCCTGGCTACGTCTGCAGTGTGCCCAGTCTTATCTTCTCCATAAATCATTCTTACTGGTTTCATAAAATAAGCCCCGTTCCTCTTCCACCCCCCTTGGTCTCTGGGGACCATACGATTTTCACACCTCATACAGCCCACCTGGATTTCCACTTTGTTACACCTTCTGAGTGCCACATACTATAGGTTGGCACTTTGAACCATGGAATTCTCACGGATCTGCTTTTTGACCAGGGCCCTAGTTCCACCTGTCCAGCTATGACATGAACTAAGAGGTGGAATTAAGAATTTTGGCTATAAATTCATATCGGGGGTGTATTTTGAGCCTTGCTGGTCTAGATGAATCATATAAATCACAGGCGACTCCAGCCGCGTCCGACAGGATAGCACAGTGGCTAGGGCTCCGGGCCTGGGCGGTAACACCGGCTCCGCGCCTTTCCACCTGCCATCGTGGGCGAATCACTTACAGCCTCTTCTCTTCAGCAACGTGCTCTCCTAATAACAATACTTACCTGAGTGGGCTATTGTGAAGATAAAATGAAATGATGTCAGCAGAGCTCTTACTTAGTTGCTGACATACAGCAAATGCCAGAAAGCACGCGGCAGCTTCCAGGATTTGCTGTTGTTCGTTTGTTCTGGGAAAAAAGGGAAAGACCTTTTTCCTCTTTCACCATATTCAGATTCTTTGTTCAGGCTGGGCTTTGGGCTGGGGTGAGTAATGGGAGGGAAGCGTTCTTTCTGTCCCGGAAGGAACCCTGCTTCCCCACGAAGGGGGTATAATCAAGCTCCAAGAGATTCAAAGGGTCTTTCCCGGCATGGTAACTGCAAAAGGAGCAGCAACAGGCAGTGCTTCTGAAACACCAACTTTCATAACATAGCGTCACTACCAACTGCCATCCTGTATCTGACTGTAGAAGGAAAGCAATGGTTATTTTCCTCTCTGAAAATAGCTCATGGATCCTGGGTTTTTGCATATCCAAACTCAACACCACCTACTTAGTATGAAGTTCCATTCACTTGGTCCCAACCTACACAGAAGCAGCGACTCCGTCCTCACCTGGTGGGCTTGCTGCAGAAGCTCCATCCTCTCCTGAAGAATCTGGCAGTCATACTCTCTGCTCTTGCGCAGCATCTGCCGCCGCAACTTTTCTACTGCTGTCCTCAACTCCTCTTGCTGTTTTTCGCTTAATAATTCACCAAACTTGATAACAGTTTCTTGCTGCAGAGCATTGTACAAAGTAGCCTCTAGTTCCTGGATTCTCTGGCAGACAGAATTAGGAAAGTCTAATCATGGAACTCGGTGCTGATATGTGGTGTGCAAATATACACGTGTGTGTGTATATGGGGAGGGATGTATTATTTTTGCCTGATGGGATTGTAACCGTAAGATAAATTTCAAAGCTTATTCAGCCTAACTACCTTTTTGATAATCTCCCTTACAAGATTCCGTAAGAGTCGTTCAGCCAATACATGAACTTCTCTGTGGCGGGGAATTTGCTTTTTGTCTTGGGATCCCGTCCATTTCACACACCTTTCATTCTTAGAGAGCCCTTAGTTATAGTAACTGTACATCCTTCTGTTCTCAAAGCTGGCTAAGAGTAAGTTTGGGCTCTCTTCATCTGACAGCCCTGATAGATATTTAAATCTATCATGGTGGCCATACTTTTAGAATTAAGTATTAAAAAGTGGCCCAAATTGGATTAAAATACTTGAAATTACATGTTTCATGCACAAAATGCCACCTATCTTCCACACGACCCGACTCTGTACTTAAGGATGGCTTTATGGGCTCCGTAATTTTTCTTAAAATAAAAATTGGGAAATCTGATCTTAAAATGGCCTATAGCCTTTGGAACTGGTTTGTTTGTAATTCTCTGAGGTTTACAGATGAACCTTCTCTTTCTTAGATAAAGGAGTCTACTGCTCTTACATCCCAGATTTTTTTTTAAACATGCTTCAGGTACAATTATCAAAATCTACAATCTTATCCCCTGTGACTCTGACAGGGGCGAATGGACATGGCCTGGTGAGAGATGTTTTCATAGCTCTTGCCCTGGACTGGACAGATCTCATCTTTTTAAAATTAAATGTAGTTGCCTCAATGAGTGCTCAGCGGTGGACACTTGAACACACAGCGTCACTGTATCATGCACAGGTAAGGGGGGCAAGAATAGACATAGGAAGGGAGGGGAAATCACTTCCTTCTTTATTCTTTGGCAACCAAGTCTCATTTTCTCCATTCCCATCAAGCCGGGCTCAGAATCTCCTATTCATTTTGGAGGGGGCATGCTAACTCATCTTTGCTACAGGCAGGGGCGAAGTGCTGCATTCTCTTCCCAAAAGTGACTCAGGCTGCTTCCAGGAAAGCATTATAAACACCTCTGCTAGTAACTCCTTGAAATGGTCCTCTTTTAACTTCGCACTTTTTCTCTTGAGCCATTACTGGGAATGAGTGGGGACAGGGGGTGCTGCATATGGAGAGAAGAACTACAAACTGAGGTCCAATATTAGGAATTGTGTAATACGAATTTGGTATAGGGGAAACGGATCAGATATGCTCCTCCATCAGCGTACTCCTCAGTGGGAGAGAAAAAAGTACGGCCCATTTACAGCCTTACGTACTGTGGCCGGATTATGGTAGAGCTAAGAACACCATGTCTGAGGTCAGACCAGACAGTACCTGTTCACCAATCTGGGCGATGTTCTCTCACTCCCTAAGCCTTCATTTCCTCACATGTAATATAGGAATAATAATATTACCTATGCCTCATAGGATCATTGTGAGAAATAAATGAATTAAGCATATTCATAACAAACATTAAATACTTTATCATTCTCTCACTGGATCAGGCTCCCAAACAGTTGGATTTAATTACACTTCTTTTTAATTTACACTGCCACCCAACCCATCTTTCATTAAAATATTATATATAACAGCGTACATTTAATTTTAAAGCATGAAGCATAAATAGTTATTAAGTACTATAAGAACGTTATAACAGGAAAGGGCTGCGGATATGTATTCGCTCTAGAATTTGAACTGGACACCACTGGCTAAATGAGCTCCGGTGGTCAGTCGCCTCCAGTGGGCGGCATGACATAAGAAACAGGAGGCTTCGTTCCATAGCTGTAACGGTAAACACCCTGGGTGTCTTGATTGCACGTTAAACCTACCATGTATGCTTGGTCGAGAGCTTGTTTTCTGTAGTCTAGTTCTTCCTCCAGATAGCCTTTTATTTTGCAGAACTGTTCCTATAAAGAAGAGCCACATTGACAAAGAGAGTGAGTCAGCTTAGTTAACTAGAAAGTGATATATAAATTGTATTGATTAATGTTTTCTCTAATTCCACCGCAAAACAAATCACTAGATTTGTAGGGTTATAAATTTTGTCTGTTAGGGAAACTGTTTAGCTTTCATAGTCTTACACAGGGAATGTGAAAATCAATGGAAAGAAGCATAAGGGATGAAATGAACTATCCACATAGAAGGCTTTAAAGGATTTTTATGCCAACCCAAGAGTATGTGATTAAGGACAGAGATGTTGACATGGTAAGTGCTACCTAGTAAGTATATCTGTGCAAATAGATGGTGATAGAATATTTTTCTAAGAATGTAATGAAACATAATACAGCAGAGTGGTATAACAAGTAACTATTCAAAGTTATCTGTGCACAATTAGCAAACACAAAGACAGCAGTTTGGGGCTAGGGGGCGAGTCCAGCCTGTCTGCTCTCGCCTTGCAGGCAGTGTCGGCTGGGGGGCTTAAATCCCATGTCCCCTGCTTGTCCTCGGTTTCTGTGTGCCTTTCGTGTTGTGAGCATCTTGCCATTAACATTTAGAAATATATCTCTGTGTACAACACAGCCCCGAGCACAGTCAATCATTTCTCTGCGTGCTTAGCTGAAGGAGCACAGACCTCTTCCGACACGGGGGGCCAGCTCGATTGCACGGACTTCGGTGCGACTCCAGGTCAACAGGCAGCGATGCTGCTGGTGAATTGGTGGATCGCCTCTGAGCTCCTGTACCCAGAACATTACTGGCTACAGGCTGATTGTGTAATTAACGTTTAAGCATTTAAAGAGTTTTCAGGGGGCATTTTGAATATAAACTGTTCTTGTTACATGCTTTGACTTTACAGCCTAATCTCTTGGTAAAATGCAAACCTGTGTAAAATGTAAGTGAAGAATGTGTATGCTGTCGTGTGTTCTGTAAATGCAAGTTATTCTAATTATAGGATTCCCTCACCTGATAGGAATCACTCCCTATTTTTTAGTAGTAAGAACATTCTCATTACCATACAGTTATAAAATTCTGTGTATTGCTGCTGTGAGTTAATAATGACCAATTCCTTGGCTTGGGGATTAAAAACACTTAACTGTGGTAAAATACACACAACATAAAATTAACCATCTGAAAAAGGCACCCTTTTTAAGTGTACAGTTCAGTAGTGTTAAGGTATCTACATTGTTATGCAGCCAATCCTCCTTTTACCTTGCAAATCCACAAGTCTCTAACCTTTAAACAACAATTCCCCATTTCCTCCTCTTCACCCTTGACAGGCACCATTCTACTTTCTGTTTCTATAGGTTGACTTCTCTAGATACCTTCTGTAAGAAAATCATTCTGTATCTGTCTTTTTGCAACTAGCTTATTTCACTTAGTGTAATGTCCTCAAGGCTCACCCATGTTTAGCCTCAGTGTCAGAAGAAGTTCCTTCCTTTTTAATGCCTGACTAATACTCCACTACATATACAGGCTGCATTTTGCTTATCCATTAATCCATTGATAGACACTTGGGTTGCTTCCACATTTAAACCATTGTGTATCATGCTGCTCTCAACCGGGTGTACAGACACCTCTTGGAGATCTTGCTTTCTATTATTTTGGTTATGCACCATAAAGTGGGATTGCTGGATCACATGGCAATTCTATTTTAAAGTTTTTGAGCAACTGCTAAACTGTTTCCTTAGTGGCTGCACGCTATTCCCACCATGGGTACACAGAGTTCCAATTTCTCCGCATCCTCACCAACATTTGTTATCTTGTGTTTTAGTAATAGCAGCCATCCTATGGATGTGAGGTGACTTGGGAATTCTTAAAATCAGAGTTATACCCATTGTTTCTGTAATTTTTACTATAACTATGTATGGTGGAAAAGTTGTTTTGACTGAGAAAGAAAACACCTAGCTGAATTTTCTTCAGCGATAGTTTTGGGAATATTATAAAACTACATTATCTTTTTGGAGACTATTACTTGAACTTGTTGGATAGTTCTGGGAATTTTGTTCTACAGTAGGTACCCAGATAATGGGAAGGCTACCCACTTCCACCAGTGCCAGATAAAACTGGTAGGAAACAGCCATTTTCCATTTGCCTTATCGATTTTTCTTCATTTTTACGATGCCTCATCTTTGTACTCACCATGTCACTTTCCAATTCCATCATTTTCTGGTGCAGGGCAGCCTCTGCTCCTTCGATCTGCTGGATCCACTAAGGGGTAAACAAGACAAAAGTGTCTAACGTGCCTGCTCGTGTGGTGCATATGGTGCTGTCTACCGAGGTGCCCGGGCTCTGCCCCTTCCATCTCAGGGCGTGGGTTGAGAACTGACGTGAAACATATGCATTTTATCTCTCATTTCAGAGACCAGACTATGGTTTTCATTCACTCCTGTCCTGCATTCTTTTTTTCAACAAATGTGCTCACCACAAATGTCTACCACGTCAGGTACCACGCTGGAGAACCAGGGCTGTGATGGAGAAACAGAGCAACACATTTTTGCCCTCACTGGCAAGCATCACATGGCACTGAGATCTGAAGCATGAGCCACAGATGACTAGGCAAAAATTATGGGAAGTTCCAAGCAGAAGAGATGTCCGATTCTTACAGTCAGAGGAAATACGATGAAAGAAAGAAGGCCAGGTAAGACTGGAGAGACGGCCATTTTTTGGTAATATAAAACTGATTCTGGCAAAGTGATGAAGACTCATTTCTGTTGAGTGGAGACATTTCAAAGCACACAAAAATAATTTATATTTCCTAACACTTAGAATAATATATCACTGTTATATGGTATTGATGTTAGTGTTGCATCAACACCCTGAATGGATTTAGACTCTGAATAATATGGTGTGAGCCTACTACATATGTGCTTTAATACAAAAATTTACTATAATGGGTCTTTGCCACGTTAAATGTCAGCTTATCCCTTAGAGAGAGAATTGGGCATAATAATAATCTCAATCCTAGCTTTCCATGGCTCTGTTGCCTTGAAATGTTACCTGATTCCTCTAAGCCTTGACTTTCTAATTTGTGAAATAGGATTAATAATAATGTGACGATTAAAGGGTATAATTAATATAAGGTGCTATTCACGGTATATTGTATGTACTAAGCACTCAATGAATTCTAGTTCTGTGTCAGCATCTATTTTTATACTTTCGCAGTTACAAACTTGCCTCCCTATCACCTATTTCTTTTTATTCTATCTGTGATGAGTCATGTTGTGGACTGAGCATTTTTCTGTATACTAAAACCTTGACATTCACAAGGGACACCGTGTCCAACATCCCCTTGGCTACAGGGAACAAAGGGTACGAAAGAGGCATGGGCAGCCCTGAGGGGTCTTGACCTCCCAATTCTTGTACCTGCACATGGCTTCCCCCTGGTACAAATTTCAGCCAGAAGTCTTGTGTTTCTTGTATATTGCCTCACTTTGTAAATACAAACCATGAAGCTTTATTAAAGTGTTATCTGCTCACTCACTACTGAGAACAAAGTCTCTAGTGAAACAAAGTCTCTTATAAATCATGTTTTTAAGAGTGCTGGGAGTTGCAGCGGCTCAGTCATGGGCTTTAGATGATTCGTGTGCTGGCTCCCGACCACAACTTGAACGGCACAGGACACATTACTCAGTAGCCAGTGCCGCAGTTTCTTCATGTGTAACATGAAAATAGTGGATGCATATAGGATGGTTGTGGGGAACAATGAGATAAGGCACACACAGTACTTACTGTATGTAGCTACTGGCCCCAAATATCTCACTTCAGGCCACTGCATTCATTATTTTTAATACAAAGTCACTGTAGGTTTGCTTGTTGGAAATTTGTCTAGGTTTGATCTCTGGCTAATGACCACCCTTCCAAACAGCAGTGTGCTACTCACATCTGTGGTCTCAGAAAACTGAAAGTTGACATTAAGAGTTACTTGGAGGTAGAAATGTTTATCTGTGAACCCCCAAGGTAGGAGGTGACTTTAACTTAATGAAACAGAAAGATTTGCATTCAGGGCAACTGCACAGATCGTGGGCACTTTAAGGACACACCTGTGTCTCATTCATCCGGTTCCTCACTTGGAACCGGAGGGCTAAGCACACAGTCACTGCCCTGTGATTGTTCAGCGGAACCCCTCACACCTTCCTTGCAAAGGAGGTAAGTGGAGGCCTGAACGAATCTGTGAAAGTTCTAACAGCACAGCTCCCACCTGCTCCGCACAGGGTACTCTTCCTACGGACACTCGAGAGGAAGTCTGGTGCAGTGGCTGAGAAGACCCTGGGCTCTGGAAACAGGCTCCGTGGGCATGAACCCTGACTGCACCGTTTCCCAGCTGGGTGACTGGGGCAGTTCACCTACCATCTCTGAGCCTCACATTCCTCATGTGTGAAATGGGATAACAGCGCCGACCAGGACTTTGGCAATTAGTACAAAGCCAAACCCAAAAGCAGCGCTGTGCAAGTACTAATCACGATTTAGTTCAAGCTGCACCACATGCACACAGTGCAGGGGACGGGAGGTTTTGGCCACGGATCTAAGTGAATGTGAAGCACACAAGGCCTATTCTCCCTTTTCGATCCTTTCCTTCTCCTCCCCAGTCCTTGCCTTCAACAGAAAATGGCCCATTTTCTTTGTATCCCTAAACTAAGGTGACTTTTTTTATAATGAAGAATTATAGCCCTGCATGACTTCTGCTGGAAGAGACACCCCGGCTGTCTCTGCCCAATGAAGGCAGCAGAGCTGGTGGTCTAGGCTGTGTTCTCTTCATCTTTGTGCTACTGGAACAGCGTCTCGCATTCACAGATTCCCTCCTTCACTCCTTCAGTGAACACTGATCACCTATGAGCTGAGCTGAACAGGTATGAAAGCCAAAGGGGAAACAGAAACCACACTTGCCTTCTTGGAACTTAGAGTCTAGGGGTGGCTGGTTGGGGCAGTTGCATTATAGTTGTTAAAAGCAACGGTAGCAGAAGCACAGGCCACTATAGGGTCACAGAGGAAGAACACTTAACCGGGCTCGGGTGAAGAGGAAGGGGTCCTTGTGCACGGGGATGTCTAATGATTAAGATTCAGCCAGACAGAGGCAGAAAGGGTGGAAGGGAACATCTTCTTGGCAAAGAGAACAGTGTAAAGGGCCAGGGGATGAGAAAGAGAGAGAGGACAGGGCCCCAGAAGGATCTGTACGTGGCTGGACCTTAGCTAGTGACCAGAGAAGGAAGCGGGCTGCTCAGAGATGTGGGTAAGGGCACGACCCCAGGGGTCCTCTCGCCGAGTTCTGGGTTCTGGGCCTCCTGTCAGGAACAATGCAGTGCTATTAATTTGCTGGGAAGAGGAGAGGGAATGGGATAAATTCTGTAACTAAATCACAGAGGAAGTTAAGTTTTTTAAAGAGTAAATCCCAGATATCATTGCACATATAAATACTTCAATATGCATCCCTAACAATGATGCCTTTCAAAAAAAAAACCACAAGGCCATTTTTCATACTTTGCAAAATTAACATTAATTTCCTTTGTCATCTGACACCGGGCCCATATTAAAATTTCCCCAGTGGTCAGCAAAACATCCTTTTTTCCACACCTCATTTGCTTGAATCAGGAGCCAAAAAATGGATTGTTTAGAAATGTCTTAAGTTACTTTTTATTTTAAAGCGGTCTCTCCCTCTCCCTCCCCCATTTTTTTCCTCATGTCATTGTTTTGTTTGAGGAACTTAACCAGTTCATTCCATCTACAGAATTCCCTCATTTCAGATCAGAGAATGCTGATTGTTTGCTAGATCACGGTTTCATTTAATGCGTAACCAGTTCCTTATGCATAGAAGAAATAAGTAAGCGTCTCTAGGAACTCAGGGTTCTCATTTTATCCACCATGTACATGTGACTCCCAACTATGTGCTGACTAGGCACCTGAATACAACTAGTTACCAGGCTTCTCCGCCTGCCATTGACCAGATTTAGACACCAGGGGCCCAGAGCACACCACACTGCTCTTCTGACAGCCCCCGGGTTGGGCTTTCTGAACAAGTCGACGGGGATCCCTACCAACAGAATCACCTGGGAACACTTGGGAGGTACACACCCAGGCAAAAGCCTTTAAAAAAAGCCAGGCTCCAGTTCATCACCTCTCAACAAAACCCTTCCTTGTTGGTTTCCCAGCATGGTACGGATTGCTTGAATAATGTAACGTGGGAGGTTTGCCGTCTTTTAAGAATTCTCATTTTTAAGAGATCTCAAAGCAAGAATTCCCCACCCAACCCCAAATCAGCAGGCAGACTTTTGTGTGTTCTTATTCTATCTGGGTTATCACCCTGAAAAACTGGATATTTATTATGCATTCAATGATGGGAAGTCATGTGCAAAGGGGATGTCTTTTAACCCTACCCTGCTCTTCAGGTGTGAAGCCAGACAATGAGACAGTTTGAATGCTAGTACGATTTATTACCTTCTCTGCCAAGGACAGCACAGTGCTGGCCTGAATTATGGCCACTTGTTCTTCATTTCTTAAATTCTGTGAAAAAGAAAGAAAATGCTGAAGACACAATATTTACACTATCAGAAAATACTGCCTAACTGCCTGCCACAGACACTACTACTGCATACGCACGCATGCAACCCTAACAGATGCTCTGTTTAGTAAAAATTCTTAACAAAGAGTTCATTCAAAATCGGTAAAAAGTATACTAACCGTGACTTTTTTAGATTTCTGTGGTACTGACTTGATTTTATATTTCACTGTAAGCATACTTCAATGATATCCATGTTATGAGAAAAGCGGGAACCAAAATGAAATAAAGAGTAGTCTTTTCATAGTACTTTGAAGTGATTTAATGCTTTCTGTTCTCCTTTGATAATTTTTCAAGGGAAAAAATGGTGTGACTCCTTCAACCTACATTCATCATTCATCTAGTATCAATGAATGGTCCTCCCACTGAATTAAGATGCCTGACCCTGCCTGGAAGGTGTTTTTAGAAAGAAAAGGGATTACAGTTTCCTGGCACATTTTTATGGGGCTGGCACCAACCCTACTATTTAGTAGCATTTGTGACTGCATGACTGATTAATTTCACACGGGATGCCTCCCGGCAACAGTCAGAAGGTAATTAGCTTTGATCACTGCAGATGTGGTCTGCATTCAAACCTAAAACCTGCCCATGAAAAGCACTTTACCAGGTCCCATTTCTGCCACTACTTTCCAGAGATCCTGTACAACCCCTTAGCCAAGTTATTGTTGATTCTCTTCAGGGAGCTACGTCCTTGAGTGAGCGTAGCATCCCACCTGCTGTTATTTCACACCTGCTGCATTGGTAAGCGTTACCTGCTTCTCTTTAGGCAAATTCATATCTCTACTGCACTTAATAAATCCATTACTTACCCCATTATCACCCAAGATATCAAGCTGCTTTATGAGATCAGGGATGTTCACATCCTGCAAAATCAAGGAAATACATTCAAGTCAAAGACACACTGTGGCTCACTCTTCTCTCAGTGCCTGAACCTTAAGTAAGAGAAGACATCTGAAGACTTGAACTTCTCTGGGCTGTTTTCAATCCGGCACACCTGGTTTCACATTTCTGCTCGGCTTCTTATAAGCTGTGAACCTGGGAAAACTGAACAGTTCATTCTCAATTTTGCCAAGGGTAAAATGGAGATGATAAATACCTCCTTCACAGACTGATTTTGAGGATAAAGACATTGTATATGAAAGACTCTAGGATACAGTAGGGACTTGGAATTTGCTCCTTAACTTTTCTCTTATAATTGTCCATTTTTTTTTCAGTAATGAAAGGTTTCAGGTATAAAGAAAAGTTAACAGGGGATGAATATAAATAATCAGCCAATTTCATTCTACTTAGTGGAATTCTGACCCGGTTGAGATTCTGACTGCCACGTAGAAAACTACAGTGCAGTTCCATTTCTTAGGCGCTCAGCATTCATTTCATCTGTGGGAAACTGATTTTTACTATATTTCTTGAGTCCGTTTGAAGCCACTGAACTCCATTTGAGGGAGTTTGCTTGGGTACAAATGACATCGACTAAGGTAGGTTGTTTGTGATTTGTCTCAGAAAAAGCATCTTAAGGAAAAGACAAAGTAAAATGCTTTACATTTACTTAGAGTTGAATAAAAGAAACTGCTTTGGTTTACAAATTGTCATGCAGTCCAGGAAGGCCAGAGGCTTACACACAGTTAAAGTGGTTTCAGACAGAAGGCAAGGGAGCGCCTTTCTCTCCCTAGTTTTCCCTGGACTTTTTACCTGTCAGTGTCACTTTCTCCTCTCATCCATGTTCAGACCGCGGGAGAGCTCCCTACACCCAGGAAGGGGAACCCGACTCAATCTCAGAGGGGCAGCCACGAAAGCAGGTATACCAGGCAGCTCAGAGCGCAAGGGGAAAGGGCAGGAATAGTGGAGGCGTCCCAGCTTTATCTCAGGGAGAGACTCTCGCCACTTAATTTCTTTATACTGAAGGGCAATACATGTTCCAGGAGATGGAGCCACTTCCATTCAACCTTAATATTTAAAATGTATTCCAATATCACTAAAGGTAAAATTATATTTTGTCTAAGTGAGCAATATGTTGTAAAATATAAGTCCTTCCAAAAGAGGAAACCTCCCTAAATTAAACATATTAAGAGAGACGGTGGATTACATGATCCCAAAGTCTCTTTAATACTGAAATTCCAAGATTATGAATTCCACAGCACTTAGAATAAGATAACCAAGGGACTCAACAGATACTTTTATTTATCTGGCATGCTTGAAATATGGCTCTCGAAGTATCGAATTTATGTAGCATTTCCCCTAGATAATTAAGGTAATAATCTTAACAAATATTTTGATTTTGTATCTTTTTTTTTTGTTATTCTATTCTAAGTTATCATGGCTTCCTGTGTTCTCTGCTATTGCCATTCATATCTCTGTCACACATTTATTTTGCTTTCTTGATTTTCTAAAAGGTATTTTCAATTCCCACATAGTTTGTTATCAAAATGACATACAATAACTGAAAGACAAAATGATCGTGAGAACCTCCCTTTTTCCAACTCCCAGATTTTCTACTTTCTACAAACATAAAAAAATAAGTATCTGCCTACCTTGACACCTTCTTTCATACAGTAAATCTGCAGAGCGCTCACACCGTCTGAGAATGGGTGAATTTGTAGATTAAATGGAGGGGATCGCCTCTCTCTTTCCTTGAAATACAGTGAAGAATAGATAAGAATTTTCTCAAAAAGCAACAACTGACTAAACACTAAACCAGTTGTCTGTCCTCTCTTTATGCTATTTCATCACTTTATCAATATGTCATGTGGAAAAAAAATGTTAACTCAAGATGTTCATGGCTTAAATTTAATGGGAAAGAACTGATTAATCAACTAAGAGGTATGGAGAAGTATTTATAGTATTTATAGATAGTGTCACCCAGTCTTGCAAATCTTTTGATCAGGGGAAATGCAGGAGCTCCAATTTAAACTGTATGAATATTCAGAGCTTTCAGGTGTCACAAAGAGTGGTCTTTTGACCATGAAGTTTTATGGCAGCTAACAGACTTTTGCATATTCAATTCATCAAGCTTTAGGAGTAAGAAATGTGGTCTATCAAAGATGACATCCCTTCTTCACTGAGGAATACCAACCGCTCACTCTATCCAAACCCAATTTGAAATAACTTAAGAAGTTGCTGACAGAATAACAAAGAAATCAAATGGAAATTTTTCTTGTCCTTTACGTATCAACATGCGTTCAACTAGACCCTAAGCCAGATTCGGCATGACACAACTGAGACCTGATTTGATGGATATATTTTACTTAAAAAAAAAAAAAAAGACTCTGAAATTTGCTCAGATTAACCAAAGTATTTCCTCAAACAAGTTTGCTTGCTTCTTAGCTTTTGGCATAAATGCACTTAGACAAAAATGTTTACTTACAAATTCAAGCAGCTGAATTCAAGCTAAAATATTTTCGCATATAGCACATTTTGAAATACAATTCTTGAGGTAACTGTTGAGTGACTCAACAATTTTTATGAGTCAGAATTCAATGAAGGATGGAAATGATTACTTAAAGGCAATGAAATATTGATGACGTCTGAAATCTATGATTTAAATTATTTAAAAATTATTCATTAGTCTGGTTCATAAATCCAATAGTGTTGAAAAGCACGGTATCTGAGCAGATAATTCTTGAGTCGCGTCAGTACTTTACCACGTTGTAGTCACAGTACTTAGGCTCAAGTGATTTAACGTCGGTTGCCTCATCTATAACACCTTGACGTGGTTGTGAGGTCCAATGAGAATCTGCATCTGAAACGCTTAGCTCAGCACTTCACACGCAGAACATGCTCAGTGCATGTTAATTATTTTGAGTATTTTGATTATCATGATTATCATCATTTCCTTACTTCTAGCTCTAGGTTTCGAAACTCCAGCAGCTCATTCTGGTCTCTGGCATCCTGTAGTTCCTGTT